>NC_136277.1:13346744-13967002 GCF_964198595.1 Lampetra fluviatilis
GGGGGACAATACTCTGTCCCATACAGGTGGAACAGGTAGAGTCGACATTTTTGTTCTACTGCCCTCTCCTGACAAGCCACGGTATCACACCTCGACGCCCACGGTAGGGAGTTTCGTTCATAGGGCTCATTATGAGAATTTGCTGTTGCATCTGGTTTCATGATGAAGGTAATGGGTGAGACAGGACATTGCGGTAGGTAGCAATGTTGTTTACAGATAACGAGAAACATTACTCTTGGTTCTTTCGATAAAGTCACGTATAAAGATAAAATAATAAATTAAATAATAGCATACGACGTTTCGATTGCAACACAAGCAATCATCATCAGGTATTATTTAATTTATTATTTTATCTTTATACGTGACTTTACCGAAAGAACCAAGAGTAATTCCTGCAGTCACGAAAGCTCCAAAATTAACGAGAAACATTGTTTACTGTATTTGTAATTATTATGAAGTGCTATGTTTTAATGTGCTGTACAATGTAAAATGGTGGTACCACTCTAATTAAGGTGGGAGAGTATCGTTGTATCATAAACAGTTACGTGCCAGGTTAAGGAGGCACCCATGTCCATTTCATCTTTTAAAAACTACCAATAAAGCCTTAAAATAAAACGGCTGGGACATTCCGATGGGTGGTGACATGGCCTAATGGCAGTAGGATCCCCGCCTTTCGTCGAGGTTCATGGTTCGAAACCAGCAGCCTCCCTGATTAATGCAGCTGTAATAATACCACACACCGTGTCTGTCTCATAGCCGATGTTAAATTCGAAAATTACCCAAAAAATTACTTTAATTGCCGTTGTACAACTTAGGAATCATCGCCCCCCCTACTGGCAATCTAATACCCCAGGTCACTGTTGCAAATGAGACGCATCCTGGTCTAATCTTAATTTTGGAGATTTCGTGACTGCAGGAATTATTCTTTGGTTCTTTCGGTAAAGTCACGTGACTTTACCGAAAGAACCAAAGAATAATGCATCCTGGTCTCTTGAGTTCTCACCTGATCAAACAAAAAAATGTATCTGAAATTCAGCGAATGTTATCTGCACGTTTTAAAAACTTGCTTGAGTTAAACACGATGTTGGCGCACATATGTGATATTTACTTACGTGATGAGCTCCATAACGAAGGCGGGATGATGTCTGAACAGAAGGTGTCCGAGAAATCTAATAATGCAGTTATTATCTTTGTCCTTGGACTGCAACGCTTTCATGATATGCGCCTCCATTCTGCATTTCTGAATGTTTTTGCTGTGGAGGGAATGCATCGATAAGTCTCACCCCACTCTTTAAGTCTTGCATATTTTTAGGCATTATCACACACATGGGATGGCTCAGTCAACAGAGCTCCAGAATCATGGCTATGAGCGCTTAATCCCGCTCAACGTCAACATCGTCCCTGCCCGGTCGATGTAATCAGCGCCAACTGGGGAAGCTGCACCAATTGGTTGGGAAGTTGTCAATGGTCGTTACTCGAAGGAGTTACCGCATCCCATCTCAGTGAGGTGAAAACTGTGCACCACTGGATTATGATCACTGTAGTTTTTGAGCTATGTTAAGCGAGTAAGGTAGAAAGTGTCCTGCTGCTCCAACCCAAACTGTGGACGATATTGTCAACCAATGTAGTCTGTGCTCCTTTAATGTGGAATTGTAAAAGTAAAAACATCTCTCCTGAAGACCCCTTGTGGCTAGCAGACCTTGGCATTGGTATTTAGTGCCTGAACATGTTGCCATATAGAAGAATAGAATATAATGAGCAAAAGGGCAGCACTCATCCACGCTGTTGGTCAATGGTTTGATCGCCACGTTCACGTGGCAGGCACCATAAAAATTACATATTGCCTCTTCATGACAAATCAAACATTATTTTGATGGTGTTTGATGACATTTATGAAATTATAAACTCGTACAGAAACAACAGCTTCTGATGGAGATGGATACATGACCCGGCAGTAGCACGTTCGCCACTCGTTGCAGAGGTTCAAGGTTCGAATCAAGTGGCCGCTCTTATTAATACTGCGGGTGTATAACCATAATGCATGCTGTCTGCTTCGATGGATGCTAAAGATCACCTGACGTAATTTGCAAGAGTATGCCACTGTGTGCTTGTAACTGGGTACAATGTTTGCCAATATCGAAACCTAAGCCACAAATTCCTCAATTTCTATTGTGCAACATAGCAATCATTGTCCCCTACTGGCAGATTAATGCTCCAAGTCACTCTTGCAAATGAGACTCATCCTGGTCTCTTCAGTTCTCACGAGGTTAAACAAAATCAACTTTTAAATTATTACTGTTTAGACTTCCTCTGAAATGTGTAAATTAACACAAATTCTTACAAGCTATGGTTCTCTTCACAAATTCAGATCTTTTTAAAATGTGGTTCATATCGTCGTTCAAACTTACGTAGAAGTGTGCGCTAGCATCTTGATGGCCACTTCATTTTTCGTCTTGTGGTCCAGGCATCGGAGTACCTGCCCAAAGGACCCCTTCCCAATTACATTCAGTACTTGGAAGCGGTACACCAAGTGTTCATCCGTGATCTGGAACAAGATTACACAAGTGTTCAGTACTCAACCAAGGCTGTCTCTGAGTGCTCAAACATTACTCAGTCTAAACACACGGCTCATTCAAGTTCTCATTTATCAGTCACTGGTTTGACATTCCCACCTCTCATGCACATGTCTGAGCTTTCTCTGATGTCTCTGCCAAATACATATTTGCCTCACACTGGAAACCACTAAATCATTCTATGCAAAGTGTGGGTTATAGAATGTCCTTTATCTGTATTTATGAAGCTTTTCTCTCAGAGCTGGATGACAAAGATAGTCACCACATCGCACGCTTTGAGATGCACTTCTGCGGCCGTCTGGAATGCTCTTCCTTCCGATATTAGGAAGCCACTGGAGCGATGCACTGTTAAATCTAGATTTAAAACCCAAGATCACAGATGCCAATTTTCAGGCTCTTTCTCCTTCAGCCCCGTTCACTTTTACATAGCCATGTTCATTCAATTCCCGGATTCCACCCACGCAGTGAGTGGCCTCACTCTGTATGCCCTGCATACTATACTCATAGGCTATGCCAACCCCACCCACTACTCAGGTAGCCCCACCTTTTGGTCATATCAAGAGTTGAGCATTAGGCCAGAACATTTTCATCGATACAAAATCCAATTTTTTTTGTAGTTGCTTTGTGGCACCAGGAGAGCCTTTCTGAAAATGTCCAAAACCAGGACGTTGAGTCGCTTAACATTTAAGTGTTCTTCACATAGAAAATCATTAGCAACTTATTAGGTATACACGTGCGTGTAAGGGACGTTGTGGTTTATAGTGGAATGCATGATTTAGTTGCAATGAGCATGGCTCATATTGGAGAGTCTTACCGGAATGTAGTGGTCGTTGATGTCATCAAAGCCATGATTGCAAGGGCCATTTCGTTCCGAACGAATCTTGAAATAATAAACTTTATTGATACTCAATATTTCTCGACGTTCCTGCGCTGTCATTCTGTCTTTGAATTTGTCCAAGACTTCTGCACACACACACATGCCCAAAGACACACATGGTCATTCATGCACATATACACGTGTGCAACAAATGTAATTACATACAATCACAAATGAACCAAGCACATAATGTTACACTTAACAAAGAGACTCGATTTGGGCCTCTTGTATGTGTGCTCGTAACGGATTTGTAAAGCCATTTAGGGATTGGCTCTAGATAGATGTGGATGTGTGTTTGTTATAGAGGAGTGTGGCAGTAATGCATGTGGTGAATGATGCTGAATAAAGTGAGGTAAAACCTTGTGGTGTGCAGCTCATCCCTGCCACTGGGAAGACGACTTCATCTAATGGATTTGCCTGTTTTTGTCACACCGATGCACACAGAGAGGCACACGTGAACATGCAGGCAAGCATACAGACATGGACATTTGTACAGAAACACAGTGGTACACCCACAAACACCTACTGAGAGACTGCTTGTGGAATGGCCTACATCGCAGGGAGCTCTCAGAGGATTACCCTAGAGGGTAATTTTTGGCCTGCACCTCCGCGAGAACATGAAACGGTGCCCGTATTCCCAGAAGCTAATGGCCAATTCCATGAAACATTTGAAACTGCATTTTTCATTGATTTCTAATTTACAAAAATATGACTGAAGGGTCAATTAATGAAGGTATTTTATTAAACTGGTTCCAGGTCACGCACCTGACTGCATTCATAAAGTCCAAGTAGAGCTACGACCAATGTGTGCTGTGTAGTAAGCTTGTGTGTGTTTGTGTCCTGGTAGGTTCACTAGTACTAGAGTCCCTTACTGCGAACTCAGCTGATAAGCATTGCCTTGAATGTGTCACGAGTCTACCGTGTGTATGCGTGTCTGTACCATTAGGTCAAAACAGCCCGTCATGGTCCTGATTACCGCACCACCATTTCGAGTGCACCACCGTACTAGTTGTAATAGATGTTTACTAACAGCACTTGCCCCAACAGTCTATAGATCTTACACGAGTTGGGGGGGTGGGTGGTGGAACTTTGTTTCTTTGCTGTCAGGTAATAAACACATTTGGTGAAGTGACCTGAAAGTCTGCACTGTGTGTCGGGCTTGTGGTCTGTGTCAATTGTATGTTAGAATGTCAGTTAAATATGTAGTCCACGACTACTACAACCGAAGAAGTGAACTTGTCTCTGCATTGTGCTTATAATAGTTTGCTGTCAAGTGAGTTGCTATCCGTACATTCGGCGAACACTTACCTTGTGCACAGGTGCAGAGTTATCAGCGAGTTGAGCCTTCTTCAAAAGATCGTTCTGTCACACAGCAAAAATAAAATATTAAAACCTCAACAATCTCCTTTGACATTCTTCATTCAACCAAGTTTAGAACAACAAGGGAGACCTGTCCAGCAGATGTGACACTCTCCTGGAACTGTCTTCAAATGGGAGTTAAAATCCACGTTTAGATATTGAGAACACAGCTCGTTCTTCCTTGAAGGGTTCCTGAAAAAATTAAGTGCCACTTTGTGGTAATCAATTAGTTGTTCGTATATTTGAATATGGGCCTCGCCATAGGAATGTGGAATTTACACCACAGGGAAATCACTACCGATGACATGAAGCTTCATAGCTTATTGAGCCCTTCCGCAACCATCAGCAACAACATCTACCTAAACCACAATCGCCATTAGCATCACTAGCACCACCACGAAAATTGTCTCTGCCATCACCACAATCACCACCAAAAAGCAACTAAACTATCACCTCTATCACAACAATTACACTCTTCACGTAACTTTCACTTGCAACATTCAACACGAGCAAAGAGGAGCTTCCCTATCACCATCAACACAACCACCAAGACCATGACAAACATCATAGTACCATCCTTAACATCATTACCATCACTTACCTTGGATACATCTCTCGTCGAATAACTCGCACTCACACGATAGGATGACATTTTAAAGGCTCACACGTGACAAAGCCAGTATCCAGGGGGCGCTATAACTCGAGCCGCGTGCTGTTCCCACGAAGTTAAACGCCAGACGAACGCGCCAGGCTAGTGACGTCACTGCATCCGGTTTTTATTTCACCGGCGTGGAGTGTCACGTGGGCGTCTGTAACAACCCTTGGCTGGTTGTGACGTCACTCAGTGCCTGGTCCCTCCCCCCGTGGCCTCGCGGGTACCGTGGATTTAAGTAAAACATAACCCACCCACTAGACGATAACATTAAAGTACGTGCGTGTGCCTACACGTACGTTAGTATAATGTAACGTGCACAGTCACTGCCACCATCGCCAAAAGCATCTACCAACACCGCAATTTCTATTGCCATCACTAACACCATCCCGAATAGTATCACTATCATCATCACTACAAACCATTAAACCATCACATCTCTACCACCAACACCACACTCTTATTTACCATCTTCACATTACCATCACTTGCAGCACTCAACAAGAAGCAAAGAGCAGCTTCTATACCACCATCAGCACCATTACCATTACAACCACCAAGACCATGACAAACATCATAGTACCATATTCTTAGGTTTTTTCGGTAAAGTCACGTAGGTAAAAAAAAAATTAATAAAAAAAATTGTACTTTTCTTAATTTATTAATTTAAATAAAAGTAAAATTATTTTATTTTTATTAATTTTAAAAAAAAATTTACCTACGTGACTTTACCGAAAAAACCTAAGAATATGAATCCTTGCAGTCACGAAAGCTTCAAATCTAGAACCATAGTACCATCTCCAACATCACTTACCTTAAATACATCTCTCGTCGAATAACTCGCACTCACGCGATAGGATGACATTTTAAAGGCTCACATGTGGCAAAGCCAGTATCCAGGGGGCGCTGTAGCCCGAGCAGCGTGCCGTCTCCACGAAGTTAAACGCCAGACTAACGCGCCAGGCTAGTGACGTCACGGCATCCGGTTTTATTTCACCCGCGTGGAGAGTCACGTGGGCGTCTGTAACAACCCTTAGCTGGTTGTGACGTCACTCAATGCCTGGTGCCGTCCGCCGTGGACTCGTGCGTCACGTGGATTTAAGTGAAACGTGACATACCATAATGTATGTGCACCTGCAATCGTTTTCTGTGTTCAGTATAATTTAGCGTGCATGTGTGTCATATACATGATACGTTGTCTACAATACATGCTTGCATGTGTATGGGACTGTGACGTCACGCGATTTTGGACGATTTTTTACCCCCCCCCCCACACACGGCGTCACAAAAAGTCAAACCCCCCTCAAATATGACGTCATAAAGCTCTGCCCCCCCCCCCCCCTCACAAAACCATATTTCCATTTTGAAAATAAAACATGCTACAAATCGCTTTAAACTATTGTCATTGTAGTGCGTATTCAATGTGGCGCTGTACTCTGATGTTGGAGGAGAAAACATTTTATTAAAAAGTCTATTTAATTAAGTAGAACGTGTTGTCGATATTTATTTAAAGTTGCGAATTTTGATGTGACGTCACATTTCTCAACCCCCCCCCCCCCCCTTCGTCACACATCGTCACAAATGTCTGACCCCCCCCCCTAGGTGCGTGACGTCATTTATGGACGGCCCCTATATTATACGTATGCGAGTCCATATTATTATAAATCATATCTTCTTGGTTCTTTCGGTAAAGGTAAATAATAAAATAATAAAAATAAAACATAATACAATCATTCTCACGACGTTTCGGCCACAACACAAGCAGCCGTCCATGTTTTATTTGTATTATTTTATTATTTCCCTTCTACGTGACTTTACCGAAAGAACCAAGAAGATGAATCCGTGCAGTCACGAAAGCTTTAAGTCGAAAAATAAATCATATCCTTATATTTCATGCCATTATAAATCTCAACGTTCATCCTTCAAAGTCCCATCACAAGGGAGAAACACTGACAACAATATATTTGTTTTAATCTTGATTTGAAGCTTTCGTGACTGCAGGAATCCATACTCTTTGGTTCTTTCGGTAAAGTCACGTGGGTACAAAGATAAAATAAATCACGACGTTTCGGGCGTAACACAAGCGTCCGTCATCAGGTGGGAAAGCATGGCCTGCTGCTGATGCAAACGACTCTACGCCGTATGGACCTGCACACTCAATTCCCTGTACAAGAATACATGTAAAACGTCTGAGTTGACAGGTATGATATATGGATACGTACACATAAAAATGAACCCCTCTGCCCCCGTGATGTCTGCGTGCCGAGTGAGTATTTGTGACGGTTGTGGCACTTAAGAGTGATGCCCACAAAGTTGTAACACCTCGATTTAAAGCTTTCGTGACTGCAGGGATTCATCTTCTTGGTTCTTTCGGTAAAGTCACGTAGAATGGAAATAATAAAATACTAAAAATAAAACATCATTAAATACAATTCTCACGACGTTTCGGCCACAACGCAAGCAGCCGTCCTCAGGTGAAGAACATGTCTGTCCTAAAGGAGTTTGAAACATGTTTTATTTTTATTATTTTATTATTTCCCTTTTACGTGACTGTACCGAAAGAACCAAGAAGATGAATCCCTGCAGTCACGAAAGCTTTAAATCGTCGTGAGAATTATTTTATTATGTTTTATTTTTATTATTTTATTATTTCCATTCTACGTGACTTTACCGAAAGAACCACAAAGTTGTAACACCTCGTCCAGGCAGCACTCTTGTGTGCAACTGATGTCGGCAATATGGCTGCAGAGGCGCTGTATCGTGATATAATGAATCCGCGACAGATTGAATGATAAATTATGTTAATGCAGAGGGAATTCATTAACACATTCCTGCGGAGGGAGCTGGTAGGAACGTTGGGTTGCTCGGTCAATGGCCAGGGTCAACGGCAGCGTGGTGTATTCAGCAAATATGCCCGACTGTGAGGGCGGGCACAAGCTGGCGTGAGTAGGTTAAACGTTGAGTTTTATACGGGCACCACGGGGTGACCAGCCCCTCCCCACCCAGCCCCACCTCTCCCACTCCCCACCCAGCCCTTCCCCACCCAGCCCATCCCCACCCTCCCCACCCAGCCCCTCCCTCCCCACCCAGCCCCTCCCTGCACGACGGACGGACACAATAATCCCCTATGGACTGGTGTAACCAGGAGGTTCCTACAAGTATAACCCACAATTTATCATTCATTCTGTCGCGGATTCATTATACTGTATCATGTTACAGCGCTTCTGCGGCCGTCTGGAACGCTCTTCCTTCCGATATTAGGAAGCCACTGGAACGGTGCACTTTTAAGTGATCTGGCTTGAAAACGAATTTCTTTAGAACTGCTTTTTGTGTTTAGTTTGTTGTCCTTCCCCCGGACCCCCGATTGGCATGGTTGGATACAATGCGAAAGAAGATCGACATACATACGTGGTAATGTGCTGAAACTTTATTAAGGGGTTACATATTATATGCAGAACAGACTACACCGAGCCCTACAAGGCATCTACTGCAACACCGCACATAAACATGGAGCCAAACATGCTGTCTCACACTGAGTTGTGAATAAAGTGACTAAAGCACAAATCTTAACTCACAGGAAAATTCGACAAGAATGGAACCTGCCCTCTGCTTACATACAATCGCAACATTATCTTAACCCATGAGACAAGAGGACTGGTCGATACCAACTGGGGTAGCAAATGCTGAAGGGATGATGGGCATAAACCTAAACACAGCGCCATTGTCAGTCTTTACTCTTTGGTTCTTTAGGTAAAGTCACGTAGGTATAGAATAAAATAAATCACGACGTTTCGGGCGCAACACAAGCGTCCATCATCAGGTGGGAAAGCATGGTCTGCTGCTGAGGCAGACTGTCTATTTAAGGCCACCCCACAGAGACGATCACCCCTCTCTGTTACCTGTGTTGCTCTCGCTATGTATGTATCTTGGTGATATCTGTCTGCTAATATGTCTGTCTATAGTTTTCTGGTTAGATATTATGTCGCTATTTCATTATACCTGATGATGATTGCTTGTGTTGCAATCGAAACGTCGTATTCTATTATTTAATTTAATTTATTATTTTATCTTTAGACATGACTTAACTGAAAGAACCAAATAATAATTCCTGCAGTCACGAAAGTTCTAAAATTAAGATTGAACCACTTCTACGGGGAAGTTTTAAGCTTATCTTTTTCTCTCTCTCTGGCGACTTGTTTTCTCTGCCTGTGTCCTCTTTAGAATGTTCACACTTAAATTCTAACTTAGCAATCTTTGAAATACGTAATCAACCAGGCTATGCGTTAATTGTGTGTTGACCGACCCTCTGTGTTGTATTACATTACATTTCGATATTTTACTAGGTTATTTAATTTTAGTGTGTCTTTCTGATTTTCAGGCTTGCTTGCCGTGTCATCGTACTTGCAGCACCACGTTTTGTTGACCACTCATTGATATGCTAATTTTTTCTCTAACCCCCCTCCCTCTCTCTGCCTCCGCCCCTCCCCCTCGGTCTATTTAAGGCCACCCCACAGAGACGATCACCCCTCTCTGTTACCTGTGTTGCTCTCGCTATGTATGTATCTTGGTGATATCTGTCTGCTAATATGTCTGTCTATAGTTTTCTGGTTAGATATTATGTCGCTATTTCATTATACCTGATGATTGCTTGTGTTGCAATCGAAACGTCGTATTCTATTATTTAATTTAATGTATTATTTTATCTTTAGACGTGACTTAACCGAAAGAACCAAATAATAATTCCTGCAGTCACGAAAGTTCTAAAATTAAGGTTTGAAATCGGTGTATCTCAAACCTTTTAAAACAGTCTGCCTCAGCAGCAGACCATGCTTTCCCACCTGATGATGGACGCTTGTGTTGCGCCCGAAACGTCGTGATTTATTTTATTTTCTACCCCACGTGACTTTACCGAAAGAACCAAAGAGTATGGATTCCTGCAGTCACGAAAGCTTCAAATCAAGATTGTCAGTCTTATAGACACTTTATATTTAGTTTCATATTCTGTCGATGTTTCATATCAAGGTCAAGGGTGCAGGCCTGAAATTGCTTGCTCACATCACTGGTGGAAGGAGGGCCCCTTGCATAGAAGTATCTCTATATGACCATATTCAGTCTACTCTTCCACGCTGGCCAGACGTCTTGGAAGAGGTGGAAGTACTCACACTTTAGCTCGACACGAGTTATTTTTATATCCAAAAAAAATCTCATCATATTCTACCCTTTTTCAAACTGTTGTATTAAAAGTTATATGGTGACCTTATTATTATACATATTTGTGATCGAGAGATAAAAGTAATATAAAAAATAATTGTTAGCATTTGACACCCTATGTGGTACCTGCCGATAAGCAACTTTTGGGTCAATGGTTTCAACGACCATCAGAAAATTTCCATACATGAAGATAGCTGAACAAAAGTTTCAGGGACTATTGGCAGTGGAGTGAAAGCATTAATCAAAATTGACACAGCGCGAGAAGGCCTCCATCCAGTCATGGGTTGTTAAAGGGCTGTGAATTATTAAATACAAGTAAATAGAGTAGAGAGAGAGAACACAAAGATATTGCCTAAGATTGGAAATTATATTTTACCCATTAAAGGCTGCATAGTGCACATGTGTACAGGCAGCCAGCAAAAACACCTGCTCACAGTACAGGAGACCCTTGAATATCACGGGGGTGATCGTTCGCGGTTTATACCTATTGCAGGCAACCTTTTTCTGTTGCAATTTAGCTATCGAGGTGGTTAGTTTTTGGTGTTGTATGGCTGATACGGCAATGCGGGGCAGGCGAGAGACGCGAGGCAGTCAGTTGCACCTCAACCTTTGGTCGTGCCAGCATCTCGCGGACAAAGACGCCCCCCGTATAACCTATTAACAGACTTGATTTGAAGCTTTCGTGACTGTAGGAATCCATACTCTTTGGTTCTTTCGGTAACCTACGTGACTTCACTGACAGAACCAAAGAGTATTAACAGACTGTTGGGGCAAGTGCTGTTAGCGAGCACCTATGAAGGCTGGCACGGCACACGTGGGGGTAGGTAGCCAGCACCACACCCGGTCATGTTTGTCTCCCCAGTAGCGATGTTTACGCACCACACCAGGTACCGAGTAGATGAGCTGACCCAGGGGAGGCCCAGGACCGATTTAAATAATCGTCATTGGTGTTGGGCGTGAGCAGGAATCAAAATTGGGTCGCTGGGTTCATAGCGCAGCGCATTAATCATAGCACTATTCCTCCTCACTCACGGACAATCAACCGCCAGTCGCCACTAATTGGTGGCGACGTCACCACGGTGCTTGTGCCAGGCGATGTGCATGTTGAGGCCACGTGAAGTGTCGAACGCCCACTGGCAGGTCACGGGGCAGACCCAGGTGCCATGGGTCGACTGAGATGACAAACACACGCACATATACGCCCGCTTTGGATCATCATCATCATCGGTAAGTACAGTATTTATACGATGTATTGTCTGCGAATGCTTTTGTATCGGGTTTTAACATTATTATTTCAACTACTTAGTTTTTAGTGTATTAGGCATACAGTACAGTACTTATTTTAATTGTGACATTGTCTATTATTTGGTTGCCGTGTACCTAACCTCATTATTTATGTAAGGATTAAATATTGAATTTTGCGGTTTTGGCTTTAGTGGCACTTTCCAAGAACGTACCCACCCCGCCCCGCAATATTCAAGAGTCACCTGTGCTGCTATCCTGCACGCCCATGCAAGTAATTGTATGAGGCACATCACAGTACCATCTCTCCACGATCCACGAAGCCTTTCTCCGCGTCACTGGGTTACAGAAACGCATCTTCTGCATCACAACCACTGCACTCAAATGTTCAACTGCGGCTCCCCAATGTTCCTCAAACATTGTCCACACACGCTCACCTAGAAGCGGATTGTGGTGTACGAAGTGGTAAACCAGGATATAAAGTCCCGTGGAGTGGGACATGGGGATCGCCCAGGATGGGAATAAATGGAGAGAGGGGCTGAAGAAGGCAGCCCCACATGAATGGGAACCAATACCAGGAGGAGTAAGTAGAGGGAGCACACTTAATATGGGGCAGAGGTCGCAAACGGGTTTTGATTCCTTACCCGTACCCGTACCCGGCCGCACCAGGGTCGCAAATGGGTACCCGTACCCGGCCGTACCCGTACCCTACCCGTACCCGGCCGGGTACGGGTAGGGTACGGGTATCGGGTACCCGGTTGCGACCTCTGATATGGGGGTGGCACACATATCGACACCCTCAACATTAAGTCCAATCTGCCGGAATGCAGGATCCGGCCGAAGTGAAAGGTGGGACAGCGAGGTGTGGCATGGCATAAATGGCATTGTCCATGATGACCTCTTGAACTTGAACGCGAGTGCCTACGAGTGAAGGACACATCAGGGGGTTAACTGTTGTTAATAAGGATGGGCTTATTGGCCCCAGATACGAATCATCGCTGGTGCCGAGCCTGTCACTCTTGTTGCGGTGCATCTATTATCTATTATAACGGCTGTGTGTTACCTGGTCTCTCTTCCCGTAAAAACACATTAATCTCTTCGATCCTTCATCCATCGGTTCCTGTAACCGAGGTGGCATTCGGTGGTCACTCGTTGCCATTGGTCAGTAACCGATTTGTTTCACCAAGTAAGAGCTCATTGGGAAACGCAAATGTCATTTGAAACCGAGACCAGGTGTCCATCGAAGACACCGTAACGCCATGCGTTTTCCAAAAGTGAAGCTCATCCGTCACCTTCCGGTTACCGTATTCACAGCAATGCCTTGTTTGTCAACCCTGGCCTTAATTAATTAATGATTGGAAACATTACAGTATGGCCTGTGGCTCGGAGAGAGGTGGCTAGAGTTTAAAACTTGAGTTAGAATATTTTGTCAGGGTTAGGGGTAGCATTAAAGGATTCCTTGGGTTAATGCTGGGGTAAGGAAAGAATTGGTTATGGCAAGGTCTTTTCTAAGCTAGGGCTCGTATTGTATTGCATTAGGACTAGGTTGTATTATGAAAGGGACTAGGGATTTGGTTTTTCCTTCTTCTTTCGCAGAGCAACAACTACAATTTCACATTCAGGTGGTCAAGCCAGATAGATTTGAGAGTAGGGATTCGTGAAGGATTAGCATTACGGTTACCACAAACACTCGCTATATGTTTCAGTCAAGGCTTTCTGTTCAAGGTTATTACTTGAGCCAAGATAACGGTTTGAGCTTCGCACATGGTGTTATATCCAACCCTCGACTCGGCGGCAATTGTCCCAGCATCACCGCCACCGCCCCTACGAGAGCTTGTAGCGTCGGTGGACGTTGAGGTGGCTTTTAAGGCTGCTCAGGTCGAGGAATGCACGATTGCACTCCGAGCACTGGAAGGGCTTCTCGCCCGTGTGCATGTATTGGTGACGCTTGAGACTGCAGTAGTATGAAAAGTTCTGCCCGCACATGCTGCATCGGTACGGCTTCTCGCCCGTGTGCGTGCGCTGGTGCGCCTTCAGGTTGCCGCTGTGCGAGAAGCTCTGGCCGCACACCTTGCAGCGGAAGGGCTTCTCGCCCGTGTGCGTGCGCTGGTGCGACTTAAGGTGGGCGCTCTGCGAGAACGCCTGTCCGCACGTCGCGCAGCGGTACGGCCGCTCGCCCGTGTGCGTGCGCAGGTGCGTCTTGAGGTTGCCGCGCTGCGAGAAGCGCTGGGCGCACACGCTGCACCGGAATGGCTTGTTGTCTTCACCGCCCGCAATCGCTGGCGCGGGAACCAGCAGCACGCGCCGCCGCCGCACCAGCTGAAAGTTCGGCACGTGGTTCGCGGCAGCGGCAGGAGGCAGAGTGTCGCTCCTGGACGGTGCCTCGTCCTGCCTGGCAATGTGGTCTTCAGTGAGCAGCTTGGGCAGGTACGCGGCACACATGGGCGGGACCGTGCAGGCAGTGTCAATTTGTATTTTGTCGACCGGCAGCTGCTGCTGTTGTTGCTGCTGCTGCTGCTGTTGAAGCCAGGGATAGGAGTCAACATTGGTTGCATTCGTTAGGTCCAGTCCCATCTCCTGAAGCGAGGTCACTTGTTGGATGACAAAGCCCGAATTACCTTGGGAAGGATAATCAGAGAAGTCACTTTAGACGTCATACTGTGGATATGTTTTATTTTATGGCCACGACAGGGCAAAATCAATGACTGTGACGATGATTCCACATCTATGTTCTCTTCCTTCACCCACCCGCACTGACCAGGAACAATGAAGTATGGTCAAATAACCCCCATGACCTGACCAACGTGGGGTTGTCCTCATTCAGCAGCGGATTGACAAAAGGGCAGTACTTGTCCATTAGGCATGCGCGTCTGTCTTTGTCTTGAGGGGGAGCAGTGGCGTAGAGGTTAGCACGCACACTGCAATACCAATCTGGCGACATGGATTTGATTGCCAGCCATGGCGAAAATCAGTATCTAAGGATTCTTGAAACGGTCCTGGGACCCTCCACCCAGGTTGATTTGGCCTTAAATGAGTACCTGTTGCAGTGTGATAATGGCACTGGATTGGAGAAACAAAGGCACGAATATAATTGGAGACAATTTTAACCACGGGACATTTCGCCGTATACGAATAGCAAAAAACATTCCCACACAAACAATTGAGTGCACGTATCTGCGTGAGAATCAACATTAATCGATGAATGCCTGCATCGTCACATCTCCACGCGGTAAGACATTTGTATATTTTCAACTCATCTTTACCTCCGCACGCGTCTCTTTCTATCCTGGGCAGCGTCTGGCTGGGGCTGGAGTCTCTCTGATCCGACGTGGGACTCTGATGATCACCGTCTGAATGGCAGAAGACAACGGACGTGTGGATTAACGCAGATATTTAAAAATGGCACTGCTGCATCTCAGGATGAGCCATGGGAAGTTCTTTCTCACAGGTGCCCAACCCGAAGCTTGGGCTGCGATGGCGGATAATTACAGAAGACTTTACGTAGATCAAGTGAACGATCGTGTGTAAACGTGAACAAAACAACAGAAGATGGAAATAGCAATCAGAGAAAATGTAAATGAACTGCCCTCCCCCCCGCCACCCCCACTTTTATCCTTTTGTCAGTTGAGATAAGACAGACCCAGAAGAGGAGAGGTTGTCACCCCAACACATAAAGCCGTATGTATGTTATATGATTTATAGCATGGTCCATTTCCAAGCCCCCTCCCCCTATACCCGATCTCCCCCTAGAATGTTGGTTACTTCCTCCCGGCCCATCTTCCCCCCCCCCCCATAAACATAAGCTCCCATTTCCCCCCCCCCCCCCTGTTAGGGTGGGGTAGCGAGCATTCCTTCCCCACACCTATACATGTTCAAGTGCCAAAAGTTCCCCCCCCGCCACCCTCGGTTTTTCTGTACCCCTCCACAGAAACCATCGACACGTTTTATCGGGCTTGTGCGCTTACCATAATAAAAAAAATTCATAAAATTTAAATTTTAAAAAATGAACAGCAATCGTTCAATATTATTGAGGATGAATTACACTTGCATGTACACGTGGTCCTCTGCACGTGTCTGTTTCTATCCTGGGCGGCACATGACCACATGTGTACACATGTACAGCCATTTTTGTCAAGCCATTGCTGGAAGAGGGCCTCCACACGCCATGTCCATCACAGGGGTCCTTCAATCAACCATACTTCACCGCACTGATCAGTGCACGCCTCCGAAGGTTTCGTAATGCGTTCTACCACAGGAGTCTGCATTCAACGATCATTTCTAAAACTGTTTGTTCCATCTTCAAGATTTTTCCTTGTCTTAGTTTGCTATTCTATCAAACCTTGTCATTTTTTAATAATCACATCATATTACTAAAACCCTCGTCTCCTCAAATCAGCCAATCACAGGGGGCGACGGATAGGATGGGACAGTGTACACTTTTATTCGTCTTAAAGGACTCACCAGTGCAGCTTGCCTCGGTTTTGATCATGTGCAGCGACGGGTTTGGGCTGCAGTCTCCTGCCTCTGATGAGGCCTGGGTGCACCCATCATTTTCTGTGTAAGCCAAAGAGCAAGGCACACAAACATTCGGGGAGGGGGAGAAATGAACAATGATCAGTGAATTTTTATTTAAAGCTTTCGTGACTGCAGGGATTCATCTTCTTGGTTCTTTCGGTAAAGTCATGTAGAAGGGAAATAATAAAATAATAACAATAAAACATAATACAATATAATTCTCACGACTGCTTGTGTTGTGGCCGAAACGTCGTGAGAATTGTATTTTATTATGTTTTATTTTTATTATTTTATTATTTCCCTTCTACGTGACTTTACCGAAAGTACCAAGAAAATAATCAGTGAAGTAAATGTTCCGGCCAGGTGGTTCAGCAGTAGAGCAAGCGGATCGCCATCGGGAGTTTGGGAATTTTATATCCTGGTCGGTGGAATGACTTGGCCATCATCCCTCCGGGATCAATAAAATGAGTACGACTTTGTAGGGAAGTTAACAATTGTTGTCCTATAATAGCCTGGCCCCCGCCATAGGAATATGGAATATTCACCATTGGATCAGTGCTGTAAAAAGAGATGACCCCTGCCTCAATGCTTGCTTTGGCTAATATTTGGCAGAAATACGACCACGTAAGTGTTTTTTTTTCATCAGTTTGAAATGATTCTGCCAAAGAGCAGGTAAATAGTTGCATCTGGCTCAAAAACTTTTTTTAGACTTGACAAATGAGGTTGAAAAGCATGGGGGCACCATGGTGGCGAGATGTTAAATACCCCGCCTGGTATACAGGTCGTGGGTTCAATCCCGACCTAGATGCCTGTATATTTGGATGTTGCATGTTCTCCCCGTGGTTGAGTGGATTTTTCTCCGGGTCCTCTGGTTTTTCTCTCAACATTAAGAACCAACATTACACGTTCAGAGTATTTGACTGCAATACAATTGCACGTGATGATAAGCCACTTCGTCTAGGTATCACTTGTGGCCAGGTCGCTTCTGAAAAAGAGCCATATAGCTCAGTGGGCCTTACCTGGTAAAATAAGAATAGTTTAGTTTAGCGTGAATGCATTTGCTCTATCGTCTGTCGATAACAGAAGGCCACGATAACTCCTGTGAAGATGATCCAATATGAGCAAAATTTTAGCACAAATGTAGTGTTGCTATTATGAACTTATCTATAATAAAATTGACTAAATTGATACAAGGATAGGTGACAACCAGCACTGAAGGCCTTGCCTGCTAAGGCGATGTCATTACATTAGACGTCACTTCGCGACGTCACTTGTCATACTCCGCGTGAATACATCTCATTGTACAACTTTAAACGTAAACATATTATTGCTTTGCGAGCCGAATGCACTTTTACCATCGACATCTTGATCATCCGCATCATCCATTGCTTCTTCCTCAAAAATTAATTCCTTGCTGTCCGAAATGGAGCGTCCGGCACTGGCCCCAGCACCATCAAAGTCTCCCAGCCTCTGTGCGCAAACCAGTAGCTCTCGGCTCAAGCCGCTGAAAAGTGTGAGCAGCACGTCCACCAGGCCTCCCAGCGTCACATTGCCCGGAGATGGCGCAGCGTCCCAGGGTGACGTCCCAGCGTCGTGGGGCTCGGCGCCCTGCAGGGCCTTCACCACCTGCCGCAGCACGGCGTAGAAGCCGAAGGGCAGGCGGTCGCGCGCCGTAGAAAGCAGCTCGGCACGCACGAGGCCGTCCCCGATACAGGCGCGCAGGACCCCGTAGTCCCGGATGCCCAGCTCAGAGTCCATGGCCCGGGCCACCTCCTCGTTCACACCCTGCGCCTCCAGCCACGCCGGGAAGTCCCCGCTCGGCTCCAACAATGGGGTTGCCATCGCGCACGCCATTCTGGTGGGACGTGCAAACATATCACGTTAGTTGCGTCATTAATTTGGTTAGCTGTTTGAAAAAGTAACTGAGCAGGTTCTCACCTGATGTAAAATCTCCTCTTTATGGGTATCGTGCAAGAAGATAGACGTGGAGTCTGTGTTGAGGTCACGGTTGTTGCAGGGCTGGGATCAGAGCTGCGGTCAGCCACAAGCACAAGCAAGAACATAAATGTGCGAGTCACAACGCTGCTAAACGATGCCATTTTGCAATGCTGATAGCTGGCCATTAACAAAAAGGGCAGCGTGAAATCCCAAAAGCAACCACACAGTTAGCTTTGCGTTGTGTACATACCTTTGGAACCTCATTTGCCAGTAGAAAAATATGATAATTGTTTTTTTACCCTTTTATCTGGCAACAAAACTGACACCTTTTTTTAACAAGGAGTCATGTTTGCATAGACCACAATACCTGCAGTCGTAATGCAAACAAAAAACACAACTCTGATAATGTATGCACTGTCCTTGAAGTTGATTGGTCCACACCCGAGACAGCTTTCCTGACGCCAAAAGGCGTCATCTGGTCCAACACCATGTGAGACTAGGCTCTAAGGAAAGCTGTCTCGGGTGTGGACCAATCAACTTCAAGGACAGTGCATACATTATCAGAGTTATGTTTTTTGTTTGCATTACGACTGCAGGTATTGTGGTCTATTCAAACATGACTCCTTGTAAAAAAAGGTATCAGTTTTGTTGCCAGATAAAAGGGTAAAAAAACAATTATGGTGTACATACCTTTTTTGGTAATCCACTGTTGGATTAGCCCTTCCCCACGCCGTGCAAGTCCTGTGGTCGATCAGACGATACTTCACCAGGACGGTGTGGGTTGAAGGCGGGGAGCATAGATGCTAGTTGTAATTACCAGCGAAATGTCGTACTCGAATTGTTAATCTGGGTTTACTCTCCAACACACCGATGTGCTGAACTAGTAACAAATTGGCATGTTTCACTTACGTGACAAATCTTGCTAATTGGCTGTGTCGTGTAGTGGTGGATTTAACGACGTATTTATATTTATGCGATCTAACCCCAAAAAAACCTCTATTACGGATAGAAGTATAGTGCCACTATGGATGTTAATGCACTGCACTCTACTGCCCACCACGCAGCCTTGCAATCTACAACCCTCGTCATGCACAGTGGTCACCCATCCAAGCGTCAGCCAGGTTCAAACCTGCTCAACAACCGAGATCTGGCGCATTTCAGGTCATTTCGCCACCAGCAGGCTCGAGATTAAATGCAATTGGTTTTTAAAACCACGAGTAAATACTGTGTTACACGGTCGTAATTGTAGACAACCGATTTTTTACTTGATACAGGAGAGAACCTCTCTGAGCTTAAGACTGTGCAGCCCTTTGTCAAACCACTGCTGGATGAAAGTTTCCCACGCCGCGAGGACCGTGGTGGTCGTTTGACCATACTTCACCAGGTTGGTGAAGGGGGATAACCAAGCTGTCATGAAGATCAAAAAAAATAAACCGTCGGACGTTATTCCCAGTGTGTATGGAGAGGCCCTTTGGGGAGACTTCCGAAAGCATTGACGTGACGTCATTGTTTCTGACACAATGTGGTGCACTTGTTACTGCTGAAAGACTTCACAATTGAGCTTTCTTTACAAAAAAAAGTTACATTTTCCAATAGACTCTCGATTATCCACGCTAATAACGGGGAGGACAGACGCGGATAATTCAAAATCGTGGACAATCCAAAAATATAACCATTTTCCATGGATATCTATGCCAAAAACCACTAACATTATCGGTATAAATTACCGATCGATGCCTGTTCTCAGTGCCTGCTCCCGCGCAAAAGACTCTGCCCACTCGCAGAGCCACGCTAATCAAAATCAATCAAACTCTGCCCACCGTTGTAAAGATATGGAAATTACTGTACTGGAAAGGCTGTTTGTTCGGTTTAAGCACGTGACGTGTAATAAACATTTCCAAGAATAACAATTAATAACTATTTTTAGATTTAAAAAGATTTGGGCTTAAGGGAAAATCCATGAATTTATCAAATCGGATCAACCGCACGCGGATAGTTGAGTCTCCTGCAAGTGGTATGTGGGTGAGGAGGAGGGTGGGGGGTCGAATTAAAATCTAAACAATCTTAATCACGCAGCCTCCCCTATAAAGCACCACCATGGGAGCGATTAAATCAGCTCGTGTGCAAGACTGACTATGAATGTGTGCTATGTCGGGACACATAAAGGATGGTGACGGCTTGAGGGCAGATTTGGTGGGGGGGGGGGGGGAATCCCTCCATCCCAGCAGTGGATAGATCACGGCTGATTGACGACGACGTCAATGACAGCATCTCACACAATTATTCTGACAGCACCACCCATCACGTCCATAGACAACTGGCGGAGTCACCTGCATTCCTGTTACCGCATAAATAACACATTCCTGCGGAGGGAGCTGGTAGGAACGTTGGGTTGTGTGATGCCGCCGCCACGAAGCCGTTCGGCAGGCGCCCCATCCCCGACCTTGCCACCACCAAGCAACGGAGCCAACCCCTCGTCCCCCTCACCTCACCTCACATGAACACACCCGCACGCATTTCCCCCCCCCCCATAGAGCTGGAAGGGAAGGTCACCTGATCAACCGGTTTTTATCCGAGAAACCCTTATCGGGATTAACTCTCACGGTTTCCGGCGATCAGGGAATTGGACGGCCTCCCCCGACGCTACGTTGCACCGCGGCGCTGCGACCTGCCTTAAGATGGTATGGCCGCGGCGAGGGGGCATTCGGCCACCGCGGTTGAAGCACATCCCCCACACACACCACCCACGTGTCGACGGGGCAAGCAGGGGAGGGACGGGACAGCATGAGTAGCGGGACCGCAGGGGCTCTTGCGCATAGCCACGGATGGTTGGGATAATTACGCTTGAGCGCGCAGGCACCATTGTTAGGGAGGGAAAGGGATTAATTAGAATTTACGCCGCGCAACGCCGCACATTGATTAGCATATCACAGGCGCCCGGAACCGCGGTGCGCGTGCCAGAGGGGCGCGAGCCCATTGTTCAGAGCCACATCCCTTTGAGGTAGGGAGGATAAATAGTGGGCGCAAAGGGGAAATCGGGCTCTCTCTTGACTCCAGCACCAGGCGACACCACGAGCTCCAGCCCAGCGACCCGGACGTCCGTGAGACGCACCGAGGTACGCTGCGAGCAGGGGATCAACGGACCGCCGTGAGCACCTAACAGTGAGTAAGGAGGTGAATTATAATCATAGCAGATAAATCGGGAATAGGCATAAAGGTATCAGCGTAGGCCAGCCTCGTCGACTCACTGATTTAACACCTAGTTCCAGGTAGCGGACAATGAATCATTAATAGCGAATCGTGGCCTCGTGTGATCTCGTGGAGAGGTGTGCACGTGTGTGGTGCTGCGCACACAGTGGTTCGCCACGTGAGAGAGCGCGGCGCGGAGCTGCGCGTGTGGGTGGGCGTGTGTTCACTACGTGTATGATACAGGTGCGCGATCACAACGTGAGTGCTCCGTGGTGAGCGAGTGCCGCGGGGAGCTGTGTGCGTGAGTGCGCGTACGTTCGCTACGTGTCGGATACGGGTGCGCATTGGTAACGTTATTCGACGTGGAGGCGAGTGCTGCACAGGGCTGTAGACGGGCGCACGCTCGCAGCGTGCGAGAGCTGCGCGTAGCGGTGTAAAGAGGGGGAGTATGGCGTTTGATTGATGATGCCGTGCGCACGTATGCTTGCAGCGTGGGAGCGCTGCGTGAAGCCGTATGGGTAGGGGCGTCGCGTTCGAAGGCCGGCGAAACCCTAGCGGGTATTAGGGAGGTGGGGTAACATAAACGGAATAGGGGATGATGGCGGGAGAGACCCCGGGGGCCAACAGCCCCCACATATTGGTGTCAGAAACGGGACAATCCCCCGCAACCCCAAGGGAAAGAGGCCCCCCGACCCAAGTTAAAGTAAAATGCACATTTACGGGCAAAGGGATTCCATCATGGAAATCGTTTGCCCGCAGCATCAGGGGGGCTAAAAAGGTTAATGGGTGGTCAGATGAGGAGGCGTTGCAGCAGTTAGAGCTACATTTAGATGGTCGGGCAGCTGACTTTGTGGAAGCTTTGCCCGCAAGCGCACAAACTCAGTGGGAAGAATTAATGTGCGAACTCGAACGGCGCTTCGGCGCCTATGACGAGGAGGATGCGCAGACGGCCTTAGAGGCACGCCGCCGGCAACCCGGCGAGGATCTGCGAGATTACGCAGAAGACGTACGCATGTTGACCCAGCTCGCGTACCCAGAGTACGAGTCAAAAATAATTGAGGGCCTCGCCGCCGGGAAGGTCCAGCGATATTTGGCACGCACCCCGTGGTGGCAGCCAAATGTAGACGGTGCACGCCTCTCCTTTAACACCCTCGTTGAGCGCGCGCGCGCGCAAATGCGAGAAACTCTCGGGTGAGCGCGCACAGCCTCGAGGGAGGGGACAAGAATGCGCCGTAGCGAGCCTACTCTCCGACGAGGAGGAAGAGCCCGCCATCGCAGTAAGGGGACGGGCAAGGGAGCCCCAGAGACCTAGCGAGACAATCCCAGGGTGGGCGGCCGGGTTACAGACCGGCATAGGAGATATTGCTGGCCAGGTACACCAAGTACGCGAGGAAGCAAATAAAAATGTGAAGACCATCCAGTCTGAGATGGGTGAGCTACACTCCACAGTAGGGGGGCTGACCGGGAAGGTATCCCAATTAGAGTCCGAGTTGGAGCAACTGCGTACAGGGAGAGGGAGCGGGCAGGGGACCCACTACGGAGCCGCCACCCCTCCCCGGACGTGTTATGTGTGCAATCGGCGAGCGCATCTCAGGAGGGACTGTCCTCAGGTCGCCCAAGCTAGACAAGGGCTAAGGTCAAACACTAAGGCCCCCCTAGAGAGGGGACCACCGGGGGGTGAACTCGACGTAGCCCCGACACAAACAAGCTGTAGTGATAATGGCGAGCGAGTGATCTCCACACAGGTTCCAGCAACAATGCCCACGGAAACGGTGACTCCTGGCGACTGGCTACGGGAGCTGGTGGCGGGGATCACGGGGGCCACGTCGCTGGTGGAAGGGGAGGTAAACGGAGTGCGTACCCGAATTCTGCTGGACACGGGGGCGGTGGCCTCGCTCGTGAGCGCAGCGCACTGCAGCGCGATCGGGGTCGATGTGCGTCACCTGCAGGCACCGGACCGCGCGCTGCACACGGCGAGCGGAGCCGGAATGGGGCTGCTGGGGAGAACCACCCTAAAGGTCCGCATAGGCAGTCAGGTGTGCACCCAGGAGTTCTACGTGTCGAGTGCGTTGTGTCACGAGTGTATCGCAGGTACCGACCTCTTAGAACGGCTGGGACTCAACGTGCAACCCCGCCAGCGATGCGCCACCATGGAGAGCAACGGCGAGCGGATACCGTTCCTGGGACGAGAACCGACGCGCCCCCGCTTCGCACCTGTGGCCGCTATCCTGGCGACGGCAGTCACCATCGGCCCGCTCTCCGAGATGCTGGTACCGGTGGCAACATCCCCCACCGACCCCGCGCTCCGACCATCAGGGGAGGTAATGCTAACTCCTCACCCGGAGTTGGCAAAACGGTATGGGATAGTGGGATCGGCCACGTTGGTAAACGCAGATGGGGACCGATTGTTTATGCGGATGTTTAACCCCCACAATACCCCAGCGATACTGCGACGGCGCACCCCGATAGCCACCGTACACCCCCTGCACGCACGCCACTCTGACGACTCGGTGTTCGCACTCTGGGCTGAGGACCCTGGTCTTCCTGAGGGTGAACAGGACCTTGCCTGGCGAGTCGGCCCGACTCCCCGAACCGAGGTCGTTCCCCTGCTCGACGCGTTACATGTACCATGGGCGGATTTACCTAAGGGAGAGGCCGATCGGCTGCGCGAGTTACTGCAGGAGTATGCCGACGTATTCAACAAACACGACTCGGACGTGGGTCGGACCGACCTTGTTAAGCACCAAATTGACACCGGTGTAGCCCGACCCATCAAACTCCCTGCATACCGAGTGGGCGCACCCGAACGCACACAGATCAAAGAGGCGGTTGGGGACATGCTTCACGATAACATAATTCAGCCCTCGGCGAGCCCCTGGTCAGCCCCGGTGGTACTAGTAACGAAAAAGGATGGGTCAACCCGGTTCTGCGTCGATTACCGTAAATTGAACGCAGTCACGCTCGGCGACGCCTTCCCCATAACTCGCATCGACGACACTTTTGACAGCCTCGCCGGAGCGCGATACTTTTCCACCCTCGATCTCGCGTCCGGGTACTGGCAGGTGGAGATGGCGGAGAAGGATCGGCCAAAAACCGCATTCACCACCCCGATGGGACTATTCGAGTTTCGAGTACTCCCGTTCGGACTCACCAATGCGCCCGCGACGTTCCAGCGGCTGATGGAGTTGGTGATGCGGGGTTTGCAATGGGAACAGTGCCTGATTTACTTGGACGATGTGATCGTGTTCAGTAGATCTTTGTCTGAGCATTGGTCCAGGCTACGAGAGGTGTTCCAGCGACTGCGAGCGGCTCATCTCAAGCTCAAGCCACGTAAGTGTTACATCGCACAACGCGAGGTGGGGTACCTCGGGCATCGCGTCAGCGAGGCAGGCGTGCGTACCGATCCGGAGAAGGTACGCGCCGTAGTGGAGTGGCCACGGCCAAGGAATCTGACGGAGATCAGATCATTTTTGGGGCTCGCCACCTATTATCATCGATTTGTAAAGGGATTCAGCGAGATTGCACGCCCCCTCACCCAACTCACCTCCCCTAAGCACCCATATCAGTGGACGGGGGCCTGCCAGACGGCCTTCACCACTCTCAAAGACCACCTCACCCACGCCCCCACCCTCGCTTTCCCCGATTTTACCACCGATTTTATTTTGGACACCGGAACGAGTCATCGCGTACGCCAGCCGGACCTTGAGTGGGGCCGAGCTGAACTATTGCGTGACCCGCCAAGTGTTGTACGCCGTGATTTTTGCATGTAAGCAGTTCCGGCCGTATTTGTACGGCAGGAAATGTCGCGTACGCACTGACCATTATGCTCTGCAGTTCCTTCTTACATTCAAGGAGCCACGGGGGCAGATGGCCCGGTGGTTGGCGCAGTTGCAGGAGTACAACCTGCAAATCGAGTATCGGGCTGGCCGGACGCATGCAAACGCGGACGCCTTGTCGAGGCGGCCCACGGTGTACGCCGAGATAAGGGCAGAGGAGGCCTGCCCGTGTTTCACGGGGGGACGCTGCCGGCAAGCAACGGACCCCCGAGAGGCCGCGGCCACTGACCCCCCCCCCAGCGAGAGAGAGTGCAGTGTGCGCCACAGAGACCCTCACAGGTGGCACCGAGGATCCCGTCAACCGCCCGGCAAGCTGAGACAGACCCAGCAGCGAGATCCCGATCTGGCGGCAGTGGAGGCGCACTGCGGGAGGAAAAGAGCGCCCTACCAGGACCCTGGAGCGGTTTGTATGCCCGGTTGTGTGCAGAACGGAGTGGTACGGGAGTTAACCGAGGCCGGCCAGCCGGGGTGCATCTGTGTTCTTGCCCAGGTGCGACCCCAGCTGCTACGGCTGGTGCATGATCAC
The DNA here is from genome assembly GCF_964198595.1 of Lampetra fluviatilis. NCBI lineage: Eukaryota > Metazoa > Chordata > Hyperoartia > Petromyzontiformes > Petromyzontidae > Lampetra > Lampetra fluviatilis. The sequence goes on from NC_136277.1 coordinate 13,372,663, forward strand.
CCACTCGGGGGCCACGATGGGGAATGACGCACTCGAGAGACCCTGCGTCGCCAGTATCTCTGGCCCAAATTGGCACAAGACGTGGCGGCCTGGGTACAGGGCTGCCGCGCCTGTCAGCAGTGCGGGCCGAAACCGGCACGATACCAGGTACCCCTAAGGCCGTTCCGCGTCAGCCGCACGAATCAGCTGGTCGGGATCGATCTACAGGGGCCATTCCCGCGATCCCATCGAGGCAACCGGTATATCCTAGTCGCAGTAGAGTATTTCACCCGCTACCCCGTGGCAGTGGCCATCCCTGATAAAACGGCCTTGGTGGTGGCCCGGGCATTCGTGGAACATTACGTACTCAAGCACGGGATCCCAGAACGAGTCCTCACCGACCAGGGTAGCGAGTTCGAGGCCGAGCTGTTCCAGGCACTGTGCCGAGAATTCAGAATCCAGAAGGACCGAACAACAGCGTACCACCCCCAAGCGAATGGTATGGTAGAGCGCATGAATCAGACCCTAGTGGGGAAACTCAAACGTATGGCGGCCGCAAATCAACGGGATTGGGACGAACACCTCCCATACGCCCTTTTCGCCTACGCCACCACCGTACACACGTCGACGGGACAAACCCCGTTTTTAATGATGTTCGGCCGTGAGTCTCGTTTACCCGCAGATCTGCTATTCGGCGTCCCTTCCCCCCAGCCGGAGGAGGGAAGCCGCCCCGTGGAACACCTGTTGGAGACCCTGCGAGAAGCCCGAGGCCGAGCATACCCGCAAGGGGAAGCCGCGCATCGGCGGCAGGAACAGGGCACCCGACCCCGCATGGAACCCCCCTTATTCCTGACAGGCGCTAAGGTGTGGCTACACACCCCTCGCGTCGGGGCCGGGCAGGTGGGGAAACTGACGACCTACTGGCGGGGACCCTGGACCGTGGTGCGGCAGATCTCCCCCTGGACGGTACTAATTTATGGCGGGGAGAGGGGTCGAGAGATGGTGGTCAACGTCCGCCGCTTAAAACCGTGGAAAGCGGCCCCGGCGAGAGAGAACCCCGTCACCCGAAGGCCCCGAAATCCCGGAGTACCCGCACCCCTCGTGTTGGGGGGCCTCGCACACTACATGGGCCCCGCCGGGCCCCCGAGACGCCCCGATCCAGTCCGGAGACGGCGCGGACGACGGCCCCTAAACCCTTCCGCTGCTGAGTTTGTGCCCCAGCCCACAGGTGCCGGAGGACGGGGAGAGCCGCTGGAGTGGAGGAGGAGGCCGCTGCAGGAGCAACAGAGGACGGAACCACCCGCCCCGAGACCAGCCACCAGGTCCGGACGGATCCCCCGGACCCCGCAACGTTTCCTCGTGGGCGCGGCCCAAGCGAGGTGCTCCAGTCAACCCAGGACGGGGACTGGCACCTCGGGGGGCTATGTGATGCCGCCGCCACAAAGCCGTTCGGCAGGCGCCCCATCCCCGACCTCGCCACCACCAAGCAACGGAGCCAACCCCTCGTCCCCCTCACCTCACCTCACATGAACACACCCGCATGCATTTCCCCCCCCCCCCCATAGAGCTGGAAGGGAAGGTCACCTGATCGACCGGTTTTTATCCGAGAAACCCGTATCGGGATTAACTCTCACGGTTTCCGGCGATCAGGGAATTGGACGGCCTCCCCCGACGCTACGTTGCACCGCGGCGCTGCGACCTGCCTTAAGATGGTATGGCCGCGGCGAGGGGCATTCGGCCACCGCGGTTGAAGCGCATCCCCCACACACACCACCCACGTGTCGACGGGGCAAGCAGGGGAGGGACGGGACAGCATGAGTAGCGGGACCGCAGGGGCTCTTGCGCATAGTCACGGATGGTTGGGATAATTACGCTTGAGCGCGCAGGCACCATTGTTAGGGAGGGAAAGGGATTAATTAGAATTTACGCTGCGCAACGCCGCACATTGATTAGCATATCACAGGCGCCCGGAACCGCGGTGCGCGTGCCAGAGGGGCGCGAGCCCATTGTTCAGAGCCACATCCCTTTGAGGTAGGGAGGATAAATAGTGGGCGCAAAGGGGAAATCGGGCTCTCTCTTGACTCCAGCACCAGGCGACACCACGAGCTCCAGCCCAGCGACCCGGACGTCCGTGAGACGCACCGAGGTACGCTGCGAGCAGGGGATCAACGGACCGCCGTGAGCACCTAACAGTGAGTAAGGAGGTGAATTATAATCATAGCAGATAAATCGGGAATAGGCAAAAAGGTATCAGCGTAGGCCAGCCTCGTCGACTCACTGATTTAACACCTAGTTCCAGGTAGCGGAAAATAAATCATTAATAGCGAATCGTGGCCTCGTGTGATCTCGTGGAGAGGTGTGCACGTGTGTGGTGCTGCGTACACAGTGGTTCGCCACGTGAGTGAGCGCGGCGCGGAGCTACGCGTGTGGGTGGGCGTGTGTTCACTACGTGTATGATACAGGTGCGCGATCACAACGTGAGTGCTCCGTGGTGAGTGAGTGCCGCGGGGAGCTGTGTGCGTGAGTGCGCGTACGTTCGCTACGTGTCGGATACGGGTGCGCATTGGTAACGTTATTCGACGTGGAGGCGAGTGCCGCACAGGGCTGTAGACGGGCGCACGCTCGCAGCGTGCGAGAGCTGCGCGTAGCGGTGTAAAGAGGGGGAGTATGGCGTTTGATTGATGATGCCGTGCGCACGTATGCTTGCAGCGTGGGAGCGGTGCGTGAAGCCGTATGGGTAGGGCGTCGCGTTCGAAGGCCGGCGAAACCCTAGCGGGTATTAGGGAGGTGGGGTAACATAAACGGAATAGGGGATGATGGCGGGAGAGACCCCGGGGGCCAACGGCCCCCACAGTTGCTCGGTCAATGGCCAGGGTCAACGGCGGCGTGGTGTATTCCGCAAATATGCCCGACTGTGAGGGCGGGCACAAGCCGGCGTGAGTAGGTTAAACGTTGAGTTTTATAAGGGCACCACGGGGTGACCAGCCCCCCCCCACCCAGCCCCACCGTCCCCACCCAGCCCCACCGTCCCCACCCAGCCCCACCGTCCCCACCCAGCCCCACCGTCCCCACCCAGCCCCACCGTCCCCACCCAGCCCCACCGTCCCCACCCAGCCCCACCGTCCCCACCCAGCCCCACCGTCCCCACCCAGCCCCACCGTCCCCACCCAGCCCCTCCCCATTATTTTATTTATATTACCACCTCTATTATTTGATTATTTACTTACCTACGTGCCTTTACCGAATCGAAATAAAGTAATAAATCATTATTTTATTAATATTATCTGTATTATTTTATTATTTACTTGTTTTTTTCCCCCCTACGTGACTTTACCGAAAAAACCGAAGAATACGAAAACAGCATTCACAGGGGTTGGAGGTCACAACTCGGCACGCACAAATGTGTGTGCCTCGCCACCGATGAACCACGACGATCGATACCTTTGCCGATCTCGTCAAGGAGCGGACACCGGCACGCCAACTCCGGCTCATCGTCGCAAGCAGCGGCCGTCTGGAACGTTATCTTCCTTCCGACGGGAGGAAGCCACCGGGAACTGCGATGCACTTTTTTTAAATCATCTGAATTGGAAAATTCATTCCCTTGGAACCGGACATCTGTGGGAAAAAAGAGATTATATAACGCGTCGGATTCCTCCAGTTATACACGAAGAAGCTTTACAGCTCACGGTTTGAGGTGACGGATGCAGATAAAGCATCAAAGAGCTTCGCAGCGCCTCGGCTTTCCTCCTCCGGGACGAAAGATTCCGATTCTGTCACGGGGACGCAGCTGGCGGGGGAAGCCGTCGCTAGCTTTTTCACCGCCACGTGCAGATTCATAAGGGGCTTAGGGACCGCGGCAATTTGCTTCGGCCACGTGCTTTTCATTATTATTATTATTTTACACGCTTTTATTTAACTCACCCTGTCTGTTGTTGTATCCTCAAGTCTGTCTGTTGTCGTATCCTCAAATCTTGCAACTCAATTTTAACCCACTTCCCAATGTGGTATCGACTGCAAACTTGGTATACTTATGTCATATTTACGCTGCTTTGAGCCTCCCAAGATTATGACGACCCTGCTCATACCTGTCAACGCCCTTATCAGTGATCGTTCATCCTACAAAGGCCCATCACAAGGTATAAACACAAATAGACAAAATTAGTTTTTTTTCATTGCGAAACGGCTGTATGCCGTATGGACCTGAAAACTAAATTTCCCTGTACAAGAATACGGGTAAAGCGTCTGGGTTTACAGGTATCGTATAGTGCATAGTGTAGTGTATAGTGTAGCGTATAGTATGTAGTGCATAGTAGTGTACAATAGTGTCGTGTTTCGCATACCTGTCAACCCCTTATCAGTGCCTATCTTATTACAGACCAATTCAGGCCTAATTGGTCACCCCGTGCCGCTTATACATCTCAACGTTCATTCTACAAAGTCCCATCACAAGGTAGAAACACAAATTGATAAAATTTGTTTTTATTGCCGGTATTGAAACGGCTGTACGCCGTATGGACCTGAAAACTCAAAATTTCCATGTACAACAATATGGGTAAAGGGCCGTCCATAAATGACGTCACGCACCTGGGGGGGGGTCAGACATTTGTGACGATGTGTGACGATGTGTGACGAGGGGGGGGGGGGTTGAGAAGAAATGTGACGTCACATCAAAATGCGCTACTTTGAATAAATATAGACAACACGTTCTACTTAATTAAATAGACTATTTAATAAATGTTTTCTCCTACAACATCAGAGTGCAGCGCCACATTAAATATGCACTACAATGACGAATAGTTTAAAGCGATTTAAAGCATGTTTTATTTAGCGGGGGGGGGGGGGGCTTTGTAACGTCATATTTGAGGGGGGGTCTGACTTGTTGTGACGCTGTGTGACGAAGGGGGAGGGGGGTCAAAAATCGTCCAAAATCGCGTGACGTCATTTATGGACGGCCCCTAAAGCGTATGGGTTGACAGGGATCCCTTTTTGATGAGGTTGGGTAGTTTTACATCGTCCACAATTGGAGCATCTTTACTCGAGTTAACACATTCCTGCGAAGGGAGCTGGTAGGAACGTCGGGTTGCTCGGTCAATGGCCAAGGTCAACGGCGGCGTGGTGTATTCCGCAAATATGCCCGACTGAGGGCGGGCATAAGCCGGCGTGAGTAGGTTAAACGTTTAAGGGCACCACGGGGTGACCAGCCCCTCCTCACCCAGCCCCACCCCTCTCACCCCCCACCCAGACCCACCCTCCCCACCCAGCCCCACCCTCCCCACCCAGCCCCACCCTCCCCACCCAGCCCCTCCCCACCCAACCCCTCCCCACCCAGCCCCTCCCCTCCCATTTTTGGATGCACGACGGATGGACGGACACAATAATCCCCTGTGGGCTGGTGTAACCAGGAGGTTCCTACCAGTATAATGGCCCCTTCCCCCACCCCCTGTTGTAGAAAGATGGACAGAGCAAATGCATAAACGCTTTTAAACTGTTGGGAAACTAAACAAAAATAAATCTACTTATACAGTGAAAATGTCAGAATATTAATAAAACACGTTTCTCAATTAGAATCTTTAAAAAAGATTTATTATTTAAAAAAAGCAATCCTTTCATTGTATTCCAAACGAAACAAAAACTACACACAGTAGTTTAGGGGATATACAGCTGACTGAACAGCTCGCTCATTGGCCCCAAGGAGCATGTGACTGCTCCAATGCTCTTTCACCAGGCATGCATCAGTGTATGTGTGTCATCCACCAACCTCCTCCCTAGATCTACATCTAGGATGGGTGAACGTCTTACCTCCAAGGACCAGTCTGTCTCATCAACATCTGGGTGCCACTCCAATGTCTGTCTCAGTAATGTGCCCTCCTCCTCCTCCATCCTCCTCTTCATGATTTGAGCCCAATTACTTTCCTGCCTCTCGTTCTAAACTTCAAAGTTAATGACCCTATCGTGGTGTGAAATTCCCAGTATTATCCACGCGCTCCTACACTGAAAGGTCAAGATATTTATGATCTTTTCGTTGCTTTGTTCGTATCAATGTAGCAACTCACACCACCACCATCACCACCCCAAACTCAGATACAACGAATTGTCATGATTCAGTCACAATTTGACTCCACGATCAAAGTATATCTTTGAATCTCGTTACGTTTGAATTCTCCATCTCACATGTTATTTTCCATTGATTCTATCTCATTTGTTCCTACCATTCTGCTATAGAAAACCTTTTCATATAATATTACTGCGTAGCTTTTCGTGGTCGTCCTGTTGTCAGTTCGCACCGCGTGCTGTTCGACATAATGTCCGACGTTTCGCTCTGTGTGTTGTGAGGCTCTTTGGGAAGAAGGCGTTTCCTTCACGAGGAAGCTCCCCAGCACGTGCAGAAAAACACATACGGTAACCCAGAACCTCATTCCCACTTGGAGCAGAACTGTCCCACAAAAATACTAAAGCCGCCATCCCCTAAAGCCGCGCAGCGCGTCACTCGGGTCAAAGCACCCTTTCCCCCAGGTGTGCGTTCTGGTGGCTCATCAGGGCGTTGAAGTCCGCGAAGGTCTGCGGGCACACAACACAGCGGTACAGATTCTCGCCCGCGTGCTTGTGCTGGTGGTGCTTGAATCGGTAGAGGTACGAGAACTCCTGGCCACACACGCCGCAGCGATAGGGCTTCTCGCCCGTGTGTGTGCGCACGTGCACCTTGAGGTTGCCGTTGCGCGAGAAAGACTGGTGGCACAGCTTGCACTGGTATGGCTTCTCGCCCGTATGCGTGCTCTGGTGCGCCTTGAGGTGCGACTTCTGCGTGAACGACTGGCCGCACATCTTGCAGCGGTACGGCTTCTCGCCCGTGTGCGTGCGCTGGTGGTCTTTGAGGTGGCAGTTCTGCGAGAAGCTCTTCCTGCACACCGTGCACTGGTATGGCCTCTCGCCAGCGCCCGAGCCAGATTGTACGGTCCACTGCCGGCCAACGTGAAACTCCAGGAGGTCGACGTCATGGAGAGGAGGGCACGGCTCATCGTTCAACGGAGACACGTTTAGGCCAGGCGCCTCCTGTCGGAGAGTTTGTCCGCTGACGAGCGAAGAGGGCGTGTAGACGGCACTGAGGGGTAACTCTGCGGCGTCAGCGTCACTTCCGTGCGTTTCGCTGCCCGTCTGCCGCTGCTGCTGCGGTTGCCGTGTCCAGGGATGTGCACCAGCCTTGATAGAGTCCGTGAGGTCCAGTCCCACCTCTTGAAGAACGTTTACATCTTGGACGATGTTGCTTTTTCCTGGATGCAATGAAAAAGAGAAATAATTCACATTCAAGTCTCTCCTTACAAGTTGGCTCTTGGTTGTAAAGGCCATTGATATTTTTAATTCCCACATGACAATTGAAGTGATCATTTTGTCAGTGCTGCAAAATGAAATGTAATTATTTTCTTTTGTTAAAGTTCAGTCGGTGGTGACCAACCGAGGCCATTTAACTCACTCCACTTGAGAAAATAGTTTATTCACCGATGACTAAAAAGTGGATTTTAACCCAAGATCTCAGTTGTTGTCATCTCAGCGTTCTGACCTCTAAAGCTACACAGCCACCTCTGAAGTAATTGTGGTTTGATAATTGTTTTTTTACCCTTCTATCTGGCAACAAAACTGACACCTTTTTTACAAGGAGTCATGTTTGCATAGACCACAATAACTGCAGTCATAATGCAAACACAAAACATAACTCTGATAATGTATGCACTGTCCTTGAAGTTGATTGGTCCACACCCGAGACAGCTTTCCTTAGAGCCTAGTCTCACATGGGTTGGACCAGATGACGCCAAAAGGCGCACAACTCAAAGAAAATGCACCATCAGAGTATGAGAGCTCGGGGTAAGCATTTACACCATTGTTTGCATTATGACTGCAGGTATTGTGGTCTAACCCATGTGAGACGAGGCTCTAAGGAAAGCTGTCTCGGGTGTGGACCAATCAACTTCAAGGACAGTGCACATTATCAGAGTTATGTTTTTTGTTGGCATTATGACTGCAGGTATTGTGGTCTATGTAAACATGACTCCTTGTAAAAAAGGTGTCAGTTTTGTTGCCAGAAAGAAGGGTAAAAAAACAATTATCATATTTTTTACTAGCAAATGAGGTTCCAATGGTGTAATTGTGGTTTATTGTCTTAATGACTGAAAATTTACCTCCATGGGCCTCCGTTTTTATCGCGATTAATGTCTGGTTGAGATCAGGGTCGTCCACTTCCGAAGCCAGTTTCTCTCCACCTTCATCTGATGCGAAGAAAAAAACACCAACTATATTGTTAAGGTTATTACGGTTAAACGCCTCTTATCAGTGGTGACGTGGCTGGAGGTACTGTTCGCGAATATTAATCGTGAATCGAGTTTGCACTCCGAACATTTTTTGTATTGTTTTATACCTGTCAACCCCTTATGAGTGCCTAGCTTATTAAAGACCAATTCAGACCTTAATGGTCACCCCGTGCCCTTATAAATCTCAATGTTCATCCTACAAAGTCCCATTACAAGGGAGAAACACAAACAAATAGACACATTTTTGTTTTTGCCCGTATTGAAACAGCTGTACGCCATATGGACCTGAAAACTCAAAATCTCCCTGTACAAGAATATGGGTAAACCGTATGGGTTGACAGGTATGTTTGTTGTTGTAACTTTCCAACCTACCCCTACTGGACATCTGTGGAAAAAAAGCTTCATAGTTCATCAGATTTCTCCAGGATAAATATTCTGAAAATAAATAATAAATAAAATTCTGATTTGCAGAAAACTCCTGCGATCTGCAAAGTTACCCGCGGATAAATGCAGATGTACACACGTGCATGAGTGTGCATTGACAAAGCACTGATGGATAAGGGTCTCCACATGCCATGTCGGTGATGGGGGTTATTTGACTATACTTCACCACGAGAGTGCGTGTTGATGGAGGGGAGCACGGATGTGATGTGAATAGCAGGATAATAGTCATCGGGAGCCACTAACAGCAACTCGGTTATTACATTTCACATCGCGCTTGCTTCCACCTCGTTAAAAGAAGAGACAACCCAAAAAACCCAAAGAGCTCTCCGATCTTGTTGATGCGAACCCATGTATATTCTAGACTGTCCAATGTGAGATTGAAAGCTTCAATCATGATAAAATATTTGAAAGTGACTTTCAGCTGTGCCCTAGAGATGCCAATCCACTGGCGTTGTATTAACGAGGGCTGAAAACACCGCAGAGATGTCAAGAGATGTCTCATTACACATTCCTCCTGCGGAGGGAGCTGGTAGGAATGTTGGATTGCTCGGTCAATGGCGAGGGTCAACGGCGGCGTGGTGTATTCCGCAAATATGCCCGACTGTGAGGGTGGGCACTAGCCGGCGTGAGTAGGTTAAACGTTGAGTTTTATAAGGGGCACCACGGGGTGACCAGCCCCTCCCCACCCAGCCCCACCCCTCCCACCCCCCACCCAGCCCCACCCTCCCTCCCCACCCAGCCCCTCCCCACCCAGCCCCTCCCCACCCTCCCCTCTCCACCCAGCCCCACCCCTCCCATTTTTGAATGCACGACGGACGGACGGACACAATAATCCCCTGTGGGCTGGTGGAACCAGGTGGCTCCTACCAGTAAAAGTCACTCTCTAACGATGTTTCAGTCTCATGTTGGACAGCTCAGGACATGCAATGCAGTTGTGTAACTACAAGCTAAGGGATTTCTGTTGTAATGGTTTTGTGTATTTAAGTTGGGGGAAGCTGGTGACACAGTGTTTACGTATTGCACTCTGAACACAGCAACCTGAGTGTGGTTTCCGGCCAGGGCTACGAACATCAATGGCAGTGTGATATCTGAACCGGTCATGGGTCACCAACCCTCTTCCCACCACCCCACAATCCCCCCCCAGTCCAAGGCCTTGTGATCAGTGTGGGGAAGTATTATCAAATCACCCCCAAGACCAACACAGTGTGGGGAGGCCTTCAGTCAGCAGTGAAATGGCAAAGGGCTGTCCATCAGGTTACTTCCTTTAAATTAAGTCTCCGTTCAGCTGAATGAATTTATAAAGAACTCGCAAACACCTCTTGTGAAAGATCCAACGAAGATTATCCCTGGGTTTGATCTTCGAAAAAACTCATGGTCCACCCTAAATCGCATCCGTACAAACCATGGCAGATACGGATACCCGATGCACAAATGGAAAATTAAAAACTCTCCAGTGTGCGACTGTGGTCATCCAGAACAGACCGTACAACGTATTAACGACGCAATGCCCGATCCACAAACACGAAGAAGACATTACGGCGATACACTCCGCTGCTCCTGCAAGGTTGCCTGGCTCTGCGTCTACATCAGCCATATGAAAGAATAAGAATAAGTAAGTCTCACCTCCACAGGTCTCACTTTTCAGTGTGCACTCAACTTGACTGCAGTTCGAGCCGCCCGCTTCTTGGGCCCTGTTCTTCCCTTCTTTGTCATTTGCAACAAGAGGGGAGGGGGAGGGCAGACATTCAAACAAGACATCAGTGAAAAAAAAATCTAAAAGGTGCAGACCTGCAATTACTTGCTGGGAATTGAGGAAGAGACGTCAGAAAAATGACACATGCCACTGAAAATATTCCCAAGCCCAGGGAGTTACAAGTGTCCTGTCTTACCCTGGCCACACTGTTATGATACACATTCACCTCAAGCCAGGGGTAAGGAAGCTTTACTCTTTGGTTCTTTCGGTAAAGTCACGTAGAAAGAGAAAATAATATATTAAGTAATACTTTCTCTTTCTACGTGACTTTACCGAAAGAACCAAAGAGTAATTCCTGCAGTCACGAAAGCGCCAAATCAAGGAAGCTTTACCCGAGGGCCGAATAGGACACCCTCAATATTTTGGACATGAATCCTGTTTTTTTTTTATTTAAGCCTGCATTTTTCTCCTGTAAATAAGCTGACATAAATGTAAATTATGCCGATCACAGAACCTTTAAATAAATGGTAACCGCAGGAACAGTAGGCTAAGTACCGAGTCAGCAGCCAGTAGTGTTGTAGACGAAACATTAGTACAGCACAGTGGAGCGCCTGTTTATATGTGACGAAGTGGGGGGCAGGGGGGTGAACTTCGTGGATGCTGTCAGTCATCTATCCAGGAACCACTGGGAAACATTGACTAGATAGGACAGCCCCAACTTTCAAAGCATAGCTGTGCTCCTGTCATCAACAGATCTGTGCATAACTTTTAATGCTATCCCCTCTCATGCATGGACTTTCTACGGATATTTCCATTTACTTCCACACACGAATGCAAGAGCATTCACTAATCCTCATGCAAGAGCTGCCTGAAGAAGTCTCAACACTCAGCGAGGCTCTCCTGGATAAATAAAGGAGACTTACTGTTGTAATTATAAGTACCTCCACACGCCTCTGCTTTGATCACATGTAATGTCTGGCTGGGGTCGGCGTCTTCTCTGTCCGAGTCTGGGGTCTCTCCAAGCTCATCTGAGGAGACTTAAGCCACAGACGCACAAGGTCATTAGATCTCTGCACTTCCCAAAATCATGCATTTGAGTAATTTTTGGGTCACATCTCATAAATAAAATATGGATAGCTCTCCAACATACTGGCGTGCTGAAGCAGTAATGAACTGGTGCATTTGTTGAAGTGACAACTTTATTAATTGGCTGTCTCAGGGGGAGTATGATGGACGACAAACATTTTACTTATGCAATCTTACCCAAATAAGTAATATTTTAAAATACTTTTAAAAAAACACGCTTTAATGAAATGTACCCTACTAGTAATGGCAGAACTCCACGACTCCAGGAAGTGGCCCCGAAGCATGCCATAACGTAAGGGGCCGTGGTGATTTACAGGCAACGCGAGTTGAGCATGGACAATTAGACCCAAGCCGAAACATAAGATATCAAAAACTTTGCTTAGAAATACATTTTATTTTTAATGATCAAATATAGTATTGTCATCAGTATGACATACGTATACCAAGTTTGCAGTCGATACATTGGGAAGTGGGTTAAAATTGAGTTATAAGATTTGAGGATACGACAACAGAGTTGAGGATACAACAGACAGAGTGAGTTAAATAAAAGCGTGTAAAATATTAATCTTTTGTTCGCTAATACCTACATGCTAAAAATATCTCACATTGTTTCATCGTTTTCCCAAATGTTATCCTGACTCATCATTGTCACATCATGAGATGACGAATCAATTCTGGTCTCGTGCAGAGCAGTGCAACCCTTCGTGTAAGAGAAGAGCCAGCGGAACCGGATACTACAGAGGTACCTCTTGAGAGGCCTTCCTGTGAGGTAAGGGGGCAGAACTTTCCCAGCCACTTTGCCACTGAGAGTAAAGTTCATCGCATGGCAGTCAAAAATATAAATGTAATACAGTACTCAAAGCAGGAATGTCCAAATTTGTTTTTTTCTGCAGTCATTAGTGACCAGGCGTAGACCATGAACTTCCAGCACTGATAACCCAGTTGAATCTAAACTATTTTTTATTTTACCAGATAAAGCCCTCTGAGCTATTTTTCAGAGGTGACCTGGCCACACATGACAGCTCATTGAAGTGGCTATAAAAATATGTGGGAATTTATAGTCAACAAATAATCTAAATGCATGTTTCTAAGTGTAGCGAAAAAATAGAGGACCCGGAGAAAAATCCATGTGACCACAGGGAGAACTTACAAACCCCTAATATACAGGCGTCAAGGTTGGGAACGAACCCACGATCTCCTGCGTATCAGGAAAGGGAGATAACATTACGCCACCGTGAGCTGGCTGCCTACATTAGAATCCAAGAAATTGGATCTGGGCAGCAAGTTTGATTGAATCTCAACATTATTCACTGCTTTATCAGCTCCTGGAAAGACTGCACCTTTACCATTCATTGTGTATTCATCCATTTCATGCATCGTGTTGTCCTCAGGTGTGACCACTCTTGTGGCTGAAGTGGAAACCCCAGTACATGTTCCTTGGTTGTCCATGGCTCCCAACCTCCGCACAGACAGCAGCAGCTCCCGGCTCAAGCCGCTGAACAGCGCGAGCAGCACGTCCACCAAGCCTCCCAGCGTCACGTCGCCGGGGTTGGAGGAGGTTGCGGCGTCGTCCCAGCGCGCCGTCCCAGCGTCGTGGGGCTCAGCGCCCTGCAGGGCCTTCACCACCTGCCGCAGCACGGCGTAGAAGCCGAAGGGCAGGCGGTCGCGCGCCGTGGCCAGTAGCTCGGCCTGCACGAGGCCGTCCCCGACGCAGGCGCGCAGGACCCCGTAGTCCCGGATGCCCAGCTCCGAGTCCATGGCCCTGGCCACCTCTGCGTTCACGCCCTGCGCCTCCAGCCACGCCGGGAAGTCCCTGCTCGGCTCCAGCACCGGGGTGGCCACCGCGCACGCCATCCTGATGGGATGTGCAGAGGGCGAGAGCGTGTAGGGTCAAAAAGGTTGAAAGTTAGATTCACATCAAAGCGTCAAGATGCAGTGTCCTTCAAGCATTAACAAATGGTAATCTTAATTTTTAACATACAATTATCAAATGTAGAAGCTTTTTTGCCCGTCCAAGGATGAGTGTATATTGCAATAAATCTGAAATATTCAATAGAAAAATTGTTCAGCTGATGATTATTCATTGGGTCTTTAGATAAAGTCACGTAGATAGGTTCAAAGAAAATAACAAAAAGTAATAAAAAAAACGACCACGTTTCGCGTTCGTCATCAGGAAGAAAAAAGAGAGCTCATGATTATTAATGAGGGGGGTTGCCCCATGTGGAGTGACGTCACCCGCTAATGGTTATTGGGGAGGGGTACGGCATGTGGAGTGCCGTCACCCCCTCATGGTTATTGTGGAGGGGTGCGGCATGTGGGGTGACGTCACCCGCTCATGATTATTAATGAGGGGAGGGGTGCAGCATGTGCAGTGCGCGACCTTCTTGTGCGTTTGTGTAAATTTCCACGCGGGCAAGAATATTACTGAAAGGGGGGGCCTCTTTTGCAGTGACGTCACGCACGGATGTAGCACTGTGCAGCGTAGATTTATTTTTTACCATCACTTTCTGTAAAGGAACGTCATATTTGAAGCGACTTTGCGTAATAAATTATTAAATTCAGCTCGACCTTCCTCTGCGTTAGTGTAAAAATCCACCCACTCATTAATATCAATGAGGGGGGTGGGCCTCATATTGAGTGACGTCACGCAGGGGGGGTGGGCATAATGTGGAGTGACGTCACGTGCGGGACGGACAGACATTTCTGGGTGATGGGTAATCTCACCCAAACAAAAAAAACTGTACAATTCCCATATTCTCTTGATTCTAAGATGCTCCAAAATGTGAGATGCACTTAAAACCTTGGAATTATTTTGAAATAAAAAGTGTTTGTTATAAATGTGAAGGCCATCTTCCGAAAGATGATTATCAACTCGTTACAAAGAGTATGGATTTCTGCAGTCACGAAAGCTTCAAATCAAGATAGTTTAGAGTAGTGTATAGTAGTGTATCGTAGTGTATAGTCTAGTGCAGGGGTCGGCAACCAAAATAACAAGAAGAGCCATTTCTTTACAATTCGGTACAAAATTCAGTATTTCAAGAGCCGCAATGCATCTGAGTACATATACTGCACTCACGTACATATCGTCAAGAAGCAGCCCGTAAAGAGCCGCATGCGGCTCCGGAGCCGTAGGTTGCCGACCCCTGGTCTAGTGTATAGTAGTGTAGTGTATAGTAGTGTAGTGGTGTATAGTAATGTAGTGTATAGTGTAGTGTATAGTAGTGTAGTGTATAGTAATGTAGTCTATAGTAGTGTAGTGTATAGTGTGGTGTATAGTAGTGTAGTGTATAGTGTAGTGTATAGTAATGTAGTGTATAGTGTAGTGTATAGTCGTGTAGTGGTGTATAGTAGTGTAGTGTATAGTAATGTAGTGTATAGTAGTGTAGTGTATAGTGTAGTGTATAGTAATGTAGTGTATAATGTAGTGTATAGTCTAGTGTATAGTCTAGTGTATAGTAGTGTAGTGTATAGTCGTGTAGGGGTGTATAGTAGTGTAGTGTATAGTAGTGTAGTGTATAGTAATGTAGTGTATAGTGTAGTGTATAGTAGTGTAGTGTATAGTCGTGTAGTGGTGTATAGTAGTGCAGTGTATAGTAGTGCAGTGTATAGTAGTGTAGTGTATAGTAATGTAGTGTATAGTGTAGTGTATAGTAATGTAGTGTATAGTAGTGTAGTGTATAGTAGTGTAGTGTATAGTGTAGTGTATAGTAATGTAGTGTATAGTGTAGTGTATAGTAGTGTAGTGTATAGTCGTGTAGTGGTGTATAGTAGTGTATAGTGTATAGTAATGTAGTGTATAGTGTAGTGTATAGTAATGTAGTGTATAGTGTAGTGTATAGTGTAGTGTATAGTAATGTAATGTATAGTAGTGTATAGTGTAGTGTATAGTAGTGTAGTGTATAGTAGTGTATAGTGTAGTGTATAGTCGTGTAGTGGTGTATAGTAGTGTAGTGCATAGCAGTGTAGTGTATAGTAGTGTAGTGTATAGTGTAGTGTATAGTAGTGTAGTGTATAGTAGTGTAGTGTATAGTAATGTAGTGTATAGTGTAGTGTATAGTAGTGTAGTGTATAGTGTAGTGTATAGTAGTGTAGTGTATAGTAATGTAGTGTATAGTAATGCAGTGTATAGTAGTGTAGTGTATAGTGTAGTGTATAGCAGTGTAGTGTATAGTGTAGTGTGTAGTGTATAGCAGTGTTGTGTATAGTAGTGTATAGTGTAGTGTATAGTAGTATAGTGTAGTGTATAGTAGTGTAGTGTATAGTAATGTAGTGTATAGTGTAGTGTATAGTAATGTAGTGTACAGTATAGCATAGCTATGAGAATGGTCAAACGACCGATCACAACCTTCATTCAGCAGCGGATTGACAATGAACTCCGTTGTTTATTATTACATCGGTAGAGAATGCCCCCCTCCGCCCACGGCGCCGAACTTGCCTTTACGTAGGTAGGGCGATAATCTGTCGGTTCTTTAAGCGCGATTAAACGTCGCAAATACACACATTTGGAGAAAGAATAAAAATAAATTAACGCGTAACGAGACGCCAAATGTTAAGTTGATGATCGTTGAAGTTGCACGCAGGAGCGCTTCGCCTCCCCGTTCACAAACGGCTGATTCGCCCCGTTAGGGACGGCGGCGATTTTGCGATCGGTTGACCCGTAGATCAGTTTGAACGCTTTCGTTACTAATGTTATGTTATGGGGCCGTCCATAAATGACGTCACGCGATTTTTGACGATTTTTGTCCCCACCCCCCCTCGTCACAAAAAGTCAGACCCCCTCTCAAATATGACGTCACAAAGCTCTCTCCCCCCCCCCCAACCATATTTCCATTTTGAAAATAAGACATGCTTCAAATCGCTATAAACTATTGTCATTGTAGTGCGTATTTAAAGTGGCCCTAAATGACGTCACGCACCTGCACCTGAGGGGGGGGGTCAGACATTTGTGACGATGTGTGACGAGGGGGGGGGTGAGAAATGTGACGTCACATCAAAATGCGCAACTTAAAAAAAATATAGACAACACGTTCTATTTAATTAAATAGACGTTTTAATAAATGTTTTCTCCTACAACATCAGAGTGCAGCGCCACATTAAATACGCACTACAATGACAATAGTTTAAAGCGAACGATTTGAAGCATGTTTTATTTTTTTGGGGAGGGGCAGAGCTTTGTGACGTCATATTTGAGGGGGGGGGTCTGACTTTTTGTGACGCCGTGTGACAAAGGGGGGTTAGGATCAAAATTTATACAAATAGTGGCAGAGAAAATTTTATGGAAATTTCCGAACCAAAATGCGTTTCCTTTCCTGCAATTTAATTCTACTTCAATCCACGTTTTATGAACCAAGACTTACACTTTTTGCGCTGACTCGTGGCAGCGCGTTCGCCTCTTGATGCAAAGATTGACGGTTCGGTATCGAGCGGCCGCCCTAGTTATTATACTGCGGCTGCAATAACCGTAAAAAAAACCTAAAATACCCGCCGCCTGGGCCGGATTAAGGTTATTGTAGGCCCTATGCACTTCTTTTTCGTAGGTCCTTCGGCCGCTTGTTTCATGCGTTACTTCGTCCAGCCGCTGGACAGTTGTCGTTACCGCTGATACGTTCATTATTTAGTCTGTGCCTTACTTCAATGCAAGAACGCTGTCTGCAGTGGATACGCAGATTTAATTTGAAATTACCGAAGAGAAAACAAACAAGATAAGCCTAAAAATGTTCTAAGCGAAAATGTCTTCAATTAATTTTTGTTTACTCTCATTATCATATCGGATGACGCAGCTTTAAAAGGATGCCGTTCATTTTCGTCGATAACAAATAAAATGTTCTGACAGCACGAGCGCATGTCGTTTAAGCTTAAATATTTGTTTGACGTTATCTTAGGTGTAATACGCGTCGCTTGCAACGAGTCAACGACTTGTTACCACTGCAAAGAAATTCCAACGATCAGCCATATAAATATATTAATTCAAGATGGTATCGTGGTTACATTTTTTTTATCATACATACAAAAACATTAGAAAACACATGGTCAACTTGTTTTCGTAGGACCTATGGCAACATTGCCTTATGTGGCCTATTGGATAACATGGCCCGGCCCGTCGCCTGCTTAACAGGTCAATCGCAAAAGTAGGCTACCATATGGCGGTCTCATAGTCCTTGCCAAATTTGTAAAAGAAAATACCCGCAAATTGACTAAATTGGAATACAATTATGCGTAGCAAATCACCATTCCAATTGCAAAAACTCGGCAGCCTTGGCAGGGCCCTCTTGAAAAAGTCATGAGAGTCAGTGAGGCTTTCCTAGGCAAACAAGCATCATAAAAATACACCATCCAGAATGTGACAGAGCTTGCCATAATTCAGGATTGAACCTGGATAGTACTTGAATGGGTGACCACGATGCATAACAGGTGTTGTGAATTTTCGTTGTTGTTGCAGTACCGCTCTGCTGACAACATAGCCCTTTTTAACACGGTAGGCTTTCGCGACCAATATCATCCATAATCGAGGTTTTTTGGGGTTAGATCACGTAAATATATGTGTCGTTAAAACCCGCCAGCGGCGTAGACGAGTGAGGGCGGTGGGCCCACGCCGAGTGATCGGCCGTGTGTGTAGCCAGTGGAGACGTTAATATCTAAGTGTTGTACTCAGAATGAGAAAGGTCAAGTTTGCCTGTGTTGTGCTCGTGTCAGAATAAAAGAAGACACTATGTGTCGCAGAAATCGCTCATTACACATGGAATATTTTGAAACAAAAGCAATAGCTTCAAGCACACTAAAACCATCTGCTTGGTTTAGATATGTGAATGACACATTGGTGGTCTGGCCACACGGCAAAGATACACTGAACGCATTTCTAAATAATCTCAACTCGCAAAACCCATCCATACAGTTCACCATGGAAGTGGAAGCTCACAGAACTCTACCATTTATGGATATTCTGCTCGGACGGGGTCTAAATGGTAAAATAACACAGAAATCTGCTCTTATCAAGATGCTCATTCATCGAGCTAAGAAAGTGTCAGATGGTGACAGTCTGAGAAGTGAAATTCAACATGTTAAAGAAGCGCTGCAAATTAATGATTACAATGATGCACAAATCAACAGGGCATTGAATATCAAAACCAAATCAAATAACACGAGCATTGAAACTGCCCAAGTAATTAAAACGATCAAAATACCGTACATTGCGGGAGTAACTGATAAACTAACCAGATATAGTAGTAGGGGTTTACCCTTTAAACTGGTACAAAACTGACACCTTTATACAAGGCATTTATATATTTAAAAAAAAAGCTTGAATGAATGAGGCATGGATTATAAGGTCCTGCGGAAAGATGCAGCACTGTGTTAATGCACGTGTAGTGACGCAGATCGGAGACAGTAATACTTGCAGGCACCTCTTTATTCTTTACTCACAATGGGGACTATACACCCTCTACAGGGGTGCACACTATTATATACATCTGTACACACACAACCGTCTATTGTCGGCGGCACTATCTAACTAAACAGTTGGCAGGCTGTCTAGCTCGCAGCACCCAGTGATGGTGAAGACGGCGTCGATGGTGGTGACGAACAGCAGCTCGGCCAGGGGGTCCACTTTCAGCAACAGCCCCGAGCTCTGGCTCAAGGCCTCCTCTTATCCTCCCGGCGTAGCCTTGCTCCGCCCTCACCACGCCCCCCTTCTGGAACCTACTAGCAGGTTGTCGTCTCTTGATCTGTGTACTGCCCTATCTTGTAGTTACACTTTGTAGACAGCAGCCAGCGCTATTCCACTACATACGTATACAATCGTGATTCATCACACACACACCTACTGGATTATTAAACACGCCCCAGAGCTTTGCTTTAAGATACAGGGAAAAGATGTTTATTAATTCAGAGAATATGACAGCGGGAAGTATCAAGTGACCAAAAACGTCGATGCCCGAGCACAACTGCACATTGAAGAAACGACAAGATTTTTTCGATTTAAAGCTTTCGTGACTGCAGGGATTCATCTTCTTGGTTCTTTCGGTAAAGTCACGTAGAAGGGAAGTAATAAAATAATAAAAATAAAACATAATAAAATAATTCTCACGACGTTTCGGCCACAACGCAAGCAGCCGTCCTCAGGTGAAGAATGAAACACCACCAAATTTGGAGCGTATATTTAAGCTGGGTTCGAGGGGGGGAGGTGGGAAGAAAAGCGCCTTGACAAAATAATTTGCATATCAAGAGGAATTTAGCATATGGAAAATGCGTAGGAGGTGGGCGGGCGGGTTTCAAATTAATATTATGCCCGTGCATTATGCAGGATTAGCAGCATCAAAGGGAGGGGGGAAGGGGGGTAGCATTAACAAAGGAAAAAAATGTTAATAGTATGTAGCTGCAGTTACTAAACAACCACGTAAAAAAACTAAAGTATAAACTACATAAACAACTAAAGTATAAACTACATAGCATCATCAGTATACTTGCTATACTCTACAATAAGCTGAGTTACTAACAGTAAGTAATACATTACAATTGTACGTCGTATAATTTTTACGACGTAGAATTGTAATGTATTACTTGCTGTTAGTAATTCAGCTTATTGTAGAGTATAGCAAGTATACTGATGATGCTATGTAGTTTATACTTTAGTTGTTTATGTAGTTTATACTTTAGTTTTTTTACGTGGTTGTTTAGTAACTGCAGCTACATACTATTAACATTCCTTTCCTTTGTTAATGCTACCCCCCTTCCCCCCTCCCTTTGATGCTGCTAATCCTGCATAATGCACGGGCATAATATTAATTTGAAACCCCCCCGCCCACCTCCTACGCATTTTCCATATGCTAAATTCCTCTTGATATGCAAATTATTTTGTCAAGGCGCTCTTCTTCCCACCTCCCCCCCTCCAACCCAGCTTAAATATACGCTCCAAACTTGGTGGTGTTTCATTCTTCACCTGAGGACGGCTGCTTGCGTTGTGGACGAAACGTCGTGAGAATTATTTTATTATGTTTTATTTTTATTATTTTATTACTTCCCTTCTACGTGACTTTACCGAAAGAACCAAGAAGATGAAACGACAAGAGGTTGGTTGCTTTGGTCCTCTGGAGGAGTATACGACAAAGTAGCCACATGGAGGTTACTTTATGGATCTTGAGGACCTTTACAAATGACTGAAACGGATTTAATCATGTTTATGATTGTAGCGAAGAGTGGCAGGGCAAATGATGTTTCAATTCTGGCCAATGTTCATTTTGAAAGGTTTATTAAGGATGCAAATGCTGTTGTCCATGCAGCTTCATTCTTCAATGAATGCCACATGTCTTTCCACCCTCAAAGGCCAATACATTAAAAATCAGTTACCACCCTCCTCATGTGCAGCTGTACAAGGGCACTGCTATTCGCATGTATTACATCTGGAATATATATTGCACATGATGACCAGGGTCATGCCCAATTCACTCCGATATTCTTAGGGCAACCCAGACATTTACTACTATAATGAGCCAAGAATATTCTTAGGTTTTTTCGGTAAAGTCACGTAGGTAAAAAATTAAAATTAATAAAAGTAAAATAAAACAGCTGTCGGGCTGTGACGGTTCCACCTGAAGACGGAAGCTTGTGTTGCCTCCGAAACGTCGTGATTTTATTTTTATTTTACTTTTATTAATTTGAATTTTTTACCTACGTGACTTTACCGAAAAAACCTAAGAATATGAATCCTTGCAGTCACGAAAGCTTCAAATCTAGAATTAATGAGCCAAGAATGTCTGTGTGTCCCGCGCGTGACGTCATTCCACGTCGGCCAGCCCCCCTCATTAATCATCATGAACAGGTGACGTCCTCCACATAGACCCCCCCCCCTCATTTCATATTTACTGCAATACACCCGTCCTTGGATGGGAAAAAGGCTAGTGGTTGATATTAATACAAAATAATCATTACAAAACAAGTCTTTTTCCTTATTGAAAGGGCTTTGCACTTGATAAAAACTAACATGACATCCAGGACTTAACATCTCGATCGATATTTTCCAGAACGCTGCTAGGTTGGCTTGCAGTAGTGATCATCAGTGTAAGGCACTACCACTAGAGAACAAGATATACCTTCTTGGTTCTTTCGGTAAAGTCACGTAGAAGGGAAGTA
Source organism: Lampetra fluviatilis (assembly GCF_964198595.1). Taxonomy (NCBI): domain Eukaryota; kingdom Metazoa; phylum Chordata; class Hyperoartia; order Petromyzontiformes; family Petromyzontidae; genus Lampetra; species Lampetra fluviatilis. The sequence goes on from NC_136277.1 coordinate 13,394,290, forward strand.
ATAAAATAATAAAAATAAAACATAATAAAATAAAATAATTCTCACGACGTTTCGGCTACAACGCAAGCAGCCGTCTTCAGGTGAAGAATGAGACACTACCAAGCTAGGAGCTTATATATAAGCTGGGTTGGAGGTGGAAGAGCGCCTTAACAAAAAGAATGTGCATATGAAGAGGAATTTAGCATATTCATGGGAAATGCGTAGGAGGTGGGTGGGGGGGTTTCATAGTCATATTATGCCCATGCATTATGCAGGATCAGCAGCACCAAGGGAGGGTGCAGGGAGTAGCATTAACAAAGGAAAGGAATGTTAATAGTATGTAGCTGCAGTTACTAAACAACCACGTAGAAAACGAAAGTATAAACTACATAAACAACTAAAGTATAAACTGCATAGCACCATCAGTATACTTACTATACTCTACAATAAGCTGAGTTACTAACAGCAAGTAATACATTACAATTCTACGTTGTAAAAATTATATAATATGCTTCCATCTAAACTTTATTCTCTTACATCACACGAGCATACACCGTACTATATACTGTCATAGATAAACCCAACATTAAATTATATACTGTATTGCTATAAACCACCCTATACCTTATACATTTTAATATAACACTATGTATTCTTCTACCCACCCCAATGTGTATCACACTGCTATATGTTTACTATACAATTACGATACTATATATTTGTACATTGTATTAAGCATATAAATGTTATACTATTTGTTATTATATGCTGTACCATTGACCGTCGTGTCAATGGGTGAGTCGTGGTGGGAAAACTTGCAGCGGAGCAAAGAATCCATTCCCTGCGGAGAATACAATGCCAGTGAGTGGAACGCGGTCTGAAAGTCACCGTAAACGTGAACACAATCAGTTAAGATCCGAAATGGTTTATTACGTCCTTCCAATGATTGCTAAGCCAGAATCCATCTTCTCGGTTAAAATTGTCTCTGTGTTTGTATATGTGGATCGCCTCATGAACGAATCTCTCATGATAGCCAGATGGCTTGCAGAGAACCTCTGTCTTGGAGAAGTCAATGTCAAGACAGAGGTTCTCTGCAAGCCATCTGGCTATCATGAGAGATTCGTTCATGAGGCGATCCACATATACAAACACAGAGACAATTTTAACCGAGAAGATGGATTCTGGCTTAGCAATCATTGGAAGGACGTAATAAACCATTTCGGATCTTAACTGATTGTGTTCACGTTTACGGTGACTTTCAGACCGCGTTCCACTCACTGGCATTTTATTCTCCGCAGGGAATGGATTCTTTGCTCCGCTGCAAGTTTTCCCCCTTCGACTCACCCATTGACACGACGGTCAATGGTACAGCATATAATAACAAATAGTATAACATTTATATGCTTAATACAATGTACAAATATATAGTATCGTAATTGCATAGTAAACATATAGCAGTGTGATACACATTGGGGTGGGTAGAAGAATACAGTATAGCAATACAGTATATAATTTAATGTTGGGTTTATCTATGGCAGCATATAGTACGGTGTATGCTCGTGTGATGTAAGAGAATAAAGTTTAGATGGAAGCATATTATATAATTTTTACGACGTAGAATTGTAATGTATTACTTGCTGTTAGTAACTCAGCTTATTGTAGAGTATAGTAAGTATACTGATGGTGCTATGCAGTTTATACTTTCGTGTTTTATGTAGTTTATACTTTAGTTTTCTACGTGGTTGTTTAGTAACTGCAGCTACATACTATTAACATTCCTTTCCTTTGTTAATGCTACTCCCTGCACCCTCCCTTGGTGCTGCTGATCCTGCATAATGCATGGGCATAATATGACTATGAAACCCCCCCACCCACCTCCTACGCATTTCCCATGAATATGCTAAATTCCTCTTCATATGCACATTCTTTTTGTTAAGGCGCTCTTCCACCTCCAACCCAGCTTATATATAAGCTCCTAGCTTGGTAGTGTCTCATTCTTCACCTGAAGACGGCTGCTTGCGTTGTAGCCGAAACGTCGTGAGAATTATTTTATTTTATTATGTTTTATTTTTATTATTTTATTACTTCCCTTCTACGTGACTTTACCGAAAGAACCAAGATGAAGATATACCTCTCAATAACAATCTCATATTATCGGGCCCTATAATCAAATAAGGAAGTTACATTTACGTTATATCCGTAAGCACATCTGGTTAACCTAAAACACTATTCAAGCACATTTTTACACACCACCGCACACATCGCCGCAGTATCATGAAGATCCCGATTTTTCCGGCCGAAATTAAGCACTTGACTGCATTGTGTGGCTTCTCATCCCATGTGAGTATACTGGTGAGTTTTTAAATGATGACTGCGCGAGAATTTACGATAACAAAAATTGCACTGGTACGGCCTCTCCCCTGTGTGTGTGCGAACGTGAGTCTTTAAGTTGGAGGCTTGCACGAACGACTGGGTGCACATCTTACAGCGGAAGGGCTTCTCTCCCGTGTGTATACGCTGGTGGCACTTTAAGTAGGAAAGCTTCGCAAAGCTCCTTTTGCACACGGGGCACTGGTAGGGCTTCTCCACTACGGGTTTGTTCACTTTTGGGAAGCTCGAAATTAGAAACCCTTTTCTACAAAGCTGCTGTTCTTCAAGATCGTGGTCATCAAGAATGTAATCGTGTTCCTTGTTCGACAGACCTTCGTTACCGATCATTATCGCCTGCTCCTCGGGAATGTGCAGTGTCTTTGCTGGCATTGGTGGGTATGCAACACGCAGAGATGCCTCTTCAGTTTCGGAGTTGCCTTGCGTTTTACCTCCCATGTCCTGCTGCTTCTGTGAAAATGTGCCAACTTTGGAAGCGTTCGCATGGTCCAATGCCATGCCTTTGAGTGAGACCACATCTTTCACGATGAAGTCTGAATGCCTCTCCACGTCGTTAATATCTATGTGAAAAAAGAAAAGAAAGAGATTAGTGATCCAAACTTGATTTGTGATCCAGCAGGCATCGATTTTTCAGTTGTTACGATACAGGCTTGATATTTCTAATCGTCTAGTTCAGAGGTCTGCAACCTGCGGCTCTTTAAGGATTGCTTCGTGACGTTATTTATTAAGGATCACCGTGTCACATTCACATGCACTGCGACTATTGAAACATTCAAGTTTTTTTACCGAATTCGAAAAAATGGCTCTTCTTGTTATTTTGGTGGCCGACCCCTGGCCTAGTTTATCTGTACCATTGTGTCATACAATTTATCTATGAATTTGTGGATCTCCCAGCCATTGCGCATGATGGATACAAACAATAAAAAAAACTATGAAACTATTTTACCAGCTAAGGCCCACTAAACTATGTAGCTCCTTTCCAGAAGCGACCTGGCCACAAACGATAGCGCAACAAAGTGGCTTATCGTGATGTTGAGATTAATTTATTCATCACGCATAGTAAGCAAAGGATCTGATATCACTGTTATAGTTTGGTTGATAAGGTTAAGTGTTGAAATGTGCTCTATAATCCTCATGTACCTTCCAGAGCCTCTGTCTTTATTGCATGCAATGTTTCCTCGGGGCTGTCGTCTCCACTGCTTCCAACGTCCTTCCCAACTTTTTCTGCTTAAACGAACAAGCACCACATCAGGTTTAACACCCCAAATATCACACTGCTATGAAAGCTTAATATTGTAACATTCATTGTTGATAAAGACCTCGTAGAGTTCCTGTTGAATCCACAATAGTAAAACGATACTTGTTAATCTGCTTTAAAAATATCGGGCGCTTTGAAAATAGCTCAGCGAACAGAATAACACTTTACCGTTCACTGCATTATCATCGATGTCAAGTATCACGTTGTTTTCAAGAGTGGCTAACGTGGAGTCCCCAGCGCACGCTCTAGAAGCATCCAGCCTCTGCACGGACAGCAGCAGCTCCCGGCTCAGGCCGCTGAACAGCGCAAGCAGCACCTCCACCAGGCCTCCCAGCGTCACGTCGCCAGGGGAGGAAGCGGCGTCGTCCCATCGCGGCGTCTCAGCGTCGTGGGGCTCAGCGCCCTGCAGGGCCTTCACCACCTGCCGCAGCACGGCATAGAAGCCGAAGGGCAGGCGGTCGCGTGCCGTGGCCAGCAGCTCGGCACGCACGAGGCCGTCCTCGACGCAGGCGCGCAGGACCCCGTAGTCCCGGATGCCCAGCTCCGAGTCCATGGCCCGGGCCACCTCCGCATTCACGCCCTGCGCCTCCAGCCACGCCGGGAAGTTCCCGCTCGGCTCCAGCACCGGGGTGTCCACCGCGCACGCCATCTTGATGGGATGCGTAGAAAGCTCATTGAACAAATTTCGAGTTAGAATATATAAAAGTAAATTGTATATTTTGTGATTGATGTCATTATCCGTTCATCATTTGCTACATCAGGAAATGTCTCACTGCAAAAAAGAGTAATGTCTGGTTTCAGTAGAGCCGGGACAATTGGTCAACTTGGTCGATCCGTTTATTATAAATTAGAACCAATGACTTTTGTGGTCGATTATCCTGGCCCCTTAAAAATGTTGGTCGCCCTCACATCCCGTCTCCCAAAGGTGGGAAACTCCCAACAAAGCGAGGTTCAGCATGACACAGCTGATTATGCCAATGACATCACTAAGCACCCCATTACCTCCGATCCATTACATGACCAAGCTGCAGTGTGTAGAATATTCTTTGGCACATGTCGTGACAGGTACTGCAAGATCCGACCATGTCCATTCAATGCTCGCCGAGCTGCGTTGGCTTCCGGTTGCCGAGCTAATACATTATAAGGTCGCACTTATTACACACAAAACGCTTGCCACAAATGAAACACAACACCTTGTTGTAATCGTCAAGGAGCATAAACAATCACGCGAACTCCGGCCATCCTCTAAGTGGCTTTTGGCTTAACCATCGAACAAAGACGGTCACCGCATCGCGTGCCTTCAGGTGCGCTTCTGTGGCTGTCCGGAATGATATTAGGAAGCAACTGGAGCTATGCACTTTTAAACCCAGATTGAAAACTCACTTATTTATAACTGCTTTTTGTGTTTAGTTTGTTGTCCTTCCTCCGCACCTCCGATAAGCTCGGTTGGCTACATGCGGTGCGAAAGAAGTTCAACATACATCCACTGGTGCACATTGGAACAGAAGTTTTACTTTCCCCCTCCCCCCAACTGTTTTTGTGTCATCCATTTAGTCGAGTAATCGAACCGATAATCGGTTGAGTAATTAATCACTTAAACAACTGGACCACCCAGCTCTTCAGTCTCTTAAATCTCTTAAGAGCTGCTTCCTTTCCCATCCACAACAGCTGGTCATCCCCCAGGTCAACCACCCGGCAGACGGTGACCGAAAAGCGAAGACATCAAGTTGAGTGACCCTAATGTTGAGTGAAATGAATGCCACCTGAAGTGCAGTTGAAGGACCTTAAAGCGATATGCTATGTGTGAGACTGGTCGCACAAGCAAAAGCATGAAACGACACTATTTTAAAAAAATCACTGCAACATACAGTTTAGACAGCTATTTTGATATCACAACAATCGCCATATCGTGGATATTTTTGTATCAAATAGGTGAACATGATACGATATTATACGATATTAATAAGATACAGCACTTTCTCACTACTCTCCGGATTATAAGACGCACCCAACCCAGCACGCCCCTGCATTTTAAAGAAGTTGGGGAGGGGCTGCATCTTATAATCCGGTATATGGGCGGGTGTGTCCACATCCGTGTAAATTGAACTGTGACACTAGGCACACTTTTATGGTGTGCGCCTTACTTTCCGGAACGTCTTATAATCCGGAATAAACACATTCCTGCGGAGGGAGCTGGTAGGAACGTTGGGTTGCTCGGTCAATGGCCAGGGTCAACGGCGGCGTGGTGTATTCCGCAAATATGCCCGACTGTGAGGGCGGGCACAAGCCGGCGTGAGTAGGTTAAACGTTGAGTTTTATAAGGGCACCACGGGGTGACCAGCCCCCCCCACCCAGCCCCACCCTCCCCACCCAGCCCCACCCTCTCCACCCAGCCCCTCCCTCCCTCCCCACCCAGCCCCTCCCCACCCTCCCCTCTCCACCCAGCCCGACCCCTCCCATTTTTTGATGCACGACGGACGGACACAATAATCCCCTGTGGGCTAGTGGAACCAGGTGGTTCCTACCAGTATAATGTGATAATAAATAGGGGCTACTTTTGCCTTCAACACAGACCCTATTTTAAACAAAACAGCCAATGGTCGTGTAGAAGACCCTGGATGCAAGCGTGTACGTTGAACTTCTTTCACACCGTACGTAGCCAGACTGTGCTAATCGGAGGTAATGCTGTTGCTGTTACCACTGCTGCTGTTGTTACCGACGCTGCAGCTGATGCTTTCTGCTGCTGACACCACTTCTCTGCTGTTCCTGCTACCACTGCTACTGTTGCTACTACCTTCTGCTGTTGTTTACTGTTGCTGCTGTTGTTTTGCTGCTGCTGCTATTTTGTTGCTACTGTTGCTACGGACATGGAATGTCGCTGCTGTTGCTACTGCTACTACCTTCTGCTATTGTTGCTGCTGCTGTTGCTGCTGCTGCTACTGCTGTTCCTGCTGCTACTGCTGCTGTTGTTGCTACTGCTGCTATTGCTGCTGCTGTTGTTGCTATTGCTGCTGCTGTTGTTGCTACTGCTGCTACTGCTGCCACTGTTGCTGTTGCTACTGTTGTTACGGACACGGAATGTAGCTGCTGTTGCTACTGCTGCTGTTGTTCCTGCTGCTATTGTTGCTACTGCTGCTGCTGCTGTTGCTACTGCTGCTGCTACTACTGCTGCTACTGCTGCTGTTGCTGCTGTTGTTCCTGCTGCTACTGCTTGTTGCTACTGCTGCTGTTGCTACTGCTGCTGTTGTTGCTATTGCTGCTGCTGCTGTTGTTCCTGCTGCTACTGCTTGTTGCTACTGCTGCTGTTGCTACTGCTGCTGTTGTTGCTATTGCTGCTGTTGTTGTTGCTACTGCTGCTACTGCTGCTACTGTTGCTGTTGCTACTGTTGTTACGGACACGGAATGTAGCTGCTGTTGCTACTGCTGCTGTTGTTCCTGCTGCTATTGTTGCTACTGCTGCTGCTGTTGCTACTGCTGCTGCTACTACTGCTGCTACTGCTGCTGTTGCTACTGCTGCTGTTGTTCCTGCTGCTACTGCTTCTGTTGCTACTGCTGCTGTTGTTGCTACTGCTGCTGTTGTTGCTATTGCTGCTGCTGCTGCTGTTGTTCCTGCTGCTACTGCTTGTTGCTACTGCTGCTGTTGCTACTGCTGCTGTTGTTGCTATTGCTGCTGCTGTTGTTGCTACTGCTGCTACTGCTGCTACTGTTGCTGTTGCTACTGTTGTTACGGACACGGAATGTAGCTGCTGTTGCTACTGCTGCTGTTGTTCCTGCTGCTATTGTTGCTACTGCTGCTGCTGTTGCTACTGCTGCTGCTACTACTGCTGCTACTGCTGCTGTTGCTACTGCTGCTGTTGTTCCTGCTGCTACTGCTTCTGTTGCTACTGCTGCTGTTGTTGCTACTGTTGCTGTTGTTGCTATTGCTGCTGCTGCTGTTGTTCCTGCTGCTACTGCTTGTTGCTACTGCTGCTGTTGCTACTGCTGCTGTTGTTGCTATTGCTGCTGCTGTTGTTGCTACTGCTGCTACTGCTGCTACTGTTGCTGTTGCTACTGTTGTTACGGACACGGAATGTAGCTGCTGTTGCTACTGCTGCTGTTGTTCCTGCTGCTACTGCTACTACTGCTGCTACTGCTGCTGTTGCTACTGCTGCTGTTGTTACTGCTGCTGTTGTTCCTGCTGCTACTGCTGCTGTTGCTACTCTGCTGCTGTTGTTCCTGCTGCTATTGTTGCTACTGCTGCTGCTGTTGCTACTGCTGCTGCTACTACTGCTGCTACTGCTACTGCTGCTACTGCTGCTGTTGCTACTGCTGCTGTTGTTCCTGCTGCTACTGCTTCTGTTGCTACTGCTGCTGTTGTTGCTACTGCTACTTCTGCTGCTGTTGCTACTGCTGCTGTTTATTGTTTCTGCTACTGCTGCTGTTGGTTTGCTGCTGACACTGCTGCTGCTGTTACCGACACTTACTGTATCTGCTGTTGTTTTGCCGCTGCTGCTGCTGTTGACACTGTTGCTGTTGGTTTGCTGCTGTTGCTGCTGACTGTCGTTGTTTATGTTGTTGTTGCCGCTGCTGTCACTGCTGCAGTTGCTACTGTTGCTGCTGAGACTGCTGCTGTTGCTGCGGTTTCTTGTTGCTGCTGTTGTTGCTGCTGACACTGCTGCTGTTGCTGCTGACACTGCTGCTGTATCTTGTTTATGTTGCTACTGCTGATGTTGCTGCTGTTGCTACTGCTGCTGTTGTTTCTGCTGCTGTTGGTACTGTTGCTGTTGTTACTGCTGCTGTTATTTCTGTTGCTGTTGCTACTGCTGCTGTTGTTTCTACTGCTGCTGTTGCTGCTGCTGTCAGAGGGGAACAGCGCTAGAGAGACGCGTGGTCCCTGTCACCAGTTGCCGATTGTCAGAGTTAGGGACCGCGGCAAATTTACGCGACGGGGGAATATAAATTATCGCCGATCCTACAGTTTCATTTTTTTCAGTTTCATGTATTAGGTATAGCCCTGTGAGGCTCTTGAATCGGGTGCAACCGCAACAAACAAAAGACAAAAACATGAACCAGAAAACATCTTAAAGTGACTATGTGACTAAGTGCAAACAGAAAATCCATGAAAAAACAGCAAAAATATTCCAGAAAAAAGCACCGTACACCAACGCTGTGTGCACAAATCCCAGTGGGATGCAAGTCAAACAACAACAACAACCACAAGACAACTTAGATTAAGGCCATCAGTCTAACTCCGTACTACAACAAACAAACATGGCCAAACCAAAAAACTTTTCGAAATCACCAAAATAAAGCCATAAAAGCAATGTAACAGTGATCATAGGAACTGTGATCGAATTTTCACAATAAACGACATAAACAACATGTACCACCAAACCCTGTAGCCATAGATGGCTGCATGAGTCACTCCACAACAGCAGGAGCATCAGAAGGAGTATAAAACATTTAAATGCACCTTTAAGATCAGCAAACTAAATCAAAACACAACATCATACTTTGCAGCGGTCATCCGGAGCGAAACATTGTATTTTACTTTAGGTCACTGAATAGCAGTGGCAGCTAGGGGTTGTGTACAACTCCTCTAGAGCAGTTTTGAGTGAAGATCTCATAGGTAGTGATTCAAGTTGAAGTTTATTGGCAATAGCATTCCAGACCCTGGTGGCATCAACAGCAAAGGCCCTTCCTCCGGTATTTGTACGGCAATAGGGAATGTGGAGCTGGTAAATGAGCGGAAAAAGCTGGCTGCATGAGTCACTCCACAACAGCAGGAGCATCAGAAGGAGTATCAACATTTTTCAATGCACCTTTAAGATCAGCAAACTAAATCAAAACACAACATCATACTTTGCAGCGGTCATCCGGAGCGAAACATTGTATTTTACTTTTTGGTCACTGAATAGCAGTGGCAGCTAGGGGTGTACAACTCCTCTAGAGCAGTTTTGAGTGAAGATTCAAGTTGAAGTTTATTGGCAGGGCAGGGATACGGGCAAAACCCCAGTTTACGTCGGAGATGCGTTCCGAAAAAATGTGCGGCAACGAATATCGAAACGGCGCGAGTGGGAAGCGATTTATAGGGTAGGCTGGGGAGGTGACGGATAAGGGGCCGTCCATAATGACGTCACGCGATTTTTGATTTTTGACCCGCCCCCACGTCACACGGCGTGACAAAAAGTCAGACCCCCCCCACCTCAAATATGACGTCACAAAGCTCTGCCCCCCCCCCCAAAAATAAAACATGCTTCAAATCGCTTTAAACTATTGTCATTGTAGTGCTTATTTAATGTGCCGCTGCGCTCTAATGTTGTAGGAGAAAACATTTATTAAAAAGGCAATTGAATTAAGACACACACAGAGACACACAGACAGACACACAAGCACAGAGAGACAACACAGAGACACACAGAGAGAGAGACTCACACAGAGACATACAGAGAGAGACACACAGACAGAGACACACAGAGACACACATAGACACATAGTAAGAGACTCACACAGAGACACACAGAGAGAGAGACACACACAGAGACATACAGAGACACACACAGAGACACAAAGTGAGAGACACAACATAGACTATATGGTGGCCTTCAAGCGGCGGTTATCACGAACGCCGGCTTGGCGGCCAACGCTACGGTGCAGATGTTTGCTCCCCTCTGCTTGAGGAAGCCCCTTGATTTGGGTGCTACGGGGTACGCCACTGTAGCTCATAGGTCGGTGTCCGACGACCAGGAACCTTTTATTCAGGTTCTTAATGCTGGGTTGGACACCCAGGAATGAACGGTGTTGGCTCATGCGTCAGGAATGCGGGTGCTGAGCCTTGCACGCGAAGATCCTGGGATGTGGATCATCCTTCTCGCCTGGAACCGGTTATCGTGCCACGTGAATTCATTTCATCTCCACATCGCTGGGGCCGAGTGTCGAATGTGTCTGGCGACCGGTTTTGTGGAACCAATGACCGTCGTTAAAAGGGGTTCTCCTGTACTTTTGGGTTGGGCCACGTGCTAATTTTATGCCTTGCCGGCCACGTGCTAATTTTATGCCATGCCATGAGACCTCCACCACCAAGCAAGATTGTCATGTTTGCAAATAAATTATATATCTGTGCCAAAGTTTTGATCAAATTCTGACCGATAAAGCTCTGACTGACCGGTTGCGAGATGTTATCTCCCTCGCTTGATATGCAGGAGGTCGTGGGTTCAATCACGACCCTGACGATGCATGTATATTTTAAGTTTGCATGTCCCTCTCTCCCCGTGGTCGAGTAGTTTTTTTTCTCCAGGTTCTTCAGTTTTTCCCTCCACATTTAGAAAGATGCGTTAGAGTATTTGACTGATGTAAATGTCGACGTGATGAGCCATTTCGTTGAGCTATCATTTGTGGCGAAATCACTCCTGAAAAATAACTAAATAGCTCAGTGGGCATTATCTGATAAAATAAAAGTATTAGTATATATTTTTAAATAGACTGAATTTAATATAAACATACGACGTTTTGCTAAAACTGCTTTGAGCTTCAGCTAAAAGGAGCTGGTAAATCGAGACTGCTTAATCAGCTGACTTGTACCTTAAGTACCCGCCGTGAGGTTACCAATTTCCGAAGCATGGGTCATTCCTAGTTCTTTGTAATGTGGGCCTGGAGACTTTATTTTTTAACATGTTAATCGTTAAAAACTATTTCAAAGAAATAATAATACTCATGTAAATCTTGACTTAAATCTTTCGTAACTTCAGGAATTAATCTTCTTTGGGTCTTTCGGTAAAGTCACGTAGATAGGTTCAAAGAAAATCGATATAATACTCATGTAGTCTTGTAAAGACGCCAACCCACAGTATTCACTCGCCGTCGAAGACAGAACCCAGCTTATATATATGCTCCAAGCACGTGTGCTGTTTCATTCAGACGCTGTCGCCTCGACAGACGTGGTTTTCACCTGAGGACGGCTGCTTGCGTTGTGGCCGAAACGTCGTGAGAATTGTTTTATTTTTATTATTTTATTACTTCCCTTCTACGTGACTTTACCGAAAGAACCAAGAAGATGAAAACATAACGACTCCTCAAGACAAGGCAGCAGCTGCCACACGGTGAGCCAAGTGCCACATCTGCATTCAAGTTCGCTGTACACCTTCTGAGCTGATGAGTGACAATTTTGTCTTAAACCGGTGCTAATAGTTGTTTCACTGTGTGGACGGTGCCGATCCTAACCCCGATGTTTTTGTCGAAAATTATAGCGATTCAACCAGTGGTGCCTGTATTGAAGGGTAGTTTTTTTTTAAGTTGAAGTGGTTTAGAGAAATCAGTTTTGCTCCGTTTTGCCTAGAGCGGTGGTTCTCAAATTGTGGTCCCCGGTAACCAGCACGTTGTCCGCGGTGACTGTGATGCAAATGCAGGTCGATCCAGACAATAATGAAAATGTTTATAGCTCTTGTTTCGGACAAAAATCTATATTTTACTCATTTATTTAAAAAATGAAGTTAGGTAAACTACCCTGATTAAACTTCCCTAACGCTAAGATCTAAAAAAAACTCAAAGCTGCAAAAACCAAAAAAATATTCCATTACTTCTTGATTTAAATTAAAGCTTTCGTGACTGCAGGGATTCATATTCTTGGTTATTTCGGTAAAGTCACGTCGAAGGGATAATAATAAAATAATATTAATATAAAAAATTAAAATTCTCACGACGTTTCGACTGCAACACAAGCAATCATCATCAGGTGTGAAATCCACACCGTGAAATCCACAGCAAGAAGAAAGTGTTCTTGCTGTGGATTTCACACCTGATGATGATTGATTGTGTTGCAGTCGAAACGTCGTGAGAATTTTTATTGTTTTATATCAATATTATTTTATTATTTCCCTTCTACGTAACTTTACCGAAAGAACCAAGAATATTCCATTAATGTTTAAGTTTGTATTACTGGTATTGAGAGATAAGTGAATGCGTTTCTTCACCAGAAGTGGGCTGGCTGGGTGGCCCACGGAAATGTTTGCATTGGTTGAATGATACGTGGACCAAAACAAGTTTGAGAAACACCACTCCAGAGGCTCTCTCCATCTGTCATTGGCTGTATCTATTATCTTGCCGTTTGCTGAAAGTGTTGCGTTTCCACCTAGAAAGTGTTCTGTAGCGGACGTGTCTTGATGGGAGATTACGTTTGTTGTGGATCGTGATGCATGCGACTTCTCGCGTAAGAAAACAAGGTAATTGGACAAGCTGCAGATGAAGCGTGTGATCAACAATAATCGCAAACGGAGGGACCGTGAGGACAACCCAGGAAGACACGGAACGTTTGGGCCAATGTTGGGCCGACGTTGGTCTAACGCAGCGGGGGTCGGCAAACCAAAATAACAAGAGCAGCAATTTTTTTCAAATTCAGTACAAAACTCAATATTTCAAGAGCCCCGCAACGCATCTGCTGGTCTAACGGTTCTATCCACATGTAGGCCTCGGCAAGGTAAGGTAATTGTACCATTTTTACCGGGTAAAAGGGTAAAGGGTAAAGGTGTCGACATGCCAAGGGTTAAAGGTAAAGGGTATAGTAAAAGGTAGGCTCGTTGCTTTTTACCTTTTACCTTACCTGCTAAAGGGTAAAAGGTAGGGTAGAGTGATTGTATTGTGGTAAGGTAAAAGGTAGGGTAAAGGTAAGATCGTTGTTTTTACACTTTTACCTTACCTTGCCGAGGCCTATCCACATGCCAACGTCAGCCATCTGGCTGGCTACATATATACGCTAGGATGAATATATGCAGCCAGCTCTCAGGGGACTCAAGATATTGGGTGAAGGAGAGGGGTAAGTAGAACAATTGCACACGGGGCAAAATACAGAAAATGTCGACAAATCAAAATAAGGGTGGAAATGCCGAACATAGATTATTACGAAGGAGTGAGCAAGAGTACAGCGTAAATAATTATGTGATTAGAAAGCATTATGTCCTTGTCGCAGAAAATTACTGTAAACACATTTTGAAGGGGTATTTTAGTCCTTTACGGAATATAATTTAAGATAAATTTTCGTAAATTAAGGAGGGAATATGAAAGTATCTGTTCTTTAAAGGAAACCTACATACAGTGTCAGTAAAGATAGTACATGTAGAGGGAAGAGTAATGACATGATACTTTCATTTAAGATAGCGTCATTCATGCTAACAGCATCCCACAACGCTGTACATTAACTATATATAAGAACAAATCCCATATATAGCCACGACCAATCAAATGAAAACCATACTACCAAGCAAAATCAAATGTGAGCAAACAAATTAAGAAATGACACCAAAACAAAAAGCACAAACAACAATGTACATTTGTGTGGGAACGCAACGAGGCGTACGGGAGACTTCGTGGACTGAACGGGGTCGTATGTGTAGTGCCGTAGATGGGCCACGCTTACCGGCAGTGATAGACGAGGTCCATCAGCAAGGGTACCCCGTACCGCCAAGGGGGGGGGGCTGCGGGGGATCTATGATCCCACGCAACGCTTCCCCTCGATGGGCAAAGGGGCATAAAAGGGGGACCTCCCCAGCCGATCGAGGCCAGTCGCAGCTCAAGACCCAAGACCAGCCAGCTTAGGACCCTGGACCCCCTCGCCCCGCTTGTCCTTGTAAGGGCCGGGACGCTGTGCGGGCCAGTGGTGGGACTCTGGGACTCCCGGCTCTACGTCCTTGTAATGGCGAGTTCCGAGGAAGCCAGAGTCTAGACCCGCACCTTGGCTGGGTCGGGTCAGGTAGCCTCCCCTAGGGTAATTGTAGCCGGAGGACCCCAGAGCGTAGCCAGAGTCAGGCACGCTAGAAGTAGGCTATGTCCATAGGCTGTAACAGTGTATATGGACTGTTGGAGTATTGTATTGTAATAAAGAAGTTACCTCTACTAGTGTCTCCGGACCCATTACATATGCGATCATGAGGCTGTTACGAGAGCCATTCGAGTCTACCCTGGGTCGACATTGTCACTGGGGCGTACCGAGGCCATGTGCAGATACTTCAGACTATGTTGTTGCAAACCTCGTGGTGTGTCCGTTATTAGGGGTTATAGATTGCAATGATTAGAAATACGTCGAGTGAACTGCGTTTGAAGAACGTTTAACAAATATTTATTAGTACTCGACGAACGGCAGAGCACATAAAAACAATGCAATGAAAACGCGTGAAATACGATGCAAACGTCTGGGAAAACTTGAAGCACGATAACTGTCATATCGTGATATTTTATGTTGTATAATGAAACATTACATCGTGGCAACCCTACTTCTAATGAAGAACACACTAATGAATACAAATTACCCACAACATCGTGGAGATGTCTTGTGCCTGTCATCACCAGATTCCTTACTTGGGTTGCTGTGATATGCAAACAACTATGTTATAAGATCTACAATCATATTGAATGTTTTTCACCATTGTCGCTGGGTGGACTAACATCCCTCGGTGGCAAGATGTTGTCTCCCTTGTCTCGTATGCAGAAGGTCGTGGGTTCGACCCGGACCCTGACGATGCCTGTGTTAGTTTAGTTTATCGGTTTTTATAGTATAAATTCGGAGTTTGCGTGATATCTCTCCCCGTGGAGTTTTGTCCGGGCTCCTCCAGTTTTGCCCTCCACATTTAGAAACATGCTTTTAGATTATTTGTCGACTATAAATTCTCACGTGTGATAATATGACCTACGCTCTTTGGTTCTTTCGGTAAAGTCACGTAGGTAGAAAAATAAATAATATATCACGAAGTTTCGATCGCAACACAAGCGGTCGTCCTCAGGCAGAAAAAAATACCCACAAGTTCTTACAAGTTGTAACAGCTCTCTCGCTGGTTTAGCAGTTCCACCGCTTGTGTTGCGATCGAAACGTCGTGATATATTATTTTAACTTTTATTAAATTTTTCTACCTACGTGACTTTACCGAAAGAACCAAAGAGTATGGATTCCTGCAGTGACGAAAGCTTCAAATCAAGATTGATATAAGCTACTTCAATGAGCTGTGTGTGGCCAGGTCACCTCTGAAAAGGAGCTAATAGCTCAGTGGGCTATACCTGCTGAATTAAATAATTTAGTTTATATTATGATTATCATTGCTAATTTTACTTTAAATTCCTATCAAAATATTTACGAAACAACAATAAAGTTAGAAAGAAAAAAACGTATCAATCAAATGTAGTGTTTTGTAACCGTGTTGTGGTCACACGTCATTTTCTGATAGCACGTGCGTTATAGGCATTATAAATCTTATAGAAGTTCTAACAATATTAATGACTTATGGCAGGCTCATGTTGAGTGAACTGCAGTTGAATAACTTTTAAGAAATCTATATACCTACTTGTAGTACATCGAGACACAAAAAACAATGTGAAAGGGAAAATGAAAATTCCAAATATTCGTCACATCATAAAATGTACAATTGTATCGTGGCATATATCACGGCAACCCTACTCCTTGCCCACAAATTAAACCAAGTTTCATTCTCAAACATGACAAAGCCGCGTTAGCCACAGTCGTTACGTATTCACGCTCACCAGCCTACCTCTTCCTTTCTAGACGAAGGCTGCAGTTGCAGCAACACAGTATTCACAAAGTACGCTTCGACTCTCACTCTATGCAATCTACCACACATTCAGATGCTCACAAAACCAAGCAAGCTAAAGGGCATTGAATCTTATTCAATTACAAAAAACACACACAATTTTTTATTGGTTTCAGTTAAATACAATTTACAATGCCTTAAATTCTCGTTCTTCCTCGGGGACACCTGGAGACATAGCCAGGAAAGCGCTGTAATGGAATTAACCAAGATCAAGTTGTCCATCATGGCCAAAGCCGTTGGGGCCACCACAGACCTCCAACGCGTTCTACTCTCTGCCAGATCTCGCAGCTGCTGTACGGTAAACATGCGACCATCAAGATATGTCCTAACAAATCCCCAGCATCTGCTCTTCACCATAACAAAGGCGTTTTGGGTTAGATCGCGTAAATATAAACGTGCCGTTAAACCCGCCACCGCCCGACACAGCCAATTAGTAAGGTTTGTCACTTAAACAAAACGTACCAACTATTGACTACTTCAGCACACCGGTGTTGAAGAGTAAACCCAAAATTTGACAATTTGAGCGTTTCGCGGGTGATTACAACCAGCTTCATCGGGCGATTTGTCAGCCTACGTGTTAATCTGCTCTTGGGTTTTCCTTGTTTGCTGGACTCATGGATACCACTCCAATGCCTGTCTCGGTCTAATGGACATCTGTGAAAAAATCTTTAAAGCTCATCGGTCTTGCCTACCTACATTATACACATGTCCCAACCTAGAAAAGTATTTTTTCAAATCTTGATTTGAAGCTTTCTCTCTCACCTGAAGACGATTGCTTGTGTGGCGATCGAAACGTCGTGATCTATTATTTTTTCTACCTTCGTGACTTTACCAAAAAAACCAAAGAATAGAGTATTTTTTTCCTCCCCCCGACCCATATCCACAATTACCTGCCTCATTCTCTTCTGGACTTCTGCATTGTTTATCCAGTTTTACCATGGCATTCCGAGCATCCGTCTCCAGACACCTGTGCTCAAATTACAACTTATGTTCAAGTTGTTTTAGTTTGGGTCCAGCTCTCTGACCCATACGCTAATACAGACAGCTATCACGCCTCAAGTGACCCTTTTCAAATACAGTAACTTACGACTTCTCTTCCCATGGTGATATGAAATTGATGCACTTGTAAACACGACTTGGTCACAAGCTTAAAAAAAACCATCCCAACGTTATGGATATTACACGTGCGGTACTTTTTCTTATCCACTACTGGATGAGGGCCTCCCATATGTTGTGTATGTCCTGGAATTTTTTTTGTCCATTCTCCACCATGCTGGTCAGTGCAGGTTGGTGAAGTCAGGGAGTATACAAGTGCTGGATTTGCAGCATTGATCTCGCGAAGAATAAGCAGGAAAGCGAGTGTGGAACAACGTCGTGACCGATGGCAATGATGGGATTTAGCTGCTCTCTGTTGCAACGCAACCTCAAACACTTATTGGGATTACTGCAATGTCTTGTTTGCTGGCGTTTCTAAAAGTGTTTTAAATAGACTACAATATAATAAAAACTCTGCTGCCCAGGTTTTAACGAGATCTAAATCACGTGACCAACTTACTCCATTTCTTTCCTCCCTGCACTTGCTACCTGTAAGGAACAAAATCTACTTTAAGATTCCTCCATTGACATTGACATTCAAGGCCTCGGATGAGTTTCCTCCTACATATCTCAAACATCTGCTCAAGTGTTATTATTCTCCTGCAAAAACTAAGATTTGCTGATTCTGGCCTTAACTCTATTCGAAATTATTTAGGATTTATATACAATTTGAGTGTTTCCCCTTTATAGGGCGCTATATGAAAAACATAAAACAAGTTTTTCCAAAAAGAGGACTGCGTTGTTCTACGGAGGACAGAGCTTTTTGCCGCCAGGCGCCGCGATTGTGGAATTCTCTTTCCTCGGTCCATTAGGGAATATTGCGTCCGCTAAATTGTTTAAATCACATCTTTAAGCTCTCCTGTTTTTACGACAGGCTTTCTCCACAGTGTAAGCTTTACGTAAAGCGTTTAGCGGCCTCGTGCAAATTCCACTATAGAAACCAAGTTTATTCATTATTATGTATGGCGGTCAACCATCCAAGCACTATCCAGGTTCGAACATGCTTAGCTTCCCCAGATCTGATGAGATTGGGTTGTATTCCGGGTGACTTGGCCACATGCTTGTAATTGCCCAACGGGTTGTTGTAATTTTCAAGATTTCAGACCGCTACCCCTCTGAACCATTAGCCAATCAAAGTGGCCTTTTCTGCGAGTTGGTGGAACTGAAGTACCAACCCTCCCCGGGTGTACACTGTGACATTACAACTCCACGCACGTGGGCCATTCCCTATCATCGTCTTTACCGATTATGGTATAAATGTATGTTTTAATATTCCAACCAGTATCAATACACCAATGGATGAAGGCCTCTACAAGGCTTGTGGATGCCCAACTGAACCAAGCAATGTGGACAGTAACCAGTTCCTTAAAATCAACGCCTACCCAACTGCTTCCCGTGCTGTCTCACACCACGTTACCCCATATCCACAGAGGGCCTCAAAGTCTCAACTGGGCACGCACGGATGATCGTGAAAGCCCGAGCTGCGGACAGGACAAGCGAAGTCGCAGAACTCATCAAGAGCTCACCTAAATCCCGGAAACAATTTTGGTCGCGAGCGAAGGCTCATGAAATCGTCGCGTTCAACGACCCCCGTGGAATGTTGGCGAGCAAATCAACGTCCGAAATGGGCACCTACAAAAGGAAACAAATCATTTCCGACGCCACGCAAAAAAACGCCTCCCCAATGCACCGCACTCAAGTGCGTTGAGTACCTCACACGGGCACTGGCGCCCATCTCACGCACAAATGGTAAATAAAGATGAGCCCCAATTACGACCGTGGCTCCACGCCGCACCGCAAACCATGAACCGTATGCTCTATCGCTACCCCACACCGTAAAGGTACTCCACATTCTACTCCAGGCAATAGGCCAATCGTGTCCAGAAACCGTTACTGGGCCTCTACGTTCAGCCTGGAAAAATAAATACCACACAGACGGCTAGGTTATACAACGTTTGCAGCTGATCATTTACTTGCACGTGAAGATGCGAGCGTGTCGCTACCTAGCTGCCAGTGATCTTCGTTCGTTAACCTATAACACTTGTCTGTCCTCTGACCTCCTGCCAGTGAGCCTTCAACACTTAAAGATACTTTAATAATACCTGCATTTGTTGCGCCCATAATGTAACATAGCCTAAGTCTCGTCATTTGGTCATTTTCTGTGTCTAATTGACTCAAGGTCAACTATTTAATCGACCCTTGGCTATTAAATGTTAATGTGAGGGGTGCCCAATTCCCAATCAGTTAACTGAGTAAATATTTTTTGTATACATCACCAAGTACCATTTTTGGTCTCTGCAGTACACTGCAGTCTATAATAACACTGCTAACATATCTTATAGTCTGCATCTTCTTGCTTTGGTATTTGGTGGGTGGTCGTAGCCATTGTTACACTTGATGTTTGTTCATAGTCAACGTTAACGCAAAATAAATAAAAATGTATTCACAAATATTTCCATCACTAATTTCACTGACACAATCGAAAGGGGCTGTGGCTCTACACATTCATCTCACTGAAATAATAAATAAAAATCCCTGCTTTGAAGGTGTTCTTGAAAAGTCAATGGCACGAGGAGAGCCTAGTGGTCAGGAGAGCCTTGCAAGGGGTCAAAGGCTCCATTTCTGCTGTAGCAGCTGGGTAGCTTGTCAAGGGAATTGACAAATCGCTTTTCCGCTGTGATGGAGACAGGTGATAACCGCTCACTCATGTGTCCTCTTGAAACATCCACTCCTCTGTCAAGTCATTGTTTTGAGTCTTTCTGTAAACTCTAAAGCATTGAGACCAATAAGGAACTTTTCCGCCTTTTCAGTTGCCATCTTTTAAATCGAAATTTTGCACCTCCTGAAACAGTAAAACATGAAGCAGTCACATGGGACGATAATCACAGTGGTTTGCATTGCATTTCCATAGAGATTGTATCCGATTTCTCTGGCTACTCTTCTCTCCATTAGTTGGCCGCTGCATTGTGTCTGTGTCAATATCATTAGGCCACAAATACTTTGCACCCAGCAAATCAAATGTGTCACTGGACCCAATTCAGTTCGGGGGGAGGGGGGGGAACCATTCTGCATCGATCCATCTTTCTCAATGTATCTACCAGCCATGAGGCACTGGTCCCTCCATCCACTATATACCGTGCCATGTCAATGAAACCTATTCTTATTCCTTTGGTGTCAAGCCCTCTTCCCTCATGTGGGTTTTCCAGTGCTTCTTCAGAGAGTTGTCTTGCGCAAAGGCTTTGTCGCACATGCTGCACTGGTACGGCCTCTCGCCCGTGTGTATGCGGTTGTGCCGTGTCAGCGTCGCCGCGTGCGAGAACGCCTTGCCGCACACCTCACACCTGTACGGCTTTTCGCCCGTGTGCACCAGCTGGTGACGCTTCAAGTTGGGCGCGCGTGAAAAGGCCTGGTCGCACATGTTGCACTGGAACGGCTTCTCGCCCGTGTGCACGCGACGGTGGTTCTTGAGGTGATCGGCCCGCAAGAAGGCCTGGCCACACAGCTCACACTGGTGCAGCTTCTCGCCCGTGTGCAAGCGCTCGTGATCCTTCAGCTGAGCGGCGCTCCAGTAGGATCTGCTGCACATCCCGCACTGGTAGGGCTTCTGCCTTGCGTGAACGAGCGCGTGAAACTTCTGCAGGTGCGGGGACTGCTGCAATACGGATTCGCCCGCGTGCATCTTCGAGCGGTGCCCGATGCCTCCGTAGCCTCGCACCGCGTAGCTGTACGCGTAGTAACCATGCGGGTTACCCCCCGCGTGCATGCGCTGGTGGCGCTTGAGAGTGCTGCTCTGCGAGAAGCCAAGTCCGCACTGCTCGCATCGATGTGGCATCTCCGCATTCTCCAAGCTGTGTGTGATGTTCTGCTGCCCGTCGCTCCAACTCGCAGCACTTTGATGGACTGATGCGTCTTCCGACAGGGGCAGGGTTGTGTGCTCCATAACGGAAACAATAGCTGCTTTCTTTCTCTTCGCTTCGATAGATGCCTCGTGCTGCAGCAGTGATGAGGACAGGCCAGCCTCGGCTTCATTCATGAGGTTCGCTTGCTCGGCATGCTGCAGTGGGAAAACGGCTTGAACATCCATTCCAAATTCCTCCTCCGGGGTCCTGTTATCTACTGGACACAAAGTGGAAACTGTGAAGTTGTAATCTCTGTATCAGCTGCTCACTATAATTTACATTCAATTAAAGTAGGCATTACTTTAATTTCTGTGTATAAAAAATTTAGTTTAACAGCTGTCTACTTTTATATATCTCCTCTTCCTTTAATGTGTATTTTTCAGGGTCAGATTTGCACCGTACGCAGCCAACCGTGCTAATCGGACGTGCGGGGTACTTTTCCTCAAGGGAAATTGAAAATGTAGTGAATATTCAAACAGGGAATAAGATATTCCCACAGGTTTTCGTGGTTATACTTTATAGCTCTCCAATGTATTTTTGGGTCGTGCCACGTGTTGTTCAGCATGTCTGGCATTTCGTTTCAGGCGCTTCTAAAGCTCTCGGCATATGGAGCGAAATGTGGGACGTAATGCCAATTACGCAGTAAATTTAATATTTTTATATTCGTTATTTAAACAAACAGCCATACCGTCAAATGATTCCACTTTAATGCTATGATTCATCTGGGCAGGGATGAAGCTGGACTCCGTGGGACGAGCATCTGATAAAAATAAAATCACAAACACAACATCGATAATTATTATTAACTCATGAATTAGGGGCAATGTGATTGCCAAGTGCGTTTGTATGTTAGATAATTATACCGCATTCTGAGAGATGTTCCTCTTCAGCTTTCATCGTAACCTCAGGACCGTCCTCAGTGACGGGTAGAGTTGGGTCACCAGAGTAAATCCCAGTGTCGTCAATGCCTCCAAGCCTCCGCACAGACAGCAGCAGTTCCCGGCTCAAGCCGCTGAACAGCGCGAGCAGCACATCCACCAGGCCTCCCAGCGTCACGTCGCCGGGAGAGGAGGAGGTGGCGCCGTCGTCCCAGCGCGGCGTCCCAACGTCGTGGTGCTCGGCGCCCTGCAAGGCCTTCACCACCTGCCGCAGCACGGCGTAGAAGCCGAAGGGCAGGCGGTCGCGCGCCGTGGCCAGCAGCTCGGCCCGCACGAGGCCGTCCCTGACGCAGGCGCTCAGGACCCCGTAGTCCCGGATGCCCAGCTCCGAGTCCATGGCCCGGGCCACCTCCGCGTTCACGCCCTGCGCCTCCAGCCACGCCGGGAAGTCCCCGCTTTGCTCCAGCACCGGGGTGGCCACCGCGCACGCCATCCTGATGGTGCAGGATTCAAGCAGAGCGTACACAGTACCAGACACAAAAACAGGGACAAGCATTGATTTGATGCTTCCTTGCCTGGATAAATGTCACAAATTTGCATTTTTGACCAAGATATCAATAATGGGCTTCATACGATCCAGCTGATCAATGTGTTTTCGAGTTGTATCGCGTGTTCAGCATATTTTTCTCCATCTTTACTCCTCTTTATGAACAGAACAATTCAACACGTGGTACAACCCGAAGACACATCTAAGTCCGGTACAGGACAAGCGCGAAAACCTACGCAGTAGTATATCACACTTTCTAGTTTGATGCATTTTTCCCCAACCCAAATACATTGGCCAACTCCCTGAACTGCCCTTATATTGTGATAAGTTCAAATTGAGTCGAGTTTATACCTTGCCAGGCACATGGCAGCTCAGCTCAAGCCACTGGAAATTTTCCAGAACCCCGGTAAGACCAGAGTCGCTACATAAATCGTAGCCACAACGAAATAAAAATAAACAGGTATACTTCAATTTCGATTTAAAGCTTTCGTGACTGCAGGGATTCATATTCTTGGTTCTTTCGATAAAGTCACGTAGAAGGGAAATTATAAAATAGTAAAAATAAAATGTGGTTTTCACACCTGATGATTGCTTGTGTTGGAATCGAAACGTCGTGAGAATTGTATTGTCAATTTTTTATTATTTTATTATTTCCCTTCTACGTGACTTTACCGAAAGAACCAATAGGTATTCTTCAGATACGGTGTACCCAGATGCGTCAACATTGTCCTGGTCGATAACATTTGACAATACTTAGCTGAAAAAATTCAGCCCTGGGTTGAAAAGCCAGTGAAGCAAAAGGCAGTGGGGTCCTTTATTGTCGCAAAACTAAATCTGGCCTGGGGTTTATCGTATGAGCTGCCAAGAGTAAAATAAAATCATTTTCCACAGAAAAAAAAAACGATTCTCACATGAAGATGGCGTTCCAGATGTCACACGTCCGATGTTAATCAACGTTCTTCGCAGCCGGGAACCAGCTAAAACGTTCACACAGAAAGGAAACATCGTTCTTCGATTAAAAAAAGTCACACTCATTGGAAGTCGGTGACACACGTCCACACACGACTCGGTGAAGCTCTCGGTGAAGCTCACGGCGGAGCCGAATGAGAGGCCACGTCGTGACAAAGTTGGGTTTAACTCAAAAAGGTGCTTTTTTTTTCGTTCAACCATCAATCACGGCCCATACAAATCCGATATCAAAGACTCGCGAATGTTATCATCATTATTATTATGATCATCAAGCTGCCGTGTGCATTTTTTGCAGAAGACAGAAACGGATTTCATTCGGTGTGAGTCGATGCAGTCAGACACCGAAGCTGACCCCTTCTAAAAATGCAGAAATGCACGAGGGTGGTGGTGGTGGCGGAAAATCGAGCGTCGGATTAATGAACTCACCGTACCGTTACATATGCACGAAGTATGTTCATATATAAACAAAAAAAAAGACGCAGAAATTAAAGCAAATTTTTTTTTTAAGAGGCAGATAAACGCGGCTGCGATGCTAACGCAAAATGAACGTAAAAAAAACATGCGGGTGTTTACTTTAACAAAAAAACACGGAACATCCACAAAGCGAGACCTCGGATGCTCTGAATTAAAGCAACTTGGCTCGAAATGGGTTTTTATTTAATTTAAACATTTTTTTAATGTTTAACGCCGACTGTGACACGGTGCGTGGAGCGGTGGCCACGACCGCCGGATGGACACGGCTTCTCCTCTCCACCAGCGCTGCCGATTCGCACGGTTAAGGGACCGTGGTCATTTGTCGAAGATTTCAAATATTAATAAATAAATCCTTTGACGTTTTCTCAAATCGAATTCGGGTACGGGTACGGGTCCTGGCAGGGAACTAAACAAATACATTATCATCATGTCATACCTGTGAACCCCGCTATATGAGTGCCCTGCCTTATCACGGACCAATTAAAACCTTATTGGTTACCCCGTGCCCTTATACATCTCAACGTTCATCCTATACACTACACTATACACTACACTATACACTACATTATACACTACATTATACACTACACTATACCATACCTGCCAATCCCCTTATATCAGTGCCTACCTTATGACAGACCAATTCAGACCTTATTGGTGACCCGTGCCCTTATACATCTCAACGTTCGTCCTATACACTACATTATACACTACATTATACACTACATTATACACTACATTATACACTACACTATACCATACCTGCCAACCCCCTTATATCAGTGCCTACCTTATGACAGACCAATTCAGACCTTATTGGTGACCCGTGCCCTTATACATCTCAACGTTCATCTTACAAAATCCCGTCACAAGGGAGAAACACAAACAAATATACACCTTTTTTGCCCGTATTGAAACGGATGTACGCCGTATGGACTTGAAAATTAAATTTCCATGAACAAGAATACAGGTAAACCGTATGGGTTGACAGGTATGGTATAGTGTAGTGCATAGTGTAGTGTATAGTGTAGCGTATAGTATGTAGTGCATAGTAGTGTATAGTGTAGTGTATAGCAAACCTGTCAACCCCTTATCAGTGCCTACCCTATACATCTCAACGTTCATCCCGTCACAAGGGAGAAACACAAACAAATAGACACCTTTTTTGCCCGTATTGAAACGGATTTTCGCCGTGTGGACCTGAAAACTACATCATCCTGTACAAAAATACGGGTAAACCGTATGGGTTGACAGGCATATCATGTTGATACAATATATTATGTATTACAATTATTATTGCCATTATAAAATGAGCACCGTTTATTTATTCAAATATTACAAACATTTATTTAGTCTTAACAATGGCTATTCTTTGGGTCTTTCGGTAAAGCCACGTAGATAGAAAAATTAAAACAAATATCACGACGTTTCGATCGCAACACAAGCAATCGTCATCAGATGAAATTTTTTAATAGTGGGAGAGCTTCTGAAGCAGGATGTTATATTGGTTTGAGATGGGATTAGCCCAAGGGTAAGTGGGTGGGCTAGAGATGGAATTTGCATGTAAATGTAAGATCAGAGAGCTGATATACCTCCACGATGACACAGCTGTGGAGGTGGCCATTGTATTGTGAGAGATTAGCATGTCAATGTAAGCGAACCACTGGAATGGTGGCTGTGCGAGTGAGACATCCAGCTCGTTAAAAAACGAGGGACACCACCAACTCGAGGACAAGGAGCAACGGTGGCTGTGTTGTAAGACATTTAGCGTGTATGTAACTCAGAGAGTCGGAAATAACTGCCAAACATCGGCAGGTAGGATGGAAACATCACAGCCAGTTGTGACTTAAACTGGTTAATAACGTCCTTCCAATTATTGCTCAATTTGTACCCATCTTCTCGGTGGAATTGTGTCTGTGTTTATATATCTGGATGGCTTCATGAACGAATCTTTGTTGATAGCCAGTGGGTTTGCAGAGTACCTTCGTCTTGGAAAAATCTATTTCGTCTGTGCCCATAGCGTTAAAACAATGATCAGCCATGGCTGAGGTATTGGTTCTACCGTGTTTCAGATCTGCCTTATGTTCACGAACACGGTCCGATACATGTCGCTTAGTTTCCCAAATGTAACTACTGCAGCAGACACAGCTTAGTTTGTAGACACCGGGGTATTGCATGTTAGGGATTACATTCTTCACAGATGGGATCAGATCACGAATGTCATGTACTGTGTTGAATCGAACCTGGATCTTGTGTTTGCTCATGATTTTGGAAATCTTTTTGGTAACCCCTGCTATGTATGGCAAGGTGATGGTTTTGATTGGGTCCTCAGATGGTTCTTTCCCAACAGTTGGGGTGATGGCTTTACGGATTGTGTAGTCCGAATATCCATTCATCTTGAGGGCTTGGGGTATGTGCTCCAGTTCACTGGCTAGGTGGTGATGGTCAGAAATACAATGAGCCATCTGATCTCTTTTCAATTAACACATCTAAGAATGGTAACTTGCCATCCTTTTCCACCTCCATGGTGAATTAATGGCTGGGTGTATGGAATTGATGTGGTTGAAGAATTGGCCCAGCGCTGGTAGGCCATGTGGCCAGATGACGAACGTGTCATCTACGTATCTCTTCCACAAGGAAGGACGTAGGGTGAATGCCTGGATGGCATCTGTCTCAAATTTTTCCATGAGAACATTGGCTACAACTGGAGGGCGAACCCATTGGGGTACCTTAAACTTGTTTGTAGAATGTTACATTCCAGGTGAAGTGTTGGTGAGGCAGTGTCTAACCAGGGCCGGTACATCAGCATTCAGTCCTTGTTGGACCAAATCTTCAATTATTGCAATGGTGTCAGGCACAGGAACTTTGGTAAACAAATATACTACATCGAAACTGACAAGCAAATCACCTGGAGATAGTGATATTTCCTTAATTAGAGATATCAAGTGAGCTGAGTTAAGTACAGCTGAGGTGGTCTTACCAGTGAATGGTTGTCGGTTCTCAGACAGAAATGGGGCCAGTTTGTAGGTGGGTGGTGGAGTGTGTCTGTGGTTGGTGGTGGTTGTGATGATAATGTATGGTGGCTGGTGAAATGGGTGGGAATTATGGAGTTATGTTGTTGGCCCATATTTTGGAATATTTGTGACACGTGTGGGGATGTTTAGATTGTGAACTGTTGTGGAAAACAGTACAAAAAACTGGAAAATATTTTGACACTAATGCATATTTTTTCCCACACCTCAAGTTCCTGTCTATTTATACCAGCGTATGTGTATTGAATATTTACAGTACAAGTATTTATAAAGCAACTCACATTTCTCAGAGGCAATACACATGCGCCAATTCATCAAGATATTAACTTTAATCACAATAAAGTACTCTCTGCTCAAAAGTACAAAATGTGTGTTTTTTTATGTTTGCACATTCTATTGTCCACTTGTATCCCAGCACAGTATCTAATATATTTGCATTGGTACCTGAGGTTTTCTTTTATCAGACATTTCCTTACAACACTAATTCAATACGTAGATGTATGGTAGCCAATACAGTACTACGATGCATAATATATGTTTTGGGGTTAGGCCACGTGCATAATGATCTGACCAAATGTGCAGCATTAAGAACCCTCCACCACCAGACATAGCCGAACAGAGAAAATGTCACGTGTACAGGGGGTTTAATGCGCCAATTATTATTGTTTCAGCTCACACCGGGTAAGTTGAAGAACAATCCTCACAAACAAAAAAACTCTACAGCAATTACAGTAAAATCCTCTCTCGATCCGCGCGGGTTACGCTCTTGAAAACACTCGCGAATGCAGAATTCGCAAATGCAGGAACCTTGTTCCAATGGGAAAAACGGGGTTACGTTCCTGGTACGAGTGAACATAGGGGGAGGAAATGGTAAATGTATCATAACAATTACTACAATAAATAATAAGTTCTTAAGAACAATATTTTGTTATTATTACCTTTGATGATGATGATTTGATGACGATGGAGGTGGTGGTGAAAAATTCAGGAGGATGACTCCATGGGTAATGCAGCTGTTTGATAACAGCGTATTTATTATTTTAGCACTTTGCCCGCTTGCTTTCGCGTTCTTTTTAATGGACCTCACGGTCCACTCGTTTACACACCAAAATGTATAAACGAGTCGACTGTAAGTACGTATACAGTAACAAAAAACTAAATTTACTGCGAGACGGAGGGCAAATCTTCTCGTACAGGTGGTCTAGCACTACGTACACCCGCAAATGCATTTAGCAACCCGCGAATATTCGAATGTTGCGAACCCAGAATTCGTGCATAGTGAGGTTTTTTTTTGTGTATATATATACACACACGACGTTTCATTTGAGACTCCGTCAAACATTATCAGGGTTGGCTATGTACGGTGCGAAAGAAGTTCCACGTAAATACGTACAAACATCATCAGGATAACATCCAGGAAGTCAGAAGTAACAATCAGGGAAGTCAGAACCGCTGACCGTATCACCACACTCTGCTTCTTAAATGGGTGTCATGACCTCACACGAACAACCAATCTGATTCATATAGTTATGAGGTCAATATCTGATTTATATAGTTACAAGATTAATGTTAGAAACTTGGTAGAAACATTGACCCAAAACCCAAGCGGATCTCATCTTAAAGACAAGTGTCGATATTTGTATTCCCTGGTGCTCCGACGCGAGTTTATGGTTTCCTTCACGAGGAACGTTACGGTTGAGCAGATCAATATAGAACTCCAGTGATATCACTGCAACTTCACTACCACACACGTTAATCAATAAGTAAAATTCATCGATGTCATGAGAGCAATGTGAATATGCACTTGACCTCAAGGCCTTATGACTGATTTTTCATATTCAGGTAAAACAGCCACAGAAATATTAGACCTCCGTCCATCCCTCCAGCCATCAAAACTTTGTTAAAATAGTATAGTATGAAAAGTACCCATCGTGGAACGCAGTCCCCCCTCCCCCCCCTTCTCACAGAGGCAAAGGCTTTGTTACACACATTACACTGGTATTTCTCCTCCATATGCAAGAAGCGGTGAGCCTTGAGGGCGCTCATATCTGAGAAGGCTTCATCACAGACGCTGCACTGGTACGGCCTCCCACTCGTGTGTATGTGCTTGTGTTGAATTAGCGTCGCCGTGTGCGACAAGGCATTTAACCCTTCCCCGTTCCCAGATTTCTGCAAGTTGCAGGGTGGGTGTCCCGTTTACCTCTGAATCTCGGAACACGCAACCGGCTCAGCGTTAATTTTATTTAGAGAGGCATTGTTTTAAAGACACTGTAGATACTGCAGAAAACCGTAGCGACACGACTACACTCTATGATAGCTAGCACCAAACTGTGCTACACACCCTCCCGCATGGCCTTGTGGGAGCCTCGGTACTAAAGTAATTTTATTTTATTTTTCTTCTGGTTTTGTTTTGACCATAAGTTCGTCATCGGAACAGAATAGGAAGAAAAACTGATGATGGGCACGCATGTGATCGGAACGGGAAAAGGTTAAAGATAACGCGCAGTTGAGGACAAAGAGAAAATGGGCAGGACTCGGTGACTGCCCAACGACCTCTGACCTCCCCTCTTCTTCTCTTTCAGATCTCACTACTTCGCTTTGAAATGCTGGCCCTGGTGCCGCTGGCAGTTGGTGCGCTGGGAGAACGCTTTGCCGCACACCTCGCACTTGTACGGCTTCTCTCCCGTGTGCACCATCTGGTGACGTTTGAGTGTGGTGGCGCGTGAAAAGGCCTGGCCGCACATCATGCACTCGTACAACCTCTCGGCCATGTGCACTCGTCGGTGGTCTTTTAGGTGATCGGCCCGCGAGAAGGCTTGCTCACAAACGTCGCACTGGTGCAGATTCTCGTCCTTTCGTATGCACTCATGATCCTCCAACTGAAAGGCACTCGTGCAGACTCTGCTGCAAATCCCGCACTGAGAGGGCCTCCCCCTCTGGTGATCAAACACGTGACAATTCCGCTGGGGATCCTGCAAGACGGACTTGTCCAACTGACGTAGGCACTGCTTGTCGGTCATGCGCATCTTCGAGAGGTGCCCGATGTCTCTGTAGCCCTGCGTCATTTGGCACTGGTGGCGCTTCAGAGTGCCGCTATGTGAAAAGCTGCATCCGCATTGATCGCAGAGATGCAGCATTTTTCCAGGCTCCGAACCATGTTTGCTGTTTGGCTGCTGCTCCACATTCAAGCTCACAGTACTCTGACGGGTTGATCTTCCATCTTGCAGCGGCAGGGTTGTGCAATCGGTACCAGTAATGGAATCTGCACTTTCTCTCTTCACTGTGGCAGTTGCCTCATGCTGCAGCGATGAAGATGCATTAGGCTCGGCAGCCGTGGCGAGGCTCACTTGCTCGGGCTCCAGCGAGGTCACGCTTTGAATGGCGATTTCAAAAACCTCCTCAGGAACTCCGCTACTTGCTGAACAGAAACAAAGCAAACATTGTAAAGCTACACTACCCATATTTAATGTGTATGAATTATATGGTTACCTGCTAATGAAGGTGAATACAGGGATAATGCACACAAATCTTATGTGCAAATGTGTGCTACTTTTAAGTTTGAAAGCATCACTTTTTTATGACAAAGCCAAATCTAAATTTTATTTTGTACTTATTTGATCCCACCTAAATCCATAAAATCCCCCTTCATTGATTTCAGTCCTTGATTCCATCGATCAATCTCAACTGGTGTAATCTCCAATTCACTTGTTTGGCAACACTCTAAACCTTGTCATATCGTGATTGTGTAGGTAGGTCAACGGACAATGCTATCTTGGAATACCATGTTAAGCCTCACCATCACGGGCCTCCACTTTAATCCTCCGACTCATCTGGGTGGGGCCGAAGGTGGACTCTGTGGAAGGAGTATCTGAAAGAAAATAAAAATTCAGACACATTTAACACACACGTAAGAGATCATGTAAATGGCAACTACATTAACTGTGTTCACTTTTTTTTTACCACATTCTGAGACGTGTTCCTGCTCCACTTTCATCGCATTATCAGGACTTCCATCATTGGCCGTTTGATTAGGGCCCTCAATGCAGGTCACGGCAGCATCCATGACTCCCAGCCTCTGCACGGACAGCAGCAGCTCCCGGCTGAAGCCGCTGAATAGCGCGTGGAGCACTTCCACCAGTCCTCCCAGCGTCATGTCGCCAGAAGAGGAAGCGGCATCGTCCCAGCGCGGCGTCCCAACGTCGTGGGGCTCGGCTTCCCGGAGGGCCTTCACCACCTGCCGCAGCACGGCGTAGAAGCCGAAGGGCAGGCGGTCGCGCGCCGTGGCCAGCAGCTCGGCGCGCACGAGGCCGTCCCCGACGCAGGCGCGCAGGACCCCGTAGTCCCGGATGCCCAGCTCCGAGTCCATGGCCCGGGCCACCTCCTCATTCACGCCCTGCGCCTCCAGCCACGCCGGGAAGTCCCCGCTCGGCTCCAGCACACGGGTGGCCACCGCGCACGCCATCCTGATGGGATGTGGAGGACATTCGATAGACACAGCACTCAGTGCTGTGCACAACAGCTGATTATAAAGCTTCTACGTAACTTTACCGAAAGAACCAAGAAGATGAATCCCTGCAGTCACGAAAGCTTTAAATCGAAAGATTATAAAGCTGTCAGTTGGCTGCGTATAGTGCGAAAGAAGTTCAACATTCATACATACACTTCCTCTTCGAAGAATTAAGGCCTCGAAATTCGGTTAAAGGTGCAGTCCTTAAATTGTCTCTTCACGCCACTGCTGGCAGAAGGGCCTCAGCTAGAGACAGGTCCGGGGAGTCACTCCAGAGGATATTTTGTCTACTCCAATGGCCAGATGTCTTGGAAGAGATGAGAGTACCCACCCACACTTTAACCCACCGCACACGACCTACAGCATTTATAGAATAGTGGTGAACCCATTATATAAACTAAACTATTTCTTTTTACCAGGTAAGGCCCACTGAGCTATATGGCTCTTTTTCAGAAGCGACCTGGCCACAAATGATAGCTCAACGTAGTGGCTTATCATCATGTGGAAATGTATCGCAGCCAAAAACTCTAAACGCGTGATGTTTATCAAAAGCGTGGAGGAGGATAAAAGCCGCAAGACCCAGATAAAAATCCACGCGACCACGGTGAAAAGAGAGAGAGACACGCAAACTTCAAATATACAACAGGCGTCGGCGAATGGAACCCACGACCAACTGCATACCAATTGAGGTCGTTAACATCCCGCTACCGGGGTCTAATGCGAACGGATGACATTACGACTTGAACAACGCACAAAGACAAATATCCCCCGTGTAGCCTTAACAGACTGTAGGGGCAAGTGCTGTTAGCGAGCACCTATGAAGGCCAGCACGGCACAAGAGGGGGTGGGGTGGCCAACACCCACTCCCGGCCGCCTTTGTCTCCCCCAGTGGCGATGTTTACACATCGCACCAGGTACTCATTTGAGGTTGAGTCGACCTAGGGGAGGCCCAGTACCGGTTGAGATAATCGTCACTGATGTTGGCCGTGAGCGGGAATCGAACCCGGGTCGCCAAGTTCGTAGCACAGCGCGCTAACCACTACACCACCGCTCCCCACGAAACACACACACACACAGATAGACACACACAGAGAGACACACACACACAGACACACACACAACAGAAACACACACACAGAGACACACACACACCACACACAGAAAGACACACACAGACACACACCACACACACAACAGAGACACACACACACGCAGACACATACAGAGAGAGAGACACACACACGCAGACACATACACACACAGATAGACACACACAACAGAGACACACACACAACAGAAACACACACAGACACACCACACACACAACAGAGACACACACACACAACAGAAACACACACATACACACAGAGAGACACACACAGACACACACCACACACACACAACAGAAACACACAGACACACACGCAGACACACACACAGATAGACACACACAGACACACACCACACACACAACAGAGACACATACACACAGATAGACACACAGATACACACCACACACACACAACAGAGACACACACACAGATAGACACACACACCACACACAGAACAAAGACACCACACACAGACACACACCACACACACAACAGAGACACACACAACAGAACCACCACACACACAACAGACACACACACAACAGAGACACACACAGATAGACACACACACCACACACAACAGAGACACACACACACACCACACACACAGATAGACACGCACACCACGTACACAACAGAGACACCACACACAACAGACACACACAACAGAGACACACACACAACAGAGACACACACAACAGAGACACGCACAGATAGACACACGCCACACACACAACAGAGACACCACACACACACCACAACAGAGACACACACAGATAGACACACACACAGTGACACACACGCGCATAATCACTCGCCTTCCACAGGAGTCTCCTTCAAGAGAACATCCTCGGAGTTCGAACCACAGCGAGCGAGGTGGTGGAGATGGTGGTGGAGATGGTGGGGGGGTAGCCTCCCACACGGAGAATTCACAAGAATCGGAGGGGGGGGACGAAGAAACGTCGCCAATTGTCACTCTCCGGATGGAGCTGTCAGTGTCGGAAGAAGAAGAAGACGACGAACACGGGGCTATGGGAGGTACAAGTGGCAAGAGGCAGGGGGCAGGGACTGCGTCGATTTTGCAAGTGGAGATGTTGTTTATTTATTATGCCACGGAGGATGTGGTTTGCACACCGAGTCAGAGCTGTTAACCCACTTTGTATCGGTGCCATTAGCTTATTAGAGAGAAATTCAGACCTTATTGGTCACCCCGTGCACTTATAAAGCTCAACGTTCATCCTATACAATACACTATACACTACATTATACACTACACTACACGCTACATTATACACTACACTATACCATACCTGTCAAGCCACTCGTCAGTGCACTTACTTATTACAGAGCAATTCAGACTATATTGGTCACCGCGTGCACTTATAAAGCTCAACGTTCATCCTATACAATACACTATACACTACATTATACACTACACTACACGCTACATTATACACTACACTATACCATACCTGTCAAGCCACTCGTCAGTGCACTTACTTATTACAGACCAATTCAGACCATAGTGGTCACCCCGTGACCTAAAATCTCACGTTTATCCTATACACTACACTATATTATACAATACACTACACACTACATGAAACACTACATTATAGAATACACTACATTATACACTACACTATACCTGTCAACCCACGTATCAGTGCCTACCTTATTACAGACCAATTCAGACCTTATTGGTCACCCCGTGCACTTATAAAGCTCAACGTTCATCCTATACAATACATTATACAATACACTACACGCTACATTATACACTACACTATACCATACCTGTCAAGCAACTTGGCAGTGCCCTATCTTATTACAGAGCAATTCAGACCTTATTGGTCACTCCGTGACCTAAAATCTCACGTTCATCCTATACAATACACTACATTATACAATACACTACACACTACATGAAACACTACATTATACAATACACTACATTATACACTACACTATACCTGTCAACCCACGTATCAGTGCCTACCTTATTACAGACCAATTCAAACCATATTGGTCACCCCGTGCTCTTATAAAAGTCCCATCACAAGAGAGAAACACAAACAAATAGACAAAACGTGTTTGCCCGTATTGAAACGACTGTACGCAGTATGGTCATTAAAACTCAATTTCCCTGTACAAAGAATACGGGATAAACCGTATGGGTTGACAGGTATGCCGAGTTATTAATTAAAATTTAAAATCCGTGTTATATCTATGGGAAACTTTGTTTGGCAGTATCAAAAATTACGGGGGTAAAAAAAAGAATTCAGACTTTACACTTTCTAAGCAATAAAACGGGTGTTTGAGATGTTCAAACAACAGGTGGATACCTATTGCATGGCGTCAAGTCTGCATTAACTTGTGGCGATTTGTAAGTTGAGATATTAATTATTATTTATGTGGCTCCAAAGTCAGAGGCACTGAAGTTGGAACCGTCATTTATGCACGCTAAGTTATTAATTGAAGTATATCCTTGTTTTATGTTTAGGATTTTTTTGTTGCCAGTATCAAAAATTAGGTAGACGTGGAATAAGAATTAGAATTTACACAAAGGAATAAAACAGGTGTTTGAGATGATCAAACACCAAATATATTCCTATTGCATGGCGTCAAGTTTACATTAACCACACATACGTGTGGCAAAACATATATGCTCTGATAATATAATTAATTTAAAACAAAACCTTTGACAATTCACGTCAGTCATAGGGGTTGTTTGACCATACTTTGCCCTTCTGGTCAGTGCGGCTGGTTAAGGGTGTTCACCATTGCCCGGAATCGAAGATTGGGTTATGGGTTTCACAGTGCAGTGCGCTAACCACTGTGCCACTGCTCCTTTGTCTTGTGCTTGTCACATTTTTTTTGATCATGGGAACTGCTGGTGCGATAGGGTGAGATGCAGTCCTGGTGCCGGAGGGGGTACAGCCGGTGCATCTGCCAGTCATCTCAATCAGCCAACTCATGGCACTTACTGGGTCTGTCCCGTGACCTCCTGCCAGCGGCGTGCCTTCGACACTTCACGTGGCCTCAAAGTGCACCTAGCCTGGCACAGGCGCCGTTGTGACGTAACCGTCGATTAGTGGCTGACGGGTATTGGTATTGAAACAGTATTTTGATGCGGACGGTGATGCACATTTTCCCCACACCTTCAGATCCGATGTAGTTCCACCATACGTGGATTGGATAGTTAGGGGCCGTCCATAAATGAGGTCACGCGATTTTGGACGATTTTTGTCCCCCCCCCCCATCGTCACACGGCGTCACAAAAAGTCAGACCCCCCCTCAAATATGACGTCACAAAGCTCTGCCCCCCCCAAAAAAACATGCTTCAAATCGCTTTAAACTATTGTCATTGTAGTGCGTATTTAACGTGGTGTTGCACTCTGATGTTGTAGGAGAAAACATGTATTAAAAAGTCTATTTAATTAAGTAGAACGTGTTGTCTATATTTATTTAAAGTTGCGCATTTTGTTGTGACGTCACATTTCTCAACCCCCCCCCCCCCATCGTCACACATCGTCACAAATGTCTGACCCCCCCTCCCCAGGTGCGTGACGTCATTTATGGACGGCCCCTTACAGTCTTCATTAAGCAAGCAACTCGCGTTACTCAAGAGGCAATACACATGAAGCAGTTAATCAAGACATTAACTTTAATCACAGTACAGTACTCCCTGCTCAAAAGTACAAAATTTATTTTTTATGCTTTCACATTTTATTGCCCACTTACATCCCTGGTCCATGTCTCTCTTTCAAAAGACACTGCACGACAACACCAAGAGGAATATAAACTTGATGGAAACAGTAACCCCAAACCCAATACACCACCACTGCGTCACTTCCCCGACCACCCTCACTGTTTTCTGCCTTCATGTGCAAATTAGTTATTTGCTCATTGTGGGAGGAAAACAATTGCAATGGGACATTTTGTCCCGAGAATGAAAACTCACGTGGGGTTCTCACTCATTATGTGGGAATGCCCCAATCACCTGGAATGCCATCGCTTCCAAAAATATCTCGGTTACTCTCCCATCTCAATCACAATTTCATGCCGAGCTGTCGATTCATAACCATACTTTCAGTTACATTCAACATCATTATATCCTTGCCTGCTTACATGGCAGTACAACAGTCACCTGAAATGTCTTGTGGTGCAAACTATGACGCAGAGGAAGGTGAGTTGTAGGGCGCTCAAGCCAAGTTTATTCCGGGCTTACGCCTAACCAGGTTACTGGCCTATAACTCCTCAGGGGACAGGGTACTCAGGATCCACTACCCCGGGTCCCAATCTATAACCTCTCTCGTTCCCGGCTCCCACGGCGACCCGCCTACGTCACAGGCTTCCCCCTAAATACCCCCTTGGGACATGACGTCACCGTCCCCCCAAGGTCTCCTCCGACGTCACTCCCCCCGACGTCACTCACTACTCCTCTAGATGTGTGTAACGTTTCTGTAGCTTAATAGTAAATACACCATGATCAGTCTAAAACGAATCGATTTTACTCTTGCCTTTGATATAATACATGCTTGCTTCATCAGTGTAACTCTATTTTAATTTTGTGAATTTGGTGACCCAGATCAGTTGCAAATTGAGACTGCACTGGTCTCGAGTTCTTAAATGGTTAAGCAAATAAACTTGACTTAACTCGGTCCAACTTTACCAATTTCCCTACAAGCCACGAACCCCTGGGGTCCTCGGCCCAATATGTCATGCAGCGCCCCACTTCCCCTACCCCTACCCCACGGCATTTTGTCTGCTCGTCCTCTAAACGTTCTCGCAGCACTACTCCCCCCTATCTCTCCCCCCTTGCTCCTCCCCCCTCTCTTACCTATATAGCCTCTTGTTACAGCAGCCCTTTTGCCCACTTCAGCAATTGTTTCTTGCTGTGGTTGTCCCACCTGATGACGGGACGCCTGTGTTGCGCCCGAAACGTCGTGATTTAATTTATTTTCTTTTATACCTACGTGACTTTACCAAAAGAACCAAAGAGTACAATCCTTATTTCTTTCGTCTCATATCCATACCCCCCACGTGCATTTTTTTCCTGTGTTTCCGTAGATAATCAGGTTGAGCGAAGGCTTTGTTACATACGCCAAACTGGTACTTCTTCCCCTCCGTATGCAAGAAGCAGTGGGCCTTGAGCGCCGCCGCGAGCGAGAACGCCTTGCCGCACGCCTCGCACCTGTATGGCTTCTCTCCCGTATGCACCAACTGGTGACGCTTGAGCGTGGTGGCGCGCGAAAAGGACTGGCCGCACACCTTGCACTCGTACGGCTTCTCGCCCGTGTGCACGCTTCGGTGGTCCTTCAAGTGATCGGCCCGCAAGAAGGCCTGCTCACAAACGTTGCATCGGTGAAGATTCTCGCCCGTGTGTATGCGCCTGTGATCCTTTAATTGAGAGGCACTCGTGTAGGCTCTGCTGCAAATGGCGCACTGGAAGGACCTCTCCCTCGCGTGATTAAATGTGTGATGCTTCTGCTGGACATCCTGCGAGATCGATTTGTCATCCGATTCATTCAGCCACCATTTGTCATTCGTGTGCATCTTCGAGTGGTGCCCGATGTCTCTGCAGCTGCGTATCGTTTGGCCGTACGCGTAGCAGCCACGGGCGTTAACTCCCACGCGCATACGCTGGTGGCGCTTGAGAGTGCCGCTCTGTGAAAATCTCTGTCCACATTGATCACAGTGATGCAGCACTGCCCCAAGCTCCGAACTATGTTTGATGTTTGGCTGCTCCACATTCAAGCTCACAGTACTGTGATGGGCTGATCTTATTACTGACAGTGGCAGGGTTGTACACTCGGTACCAGTAACAGCATCTGCTCTTTTCCTCTTCACCTTGGCAGCTGCCTCGTTCTGCAGCAATGAAGACGGGTCAGGCTCAGCAGCTGTGTTGAGGCTCACTTGCTCGGAGTGCAGCGAGGTTACAGTTTGAATGGTGATTCCAAAATCATCCTCAGAAACTCCTTCCCCTACTGAACAAAAGACATTGTAAAGATACATTACCCATATTAATTGCGCATTCATTACATGGTCACCTGGTAATTAAGG
The DNA here is from genome assembly GCF_964198595.1 of Lampetra fluviatilis. NCBI lineage: Eukaryota > Metazoa > Chordata > Hyperoartia > Petromyzontiformes > Petromyzontidae > Lampetra > Lampetra fluviatilis. The sequence continues at coordinate 13,433,060 of NC_136277.1, forward strand.
TTCATTTATGGAAAATGCACACAAAACGCACATGTACAAATGTGGTACATTGAAGTTTAAAAGCGTCACTGTTTACTCATGACAAAGCAAAAACCCAAATATCACGTTTGACTTATTTGATCTCACCTAAATGTATTACATCCTCCCTCATTGATTTGCAGTAATTCCTTGATTCCGTGGATCTCTTACATCTGGTTTTTATCGACACTGTAACTCACAACAGATAATTCCATCTTGTGACCGACGTTGCACCTCACTGTCACGGGCCTCCCACTTTAATCTGATGACTCACTTTGGTGGGGATGAAAATGGATTCTGTGGAAGGAGTATCTGAACGAAATAAACACAAGCACCTTCAGCACACACATAAGATTCATAATAAGGGTTTTTGGGTTAGATCGCGTAAGTATAAATGTGTTGTAACCCTCCACCACCCAACGCAGCCAGTAAGTATTCCCTGGGCGTCCTTCGGTAAAGTCACATAGATAGGTTTCAAGAAAATAACAAAAACCTATCTACGTGACTTTACCGAAAGACCCAAAGAATATGAATCCCTGCAGTCACGAAAGCTTTAAGTCAAGATTTACAGCCAGTAAGGTTTGTCACGTAAACAACACGCCAGTTAGTTACTACTTCAACCCACCGGTGTGTTGGAGAGTAAATCTATACTGTGTGTTGGAGATTATATCCTAACCAGTGGTCTGAAGTAGTAACTATTTGGCGCATTGTTTACTTTATAAACCTTACTGGCTGTGTCGGGTGGTGGAGGGTTACGACACATTTATACTTACGCGATCTAACGTAAAAAATCTTTATTATGAATAATATTGGTCGTGAAAGCCTACGTGTTAAACTCACACACATAAGACATCATGTGAATGGAAACTCTATAAGATATGTAATTTTTTTACCACATTCCGAAAGGTGTTCCTCTTCCACTTTCATCACAATCTCAGGACTGCCTTCATTGGCAGGTGGAGTTGAGTCCTCAGTGTACATCCGAGAGCCGTCCATGGCTCCTAGCCTGTCTACAGACAGCAGCAGCTCCCGGCTCAAACTCCTAAACAGCATGAGCAGCACGTCCACCAGGCCTCCCAGCATCACGTTGCCAGGGGAGGAAGCGGCGTCGTCCCAGGGTGGAGTCCCAGCGTCGTGGGGCTCGGCGCCCTGCAGGACCTTCACCACCTGCCGCAGCATGGCGTAGAAGCCGAAGGGCAGGCGGTCGCGCGCCGTAGCCAGCAGCTCGGCCCGCACGAGGCCGTCCCCGACGCAGGCGCGCAGGACCCCGTAGTCCCGGATGCCCAGCTCTGAGTCCATGGCCCGGGCCACCTCCGCATTCACGCCTTGCGCCTGCAGCCACGCCGGGAAGTTCCCACTCGGCTCCAGCATTGGGGTGGCCACCACACATGCCATTCTGATGGACATTCAAAGTAGACATAGCCTTCAAAACAATACAAAAATGCACAAGATACAATTGTGTTAACCCGAAGGCAAAACCTTAGTGGGCATTGTTTTATTTGTTCCTGCAACAATAACACAATGGCCAATTCTCGAGCTGTTCTGATGGAAATCCTAGACCTGCAAACCTCAGGGCAAGTGTTAAAGAAGTGGGTTTCTTCTCTATTTTCAGAAGCAGACATCCCATGCCAATTGTGGCACGTATCTCTTTTCCACTGCATAACTCAGGGCCCACCGGGACCATGTTGAGCCAACTCAGTGCAGCTCAAGGGCCAGATTGTTTTTCCACTGCAGAAGCCGACCCACGCCGCTGTTATCACATGTAATGAATGAGTAGAGATACGTGATCCTTATGGCAGTACCCCGGGGTACCAAGTAATACAAAATTCATCTTCTTGGTTCTTTCGGTAAAGTCACGTAGAAGGGAAGTAATAAAATAAAAAAAATTAAACATAATAAAATAATTCTCACGACGTTTCGGTCACAATGCAAGCAGCCGTCCTCAGGTGAGGACGGCTGCTTCCTCAGGTGAGGACGGCTGCTTGCGTTGTGGCTGAAACGTCGTGAGAATTATTTTATTATGTTTTATTTGTATTATTTTATTACTTCCCTTGTACGTGACTTTACCGAAAGAACCAAGAAGATGACTCCCTGCAGTCACGAAAGCTTTAAATCGAAAAATACAAAATTGCCGAGGCAATTAAAGATTTTATTTCTGTGAAATCAGTGCTATGCCGTGATGTCGAAATACAGCGAGGACGATTGCGCTGAAACCCTGAACGCTCATATGCACCATAGTGCATCGTGTACAGCTCGTCGAGATGAGTCAATTACCGCATCGCCGACCATCAACAGACTAAAGATGACTGCATTTCGGAGATTATGCGAGAGCCGGGGTACTATGGTGCCCCGGGGTACCGCCATAAGGTTCACCTTCGATGGCGCAGTGACACTTTGTCTTCACGAATTGAGGTGTCTGGTGAGGCCAGCATATCATGGTTTGGTTCTAGTTTTACAAAAGCCAGTGGAAAAACCACCTCCACTGGTTCAGATTTGCCGGCAGAAAAGGGGTCTAGGGAGACGCGTGGTGACACACCCCTGGCGCTTTGAAGGCAGGGTCGATGGATTAGATGGACAACGTCCTGTCGGCTTCCAAATTCTGATACTATTTTCAAGTTGATGGGAATATTTAGAAGACGTTTACATTTTTATGTCCTGCTTATTTTCAAAACACATTTTATTCATTTGGTGTGGCCCTGCCAAGGCAACCGCAGGCGGGACTCGAAATTCAATAAATCTAGGAGCAAACTTGGAAAAGCAGTTGCGAGTAGCAACATCATCAATACCAGCTAACATCACACGCCTCACCAAAGAGAAGCAGTTCCAGCCATTGCACATTAGAGGTGAGTTAATTAAATGTTTGACCAAATATAACGGGCTAATTTTTAAGTTGATAATTTGGTATGGCCCGCGAATGATGTTATAGATATCCAAATGGCCCTTGGCACAAAAAAGGTTCCCCATCCCTGGTGTAGATAATTATGAGACAATCTGGGGGAACAATGGGAAATAATCAAAAGTGAAACCCTGAAATCTCTTGCTCCGCACCACTACCGACGGATATCACCTCCACATTTAGTTGGTGTGTCTGCCTACTCTTCCACACGCTGCCATACCTGTCAACCCCTTATCGGTGCCCTACCTTATTAGAGGCCAATTCAGACCATGTTGGTCACCCCGTGCCCCTCATAAATCTCAACGTTGATCCTGCAAAGTCCCATCACATGGGAGAAGCACAATTGGACAAAAATATGCTACTAAACAAAATGGTTTTCATGTATTAATTTTGATAATTGGGTGTCAACGATGCTACTTATCATCTTACATGCTGATCCTGCTTGCTTGATATGTGAATGCACATACTTACATTGTAAATGTACAACAATAAACACAGGAAACTATTAAGGGTTAAGCTACTTTTTTATTTGGCCTTATGATTATTTTTCTCTGCCCGTATTGAAACGGCTGTACGTCGTATGGACCTGAAAACTCAATTTCCCTGTACAAGAATAAGGGTAAATCGTCTAGGTCAGGGGTCGGCAACCATCGGCTCCGGAGCCGCATGCGGCTCTTTACGGGCTGCTTCTTGACGATATGTACGTGAGTACAGTATGTACTCAGATGCATTGCGGCTCTTGAAATACTGAATTTTGTACCGAATTGGAAAGAAATGGCTCTTCTTGTTATTTTGGTTGCCGACCCCTGGTCTAGGTTAACAGGTATGGTGTAGCACATAATAATGTAGTGTATAGTTGTGTAGTATATAGTGTCGTGTATAGTAGTGTATAGTAATGTAGTGTATAGTTGTGTAGTATATAGTGTAGTGTATATCATACCTGTCAACCCCTTATCAGTGCCGACCTTATTACAGACCAATTCAGACCTTGTTTGTCACCCAATGCCCTTATAAATATCAACATTCATCCTGCAAAGTCCCATCACAAGGGAGAAACACAGACAAACAAATGTTTGCCCATATTGAAAAGGCTGTACGCCGTACGGACCTGCACATTGAATGTCCCCTGTACAAGAATACAGGTAAAACCGTATGGGTTGACAGGTATTGCCTGACGTTGACTGGACGTCTCGAAAGCTATGACAGATGTTAAAACGCACTCGCCTTGAGGAGGAATAAAGTCTTCACTTTAAACAAAAAGAGGCCCAGGGTAGAGGGGGCATGAGGCATTGGCCACGTTGGTGAAGCATCAGCAGCAGCTGTTGTTGTTGTTGATGGCGGCAACCAACGTGCTACTCGCAGTTCGCCGATTCGAAGGGTTAGGGACCGCGGCGATGTTGAACTCCGCCAGTTTAACGCGAAGTCAGGATTAGGGCTTTCTTTCGTGACCAATATTATCCAAAGGAGGGGCATTTCTTTTCGGGGTTAGATGTCGTAAATGTGCGTCGTAAAAACCCCGCCACCACCAATTAGGAAGGTTTTTGTCGCAACTCTCGTAAGGTTTTCCACAACCTCTGGCTGTCGTCTGATGAGGCTGGTTGTAAACACCGGTTAAACGTCGTACTAGAATGGTAAATGTTGTGGATTTGCTCTCAAACACACAACCGACTGGTGTGCTGTAGTAGTAACGAATTGGCACGTGTCGTTTACGTGACAAACCCTGCCTAATTGTCGGTGTCGGGTGCTTGGCGGCGGGTTTAACGACACATTTGTAATTGCGCGATTTGACCCAAAAAAACCCACCACTGTGGATTGAACACCGCGTTGACTTGTTTTTAACGTGTGAAGTCAACAGACCCAGGGGATAAGGAGTACCCAGTTGCAAAGTGTGACCAGAGGCGGTCACCAATGTTGCAAATACAAAAACAAGTACAGCGATGAAGCAAATATCAATGAGCGCAAAAGCAATGGTGGTCACGTAAAAAAAAAGTATTGCACGAATATAAACCGACGTTGAAAACATTGCTGCTATTATTATAGCCGGGTCCCCCAAATTCCGTAAAAAAAAACTGTAAAACTGTTATTCGCAAGACAAACAGAGTTCGTTATCTGCCCATTTACCCCGTTTAAACGTGAACGAAAAATCACGGATAACAATGGTCTGCAGCCAAAATGCTTCCGAAATAAATGTAGTGCAACATTACTAATTCTGGGTCACTGAGAATGAAAATGATGCTTAAAATTGTTGATTGGCTCGAGTTTTCAAGATATGCTACTGGGTCAGTATATACGACCCTTGACTTGAGAATTGCGGAGGATAAGTGAGTTATAAAGGAAATGAATCTCAATTTAAACCAGAAATTACTCAAATACATCTTTGACTGGATCTATGAATAAATCTATGACTGGGTTTGGACAGTACTTGCTTTTTGAGCAAAACAATGAATGATGCAATCTGAACTTGGTATTGCATCATACATGATATGAATTGCATCATGTTATTCCTAGAAGTCATGGATGATGCAATCATAACTAGGCTTACATCCCTCTGCTGAACAAATTGCTCTATATAAGCTCTAGAAATCATGCAGTGGCATGCTCTCTTATTTGTCAGTGTATGATTTTGCAAAAGGACAAAGTGAGCAGAGATGCCTCGTACTTGGGTGAACAAAGCAGGTAACTTCTGCTATGTTTGGTGGTGAAGTGACATTTGCATCACAAAAGCGCACTATAACCACTACGGTTAAGAAAGCCTATCACCTTTATTTTGGCTGCAAAATTGGAGATCAGGACAAGATGTGGGCCCTACACACATGCTGAAACACTTGTGCAACAAAAGTTCGCCAGTGGTTGAGCAGGAAAAGGAAATATATGCCTTTTGCAGTGCCAATGATTTTGAGAGAGCCAACAGATCATATCAGCAATTGTTACTTCTGCATGGCGCCTCCAGTTGGGAAAGGTGTGTCAAAGAATAATAAGTGTACTGTGCATTATCCAAACATTCCATCAGCTATATGCCCAGTACCCCACGGAGAAAGACTGCCGGTTCCTGATGCACCAGAATCATTCTCACTTGAGTCAGACAAGGAATAGGATGAAACTTCTGGTCCTAAACCATCAAGGTCACATTACCCAGATTTTATGCCATCCTCCTCTCAACCACACCTCATAACACAAGGTGAACTGATAGACCTTGTCAAGGATTTGGAACCACCCAGACTGCAGCAGTGGAATCTCCTGGCAGGTGATGTTAGGGTTTCCATGTTCCATGCTCGTCAAAATGATCTTGTCCCATTCTTCTTCATGGAAGGTGATCTTATAGCCTGCAACAACATCGATGGTGTGATGGCAGCCCTCAACATCGTTCATGATCCAGATGATTGGAGACTGTTAATTGATTCATCGAAGATGAGTCTTAAAGCTGTTTTGCTGCATAATGGAAATATTTTGCCATCAATTCCAGTTGGTCATGCAGTCCATATGAAGGAAACCTATGACAACATTAAACTACGTTTGAAGTGCATAAACTATGACCAACATCAGTGGCAGCTTTGTGGCGATTTGAAGGTTGTTGCTCTTTTGCTTGGTCTGCAGACTGGATACACAAAGTACTGCTGTTTCTCTGCGAATGGGATAGTGGTGCGAGTGATACCCACTACATTAAGATAGATTGGCCACTCCGACAGTCATTGGAGCCTGGGAGGAAAAGTGTTCAGTATGCACCACTTGTTGAATCAAGGAAGAACTGCGGAGCAGTGAGTGACGAGCATGGCGAGCGATTTTACCAGGACATTGCAACAATGGAGAAACGCTATCAGGGCAAATGGAGCCCATCAATGCTTGCAGACTAACGCTGGAGAATGACAAGAGACGCTCCATTTAATGAATACAAGAGACAAGCCAAGAAGCGCCGAGTAGACACTGAATAAGGACTAAACTATGTACTTATATATACATAATAGCTTTTTGCCTTTTGTTTCATAATACATTTTTCTGATTTTTTAAGTGTTATATGAACAGGACAGGTGATATGTTATCATAAAAAGCAACCATAAACACATGACAAGACATAGGTTGGCAATTTATTAGTAAAACTCTATCTACACAATATACATTGACGAAAAATGTAAATACTTAAATATTTTGGGAACAGGAGACAATCACTTTTTTTAATTGTCATGTTTGCATTCAGCACATTAAAATCCATAACAAACAGCACATTTCATTCTAGATTTGAAGTTTTCCTGACTGCAGGGATCCATACTCTTTGGTTCTTTCGATAAAGTCACGTAGGTATAAAATAAAAATAAATCACGTTTCGATTGCAACACAAGCAATCATCATCAGGTGGGAAAACCACAGCAAGAAAATTCAGCAAAAACATTTATTGCTGTGGTTTTCCCACCTGATTATGATTGCTTGTGTTGCAATCGAAACGTCGTGATTTAATTTATTTTATACCTACGTGACTTTACCGAAAGAGAACATTTTATCTCTGAAGCAGACGACGTCTAAAAATGTGTAGACCAGTGTAATCGGATCGATTTGCCAACGAACTTCAATTACCTGTGAAAACTTGCGAATTCGCCCATGTCGTGGGAAAACGAACGGGGGTGAAGACTTGCGGATAATAGAATAAATTTGCCGGGTAACCCCGCTTAAGAGTCAAGTGAGGGAACACGTCCCTGAGGATCGACCATCGCGGAGATGGAGCAATTAGATTAGCCCATCTGCTGAAAGGGAGATGGATTATAGCACCGCAGCAGCTTGACATGCCTTCGTCAAGCAGTGGATTGACCATGGCTGACGATTATATTCCAAAGTGAGGAACTCACGAGACAATCATGTACATACTGCATTTATTGTGACGTGCACTCACACCCATTCAGAATGAACCTGAAATAAAGAGCGGCAATATGAGAAGTGGCTCGAAAATGGCAATTTAAAGGGTGGTCCAAATGTCTTGTGACTCTCATTAAATTCTCAAAAATGTTAAATTTGTATTAAGTAATGTTGATTTAAAACATTAAAGAAAATTCAAAGGAAAAATATGTTCGGGGTCAATTAATTGGGGGGGGGGGTCACTAGACATCTGGATCACCCTGAACAGCACTTTCCACAATGCATTATATCGTACACCTTAATTCTAGTCTGTATTCAGCGCCAAGCATAAACAATATGTTTGTATGTTTACATTTATTAGGATGGAAACAGACAATTCAGGAATTGTATACGATACGACCAATGCAAATAAAAGTGAAAAGAAAATATACAGCACAGCGATACCAGTAGTGCTGTTATACGTGGGCACTCAGGAAGACAACAATAAGGATACCTTTGAAGGATAGAGATGAAAATGCCGAGATGGATATTGGGATTTCTGTATGCATGTAGGTATGGTGAACTTCTTTCGCATCACACGTGGCCAACCGTGCTCATCTGAGGTGCGGGGAAATCAGAGGTGCAAAGGAGGAGGAAATTAACAGGTTCCAAAGTAAAGGTTTCTAATATTTTCAAAAAGGCAAGGGAGGCCAGACCTAAATGGTTCGGGCATGTGTTCAGAAGGGACAATACAGATCTGATTATACCAAAACCTTATCCATCGCGGGTTTTGCCATCGTGGATTTAACCATTCGCGTCAATTTCGTTGAGGTATAGTTCGCCGATGGAGCTCCTTAGGTTCTCGACCATTTACGCTCGAGTGTGAGATTCCTATACAGTATGCATCGTACAGAAGTACTGGACTCCAACTGCACTCTGCTAACGATGCTGCTGCGGAAGAATGTATGTACAGGTACTCCTCTGCCTATGAACTTTCATAGATACGAACAAACCTGTCCGTATGTCCAGTCACCTGTTCGGACCGAGAGTTATAAGCTCAACCACCGCGCAATAGATGGTGGCATTTACATCTGCAAAACATGAAGAATCAGTGGCATCTATGTCTACAGGAGATTATACAACTTTTAAAGCGATTCCCCGTGTTTAGTGTACATGTCGTACAACATGTTTGGAATCAATAGGAGTAAAGTTGGACTCATGAACAAATCGACTTACGAACAGACCTTTGGAACCTAACTCGTTCGTAAGTAAAGGAATCCTTGTATGTTGAACTTCTTTCGCACCATACGTAGCCAACCGTGCTAATCGCGGTTGCGGGGGAAGTACAACAAACTAAACACAAAAAGCAGTTTTAAAGAAATAAGTTTTCAATCTAGATTCCTAATATCAGAAGAGCGTTCCAGACGGCCACAGAAGCGCATCTGAAAGCGAGCGATGCAGAATACATGCGCGATCATCATCAATCATAGTAAATTCTTTTTTCTTTTTTAAACTGCATATTTACTGTACATGTCATTGACCTCATTTTTAGGTTACTGCAGAGTCAAATAAAACAAAATAACGAGGTGTCGTATTACGAACCGTGAACCAAACCCTCTTTTTTCCATATGCCTGCGAGTTTGAGGATCGCTGATTTGCAGCTATTTTCAAGAAGGTAACCGCCGTGATGGGCAAGGTTTTGGTGTATAAGGGCTATGAAGATGTACGCCACCTGTGCAGGACAGGAAAAGAGGGAGCCCGGGGGTGAGATTGAAAGGTGGAATGAGATATGACAGGTGGGGAAGAGGCAAAGAATTGATGCACATGGATAAAGACAATCTGAGCAGACGACCACAACCTTTGATTTAGAAGTGCTTTGTGTACAAAATAACAGGCGGGGTAGAGGGGGTGATAAATAATATTACCAGCCAAAACATTTGAGTCTTGTCTTGTCCGGACTGGTCTTTACGTTAAAGGTGCCCTAGGCAAACAATGTAACTTCCCTTTTAAATAATTATAATTTATACTCCGATGCATTTGAACCTTCCTCCATAAGTCACTTAATTGTTGCGACAATCCTCTCCTCAGGAAACATTCTCTATCTACATGTATATGCTGAACCTCCGCCTTGTCCAATCTTCTCACCTCTCTCCACTTTTTACCAGATGTACCACAGCGGGGATCGGCACTTGCCCTGGTGCAAGGAAATAAATTGGGGTCTCCTTCAACTTTCTCCCCCTCTTCATCTCTCAGTGCCTAGGCCCCTTACCTTTGGACCCTGGGCCCCATTTACAGTCGCACTGCCTGTACACCCAAAACTCTGCACCGCCACCGAATCGCGAACCACTAGGTCGTCAGCCCGCTAAACTCTGGGGCGGCGGCGATCTGCGTCATTTGTCCGGGCGATAACCCGTGCGTTTGCTCATGTTTCCTCAGAGTGGTGGCTCGCGAGAAAGCTTTGCCGCACACTTCGCACTGGTGCTGCTTGCCCTGCATGTGCACGTACTGGTGGTTCTTGAGGGTAGTGGGGTGCGAGAACGCTCGGTCGCACACTTCGCAGCGGAACGGCTTCTCACCCGTGTGCACGCGTTGGTGGCTCTTCAAGGTGGTATCCCGGGCGAAGCTTCGGTTGCACACCTCGCACACGTATGGCCTCTCCCCCGTGTGGATGCTCTGGTGCCGTTTGAGCGTCCCGGTGTGCGAGAACGTCTTCCCGCACGCGTCGCACCGGTAGGGCTTCTCGCCCGTGTGCACGTGCTGGTGTCGTTTCATCGTGGCGGGCTGCGAGAACGTCTTGCCACACACGCCACACCGGTAGGGCTTCTCGCCTGTGTGCACACGCAGGTGGTTCTTGAGCGAGAAAGCCCGCGCGAACGCCTGCCCACACAAATCGCAGCGGTACGGCTTCTCGCCCGTGTGAAGGTGCTCTCTCAGCTGGGACGACCAGCATTGAGATTTATCGCAGGGACTCTCCTGCATGTGCGCCGACTGGCACAAGTCTCCCGTCTCGCGCGCGCGCGTCTTCCGGCAGCGGCTCCGGAATGCGCGTCCGTACGCGTTGCGGCCATGCGGGTTCCCCGTCGCGTGTGTGAGCCGGTGGCGCTCGAGGGAGCCGCTCTGCGAGAAGCCACGACCGCACTGCTCGCATCGATACGGCGTCACGGTCCGTTTATTTAAAACTAACCGAGCGTTGCTCAACTTTGGGAAGCATGGTCCAATCCACTGCTGCTGTTCCTCGTTATCCTGGCTCGCGGTGTTTAGTCGGGGCAACGGTGTTCCCCGGAGCGATGATGTTGATCCCTCTGCCACGGCCGGAGATGTGTGCTCGAAAGGAACAGTTGATATTTCTCTTTTGAGCTCGACTGCAGCGTCCTGCTGTGGTGACGAAGGTGGGCCAGGTTTGGCGGTGCAGGGGAGCCCCACTCGCTCGTACAGCGAAGTCACGGCTTGAATGAAGATGCCGGGGTCTTCCCCTGGGGATTCTTTATCTACAGGATGCAGAAATTTCACACACTATGGAGTTAGGCCTATGACAAAATCACTCAGAATGTGCCCCACCTTGTCATCTCAGCAGGGTTAAACCTCGATAGTGCTTGTTAAGATCATGATTAGTTGGGTGACCGTCATGAATAAAGAGATTGTCATAGGGCTGCACGTCTACGCTCCTTGTCTACACCAAACCCTGCACTATCGAGCATAAAGTACAGTCAAATAATCCCCATTGGCCGCAGTGGGGATGACCTCAACCAGCACTGGAACGACAAAAGGTTTGTACCTATACAGATTAAGCTGCATTACATCCAGCGTATGCTCCTTTTATTGTTATCTACACGTTAAGACAATTCAGTTGTCGCCAATGCAGCTGAAAACCACACTAACTTCTAATTGCCTCCTGCTAGAGCGAAATTGGCAACTCATTTATCAAAGTGATAGTGTGCTTGCTTACACTTCACAATGATACCTCCAAACTTCCCGAAATGTCCAGCTCACCTTTACCAGCCCCCGCACTCGGCATGGGAGTAATCGTTTATTTCAAATGGACTACTTCGATTGCCTTAAGAAATTTTCCAGCAATCGATTACTTTATCACTCATCGATTAGTTGAACGATTCCTCTCGAATATGGAAAATAACAATAGATTTCGGTAATCAGGGAGAGCCTCAGAGTCGAGCCGTTGCTCCTCCGGATCGAGAGGAGCCAGGTGGTCTGGGCACCTTGTAAGGATGCCCCCCGGTAGACTCCCCCTGGAACTGTGTATCGGTCACGTCCCAGTGGGTGAAGACCCCGCAGCCGGTCCAGGACACGCTGGCGGGACTATGTCGCTCGGCTAGCCTGAGAATGCCTGAGTCGCCAGGAAATGGAGGTTTGGACAACCTTACTCAACATTCTGCCGCCACGACCCTCACCCAGACAAGCAGACTGAGAAACGAACGATAGATTTTACTAAAATGTTATTCTTCTTTCGTATGGTTGATGTAGATGCAGAGCAACAACTACAATTTTACATTCTGGTGGTCAAGCCAGACAACCACGTCAGGAGCAGTGGATCGGGCATTGCGTCGTTATATGCGGTATGGTCTGTTCTGGATGACCACAGTTGCACACTGGACAGTTTTTAATAAAATATTGATTGAGACACTGGAGGAAAATGGGGAGAAGAACTTTGACGCCTAGTGCGTGTGTGCACTGTGTCTGTGTGTCTGCTGCTGGTAAAATTAACCTCCATACACGTTCATATGCTAACAGCTCACACTTGTGATGGGGGAGCCTGGGGAGGGGGCGGCAGTGGTAGTGGGTGGGGGAACAAGTGAACATCTGTGAAAAAGAGCTTCATAGCTCATCGGATTTTTCCAGGATAAAAAAAGGATTCTGATTCTGAGTGTGTTAGGATTTTACATGCCCTATAGCCAACCCCCACCCCCTCCTTTCCTACTCACTGAAGTCACCTCGTATTGCCGTACCCAGTAATCGATTACATATCGATTATTCGATCCAAAGATATCAGTAATCACGATTACTCAATGTTGTAATTTGCCCACCCCTACCCCACAAACCGGTACTCGCTCCAGGCCACGACAAATTCGCGTCAACAAACTGCCACCACCGCCGCTTGCTTTGCTTACAACTATTTGGCTACCCACTCAGGCGGCAACCTGCTTGAGGGCAGTTATAAAGGTGGCCATTGTGCAAGGTCTCTATTTTAATATCCAGTAGGTTCAAGAACAAACAAAACTGGTTTTGGGTAATAGTTATGCATTGGATGGTGGAAGAACCCACGTGTTTAATGTGTAGCGTCTATACACACCCTTGCTGTCGCACGCTTCCAATTGCATCTCGCCGCTCGTCTGGAAAGGGATGAAGCTGGACTCGGCTGTGGGCGAGTCTGGAAAAAGCACAAACACTCCGTCAGTACTCGCTTGAAAACGCACACGATAGATTAGAAGAACCGTATTGCTTAAGTTCATCATTGTAGTTTCTACCACATACCACATCCACGGCAGTATTCCTCTTCTACTTTAATCACGATCTCGGGCTTGCCGTCAGTGGCAGGTGGAAAGGATGCTTCAGAGCATGTCCTAGGGCCTTCTATAGCTCCCAGCCTCTGTACGGACAGCATCAGCTCCCTGCTCAAGCCGCTGAACAGCGCGAGCAGCACGTCCACCAGGCCTCCCAGAGTCACGTCGCCAGCGGAGGAAGCGGCGTCGTCCCAGCACGGCGTCCCAGCGTCGTGGGGCTCGGCACCCCGCAGGGTCTTCACCACCTGCCGCAGCACGGCGTAGAAGCCGAAGGGCAGGCGGTCGCGCGCCGTGGCCAGCAGCTCGGCACGCACGAGGCCGTCCCCGACGCAGGCGCGCAGGACCCCGTAGTCCCGGATGCCCAGCTCCGAGTCCATGGCCCGGGCCACCTCCTCGTTCACGCCCTGCGCCTCCAGCCACGCCGGGAAGTCCCCGCTTGGCTCCAGAACCGGGGTGGCCACTGCACACGCCATCCTAGTGGGATGAGCAGAATAATCATGAAAAGTATTTATATTGGCATGCATTAAATAAAATGTAGTGTTGTGTATGAACTGGCCTTTTCCATTTTAAAGCTGACCTCTTTTTTTATCCCCCATTCTCTTCCTCTTCCATTCCCTGGTGCCTCTACTCCTTCCCATCCCTCTCCTACCCTTTTGTGAACCAAGTACCCTCCATTGCAGTCACTCATTCCTCAACCCTTACACACCCCCTGTTATCTAAATAATTGCATTCTGTCACCGTTTTTTTTAAACCATATCAAACGCTTTGAGTGAAGGCATGCTATAAATATAACATTCGGTGATATTACTTTTTTTTATATACATAGTGTAGGAGTGCTCATCTTCAGTAAGAACCCTGAACTAGTAATGGCAATTCCACATTCTCATGGCGGGACCCAATGTCTCCATTTGACAATCACCGCTCACGTCCACAAAGCGGTACCTATTTTTATGGACCTGAATAAGGACGATAACAAGCGGCTCTAACCACAGAGCCACCTGTATGTTGGAACTTCTTTCGCGCCGTACGTAGCCAACCGAAGTTAAGCATGCTTGAGCTTGTATTAGCACAACCATGCACAGCAGGCTGTTATTGGGCACGAGCCTGCATTGGTGGGCAGCAGAGAGAAATACAGCAACATGTATTGTTGTACTAAAGTGCCACGTTCAGCAAGGATCTACTGGTTTTATATATCTTACAATAATTACAGGGAATGAATGAATAAAAAACTATGCAAATTTTAATAAGATTTGCAATTTAAAATTGTGTTTGTTTGCATGTTCACCACAAGTACGTGTGGTTATTACATACCTGTCAACCCATACGGTTTACCCGTATTATTGTATAGGGAAATTGAGTTGTCAGGTCCATACGGCGTACAGCCATTTCAATACGGGCAACAACAAAATAATGTCTATTTGTTTGTGTTTCTCCCTTGTGATGGGACTTTGTAGGGTGAACGTTGAGATTTATAAGGGCACCGGGGTGACCTATAAGGTCTGAATTGGTCTGTAGTAAGGTAGGCACTGATAAGGGGTTAGCAGGTAAAGGTTCATGCAGACTTGATTCCTTGCAAAAGGTTTCTATTTGCTGTTTGAACATCTTAACACCCTGTTTATTGCCAGAAAGGGTAAAAACCTATTCTTATTTTTTCATACATTATGTTGAACTTCTTTCGCACCGTACGCATCCAACCGTGCTATTTGGGAGGTGGGGGGGGCAAAATAAACTAAAACACAAACAAAAAGCAGTTCTAAAGAAATGACATTTCAATCTTGACGATTTGAGTGCACCCCAGCACCATGCAAAAAACAAAAAAAATATGCTGGGGGCGCTGCTCGAGGTAAATTACTTAAATCCGTCCATAATGTAGGTTTTTTGGGGGTTAGATCGTGTAAATATAAATGTTGTTAAACCCGCCACCACCCGACACAGCCAATTAGTAAGGGGTTTGCCACGTAAACAGAACGTGGCCAATTTGTTACCAGTACAGCAATACCGGTTGCGTTGGAGAGCAAATCCACATTTACACTCTGAGTCCGACGTTTCGCCAGTAAACACATTCCTGCGGAGGGAGCTGGTAGGAACGTTGGGTTGCTCGGTCAATGGCCAGGGTCAACGGCGGCGTGGTGTATTCCGCAAATATGTCCGACTGTGAGGGCGGGCACAAGCCGGCGTGAGTAGGTTAAACGTTGAGTTTTATAAGGGCACCACGGGGTGACCAGCCCCTCCCCACCTTCCCCTCCCCACCCAGCCCCTCCCCACCCCTCCCCTGCCCACCCAGCCCCTCCCTGCACGACCGACGGACGGACACAATAATCCCGTGGGCTTGTAAAACCAGGAGGTTCCTACCAGTAATTACAACCAACATCATCCGGCTGCCTTGTCCAAGCTTAATAATTCGAACTTGCATATAACGCAGTCACGATTTACGTCTTATTTCGTGACCATGCTTACCATTTTTTTTTCTATTTGTTTGCTGCTGTTAACTTGCTGACACCCCGTGCCCCACAATGAACATCTGTAAACAACAACAAAGAGCTTGATAGCTCATCGGATTCCTCCTCTATTCTTAAGTGAAGATGCCGATTCTCAAATCCGTTCCTCATTAAACCGAGCACAGACGAAGTTACCTTTGTGTGGAAGGAGTTCAAGCGGTCGAGCAAGTTGATGACTATGGGGGGGAGGAGGGGGGTGATGGTTGTAAGCTGCGTTATACTTCGTCGTTTTTTACGATTTACTGAAGACTGCCCTACTAAGCCTTTTGTGTGTTTTTGTTTCAATGCCCTGCTGGATGAGGGCTTTTCACCGCGCCGTCTCGTCCACACACCTGTCAACCCATACGGATTACCCCGTATTCTTGTAACAGGTTAATTAAGTTGTTTAGGGCCATACAGCGGTACAGCCGTTTCAATACGAGCAAAACAACAATTAAAAAAAAATGTCTTTGTTTGTGATTCTCCCCTTGCGATGAGACTTTGCAGGACGAACGTTGAGATTTAAGAGGGCACGGGGTGGCCGATAGGGTCTGAGTTTGGTCTGTAATGAGGTAGGGCACTGATAAGGAGAGGGATGACAGGTGGTTTGTTCATACTTCACCACGCCGGTCCACGCGTGATCGCTCTCCCGTCAAAGTAAACAACGCCGCACCCAATCGACAATCACTTTTTTCCCGCACCGCTGATTCGCGACCCTAGGGGGGAGGGTCCGTGGCAATTTGACCGTTAAAGTCACGTAGAAGGGAAATAATAAAATAATAAAAGTTCAACACGAGCAATCATCATCAGGTGTGAAAAGCACACCTGATGGTGATCAGGTGTGCTTTCGAAACGTCCTGAGAATTTGTTTTAATTTTTTTATTTTATTATTTCCCTTCTACGTGACTTTACCGAAAGAACCAAGGATATGAATCGTGTGTGCGCGTGTGAGTGTCACTAATTTTCAGAGGCGGTGACACTTTCGCTGATAAGACATCGTCAAATTTTATTTTTTTAGGGCCGCCACAAATTTGAAAGCATGGGGGGGGGCGGGGTGACAGCATGATAATGATTATGCTGCGGAGTGTTTTCAAAATCGTCCGGATTTAAACGAGTTTTCAATCTAGGTGGCCGTCCATAAATGACGTCACGCAATTTTGGACGATTTTTGACCCCCCCCCCCCCCTAGTCACACGGCATCACAAAAAGTCAGACCCCCCCTCAAATATGACGTCACAAAGCTATGCCCCCACCCAAAAAAATATATAAAACATGCTTCAAATCGCTTTAAACTATTGTCATTGCAGTGCGTATTTAATGTGGCGCTGCACTCTGATGTCATAGGAGAAAACATGTATTAAAAAGTCTATTTAATTAAGTAGAACGTGTTGTCTATATTTATTTAAAGTTGCGCATTTTGATGTGACGTCACATTTCTCAAACCCCTCCCCCCCGTCGTCACACATCGTCACAAATGTCTGACCCCCCCCCCCCCCCAGGTGCGTAAGGTCATTGATGGACGGCCCCTAGATTACTTAAAAGTTGCATCGCTCCAGTGGCTTCCTAACAATGGAAGGAAGAGCATTCCAGACGGCCGCAAAAGCCCATCTGAAAGCGCCGCGCGATGCGGTGACCGCCCGTCTTTGTTTGACGGCTGAGCCAAAAGCCGCCGCTGCTGCTGTCGAGGATGACCGGAGTTCTTTATGCTCTGGTTTGTGATCTTTGACGAGAGATCAGCAGCGAGGAATTGTCGCTAAATTCCTCCCCCTTCCCCAATTTGTGTTTTAAAGGGAAAAAAGAGTTGTGGGTGCGTCCTATGTGTAACTCCGTCCCCCTTTGCACATCCGCAACATCAAATGCACTCTGACTTTCAAGAAACATCTAAAGGCCTCCTCGATGTGTTCGGTGGATTGACTATGGCTGATGATGGCTAATGGAGAAAATACATTTGATGGAATAATTCAGAAGTACATAATTCCAGTAGAATGTTTATTGTTGGAAATTTACCATCTGCCGGAAAAGGTGAATAATACATATTTAAAAAACAAAGGAACAATCCAGATAAGGAAAAGATGTGGATTGGGCAACATTCTAAGAGGTGACAATTTTCTTTGAAGGGCGATGGCACACACGACGTGGAGAGGCCCTCATCCAGCAGTTGACGGTACATTTCTGGAAGAATAAGAGATTTAGTCCGTCGATGAGTAATCTGACAGATTGTCCCCGATTTATGTCCTCGTTGACACACAAAAAATCAAACGCACGTTGTTTCGAGTCTTAAATTGTATTTAATTGTGTAAAAAATGCGTTAAGAACAAATTTCAAACTGCACATGAGCAATGTGTATACAGTGTGAAAGTAACAGACTTCAGCATTGGAGAATTTTGAAATATTATTTCTGCCTTGAGAAAAACAAAGCCATATGTCTCCACTTCAACACTTCCCAAAGATGAGAACAGCGTCGCTGTCCCCAAAATATTGACTGATACAAACAAATCTCCATTTAGCAGCCCAGCAGAGCCATTGGTGGAAATTCCACATTCCTTTGGAGGGGGGGGTCACTCTTTCCAAACAATTAACATTCTTGGCTTCACCCTGGAAAGATCATTGGCTGTTAATCCCTGACCAGCATTTTAAGTCCCAGCTTTCGCATTGAGTCACCACCTAGGTGTATCGATAGAGTAGTGCTAATCCCATATTGTGCACTGGGTTTCTTCAGGAACCCCGGTTTTCTCTCCAATGCAAATTATAAGTAACCATTATAAAACGGTTTAACAGGTAGGCTTTCGCGTAAATATATAAATGTGTCGTTAAACCCGCCACCACCCGGCACAACCAATTAGTAAGGTTTGCCACTTAAACAGAACGTGTCAATTCGTCACTAGTACAGCACACCGGTAGTTTGGAGAGCCAAGCCACAACATTTACAATCTGAGTACGACGTTTCACCAGTAATTTCAACTAGCTTCATGAGACGACAGCCAGATTTATGGAGAAGTGCTCCTGTTTCTTTCCATAAATAGAGGGGTAGATGTGATGACAACACTTGTGCGCTCTTCTTGCGCGAAGTTTGGAGGGGATTCATGAATGCATATTTATAAATGACTATGGGTATCCATTGCCATATGGGTTATTTATACGGTAATCAACGTACACTATGCATGCACGTTATGCGAGCCCATTCTTCTTGTACTTCTTGTCGATTGAGTGTACTAAAATAGCCGTAAAATTTTAACCGTTCGGATAGTTACAGACTTAGTGCTGCTTGGAAGCGAATAATCAAATAATACATTCTTTAAATGCATGCCTATACAGGCCACCATACTTCAATAGGGATTACCGTTGGTACGGCTATTTTAGTACACACAATCGACAGGATATACAAAAACAATGGGCTCGCATAATGCGCCTGTACAATGTATGCCCATTCTTTTTTTCGTTCCTGGGTAGTAAGTGGTATTTTCTAATTGCTTATGCCTCAAAAGTACAGAAAGTGGCTATTATTATACCCCACAAACTTTGCTTTTGTGACCAGGACACAAAAGCAAAGTTAATAATCCACTCCATTAATAACAGTGTGACAAATTTATTTATTTTTTGTTCCTGGGTAGTGTTATTTCCTAATTGATTATGCCTCAAAAGTACGTAAAATGGCTATTATTCCCCACAAACCTTGCTTTTGTGACCAGGACAGTGATATTTTTTAATTTACCTATTTTCATTGAGAAAACGTGTGCATTTGTGTCATTCCTTCACATCAAGTCAAAAATCGTGTTACTTAGTGTTACCATATAATTAACCTAAAGGGCAATGGATAACCACTCATTTATACGTGTAGCGTCGGTGTCAGGCATTGTATATAGCATTGTTATGGACACTTACCTGTAGTAGCACACATGTGTCCATAGGGGGTGGTAACCCGGGATAGGCAGGATGAGCCGAGCCGTTGGGACACTAGGCTCTCCCAACCCCAAGAGAGGGGTTGGGGGGGATATTCCAGAGCCCCCTAGAGAGTTCCAGAAGGGGGGCGTGGCCAGGGGTGGAGAGACCCGGGCACGGGTATAAAAGCCGGACCTCTGGACGAGTCCGGCGGTCTTCGTCAAGCTGAAGAAAGAAGACCAGCTAGGCTAGGACCCTGGAAACCCCCAGACCCGCCGTCCTTCTAAGGGCCGGGCTGTAGTGGGCCAGTGGTCGACCCTGGAAACCCCTGGGACCCGACGTCCTTCTAAGGGCCGGGACCGAGTGGGCCAGTGGTCGGGACCCGAGGACCTTGGCTGGGTCGGGTCAGATAGCCTCCCCCTAGGTCCCCTTAGCCGGAGGAACGTGAGTGTAGTCCCAGTGATTAGGACACGCTAGCCCGGAGGCTATACCTCCTTGGGTATCGGGTAGAGGGGCCGCTACCCCTCTGTGTTAGGGACCCGTGTATCCCGCAGTTATATTGAATAACCATGTTGCCTCAAGCGACAGGGCAACGCTCCAGGCGGCTTGTCAGCAGATGGCAGCTGTATTTGAGCCGCCGTCGAGCGTGCGCCTCAAATTCTCCACGCGCCGGTGGGAGGAGGGGCAGTCGCCCTTGGCGTTCAGGTGCTCGCTCCTGGCACTGGCTAAAGCCGCCTACCCCGACCTGGAGGGGAGGGATTTGGATTCCTTGGCCCTCGAGAGGCTGCTTGCCCTCGCGGGTGAGCTGGGCATCGTTTTGTCCATCCCGGAGGAGGCCAAGATAACATCGCTGGCTGTGGCGCATAACATGCAAGCGCACCTCGCTCTGCGATGCCCGGCCACGTTGGAGGCGTGCGCGGGCGTCCCGCTACCGCCGGCGGGGGTCACGGCCCAGGGTGAGGGCACCCTCACAGCCGTGGCCACCTTCGACCGCCGCGGGAGGAGCGCCGATGCTCGCGGGCCGGAGAGGCGGTGGCGGGCAAGACCTGCTCGTCCACAAGGTGCGGGGAAGGTCACCTGCTTCTGATCTTAGAGCGGGGCTGTAATAACGCCCCCGGGGCCTTCGTACAGGCCTCCCCTCCTGCCACGGGATCTCCGATGGCGGGACCTCTGGGCCCACAGGCGAGTCACGACGCATCAATCGCGCGGCCGCTCCCTTCACCTCACGCACCTAGCGGGGTTAGGGTCCAAACTCATGGGCTCATCTCTAAGGGGTCGGGCTCGGGGGCCGCGCGGTCGTGCACATCGGTTGGGTGGCCCAGACGGACCCACCAGTGGAGGGCCCTCGCGCATCACGTTGTGGCTGCCGCTCCGGGGTTCTCTGCCGTTGTGGGACGCGTGCAGGGGGTGGATGTGCGGATCCTGGTGGATACAGGTGCATCTGCCACCATGGTTTCGGAGACCATTTATCGGCTGCTGCCATGCAGCATCGGCCCGCTGCGTCCGGTTCGCGGGGTTTGTGTGGCCGTGAACGGGGGCAGCCTGGATATTATGGGTCACGTCGTCGCTTCCATCGCACTCGGCGAAATTGAATTGGTGGGGCCCATTCTGGTCTCAAGGACCTTGGCGGTGCCGTGCCTTCTGGGGACAGATTTTTTGGCCAGGATGCCCGTGCGGATTCTGGTCGACCAAGGGTGTGTGGAAATGCCGTCGGGAGGGCGGTTGCATTTTCTGCAATCCCCCTCTGTGTTGACACCCTTAGCCGCTAGTGTGCGGGCCCTGACCATGGCGTCTGTCACGGTTCCACCTGGGTCTCAGGTCTTGCTACCCCTCAGGCTGCGCAGTCCATTGAAATTTGAGTCCCCGGAGAAAAACATCCTCCTGTCTCCCTCCAATTATTTCTCTACGTCCGACGGGTTGGTGGGCGCCTTGACGGCCGTGTCGACGGGCCGGGACCTTTTTTTACAAGTCCTGAATTCGGGGCCCTCGCCGATCGTCGTCCCGGTGGGTACGGTGTTCACACACGCCACCCCGGGCCCTACGGCCGATGGCGCTAGGCCGCTGGGAGGGGTGGTGGCAGGCGTGCTGCCCGGAGAGGATCGACGCATCGTGGATCGATGCGTCTTGCAACAAGAATGTCTCGTCCTCCACGGAGCGCCAGCAGATCCGCGACCTCATCGTCAGGTTCGCCGATGTGTTTAGCCAGAGTAAATTCGATTTGGGTCGTACCACTCTTCTGGATCATCACATTGATACGGCCGATTCGGCCCCTATTCGGCTAAATTCGCACTGCTTTAGTCCGGCGGAAAAGGATAATGTCCGCTCCGCAGTTTACGAGATGTTGGCGGCGGACATCATCTCCCCATCCACTAGCCCGTGGGGTACCGACCATTTTTCTGGTCAAGAAACGGGATGGGAGTCTCCGTTTCTGCGTCGACTTCCGCAAATTAAACAAGATTTCGGTGGCTGGTGCATATCCATTGCCTCGCATGGATGATTCCCTGGATGCTCTCTCGGGTGCGCGGTTCTTTTCGACCCTAGATTTGCTATTGTTTTTTTTATCCAGCTCTACGGGCCGTATTTGTATGGTCGCCGGTTTACCGTTCGAACTGACCATGCAGCCCTGCAGTATTCCCTGCGAATTGACCAACCCTCGGGTCAGATGTCCCGCTGGCTCGAGGTGCTCCAGGAGTACCCCTTCGATGTCATCCACAGGAAGGGGACTCAGGATGGGAATGCAGATGGCCTTTCCAGACTGCATACGAACGGCGGGCCCGCTTGTGCCCTGGGTTCCAGCCGCTGTAAGGCCCCAATGGACACCGCGGCCCAGTTGGTCGCATCGGCCGAAGCAGCACCCCCTCCTGGTGTGGCGTTGCCTGTTGATTTCGGCCTGGGACTCCCCCAGGAGGTATGGTCCAAGTTGCAGATGGAGGATTCTTCTCTGCTGAGGCTGCGACGCCGTGTGGGCTCGAAGGCCCGGAGCTCCGCTCCGTTGGCTGCCCCGGGCCCGCCAGCTCGCTGTGAGCCCCCTACAACTCACCTGCCTCTGCGTCGTAGTTTCCACCACAACACATTCATTAACCCCCCCCCCACCACTTCGCGCAAGAAGAGTATAGTGCTGGCTGCTGGCGAAAAAGGGGAACTGTGGTGTACGGCAGTATTGAAGTCAGCAGGCCATGAAAGACACGAGAGGGGGTCATCTAGGGGAAAGGTCACAGAGGGGGACCCATCGGGCACCCGCTAGTAGGTTCCAGAGAACCTACTAGCGGGGCGGAGCAAGGCCACGCGGAGAGTATAAGAGGGGCCCCTGTGAGGGACCTTGTGGCTGTTGTTGGAGTGGGATCCCCGTCGTGCTGTTCAAGATCGTCATCGTCGCTGTCGTCTCGTCGCTGTCGTCTCGTCGCTGTCGTCTTCACTCGATATTGTGCTGCTCGATAGTTGTTGGCTGTCTCGGTTCAACGCCGTCAGTGTTAGACGGTTAGTGTTATGTAGAGGCTAGCAACAGTAATAGTGTGTACCCACGTAGAGTTGTGTATAGGCGAGTGACTGTGGAGTGTGTACCCACGTACGGTGTGTGTTATACCGATGGTGCTCGTTAAATAAGTTCCTCCAAGTCTTATCGTCTCCGAGTTAGTCACTACACGAGTAACATATTGGCATGTTTTATTCACGTGACAAACCTTATTGTCTCAAGTTTAAATAAAGTATTTCTCAGCATGAGCTTATCTTCGATTAGATTAGCTTATCCTTGAGCTGGCTTGACTAGTCATTGGCTTGTCGTTTTTTTATTGCAAAGCTTCAAATTAAAATGCTGTGCATGAAGAGTACCACAGCAGGAATCCCATAACCCGTGTTGTTATGGGGGGGAACTGTATCACGGATCCTATAATCCGCAGTCCACCACGGAGGTTAGACCTATATGGGAGCAATTAGCCACGCAACTCCATAAATAAACAAAAATTCACGTCGGCACAGCTAGTCTGCGCTGATGTAATGAATATTGCAAAGGAAAATAAAAAAATTGCCTCCACGTTTCCTTGAAGCTCCTCTCCTACAGCTCCACGTTAGCTGCAGCTCACTTCTACGGATCACTGCTTGTGGCCTAGGAAGCGTTTTCAATCCGCCGCGGCATGCCGAGGATTATGAGATAAGCCGCGAACCGTCATAAATACGTGAATTACAGAGACTCGCAGGTAATTGGTTCGCGAAATTATTGGATATCTGGTTTATATAAAAGAAAATTATATTGTACCCTAGATAAAATCCAGTATTCAAGCGATAAAATTGTAAATCTTCCCGATTCCTATCTTGACAAATACGTTAGATAAAAAAAAGTATATAAAATTCTAAATCCTGGGCTACAAAAGGTACAAGATACTCGATGGTCACAGCTACCAAACGTCCATGTTTGGCGGGGATAGCCACAGTTTCAGAAAGTTTGTCCCGTTGTCCCCATCCCGTCATCCCCCACCCTAAGCATTTGTGAAAATTGGGATTTTGTCCCAGTTAAAAATGTTTTGACCTCAAGCTCAAATCATATAGATGGGCAAAGGGTGGAGCTACCTGAGTAGTGGGTGGGGGTTGGCAGAGTAGGCCAAGGCCCATTAGCAATAGATGGGGGCCCGTCGGAAAGAGCAAGGCGGTGCTAGTGATTAAGTGGGTGTGGCTATGTAAAATTGGGTGGAGTAATGGAGGGAGGGCCTGTCAACTCGCCAGGCCTGCTAGCTGACCCTCTCATAAACCGCGTAGCTGTATCGAAGGCAAATCACGGTGGGGCAGCTTCTTTATAGCTCAGTAGTTTTGTGATGTGTCGTGACATGAGAATGCACCACGGAATTATCTCAAAAGTCTATATGGACACTGAATCACCGACTGGGATTTTGCAGTCCAAAGGGACTACATGACCAGCAGGCTACCTTCTCCCATCTGCAAAAGCACTCAGCCTCTGTGGGGAGAGATGGTGAGGGCTGTTCTGCAAATTTACTATACTAAACTATATATTTTTTTAAATCTTGACTTAAAAGCTTTTGTGACTGGAGGATGCTCAGCAATCTGCCATTAACATGCTAATCTCTCACATTAACATAGCCACCTATCTATGTGACTTTACCGAAAGACCCAATTTTTTTTTACCAGGTAAAGCCCACTGAGCTATATATAGCTCTTTTTCCAAAGCGACCTAACCACAATGCGAGCTCAACGAAGTGGCTTATCGTGCGAAAATGTATAGCAGCTAAAACATCTCTCAACGCATGTTGATTCTAAATGTGCAAGGAAAAACCGGAGGACCCTGAGAAAAATCCACACGACCACGGGGAGAACATGCAAACTCCAAATACACAGGCGTCAGGGTCGAGATCGAACCCACGACCTCCTGCATACCAGACGAGGAAGTTAACATCTCGCCACCATGGTTCCCACTGATGTCCCCTGGAATACCTAATTGAGTGATTATCTGACTCACACACTTCATAGAGGGAATTCTTAACATGCAATGCATGTAATACAGTAGTAACGTGAATAATACTAACAATTGTAATACAGACAACATTAATGTGCATAATAACAAAAGTAACAGTAATAGCAACAAAATAACCAATGATAATAAATCAGTTATATCCTGCATGCCTTCTTAAATGTGGGCAGAACCACAAGCTTCTCAAGGTGCACTGAGAATTGTGTATGTATAAATAAGGCAGGGAACTTCTTGCTGTACGGTACCCTCGAGCAGCTGTGTGACATCACAGTTGTACTGCATGAGAGTGCAGTGTGTGCAAGGGTAGTAGAGTGCACCTAGCCTGGCACGGGCGCAGTGGACACTTGCCGGCAAATGGTGGAATGCCCCGGCGTCAAGATCAATACCAGCATTATAGTTAAATGTTAATGTGCCATTTAATTGAGGGACTACTACAGTGGTGTTATCTTGGTGTGGTCTGGGACCGTTTTGTTGACGTGCCTTGCCCGATCTTGATAAGTCGGACTCAAATAATTTATCAACTATATTTCGCGACTTGTTTACCATTTGTCTCTATTTTTCACTCCTATCATTTGTTTTGTATGTTTGCCGTCTTAACTTGGTGACCCCACACCCGTATTGGACATCTGTTGAAAAAAAGAGCTTCATAGCTCATCGGATTCCTCCTCCAATCTAAATAAAGATTCTGATCCTGAAGGTCCGCCGGCTCCAGGCTGCCCCAGGCTCTCACCTGGCACTCTCACCGCCAGGTGGTGGACATGGCCCAGCGGCAAAGCATCAGCTGCTTGTCGCCGAAGTTCACCGTTGTAAATAAGCGGCCTCCCTGGTTATTACTGCAGGTGTATTAACCATGAAAGGAAATACACACGAGCCGTTTACTTCGCAGCGGGGAGCGTTAAAAGAATCCCAGGGATGTTGTACACGGTCCAAGTTTTCCAAATCTGCACAATTATCCGCAATTTACTCAATTGGGATTATGCACAGCAATCATAAGCCTAGTGTGAAAAAACTTGGCAGGACCCTCCTGAAACAAGAACTAAAAGGCTCGGTATGGCTTTAATAAAATAAACTCGTCAGCGGCCAGTAGTTCGCAGACACATACCTGAATCCATCTACTTATATCAGCTGTGGCGGGGCCAGACATCAGTAGGCTTAGCTATTGTGAAGATAGAAATCCGACAATTCCAAAGCATGCCTGCTACCCTTACATGCGCTTGCCTCAGCCCTAACTTTCTCACTGCCTCTTCACTTGCCGATCAATTGGGCAGGTGAAACTGCCAATAGACTGAAAACTGGGTGGTTAATGTTCAACAAACTGATCAGCAGCATTAAAAAAAAATCTGCAAAATATAGCCAATGGTGCTCAAAATTCCGCACAATTTGGCGAACCGCTATAAGAATCTTCGAGATGAGAATCGGGGGGCCAGTGCCTCCGTTTTTTCTCTCTTCACAGTCAAGGACAATACACGAAACCGGGGCAGGGCTCGATAACCAACATCTCCTCCCTCAGGTCTCACCACTTGGGTTTCAAATGCTGGCCCTGGTGCCGCTGGCAGTTGGTGCGCTGGGAGAAGCCCCGGCCGCACACATTGCAATGGTACGGCTTCTCGCCCGTGTGCGTGTACATGTGCTTCTGCAGGTAGTCACTTCTCACGAACCTCCGCTGGCACAGCTCGCACACGTACTGCCCGTGCTGGCTCTTGCCTCCATTCGGCACGGTCGTCGCCGCCGCCGCCGCCGCAGAGTGCATGATTGCCCGCCAGCTCGCCAAACTCTGCTCCGAGACGCAGCCCGTTGCGTTGGGCGGCCTGGGTAGGCGCATCGAGTTTGCGTCAACGGAGAAAGCAACGGGGCCTCGTGCCACGTTCCCACCAATGTTCCCACCAATGCCCCGTGCTACCCCGGACGCTAGTAACTGCTGTGACCACTGCGCGTTCCTCGAGAATTCTGGCCGAGGGTAGAGTTGTTCGACGGTCTTGAGCGACGTTACATTTCCGATGATCAACCCAGACTGATCCTCCTCGTTCTTGCCTGCAGGACAAGAATAGCCCGGTTGGTTTTACGCGGTTGAGAAAACTACATCCTTGCATCTTGTTTTTTCAGGGGTGTACATTATTTTATCCGCGGTGTATCCAAATCCAGCGTGTGATGAGCCGCACTGTATTGAAGCTTTTACTGTATATTTTTTGTAATATACATTGTTTCTCTGTGGTGTTCTCGTACCATTTTGGATATGTTATTCACAATGTTCAGAATTTTCAGCAGCTATTTGCATGAACGATGCTAAATAAAATAACTATGGGTGAAGTTTGACTTCTATATTTGGGGGGGGGGGGGGGTTTCGCTTAGGAATCACGGGTGCAGATAATTAAATTTTTTTAACTTAATTGTAAACTACTGAAAATAAATTAATAAAGGTGTCCAATTTGGGTGGGCATTGCCCCCCCACAAACTCCACCCATGAAAATAACATTATTATTTATCATTATATATATGTATTTTTATTCAATACAACAACAAAACCTTACATCTGCTCAAAATAACAGACACGGTCAACAAACAACGTTCGCCCCCATAACCAGCTTTGATTTCGTACCTGGTAAACGCTTCACGTCCTTATTGTCACAAGCCTCCATTTTGATGACGCGCCATGCGATAGGAGGCCTCAAGGCGACCTCCAGGGGCGATCTCTCCTCCACTCCCTCGCCTGCAGAAAACCAGAAATGTTACTATTAATACTGATATTCTTCTTCCACGTGTTTGTCCCACTCATGCGGGGGTGTTCCACTGTCCTTGCCAACCTTCTCCACGCTAACCTGTCCTGCGCCATCTCTCTTTCCGCTCCTCGGGCCACCATGTCCGATCGCACCACATCGCCCACCCCATCTCTTCTTCTGCCTTCCTCTTGATCTCTTTCCTTCCACTTGCATCACTTGCACCTTCTGACCCACATAATTGTCCTGTTGTCTCGTCACGTAACCGAACCACGACAGCCTTTTCGCTCTCATTTTCTTTGTGATTTGTATCACCTTGAGTTTTCCTCTCACTTATTCAATTCTCACCCTGTCCTTCCTTGTTAAACCCAACATCCACCGCAACATCCTCATCTCTGTGACTGCCACAGCTTGTTCCTCCCTGTTTCTTGTGTCCCAGCACTGGGCCCCAAAATATACTGATATTTTTTTATTTTACCAGATAAGGCTCACTGAGCTATATAGCTAATTTTCAGAAGCGATCTGGCCACAAATTATAACTCAACGACGTGGCTTATTACGTGGACATTTTATAGCAGCCAAATACTCTAAACTCGTGATGTTGATTCTAAATGTGGAGGGATCAACCGGACGACCCGCATTAAAATCCACGCGACGACGGGGACAACATGCAAACTCCTAATATACTGGGGTCAGGGTCGGTATTGTACCCACGACCTTCTGCATACCAAGCGAGGTAGTCAACATCCCGCCACCGTGGCACCCTCGCTGACTTGACACTTTCAACAGCCATCCCTTATACAGCTTGTATAAGGGATGGCTGTAAGTTCATCGTAAAAAAAACTAAGTGGATTCCAAAAACTGTACAGAAACAGTCGGCTTATATAATTTAGAGACAGTCAGTCATAGGCAGAGGAAAACCATGACGGTCTTGAGCTTGAGGATAGTTTGTTGAGAGGAGAGAGGTAGTGTGTGAAGGGGAGTGTGTTAGATGAGAGGGGCGAGGTAGGAGAGTGCATTGGAGGAGAGTAGAGTTAGGTAAGAGCAGAGAGGTAAGCAGGAGTTCGAAGAGGATGTATGATGAACCTCTTTCGCACCATATGTAGCCAACCGTACTAATCGGAGGTGAAGGACAACAAACTAAACACAATGAGCCAATTCTAAGGAAATTATTTTTCAATCTAGATTTAAACATGCATTGTGTCAGTGGCTTCCTAATATCGGAAGGAAGAGCGTCCCAGATTGCCCTTGAAGCACATTTGAAAGCGCTCGATGGGGTGACCGTCTTGGTTTGATGGCCAGCTAAAAGTCGCTGCGAGGATGACCAGAGCTCGCACGATGGTTTATGCTTCTTGACAAGGTCAGCAAACACTTTGTCTGTAATGAATGTGACCTTATAATGTATTAGTTCAGCAACCGGAAGCCAATGCAGCTCGGTGAGCTGTGGGCGAACTTGGTCGGATCTTGCAATACCCGTCACGACACGTGTCAGAGAATATTGTACATTATGATGACTGCGATCTTAAAATATATTCAGGAATTTAATTTGGAGCTAGTGCAGCGATCAGTGTAATGTTTCATTGATGGCTGTGGGTGAAGAGTCTGTCAGGAGGAGGAAACTGATGTGATCGCAGAAAAAATACATGTATAGGAGAACACTGAAACGCAGTTTAGACAGACTGTCGACAACCTGCTTGCTGTACTGCTCCGCAGGTGCATGTCTCAGGGCTGTCACTGCGCTCATTCAAAGTGTAATTTACCAAGTGCCTCCAAATCACTGGTGTGCATTAGCAGCAGCATCATCCTAATCATCACACCTGGACAGATTATAGAGAACAAATTAAGCCGACGAGATTTTCTCACCCACGGGTCGCTCGCAATCTTCCTCTTCGTCTCCAAGCACGGATGTTCCGGCCTCTGAATTCTTAAACTCCATGTCGTCATGTGCTGAGACGAGCAACATGCAGATTTACACAAAAACGAGGTTTAAAATAATAATTATTAGGGTTGGGGAATCTGTGACAATCACATCGCATACAGTATTGTCAAACAACCACCGTAACCGACAAGGTGGGCGGGAGCCTTTATCCATTAGTGGCTCGACAAAGGGCTGTAAACAGAAATTAAATGAGTTCATTATTGAGCCAAATTGTGCCAGGGACTTACCGTGACTTGAGTACTCGTTCCTCTCTTCTGGAGGAAACGCATCCTCTGGCATGAAGTCCTGAGGCTCAATTTCGGTGCTGAGCATAGAGGAACCTTCATGGTACACACCAGTTCCGTCCATAGCTCCCAGCCTCCGCGCAGTTATCAGCAGCTCCCGGCTCAAGCCACTGAACAGCGCGAGCAGCACGTCTACCAGGCCTCCCAGCGTCACGTCGCCAGGGGAGGAAGCGGCGTCGTCCCAGCGCGCCGTCCCAGCGTCGTGGGGCTCGGCGCCCTGCAAGGCCTTCACCACTTTCCGCAGCACGGCGTAGAAGCCGAAGGGCAGGCGGTCGCGCGCCGTGGCCAGCAGCTCGGCCCGCACGAGGCCGTCCCCGACGCAGGCGTGCAGGACCCCGTAGTCCCGGATGCCCAGCTCTGAGTCCATGGCCTGGGCCACCTCTGCGTTCACGCCCTGCGCCTCCAGCCATGCCGGGAAATCCCCGCTTGGTTCCAGTACCGGGGTGGCCACCGCGCACGCCATTCTGAAAAGATGTGCAATCACATATAATAAAACAGATCACAGCCGCACTCTCTGTGGGTCTCAGTATGGGGCAGCTGACGCCACCACCACAAACATAAAGCGGGTTTCGCAACCAATATTATCCATAATAGAGTATTTTTGGGTTAGATAGCATAAATATATACATGTGTCGTTAAACCCGCCACCACCCGACACAGCCAACTTGTAAGGGTTGTCACGTAAACAGAACGTCACCAATTCGTCACTAGTACAGCACACCGGTGCGTTGGAGAGCCAAGCCACATCATTTACAATCTTAATACGACGTTTTGCCAGTAATTACAACTAAATTCATCAGGCGACAGCCAGATTTCTGGAGAAGTCCACCTGTTTCGTTCCTTATATAGAGGCGTTGATGTGATGACCACACTTGTGCACAAAGTGGGGAAGGGAGGGATTAATGAGCCAACGAATATTACGCATGCGCATTATGCGAGCCCATTGATCTTGTCCTTCCTATCAGTTGTGTACTAAAATAGCCGTGCCAACGGTAATCCCTTTTGAAGTTTGGGGACCTGTATAGGCATGCATTTAAACAATGTATTATTTGAAATAAAAAATAATTTTAACCGTTCGGATAGTTACCGACTTATTTCTGCGTGGAAGTGAATCATCAAATCGAGGCGTAGATGTGATGGCAATATTTGTGCGCTCTTCTTGCGCAAAGTGTGCGGGGGAGGGGATGGGATTAATGAGTCAACGCACATTATACATGCGCATTATGCGAGCCCATTGATCTTGTCCTTCCTGTCCCATTGTGTGTACTAAAATAGCCGTACCAGCGGTAATCCCTATTGGAGTATGGTGGCCTGTATCGGCATGCATTTAAACAATTAAGTAAAAATAAATGTAACCGTTCGGATAGCTACCGACTTAGTGATGCATGGAAGTGAATAATAAAAAAATACAGCACTGAGCTCGACTCATCACAAATCCCTTCTGTACGGATACAAGTAACCAAGAATTTGTTTGTTGGCAAAACCATCAGTTTGTCGGCATTAAGTACAGGAGTGTTCATGCCGACGTGGAATTCACATCACTCAGGGCCACCACCGGTTAGCTGTGAAACCGGCAGTGGAAATTCCACATTCCACTAAACTGTGACGAGCCAGAGAACATCCACGTGGTACATTTCTTTGCCAGTGTAAAAGTGTAATAGGATTTCCCCTTTCTGGAAACAAAACAGGTGTCAAGATGTTCAGACAGAAACCTTTTGCAGGGAATATTGTACTGCATTAACCACACACCATACGTGTGAACATGCAAACAAAAACGAAAACGTAAACAAAACAGAGCATGCAAACAAAAACAAGCTTTTTCTTCTTGGTTCTTTCGGTAAAGTCACGTAGAAGAGAAATAATAAAATAATACAAATAACTTCATTAAATATTTTATTTTAAATTGTACAAATTAAATTTTTATTATTTTATTATTTCCCTTCTACGTGACTTTACCGAAAGAACCAAGAAGATGAATCCCTGCAGTCACGAAAGCTTTAAATCAAAACCTTTGTTTTTTTTTCTTACGTTTTTGTTTGAATGTTTATCACAAGTACCGTGCGTGGTTAATGCAGCACACGATTCCCTGCACAAGATTTCCGTTCGGTGTGTGAACATCATAACACCTCCTGTTTAATCGCCATAAAGTGTCAAACATTCTACCAAAGCACATCATCATCCACTGTTGTTGACAACAACCCACCCACGCTACATTTACCTTCGCCGGGTCCTCTGCAGCGGACGGCGACTGTGTTCGGTTTCCCCGCGCCAGTTAAATAAACGTCGCGTGGTTTAAAAAAAAAGAATATATTTTTTTAAAAAAACAACAAATAGACGTTTAAGCAATGAGCCTAATCGTGTAGCAGCCTCCCAGCAGCAAAACTTTACGCGGTTCAGCTCCAATCGAGCGGTGAGGGAGGAGGGACCTTGGCTCACTCCATTTGCCGAGCCGAGCAGATTCGAGATTTAGGGTCCGCGACGATTGAGGGGAGACTTTACTGTAGGAATTCATCATCGTTGGGTCTTTCGGTAAAGTCACGGAGTACAAAAATGTTTTACAACAAAATAACTACGACGTTTCGATCGCGGCGCAAGCAATAGTCATCAACAAGCAATCGTTGTCGTCATCCCGATGACACAGGTAATCGTCCAATCGTCCTCCTGATGACGATTGCTTTGTTTGCGATCGAAACGTCGTAGTTTTTTGTAAAAAAAAATTGTTCTACGTGACTTTGGGGCCGTCCATAAATGACGTCACGCGACTTTGGACGATTTTTGACCCCCCCCCCTTCGTCACTCGACGTCACAAAAAGTCAGACCCCCCCCCCCTCAAATATGACGTCACAAAGCTCTGCCCTCACCCCCAAAATAAAACATGCTTCAAATCGCTTTAAACTATTGTCATTGTAGTGCGTATTTAATGTGGCGCTGCACTCTGATGTTGTAGGAGAAAACATTTATTAAAAAGTCTATTTAATTAAGTAGAAGGCGTTGTCTATATTTATTTAAAGTTGCGCATTTTGATGTGACGTCACATTTCTCACGCCCCCCCCCCCCTTTGTCACACATCGTCACAAATGTCTGACCCCCCTCCTCCCCCCTAGGTGCGTGACGTCATTTATGGACGGCCCCTAAAACAAAAGCAATGTCACCACGAGACTGAACTAAAACTATTTTTAAAAAACGAATGTTCTTTTTTTATTTTACCAGGTCAGGCCCCACTGAGCTGTCTGTAAGCTCCTTTTTCAGAAGCGACCTGGCTACCACAAACGATAGCTCAACGAAGTGGGCTCATTGTCATCATCGTGTGGACATTTATAGCAGCCAAATATTCTAAACCGCGTGATGTTGATTCTAAATGTGGAGGGAAAACCCCGCGCGGAGGACCGGGAGAAAAATCCAAGTGACCACGTAGAGAGAGAGAGACCACAAACTCCAAATATACAGCGGGCATCATGGCCGGGATTGAACCCACGACCTCCAGCATACCAGGCGAGATAGTTAACATCTTCCCACCGCGTACCAAGGGTAGTGGCATTGCCCCCATCTTATACCTAATTATGTTATCTTTCATCAGTTATTACTTTTTTTTCCTGCTCACACCTTGGCCGTGAATTTCAACCGCAAATAACTCGTGACAAAATCGTAACCCTCCAATGCATCAGCCCCTGGAACTGCTGGGGTTGTGGAGGCGCCAATGTTTCCACGGACAACTCTCTCCAGCTCTCACACAGTATTTTGAGATCTGCACGTCTGCTGCTTGGCCAACTCTTCGGTGTAAATCACAATATGATGCTGCACTGTCCATTCTTCAAAATTATTTAACTTGCAATTCATTGCATTTTGGCATCTGTCCTTGTCCGTTAAAAAAAATGTAAGCCGGAAAAAATCGTCGATAACACGAAAGCCGGGCTTTGGTGGTCCACGCCTGTCCTCTAGTATCGTGCAGGTAGTAGCGACTGTTGGTGGATCGTACAAATGCTGTGAAACTACCATATCTGTCAACCTATATGGGTTTACCCGTAATCTTGTGCAGGAATATTGAGTTTTAGGGTCCACATGGCGTACAGCCGCCGTTTCAATACGAGCCAACAAAATCATTGTTTATTGTACATTTGCTACATGTGTGTGCATCCACATCCAGCAAGCAGCAGCATAAGCATGCAACATCACAGACAGTAGCATGATAAATAGCATAATTGACACCAATTATCAAAATTAATCCGTAAAAAGTTTTTGTTTAGTAACATCATTTTTGTCTATTTGTTTGCGTTTCTCCCTTGTGATGGGACTTTGTCAGACGAACGTTGAGATTTATAAGGGCACGGGGTGACCAATAAGGTCTGAATTGGTCTGTAATCAGGTAGGTAGACGTCAAGGGGGAGCCATACCCTGGCTCGCATGTAGCATGTTGAACTATTTTCGCACCATGTGTAACCAAACGTGCTAATCGGAGGTGCGGGGGAAGGCCATCACGCTAAAAACAAAAGGCTGTTCTAAAGAAATTTAATTCAGATTTAAAAGTGCATAGCTCCCTCCAGTGGCTTCCTAATATCAGGCGGCGCAGCAAATGTGGACTCCACCCGTCACGTCCGAATGGGATAGAGTGTTTCCCCCACACACGCATGAGTTCCCTCCGGGTGCTCTAATTTCCTCCCACATATAAACACTCGATAATGTTGCCGATAGCACCTTAAAATAGGCCCACATTCGTGCAAAATAAACGTATTGTGAAAGAAGTTACTGGCCGTATTTGTGAATGAAATATCAACGGAGAGTATGCGGACCACACAATTCTATAAAAGTACAGCAGAGAATAAACACTCAAGCACCGTGACAGAAATAGCACTTTAATTGCACGAAAGGAAAAAAAATAATCTACGACAGCAAAGACACTTGCACTTTTGACTGAGCTCACGTTTCAAGAGAGTTCAACGATGATTGACTTTGCATGTCTGAAATGTGAGGAATATGTACTGCAGTCTACAACGTGCTTGAGTGGCCTAATAGCCTGAAGAGTGATCATACAATAACAGCAATGCATGCACACTATTACAGCACTCACAACATCGATTGTAAGCTTAACCAGCTTACAGTGCCACGTGTGAGCGTTACTCTATTATACAAGGGTGATGCCGTGTGAACATTTAATATCCACTGTGTTTGAAAGTCAACTCGCAGTCCCAGCTTTGGGTTTTGAACTCACTACGACGCCGGTAGCTTGCGGATTCCTATGAGACCCATCAGAAAGGCTGCGAAAGGTCGGAGATTCAATTGGGATCGAGACATTTTGGAGTATAAAATGCGAAGGTCACAGCTCTTGAAGCTCTAAAATGTGATAATTGTTTTTTTACCCTTTTATCTGGCGACAAAACTGACACCTTTTTTTACAAGGAGTCATGTTTGCATTGACCACAATACCTGCGGTCGGAATGCAAACAAAAACACACAGCTCTGATAATGTATGCACTGTCCTTGAAATTCATTGGTCCACACCCGAGACAGCTTTTCTCAGAGCCTAGTCTCACATAGTGTTGCACCAGATGACGCCAAAAGGCGCACATAAAAAAGGTGTCAGTTTTATTGCCAGATAAAAGGGTAAAAAAAGAATTATCATATTTTTCTACTGGCAAAGGAGGTTCCAATGGTGCTCTAAAATGTCTGGATCCATACGTTGATGATCAAATCACCCAGAATACGCCCGATCTTACAGAAATGATCCAATTTCTGTACTGTGCTTCTACGCTCCCTCATCCACACACTGACCAGCATGGTGATGTATTGTCAAATAGTCCCCGCGACCCACATGGCATGGGGAGGGCGCTAATCTAGTAGTACATGTACACATTGACCTACTCGTGCAAAGTACCATGCCATTGGGTTTTTAATGTCCTTTTCACCAAGGGCAGTGTGCTTTTGCGAGTCAACTAATTCCTTGCAGAAGTTAGAGCAACTGTAGCAGGATTTGAACTGTTGACTCCGTCAAAGTTGGAGCGGTAATGATGGGGGTGCTGAACACTCGGCCATTAGACAGTCAAATACTAATAATAATCCTATTCGCAGCCTGTAGAGGACACATCATTGGGCACTTTGACACTCAGCAAAATAAGATGTGAAGATGACCACAGCACTAAAAGCAGTTAAATGTACATGCACGGCGATTTTGTTGACCGACTGCTGGATGAGTCTCCCTTCACACTGCGGGTCAAGGGGGTTATTTGATCACACTATCACATTTGTCAGTGCAGGTTGGTGAAGGCGGGGACATAGGACACGGAAGCATATAAGTACAGTACAATAATGGGTTTTGCTGTGTTGGCAACAATGTAACACCACTTAAATAGCGCTCTAACCCAACACTACATATTTTGCCCGTCAAAATAAGTGGGGATATAAATCTCCGCAGGGCTACCACTGTTTTGGCTTCCCAATCACCGACCGAAAAATAAATTGATAACCTACTGATTGTAACCCACCTATGACCAAATCACCTGGCATATCCCAAATATCATCAGAGCTCACAGACAGGAGTGGAGCCTAGAGGGCACTTGGATGGGTGATTACGATGCATGCATGCATAGGCTTTCAAGAGACAGCTTCTGGGCTACGTGGCGGTCAACAAGAGGCAGTGCAGGTCAATCCATTATTGTACTGTACTTGCAGTCAAGCATATGCTCCATGCATTCACCAAACCCACACTGACCAGCGTGGTGAAGTACGGTCATATAACCGCCATGACCCGCATATTAAATACAGGGAGGCCCTCATCCATCAATGCAGTAACAAAAGGACTGTACATGGAAATGATTGTAACTCAAGGTGCCCAAACCACAGCGGTCATCCGGCTCGATCTACGCAGCTGGAGACATTTTGCAAAACAGTGATATGACGGGACACCACACTTGTCTGCCAAGCCAAGATGACCTCACGAGACTCGGGACCACAAAAAAAAACACCGCTCGGAATTGGCGAACGCCGCGCAAACCCCGGCGCCGAGTTCACGCCCGCGTTACTCGGCGTGCGTGCGCCGATGAGACCAGAGGATGGAGCGGTGCGAGAAGTGGAGGTCGCACACCTCGCAGCGGTACGGCTTCTCGCCCGTGTGCATGTGACGGTGGTCCTTGAGGCTGGAGCACTGGGAGAAGGCACGGCCGCACACGTCGCAGCTGTAGGGCTTCTCGCCCGTGTGCAGCCGCAGGTGCCGCTTAAAGTTGGAGTAGTGCGCAAAGGGGCGCAGGCACACCTCGCAGCGGTACGGCTTCTCGCCTGTGTGCATGCGCATGTGCTTCCGCAACGCATCCGACCGTGCAAACTGCCGCCCGCACTGCCGGCACTGGTACGGCCTCGACTCCTCGGGCGGCACCATCGCTTCCGGCGCCGCCACCGCTGCAGCCACCGTTGCGTTGTCGTCGTCGTCATCCGCAGCGTCGCCCCGCGCAGCGGGGTAAACATGCGTCGAGCTCGCGGTCGCGTTGCCTTCGGCCTCGTGCTTCCCGCGGACCGCGTGTCGCTGGTACTGGGCGTATCCCGATCCTTTCGCCGTCCTGTCCGGCGGCGGCGCCACCGCCGCCCGCATCGAAGCGACGTTCTCAATCAAGAACCCCGGTGGCGATCCCAGACCGAGGACCCCGCCACCGCCGCGCGTGTACGACTGGTTCGTCCTGCCGAGCGAGAGGCTTCGCTCGAAGGTGAAGGGGAAATGCTCTTCCCCGTTCGCCATCGTTGCCGCCGCTGCCACCGTCGCCACGATCCTGGGCGAGTGCTTTCTCGCGTCGTTCCCCACGCGGCGAGCCTGGGCCACGGTGGCGACCGCCTGCCGCTGCATCCAAGCGGGCGTGATCAAGGGGACCTCTTCCTCGAGGAAGAACTTGGCTTGGCAGGGCACCTCCTCGCCTGCTGGAGAACACGCGCAGTTGTGTGAGTGCGATAGCCTTCAGTGAATATGCGTTCGACACTCGAGTGTAACGCGTTTCTTTCGAACTGGCTTTGTGCGTTTAGTTTGTTGTCCTTCCCCTGCACCTCTGATTAGCACGGTTGGCTACGCACGGTGCGAAATAAGTTATTGAGTTATTGAAATAATGGTATTACCGATCAAGGATAATGTCATCATTATTATAAGTCAGCTTTTCTTTGCCCTTGGATGGAAAGATGATACTTTAAGCAAGAGGATATGCTGACAACATACGTGTTAATTTGAGTATTGCTTTAACCTGACTTGTTTTCATTCCGAACACAACTTTTTTTAAACACATGCCGAAACATTTTCTATATATAAAAAAAAACTAAAATGTGTGATAATCTATTTAAATGCACCCCTTTCTTGCTCGTATTTTTTTTTATCTACCTCATATCAATCAACCAATATATGTTAATTTGCTGGGAGGCAGACTTATTCAAGACAGTGTTTGGACATTACAACAACAAAAAATACAATTGACCAACGAGAAATCACAAATGGGGATAACCTTACAAAATTATTATTAAAAAAATGTTTAGAGATGACAAAGAACTGCTTTGTGAGATTCACATTTTTTTTTATTAAATACGGTTTTGCACCATCACTTGCACAAAGGACCACACAGTACCAGCACAATGCCCTTATAACGTCTAAGTATCACGCGTTTGCTCGGGTACTTTCAGCAGCACCTTAGTTGAGGACATGAGCTGCAGCTCAAGAAAGCAAGCTTTGGTTCTATGCTAGAGACACTAAAACCCCAGAAGCATCCTACAAAGTCGATCACGACACCACCTAGCCCTAACACTAGACCGCACAACACTACCAGTAGACTACCTGGAACTACCAAAACTATCTGAGCACACCCAGGTACTTGCTGAAGGTTTTTCTCCCTTAAAGCCTTTAAAGAGGCAGCAGGGTCCATGGGCCACAAGCAGTAATCCTCCATCCGCCCGTCATAAACGAGCCGTCAGTATTGCATTCATGTAAGTCCTCTTCTTCCCAACGCCAGCAGAACAACAGCTTCAGTCCGCCTTTTTCATGGACTGTCACCTTCAACTATCGTTGTCATTGCTTTGGCTGAAAGTCCGTAAGATAGCTGTTTTATAATAAGTCCATATCACAGACTGCAGAGATGCCTATTCTTCAATCCTTTCTATGATAGTTCTTTCCATTTTGAACTCCATAGGCTCTTCTTGTCTTCTTTGGGTCCAGATTACTGTGCCACGTAATACTACCAATTGCATAACAAGTGTGCCATACACGAGTAATTTTAGCTTTTTGTTTTTAAGTATTTCACTTTCCAGGTCATTTAAAACTACCCCATGATTGATAGTCCCAATTTTATTCTCCTTTGCAAATCACCTGTGCATCCACCGTTCACTAGTATCAAACCACTGAGGTATAAACATTCAGAAACGTACTCAAATGCTTTCCCTTTATTAACATGTTTATGTTTTATCTTCTCTGTCAACAGTCAAACCTTTTTAATTTATAAATAATAATATAATCAGGACCAAATCTGAGCTGGCCTTATCAATCTTGACTTTTTGCAAGTAATTCTATGTTATCTCCAAAACTGTAAAAAAATCATTTTATCAATTTGCCACAAATTCATGTCAGTATTGTCTGATAACTGCTCCATTATTACTTCCAAAATATATTCCAACAAGTACAGGGGAGGACATATGCATTCCATGCTCGATGCCAATATTTATCCTGAACCAATCAATACATAATATTTCATAGAGTGGTTTATTAACATAATCAGCTCTGGCAATATTATTTGCGATGCAATGGCTCATCTTGAATCCCTGCAGTCACGAAAGCTTTAAATCGAGATGCAATGGCTCTTCCACAGTCCGTCCTGCCAGAAACTGTCAAAAAAGCCTGTTTAAATCTATGAATCGTCTTCAATACACTTTTCAGTTATTTGACGTTATCACATAGATCTGGTCTATTGTTCTTCCAACTATGAACTCTGCCTGGTCTTCCTTAAGGGTTACAATCACTTTATACAGTATTAGGCATGTACCGTTGCATTGAGCAAATTTAGAGTTGAATTTTATACTTCAATGACATTTGCATCGAATCGTGCATGCGAATTC
This sequence comes from Lampetra fluviatilis, assembly GCF_964198595.1. NCBI lineage: Eukaryota > Metazoa > Chordata > Hyperoartia > Petromyzontiformes > Petromyzontidae > Lampetra > Lampetra fluviatilis. The sequence continues at coordinate 13,473,142 of NC_136277.1, forward strand.
ATGATAGACATGTAAATTAAATGCCAAGGACATACCAATAAAACATTTATCTGATCTTATCTAGAATGTTATATAGCGCTTTTGTCAAAGTGCTTCACAAGAATTAAAAAATGGTACGTTAGTATTGGCTGATGAAAAAAAGGGATGGGATTTTCGTTTTGGGGAGGGGAAGGGATGGCAAGGAAGGGTGATGATAGGGAAAGGGAGGGCTGGCGAGGTTAGGAAGGATGTTAGGGCAATGATAGGGAAAGGGAGGTGGGTGAGGTTAGGAAGGGGAAGGATGGCAAGGGTGATGATAGAGAAAGGCAGGGGGGTGAGGTTAGGAAGGGAAATAATGGCAAGGGTGATGATAGAGAAAGGCAGGGGGGTGAGGTTAGGAAGGGAAAGAATGGTAAGGAAGGGTGATGATAGGGGAAGGGAGTGGCGAGGTTAAGAAGGTTTGAAGGACAAGGACAGGAAATTGGTAGAGGGATACGCTCTTGAAAAAAGATTAGTCTGTGAAGTTGCCAGTGAAGTTGCCCGTTTGATGTGGAGTGGGCGTTTATTCCAATGGAAAGGGGAGCCAGGAGGAAAAAGAAGCGGAGACATGCACGAGCACAGGGAGGGGGTGGGGGGGGTGTAGTGAAGGACAATATAAATTGTGAATGCAGGGGCCTAGATGGGACGTAATAAGAAATAAGAGAAGCGAGATAGGGTGGGGCAGAACCATGGAGCGATTTGTAAACAATGGTAAAGACACATTTCCGCTAATCGCATTAACACAATTGTACAAACGAGACAATGAAAAGAAATTCAACCGAGATCAAATTATTTGAATATATTCCTGAATAGAATGAGGCAAAATTGTAACAGTTTATCATAAAAAAAATGCTTGCATGCTTCATTACCCCATCTTGAAAAAATTATGGAGAAAATCCTTTAAAAAAAATGTAAAATTTCCCTCTCGGAATACAGTTACGTAATGTCCGACTATGCTTGCGCTTGTATCATTCTACAAGCCTTTCATATATATTTGTTTATTGCAATTGGTGTTTAAAAAAAATCCGAGTGAAACACACGTTTGGTGCAATCATTGGCAACAGGGTTGGGGCTAACGCACTACATCTGCAAACCGGCTTTAATCATGAATGGCTGAAACCTGATTGAGGAACCCCAAGTTTCATCAGTGGCAGCTCCGAGCTGCTGAGCCACCTTGGAAATTCCACATTTCATTGGTGGGAGCCAATTTCTCCCAAAGACATCGGATGAAATGGTTCGCAATTCCATAAAACTGTTCTAATGATAAATCAACTTCACGAGAGATGGTGAACGGACAGTGGGTTGAGTTAACCCTCTATCTGTATTTGAACTTGCAAATATCAATATTTTGAGTGGGGAAACCTTGACACAGTACCACATGAATATACTGTCTGTATATTTAAGGAATATTAGAAAATCAGGCCATTTGATCTGAGTGGTCTGAACCATGAGTCACGCAGCCACCTCCAAAGTGTTTTCATTTTAAGTTCCACATCAACAGGACTGCGACAGAATTTCTTGATATGAATATCGGACAACGCACTATTCAATGTCAAAATGGCAAAGTGTCTTCCTGGTCGTACGATTGTTTTCGTAGCATTGGTGTTCTTTTCACATTTCCATATATCTGGAGGGAGCAGTCGCTTGAGAAGACAACCAGTTGACTTTTGAAAAAGGCAGTATTCATTTTATTGACCTGAGATAAACGATGGGGCCGAGTTGGTAATGGACCAGAAACTAACCCAACCGTGTAATGCACCATCTGACAAAAGAAATCCTGAGAAAAATTCCCAACTTAAAGAAAAATGGTTTTCGCACCTACGATAAGCACGGTTGGCTACATACGTTGCGAATAAAGTTCGACACACATACATACACGTCAACAACGCCGACAGGATAATCAACTTGCTGCCGAATGGTGGCACTGGTGACGCTTGTAGTTGCTGCACTGCGAGAATCTGCGCCCACACAGGTCACAGCGGTACGGCTTCTCGCCCGTGTGCATGCGCTGGTGGCGCTTGAAGTTGCCATACTGCGAGAAGGCCTGACCGCACACGTCGCAGCCATATGGCTTCTCGCCCGTGTGCATGCGCAGGTGGATTTTGAGCTCGGCGCAGCGCTTAAAGCCGTGGCCACACACCTCGCAGCAGTACGGCTTCTCTCCCGTATGCGAGCGCATGTGCTTCTGGAGGTAGTCGTGCCTCGTGAACCGTCGACGGCACAGCTCGCACGCGTACGGCCTGTTGTTTCTCGTGCCGCCGCTAGGCTCGGGCACCGCCGCCGCCGTTGCCGCCGACGTCGCCGCGGATTGGACGACCACCCGCAGGCTTGCTGGGCCTTGCTGTGAGACGTGACCCGTCGTGGAGCGTGTTGAGGCCGCGTCGACAGCGAAAGCGGCGGCGCCTCGTGCGACGTTCCTGCTGACATTCCCACTGGCGCCCCGGGCTCCTCTGGATGCTCGCGGCTGCCGTGGCCGCTCCGTACCCCTCGAGTTTTCCGACCGAGGATAGAGCTCTTGGACGCCCTTCAGTGATGTCACGTCACCGATGATGAATCCAGACTGACATTCCTCACTCTTACCTGTAGAAGGAAACGCCGGGGGTAACAAATAGGCGGAACTGGAAAATTTCCCCTGGCTCTCGTTCCTTGCAAGTCCAATCGCATGTCGACAATAGACGCTACAGTTATTGACACACGCGACTTGTCATCCTCATCTCGCCTCTGTACCAGGGTGGTACGTTCGTGGTCTTGATCTTCTGATACGATAGGGCAGCCTCCACACGTGCGTTAACGCCAGGACGAGTCCCACAGCACCACAACTCTGTATTCATAATATTTATAAATATCCTAAATCGGGGTTCTTCGACCTTATTTTCCAGCGAGCCACATTATAAAATTACTGCGCGCTGGTGGGCCATGTGACGGCATAGCGTCTATAAAAATGACCAAAAATGTGTCACTCTCTTGTCTCCAGGTCTACTCATGTCTTGTTTACCTCACTTAATCTCAATAATCTTTATTTATTATTGACAAATCTCTCAATCTAAATTTCTTATTTATCTCTCATCTCACTAATCGGTATCTGTGTCCGAGTGGACCACAGCTCGGTGGGCCACTCCCAAGAGCCTCTGCGGGCCATTCGGCCCACGGGTCACCAGATGAAGAACACTACCCAAAATCATTTCCGAACACATGATTACAGGTCACTGACGCTCTTGGTGTTAGCACGTGAACCTGACATTGTTCACTGTGGACCCCGGAGGGGTAACATGCACTTGAAGGTTCATCCATGAAAACATTAGCACTTCCAATGAGGTCCGGTCACCAAATCTCCCCCTTCCTGTCTGTCTTCAATGGTGTAGTCACAAATGCTTGAATATGTTGAAATTTACGGGGTGGGGCAGTGGCGCTGTGGTTGGCGCACCGTCCTATGAATCCGACCACCTGGATTTGATTCCCGGCCATGGCAAACGTCAGTGGTGCATGACATCTGAACCGGTGCTGGCCCCGTCCCACTTCACCGACTTTCACTAGCCAGTATGAAGTAGGGTCAAGCATGACCACCAACACTTTGTGGGAAGATCTTCATCAATTAATGGATCAATAAAGGGCCGTAAGTTCTATGGATCAGGCCGATTGTCATAGCAGTTGCAAAGGGCCCTCAGTCAAAAAGCAGCCGAGAAGCACGGTTCAACACTGTCAGAATGTGCAGGTTTTGTATGTATGCACCAACACACTTTGCACCACTCCTGCTTCATTGGTCTTTAAAATCGACATATATTGTTTTAATGGTTTATGTCATGCGTCATAAAGCATGGTCCTACCCATGTATGTAGAATTTATTTCCTACCATATGTAGCCAAACTTTTTTTTTCACACATTTTATGTTCCAGTAACCAAGGATTTTTGTTGAAAGCAGTCAACCATTGCTGAACGAAAGGTCACACGTTTACCTCTATTGCCCCCGTCATGCGAGGCTCTCTTCCACCAGCCATCAGTGCTGTCGACTCTGTCCCAGTTCAGGTCCAGGCTCAAGATCTGTCTTCGACTGATTGCCTTATTCTTGCCATACAAATATGTCCAGTCTCTGTACAGCATCTTGATATGCGGATGCCTCGATATGCTATATAGATCCAAATTTTAGTGTTGTAAGTCGCCAATGTCTTAGTGCTTACTTCAATTCTAATGTAACCACGACCTCCCTCTAATAAGACTTCGTTTTAAAATCTCCAAATACCTGGCTTTTGTATGTGAAAATAGTGTAGTCGCAGCTGAGGTTGAAGAACATGGGGAAATTTTACATTTTTGGTCGTCATTACAGAATCATTATAAGGGGCACAGTCGCTCAAAAGGACGACTCTGTTTGACTTGGAGGATTACTTCTGAAAATAAATCAGGTGTAAGGGTTGGGATCGAACCCACGACCTCGTGTATACCAGGCGAGGTAGTTAACATCTCTCCATCCCTTAGGTTGGGATGCATCACCATGCTGTGCTCGCTGAGCAATCAGGGACGCTTTACAAATAAAGGTTGATGATGAAGATGTCGGTGTCAATGTGCACTCACCGTCGCAGCTCTCCACTTTGACCTCTTGCCACACGGGGCTGAAGTTCGCCTCGGTAGAAGGGCTGTTCCCTCCCTCGTCTGGGGAGAGAGAAGAGATTATGACTCAGCACGAGCACTGTAATGACTAAAATACAACTTGATTATTTGCAAATGTTGAGGTTACGGATGGATGTCAATGTTATGTTTACTCACCTAAGCCAGCAGTGAAAATTCCACATTCCCATAACAGGGACCAGTCCAAATTTCGATTTAAAGCTTTCGTGACTGCAGGGATTCATCTACTTGGTTCTTTCGGTAAAGCCACGTAGAATGGAAATAATAAAATAATAAAAAGAAAACAGAATAAAATAATTCTCACGACGTTTCGGCCACAACGCAAGCAGCCGTCCTCTGTCTACTCGACAGACCTGCTCTCCACCTGAGGACGGCTGCTTGCGTTGTGGCCGAAACGTCGTGAGAATTATTTTATTATGTTTTATTTTTATTATTTTATTATTTCCATTCTACGTGATTTTACCGAAAGAACCAAGAAGAGGGACCAGTCCTTTTATAAAGTGGTACACATTTTATGAACCTCATAGGGCTAAGAGGTTGAGTTTCCACCTCCAAACCCGCATTTAAACATGTGACTTTCCAGTTGTGAATCTAGCACTCTTAACTAAACATTTGAATGACAACCCCTCCTGAAAAAGCATCCCGAGGCTCAGAAATGCTTGGGTAAATAAAGGACTACAATATTACATGATTATAAAATAAAATTATACTCGCTCTAGTATTTAAGACAATGTGTGACATGCAAAGCCATTCGATTTCTGGGAGACTCAACCGGGGCACACAGTGAACCAGCGGTCCCTCCCTCCATAAATCCCACCCAATCGTCAATAGCCATGCCCACTCAACCACGAGCTCTGCCCACACAGTGAGGGGCCTCTCCTCCTTCTGACACTGGCACCACCACCAACTGATGTGCCCTGCCCACTCCTCTGCCAACCCCTGGGCTACCCAAGTAGTTGGGCATCTAATTTTCAACACAACCCAATAACTCTTCTTAGGTTTTTTCGGTAAAGTCACGTGACTTTACCGAAAAAACCTAAGAAGATGATTCCTTGCAGTCACGAAAGCTTCAAATCTAGAATTAAACCCAATAACTCTGATAAAACGCAGATTCTTGAATAGACCCCAAATCATGACAATTTATTTTTGTATCACAATGAAGGGGGTGCGGGGTGTTAATTGTTAGAGGCTTAGGATTTTTATTATATGTGACTTCTCTCTGCTTGTAAATACCCAAGCTTCTTGCTGTTAAAGACAAAGTGAGGATATCTTACCCAATGGTTGTTCACCATCACCGCCTCCTCCGGTAACGCTCGTTTGGACTTGAGAATTTCTGAACTCCATGGGGCAATCTGAAAGAAAGTGACAATGGCCTGATTGGGTAGTACACAAAAAACACTTTGCAACAGGCGACATTCACAGGAAATACCTTATTTTAAGGAATGACCCATCATACAATACGCTCATTTATACCATAAAAACAAAACAGTGGTGGTTAATTTACAAATGTAATTGGCACTGAACACCCTTGTCAATGTGGTTTATGTGAAGTACAATGGTGGTTTTTTTTTTCATTAGGAAGAAGAACGCTTCCAATAATGACCACCGTTGCAGCCAAAGGTTGCAGTGCATTTTTTCTCGAACGTGAACATCGGCCAAAGTTAATTTACTAATTTCTAGAAGACGCCAGTACAGCAAGCGGGGTTCCCGACTCATCTGCGTGGATTTTCGTGCGCTGTCCCTTAGTACGGCCTGAACGGGTCCTGCGACCAAGGGAAAGATCCCACCAGATAGTTGGATACTGTTCGGGCAGGAGATCACAGGAGCTGGGGGATTGCGGAATCAGCAAGTGGCAGTTTCCGCTCGCGTGAAAAAAATGCATTTGCCAATCTTGCTCGTGGAGGATCCGTCTGAAAAAAAGTCCTGATACTCAGTGAGGCTTTGTGATGTAAATGAAAATAGTATTCAAGGCAGACTGAGGTGTGGAGTTTCCCTACCGACTCAGGACCAATAATTCAAATGAGCAGCACTCTGCACATGTCAAAAAATGATAGAATATCATCTCCAGTCTAGGTTCCTGAGCTGTAATCATCACCTACCTCACACAGCCATCACAACAGAATGTTAACCTCACCATTACTTAACATGTATACCACGCCTCCCATACAGTACATCTTGAGACACCCTATGGCAGTGCTCGGCATGTGGAAATTATCCCTGTTCACAAGGTGAATGCAGTACCGGCCTGCAAATGGGAGTTCGTCTGCCAGTAAAGGGTGATATTCCTATGTGGTTTGCTCAATAATTTGTGGAGTAATCCCTGGAGATTATTGTGGCGTTTCCTCCTTCTTGTCGGAGCTCACCGTGATTGGAGAATTGACTCTTCTCCTCTGAGGGCAGCTCCTCTTCGACAGCAATCAAGTCCTGGTGTTCAACCCCTGCACAAGGTGGACTGGAGACAGCAACGCCCATGTCAGGGCCGTCCATGACTCCCAGCCTCCGCACAGACATCAGCAGCTCCCGGCTCAAGCCGCTAAACAGCGCGAGCAGCACGTCCACCAGGCCTCCCAGCGTCACGTCGCCAGGGGAGGAAGCGGCGGCGTCGTCCCAGTGCGGTGTAACTGTGTTGTGGGGTTCGGCCCCCTGCACGGCCTTCACCACCTGCCGCAGCACGGCGTAGAAGCCGAAGGGCAGGCGGTCGCGCGCCGTGGACAGCAGCTCGGCCCGCACGAGGCCGTCCCTGACGCAGGCGCTCAGGACCCCGTAGTCCCGGATGCCCAGCTCCGAGTCCATGGCCTGGGCCACCTCCGCGTTCACGCCCTGAGCCTCCAGCCATGCCGGGAAGTCCCTGCTCGGTTCCAGCACAGCTGCGCATGCCATTTTGTGAGCCTGCAGAATGAGAGAAGAGTTAATGGGCCTCCCTGCTCAATAGACAGAGTGGCAGTGCTTAAGTACCATGGATTTTCTACAATTCCATACATTCCTCTGAGTTTATCCACATGACAGTGACTATCACAAGTACACAATGCTGCTGCCAAAATCCTCAATCACACCAGTTAACGAGAGAGCTTATACTGCAATCAATCCACTGGCTGCATACATTTCCAGATCGCATTCACGGTCTTCAAGATCCTGCATGGACTCGCCCCTACCCACTGCTCTAGTCTCATCTCCCTCTATTCCCCTTCTAAGTACTCTCCGCTCCAGAAACCATGGCGTTCTATGCAAACCCCCAAGTCAACCCTTGCTCAGCGGAGGTTAGCTCGTTATCCTACATTGTCCCCATTCTCTGGAAGGCCCTTCTCATATGATCCATACTCTCAACTTCCTGGTTCAAGTTCAGGCTCAAGACCTTCCATTTTATCTTGGCCTTTGACTGCGAGCCTCTAAAAAAATTAATAGTCCCACTGTTTCTGTACATCGCCTTGAGATGATATATAAATGCACATTTTACTTTATTGACCCGCAAAGGAACGGAAATAATAGTTGAAGTCGACTAGAGTGCTCAAAGTTTATTTCCATATATAAAATGACCAACTAGTTTAGTTACATAAGAGGTTTTTGGGGTTTTGGGTTACACAATCTAAACCAAAAAAAACCTCTATTTTGGATATTGGTCGCAAAAGCCTACATGTTAAACTAGTTTAGTCACAACAAAAGAGTGTAGTGATGCACCGATTCAACAATAAAAATGTATTATAAAGGCCCACAAAACATTCATTTACAACTGCACAAATTTCCGATTTCAGTTATAGGCAAATGTTATGCTTATGTTACATTTAGGCTAAAGGATAGATGAGTGAAACAAATAAATGAGAAACACTATGAACCCGACAACAAAAATAAGAGGTTCAGAGCACTGATCTGGCACTGCAAGAGACCCTGGGTTCGAATTCAGTGCAGCCAGGCGTTATTCAACCGAGTTCTCAAGTGTAGCGAGTTAACATCTCATTCAGGTCACCAATGACTACACAAAAAACCATCAACACCAAATTAGCTTATGCACTTAAACCCTCTCGTTTCGATGATATACGTATATACCATCTAAACAAAACCGGAAAAAAAATTACTTTATCGATACCGAGGCTCCCAAAAAGCACACGTGAGAGGGCGCGTGCACAGTTTGGCACCAGCTATCGTAGAGTGCGGTCGTGTCGCTACAGTTCTCTGCGGCGAGCACAATGTCTTTAAAAACAACGGCGCTACTATGAATGTCCAAGTAAAATTAGCCCCGAGCCTCTTGCGCGTTCAGAGATTCAGCGGTGAAGGGGACACCCACAGCCTGCAAAGTGCAGACGTCTCGGAACGGGAAAGGGTTAATACAGCTAAATTTGATTGTCGTGCATAAAGCGAGTGGGGAAGTGTTGCCCTCTACCGTGTTGACCAGAGATTACTTCAGGAGAACGTAAGAGGTAGCTCTTTAACACAATCCTGTGGAGGGAGCTGGTAGGAACGTTGGGTTGCTCGGTCAATGGCCAGGGTCAACGGCGGCGTGGTGTATTCGGCAAATATGCCCGACTGTGAGGGCGGGCACAAGCCGGCGTGAGTAGGTTATACGTTGAGTTTTATAAGGGCACCACGGGGTGACCAGCCCCTCCCTACCCAGCCCCCACCCAGCCCCCACCCAGCCCCACCCCACCCCAGCCTCCCCACCCAGGCCCTCCCCACCCAGCCCCACCCTCCCCACCCAGCCCCTCCCCAGCCCCTCCCTCCCCACCCAGCCCCTCCCTCCCCACCCAGCCCCCCCCTGCACGACGGATGGACACAATAATCCCGTGGGCTGGTGTAACCAGAAGGTTCCTACCAGTAATACTTGCTTCTCAGGGCCGTTTTCTAACACGAATGGTTGCATTGTTGTACGAGAAATTCTAAAGCACGCTTTGGCATCATGACACAACAGCGACTGCAAAATTGTGATAACGTTGAGAAGAAATTACTGAAAATATAAAACTGTACATTAAATCTTGAATCGAATTGTGGCTATCCGTTGAATCGCTGAGGGGGGAGACAGGTGATGTGAATAGATTTTTTTCAACTGTATTGAATCAAAGTGACAGCGTCACCATATTCATACGACAGTGGGTTTGAGCTTATCGCCCTTGGCGGATCTGATCCAGTGCAGGAAAAGCCACATTCCCACGACGTATTTCAGTCTCATAAAAGCACCGAGTACTATTCACTTCCACAACGCGGTACGTATTTTATCCACCCCGTAGGAATAGTAGTTTGAGCAAATGTGAATTATACGGTTCAAAGCTCGAGTATTAAATCAATGTACGTACACAAGCCGCTCCTCTGTCAACCAACTACTGGATGACAGCCTCCTCGATGCGGTGCTGGGTCGTGAGAGGTTATTTGACCATACTTCACCACGCTGGTCAATGCGGGTTGGTGAAAGCAGAGGGGCATCTAATTTATGTATTTTAGCAGGTAAGGCCCACTGAGTTATCTAGCCCATTTTTCAGAAGCGACCTGGCCACATACGATAGCTCAACGAAGTGGCCTATCACGCGGAAATTTATAGCAGCCAAATACTCTAAACGCGTGACGTTCATTCTAAATGAAACCGGAGCACCCGAAGAAAAATCCACGAGAGACAATACAATCGAACCCACGACCACCTGCATACCAGGCGAGGTGGTTAACATCTCATAGCCACCGTGATGATGATGATGAGAGAGAGACACGCAAACTCCAAATATACAGCAGACGTCAGGGTCGTGATCGAACCCACGGCCTCCTGTATACCTGGCGAGGTAGTTAACATCTCCTAGCCACCGTGGTGATGATGAGAGAGAGACACACAAACTCCAAATATACAACAGCCATCAGGGTCGTGATCGAACCCACGACCTACTGTATACCTGGCGAGGTAGTTAACATCTCCTAGCCACCGTGATGATGAGAGAGAGACACACAAACTCAAAATATACAGCAGCAGACGTCAGGGTCGGGATCGAACCCACGACCTCCTGTATACCAGGCGAGGTAGTTAACATCTCGTAGCTACCACAGGGGCGAGACATGTAACGGATAACAAAAGTCCACCGGTGTTGTTGTTTGTTGTTGTTACTCCCCTCGACTACCCCCATGGCGGCCGCCCATCAACCACGCTTCGCTTCGCAGACGTAGAGCATAGAAGTACAGTACAGTAACACACATTTCGTTTTAAAATCACGTTTTGTTAACAAACAAAAAAACTAACACGTGGTTCAATCCACTGCTGGATCGGTATGCAAATACAATGAAATAATAATTGTCCCATTGTTTTGTTAGTTTCGCACATTAAACGATCGGTTATAATTACGGTATCGATTCATAAGGTTTTGTTTAAATGTAAAAACGTTTAATACTTTAAATGCTGTGCAGCGCACGCACGCACACATCGCAAGGCTCCCTCGTCGATTCTGTTTCCGTTGTTGCTTTTGTGTTTCTTTAACCTCTAGAATCTTACCGACGGAAACTTGGCTTCGGTTTGGCGGGTGGGGGAGGTGCAAATCTTGAGTGGATTTTGTTTTTATTTTCTTTAAATATTTTTGTATTGAAGAGAGAAGAAAAAGAAGAAGAAAAAACCACGCGAACGCAAAGAGAGGTAGGCCTCGGGCGCACGGCGAGTAACGGTGGGGGGGGTTGAGTGACGACTGCTAAGGGACCGCGTCAAACAGCCGATTGTCCCGGTCGTCGTAACACGGGGCAACAGTTTCAATCGTTGATCGATTTTGGGGCCGTCCATAAATGACGTCACGTACCTGGGGGGGGGGGGGGGGTCAGACATTTTGACGATATGTGATGACGGGTGGGGGGTGGTGAGAAATGTGACGTCATATAAAAATGCGCAACTTTAAATAAATATAGACAACACGTTCTACTTAATTAAATATACTTTTTAGTAAATGTTTTCTCCTATAACATTTGAGTGCAGCGCCACATTAAATACCCACTACAATGACAATAGTTTAAAGCGATTTGAAGCATGTTTTATTTGGGGGGGGGGGGGGGGTAGAGCTTTATGACGTCATATTTGAGGGGGGGGTCTGACTTTTTGTGACGCCGTGTGACAAAGGAGGGGGGGGGTCAATAAATCGTCCAAAATCGCGTGATTTCATTTATGGACGGCCCCTTGGACACTGAAATCAAGCATAGCTACTTTTTATTGTTGTCGGACTGGTTACAGCAAGGCCGTAGCCATGGAGTCAACATTAGGGGGGACGAAATCTTCCAGGGTGTCTGGGGGTCCCAACCCAGAAAAATATCTAAATATCATTTCCTGCCTAAAATATAAAAAAATTAACTAACACATGGGATGGACTTTTTATTTATTTTTTACAATAATGTCTAAGAATGTATTGTATTGCATTGCTCTGTTATTACTTTTTTACCTTTCCTTGTTTCATTGTATATAATGGCAGAGACTAGGGATTGATCAAGTACAACCATAATCATATAAACAGAAATCGATGCATTATTATATGAAGACAAGTCCAGATATTGTGGCCAAGGTTTAGCAAATTGTTGTTTTTATTTACATAGCATAGCCATTTTTTATAGCAATATATTGGGGCGACATTTTGAGCATATTTGAATTTGGGGGGGGGGGGATGTGTCCCCCCCCCCCCCAATATATATTATTATTACGGCCTTGGGTTACAGCCTTTGAAGCAGTTTAGCCGGATCGGCCCTGGGACTGCCAGATAATGTTGGAAGCAGCTGGATAATCGATGATCCACTGTATGTCAACACAATATTTGGCGGGGTGGAAGGTATGTGGGCACTGCAAAATGACACCCGGATTCCTAAGTTGGAAATTGTGCTCACTGTCCCATCTATTTGACACTCAGTCCGTGCGCCACGCAGAGACGATGTGCCACTCAGTCTGCCTAATGAATTTTAGCAGGTGACTGGAGAGAGAGAAAACAACTTTTACCACCCCTGTCACTCAGACTCATTATAAGCATATATATTCTTGATTTGAAGCTTTCGTAACTGCAGGAATCCATACTCTTTGCTTCTTTCGGTAAACTCCCCGTAGGTAGAACAATAATTGGACCACCGTGGCAGCTCTAGAGATATCGGCTGCAGGGGGGGAGAGAGAAGGGGGGGGCGAAGGAGGCAGGGCAGAAAGTGGACCTTGCGGCAGTACCCGGGTCACTGGAGTACTGGAGTAGAGATTGGAGAGAGATGCACAGAGAGAGAGAAAGACACAGAGAGTCGGAAATAACAGCTGACATAGGCAGGTAGGATGGAAACATCACAGTCAGTTAAGACTTTACCTGGTTAATAATGTCCTTCCAATGACTGCTCAGTTTGTACCCATCTTCTCGGTGGAAGTTGTGTCTGTGTTAATATATCTGGATGGCTTCATGAACAAATCTCTGAAGATAGCCGGTAGGTTTGCAGAGTACCTTAGTCTTGGAAAAGCCAATTTCGTGAGCCCACAGCGTTAAAAAAATGATCAGCAACGGCAGAAGTATTGGTCCTACCGTGTTTCGGATCTGCCTTGTGTTCACGAACGCGGTTCGAGACATGTTTCGTTTTCCCAATGTAACTATTGCCGCAACCACAACTCAGTTTGTAGACACCAGGGTATTGCATGTCAGGAATCACATCCTTTACAGATGGGATCAAATTACGAATTTTATGTACTGTGTTGAAACTAACCTGGATCTTGTGTTTGTTTAAGATTTTGGAAATCTTTTTGGTAACCCCTGCTATGTATGGCAAAGTGATGGTATTGGTTGGATCCTCAGATGGTTGTCTCCCCATGGCTGGGGAGACAGCTTTGCGGATGGTACGGTCAGAATACCCGTTCATCCTGAGGGCTTAGTGTACGTACTCCAACTCACCAGCTAGGTGGTGCTGGTCGGAGATGCAACGGGCCCTATTGTGTAGTGTTTTGAGGAGGGAATTCTTCTGGGCTGGATGGTGGTGGGAGTCAGGCTTTAGATAGGCATCCGTGTGGGTGGATTTCCTGTAGACAGAGTGTCCCAACGAGCCATCAGGTCTCTTCTCGATCAAAACATCCAGGAATGGTAACTTGCCATCCTTTTCCACTTCCATGGTGAATTTGATAGATGGGTGTATGGAATTGATGTGGTTGAGAAATTGGTTGTGCTGGCAGGCCATGTGGCCAGATGACGAACGTGTCATCTACGCATTCTCTTCCACAAGGAAGGACGTAGGGTGGATGTCTGAATGGCATCTGTCTCAAATTTCTCGATGAAAACATTCGCTACCACTGGCGATAAGGGAGAACCCATTGGGGTACCCTAATTTTTTGTTTGTAGAATGTACCATTCCAGGTGAAGTAAGTGTTGGTAAGGCAGTGCCTTACCAAAGTTGGTACATCTGGATTCAGTCCCTGTTGGACCAAGTCTTCAATGATTGCAATTGTGTCAGGTATAGGTACCTTGGTGAACAGAGAGACTACATCGAAACTGACAAGTAAATCATCTGGAGACAGTGAAATGTCCTTGATTAGAGAAACCAAGTGAGCTGATTTAAGTACAGCTGAGGTGGTCTTGCCCGTGAAAGGAAGCAGGGTCTCAGACATAAATCGGGCCAGTTTGTAGGTGGGTGAGTTAATCTGGGTCAGGGGTCGGCAACCTACGGCTCCGGAGCCGCATGCGGCTCTTTACGGGCTGCTTCTTGACGATATGTGCGTATGTACAGCATGTACTCAGATGCATTGCGGCTCTTGAAATACTGAATTTTGTACCGAATTGGAAAGAAATGGCTCTTCTTGTTATTTTGGTTGCCGACCCATGATCTGGGTGGTCTAGCAGCCGAAGGTTTTAGAGAACGCTGCTTGGTCGAATCGATTAGAGAAGTGGAATTAGTGATGATATTGTTGGTTTTTGTAGCTAGGCGGTTAGTGGGATCTCTGTTGATTTTGGTATAGCTGCCATCATTAAGAAGGTCCTGAATTTTGTTGTTGTAAGTGGTTTTATCCATGATGACAGTGGCATTGCCCTTGTCGGGTGAGAGGGTGACAATGTAGATGTGTTGACCACCCTTCTGCGCTCTTGCACATTGTGGGGGGGGGGGGGATTGCCTCTATATAAGGAACGAAACAGTAAGAGTTCTCCACAAATATGGCTGTCGCCTGATGAAGCTAGTTGTAATTACTGGTGAAACGTCGTACTCAGTTTGTAAATGTTATGGATTGGCTCTACCAACACACCGGTGTGCTGTACTCGTGACGAATTGGTCACGTTCTGTTTACGTGACATTTACTAGTTGGCTATGTCAGGTGGTGGCGGGTTTTAACGACACATTTATATTTTTACCCGATCTAACACAAAAACCTCTATTTTGCATTCATTTCATGTTCATAGTTCGGATTTATTTACATCAGAGGATTGTGAGCAGTCGCTGCGGCTGAAGGTCAACGTGTTGCCACGAGGGGGTGGGTGGCAAACACACCAGCCACCTTTGTCTCCCCAGTGGCAACGTTTACACACCGCACCAGGTACTCATTTGAGGGTGAGTCGACCTAGGGGAGGCCCAGAACCGGTTCAGATAATCATCACTGGTGTTGGGCATGAGAGGGGAATTGAAATCGGGTCGCTCACCACGACACTACCGCTCCGCACACGACTCAACACACACACACAATGTCAGGGCCACACTGCTCCACTTCTAACGGTTTTTATTGTCATAATCAAGAATAATTTTAGATGCGCGATGCATTATTCCACTCGCATTATCTGATCGTCTCAGAAAAAACTGTATTGTTGAATTACAATGGCACCTGCCCTTTCCACCTTACCCCCATTGTGTGCTCATGTCTCTGGGTGCACCATCACATACAGTCCGTCAAACACTATTTTCCATATTGCTTTTACAATCACCCGGATTCTCCTGGAGGTGGTCTCGCGTCAAACTCACCCATGTTTTACCACAGGGTCCGGGAGCCTCCATCTGACCCTGAACTTTGCCAATTCTCTCTCACAGGGGAAACCCATGGCCAGGTCACTGGCTAGGTTGCCGGGATGAAAACCCATGTGGAGAGGTTCGGTTTGTGTGTTCTAGTTTCCCTAATCGCTAGTCTGGGTGCGTGCATGGTGTGTGTATTTGTGGGGTGTTTGTGTGGTGTGTGCATTCTGTGTGTGTGGTGTATGTGTGCATGGTGTGTGGTGTGCATATGCGTGGGGTGTATGTGTGCGTGGTGTGTGTGTGGTGTGTGTGTGGGGGTTGTGTGGTGTGTGCATGTGTGGGGTGTATGCGTGTGTGTGGTACAAGCAAGTAAACAATCTTAATAAACGTTACAACAATTAACATGAATACCAAAAAACATTGCTCCAAATGAAAAATTATATTTACAAAATATACACCGTGTAAAATATAGTACCGCTACTGGTGTTCGTTATTGAACACAATGCTTGTTTTAAAACTTGCGTGAAAGCAAGACGTATTGCACATTTAAATCTTCTGCATTAATACTGTCACTGTGAGAATATCTTTCTATAAATTCAATACATGGTGAAACTAAACTAATATATATACATACAGTTCTTATTATATATGGGTTAAAAAGGTCACACATTAGGTTGCCGGGATAAAAACCCAGGTGGAGAGGTTCGATTTGTGCGTGGCAGTTGACCTAAGGGCTAGTCTGGGTGTGTGCGTGGGGTGTGTGTATAAGGATGTATGTGTGTGGGGCGTGTGGTTTGTGTGTGTATACGTGGGGTGTATGTGTGCGTGGTGTGTGGTGTGTTGTGTGTGGGTGGGGCATGTGTGGGTGGTGTGCGTGGTGTGTGCATGGGGTGTGTGCGTGGGGTGTGTGCATGGTATGTGTGTGGGGTGTGTGTATGCGTGGTATGTGTGTGTGGGGAGTGTGGTGTGTGTATGTGGTGTGTATGCATGGGGTGTGTGAGTGGTGTGTGTGGTGTGTGTATGCGTGGGGTGTAGGCATAGTGTGTGTGTGGGGTGTGTATGCATGGGATGGATGTGTGTGGGGCGTGTGGTATGTGTGCGTGGGGTGTTGTGTGTGGATGGGACGTGTGTGGGTGGTGTGCGTGGGATGTGTGCAAGTGGCGTGGTGGGTAGGTTGCAAGATGGCCACATCTTGGGGTCTGCGTCTCCTCCTCTTCAATTGTAGACATCCCGCGGTGGGCATCACCTATTCTGGGACCAAACTCAGGTGCAGCGTGGTTTAGCTTGGGACAGGGCACCCAAGAGCTTTCGTACCCTGGGGAGTCTGCCGCAACCACAATTCGATTCCCGCTTATGTCCAACGCTGGTGACGATTATCTTAATTGGTCCTGGGCCTCCGCAAGGCCAACTAAGCTTTAAACAAGGGTGGCACATAATTGGTTTTTTACCCTTCTATCTGGCAACAAAACTGACACCTTTTTACAAGGAGTCATGTTTGCATAGACCGCAATACCTGCAGTCATAATACAAACAAAAGAACATAACTCTGATAATGTGCACTGTCCTTGAAGTTGATTGGTCCACACCCGAGGCAGCTTTCCTTAGAGCCTAGTCTCACATGGGTTGGACCAGATGACGCCAAAAGGCGCACAACTCAAAGACAATGCACCATCAGAGTATGAGAGCTCGGGGCAAGCATCTACACTATGGGAATCTCATTTGCCAGTAAAAATATGATAATTGGTTTTTTACCCTTCTATCTGGCAACAAAACTGACACCTTTTTTTACAAGGAGTCATGTTTGCATAGACCGCAATACCTGCAGTCTTTTGTTTGTATTATGACTGCAGGTATTGCGGTCTATGCAAACATGACTCCTTGTAAAAAGGTGTCAGTTTTGTTGCCAGATAGAAGGGTAAAAAAACAATTATCATATTTTTACTGGCAAATGAGGTTCCCATAGTGTAGATGCTTGCCCCGAGCTCTCATACTCTGATGGTGCATTGTCTTTGAGTTGTGCGCCTTTTGGCGTCATCTGGTCCAACCCATGTGAGACTAGGCTCTAAGGAAAGCTGTCTCGGGTGTGGACCAATCAACTTCAAGGACAGTGCACATTATCAGAGTTATGTTCTTTTGTTTGTATTATGACTGCAGGTATTGCGGTCTATGCAAACATGACTCCTTGTAAAAAGGTGTCAGTTTTGTTGCCAGATAGAAGGGTAAAAAAACAATTATCATATTTTTACTGGCAAATGAGATTCCCATAGTGTAGATGCTTGCCCCGAGCTCTCATACTCTGATGGTGCATTGTCTTTGAGTTGTGCGCCTTTTGGCGTCATCTGGTCCAACCCATGTGAGACTAGGCTCTAAGGAAAGCTGTCTCGGGTGTGGACCAATCAACTTCAAGGACAGTGCACATTATCAGAGTTATGTTCTTTTGTTTGTATTATGACTGCAGGTATTGCGGTCTATGCAAACATGACTCCTTGTAAAAAGGTGTCAGTTTTGTTGCCAGATAGAAGGGTAAAAAAACAATTATCATATTTGTACTGGCAAATGAGGTTCCCATAGTGAAGGGTGGCACAGTCGGGTTTTTTTACAATCGGGTTTAATTGTCTTTTTATATTAAACCCGATCATCAGAGATTGGGAAAAATCCGGTTTAATTGGTTCTAATTGCAGAACCACACTTCTCAACGATGGGCTTCATCCATTCCAAGCTAAGAAACTCATTGGCGCCCACGATTGTGGAGAAGCTCGTGTTCATCAAGACCAACCTGCCCGCCGCATTCTACGACTGCCCCGTGCCCGACGGCCCCGAGTACGATAGCAGCACCGACGAGGAAGCAGCTTAAGCCTTGGATCAGAGTTTCGTATTCATTAAACCAGGTTTTAATTCCCCGAAATCGGGTTTAATTGTATTAAAGAAAAAACCCGATGCCTCCCGCTGGAAAAATCGGGTTTTTTCCACCCATGGCTTTAAATGAGTACCTGCTGTGACGTGTAAACATCGCTACTAAGGGAGACCAAGGCAGTCCAGTGTGATTCTAGCAGCCCATCCACTGTTCTGTGCAGACCTTCATAGGTGCTCGTTAACAGCACTTGCACAACATTTTTTTGTTAAATTTGTAATGTACCAAAATATACCAAAAAATATTCTATAGGAGAGATCTGTGTCCGAAACAGGCAAACCAGCTCTGTAACAGTCTTTATTCGGCTACATCACAGCCGCAGCAGCAGCGCTTCCGGTTGATGCGGATAAATGCCCGTAAGCGCTGCCGCACGCGCTCAAGTCCCCGTGTATGTCCCTTTCCTGGCTTCATCCTTGAAATTACGATGACTTCTTTCTCCTTCTCCTCATTCTCGGCATTCTCTTGATCTTCCTTGCCAGGGCAGAGAGTAGAATCCAACCTGGAAGATAGACATGCGTGCCATTGTTACGCGTCGGCTGCCTTTACTCATTGCTAGGGGTGCTTATACTTTCCTACTGCATTGCAACTCCAGATTCAAAGCATTTCCACGCCCCAAACGGGCAGTGGGGTCAGTGGTGTAAATTGCACATTCGCATGACAGGGACCAATCTATATTGAAAACCAATGTTACATTTTACAACTTAAATTCATATAAGCAGCTAATTGCAGTCGTGTCTTAAGATGCTGCATGAGTGGGACAAGGGAGTGGAACACTATTGGGAGAACCAACCAGCCAGATCAAGTACAATAATTATTTGGATTCATCTCCTCCACGATAAAACAAAAGATGGTGGGAAAGATGTTTTTTGGGTGATGAAATAATTATGGAACTTTCTCGAGATAATTGTGTATTTTTAAGTTAAGTTGATTGAAGAGTTGAATGTAAATGCATTATAGAACATATACCAAATCGAAACTGCTACAAAATAGAATCCTCATCCTGTCCAATGCAGATCTTTGGTCTCTTTTGATACAGAATATTAATCTTGTTGATGGTACTTTGGCTTAACGATGTACATGTATTACAGTGGCGGCTCGTCAATAGAGGGCGCAGGGGCGCCGCCCCCATCAAGATTCAAGAATATACATATACAAAAATTATATGAAAATACATAAATAAAATATTTTTTTCATACGATGTGCTGGCTGGTAGTAAGAAAAGCATCAGCATTTAATAAAAACTGGCTTTAATCGGTCAACTATTTTCTATGTTTTTCAATGTGTTTCATGCGGGGCGCCGGACAAATGGATGTCTATGTGAGACTTTAAATTTTCGGACAGCATGTGACCTGAAGCTGGTCTCTAATTGGTTTCTTAAAGATTCTCCTCGGGGCGCAAGTCGTTGCGTCCCTGGCCAATCAGAATTGGATACATGTTATTTTATCCAATCTGATTGGTTCTCGTCACCTGTCATTCAAATTTACGCTCTGGGCCACTACTGCGAGCGCGCAGGCGACACCACTTCGACACTTGCTAGGCTGATCAAATTTTTTGTGTAAACAATGGCAGCAGTTCATCCAAATTCTGTAATTTATTTACAAAAAAACCCTTTCACAAGGCTTTCGCTGGAAGAAATAAAAAAGATAAAGGATCTCGGACCGGACCAACCCGATTTACAAATCCAGCAGCAGGCCAGTGACAGAGGACGAAGCTACACACGAAGCTTCACCCGCGCTTGTTATGAGAAACGGAGGTGGCTGGCTGGATGTGATGTGAGCAATTCTCTTTTTTGTTCTCCCTGTCTTTTATTTCAAAGTGTCGGCACTGAAGTTTTGTGGACAACGACGGGGGTAAGAGACCTCAAACATCTCTCTGACAAATGCAAACGTCATGAAAGTAGCCGCAGCCATATTGATAATAGCATGAAACTAACGTTTTTATGTTCAAGTAGGAAACATGCTTTTTGGTACTTTGGTCTGAAATGTTTATAAAAGAGAAACATTTATGTTCAAGTAGGAAACATGCTTTTTGGTACTTTGGTCTGAAATGTATATAAAAGAGAAACATTTATGTTCAAGTAGGAAACATGCTTTTTGGTACTTCTTTTGGTCTGAAATGTAAATAAAGATCATCAAAATTTATATTCAAGTAGTCAAAATGGTTTTTGGTACTGCTTTATATTTATTTGCCCCCCTCAATAAAATAAAAAAAATGCGCCCCCCCAAAAATAAATATCACCAGCCGCCACTGATGTATTACCTCTAAATAATGTACTGCATGAATATAACCTCTTGGGAAATCAACAGTGAATGTTTGAAAGAGACAGGAGAGTACAATCTCCACCAGTGAGTTAGAGTTGGAGATGGAGGTGAAAATTATCCAATGCTCATTTGAGTAGGTAGGTGTTTTGATGTGGCATAATAGCACAACCAACCCAAATATTCTTCATATGTGCAATTGCATGTGGAAACTCACTGTTTGCTCCTGGCTGTCACAAATTCTTCAAGACTTGACCCAGCATCGTGATCACCATCACGCTCCTGGCTCATGCATTTTGTTGGCGATAAGGTGCCGCATCCCCCTGGAGTATCATAAGATTCATGGGTCTCATTTGACCAAGAGCTTTGTTCTCGTGGTCCCGCAGTGTGGTGGAGTCGAACGTTGCCGCTTGGCACCGCGGCATCTTTCTTGGCCATCTTCCTGTCCTGCACCCAGTCGTGCTCCAAAGCCTCCTCTGGTGTGAGCCGGTGTACGGGATCCCACCTGCCAAGATATACACGGGGATCGTTAGGGGCCCGTTTATCACCAACATTTATTCTACTCATAGGGAGGGGCTAAGACACACCCAATACATTACCCACCATATCTTAATTTTTTTTACCTTTTTCCCTTCCGTTTTTTGTACGTGTACGTCATCAGAACGGAATCGAAAGAACATATAAATTAACTTTATCGGTACCAAGGCTCCCACAAAGCCACATGGAAGGGCATATGGCACAGTTTGGCACCGGCTATTGTCGAGTGCGGTCTTGTCACTACGGTTCTCTGCAGTGAGTACAATGTCTTTAAAAACAACGGCGGTACTACGCCTCTCTAAATAAAATTAACGCTGAGCCGCTTGCGTGTTCCAGGATTCAGCGGTGAACAGGTACCGCCCTAAAACTTGCAGTCGTCTCGGAATGGGAAAGGGTTAATTAATGTAAGAAGGCACAACGTTTTTAAATATTGCTCTGATGTGACAAAGTGCACACAGCTGAGAGTGAAGTTTACTAAGAGGGTTGAATAAACTCCACCCTCAGCTGTGTACAAATTTTCCAGACGGTGTTGATGATAGACACGAAAATAATTATCCACGACAATGCATAGACAATATAAGTATGTCTCTTACTCAAGGCAACCTTGAATGAAGTCGAGCAACGCCTTGTCTTTAGTTTTGAGCAGTGTCTGAAGAGATATGCTGTGTGGGACGATGGCCTTGCCTTTGACAATGGGGCGGCCCTGGTTGTCTGTTTACGGAGAGAAAACACATAATAGGGAATTATTGTTGAGGATTACGAGCACATGAGAGTGGTGTTTAACTGACAAATATAGCAACCAAAGTAGCAATCACACCTCCCCTCTACTCACCAATGGTAATGAGTTGGTTGCCTGAGGAGTTGATCATCCACAATGGTGGTACGCCCAATACCTGCACAGAGTTGAGTTCAGATACATTGAGTGTGAGCACAGTGTAAATACAGATATCATATCTTGAATATCTCTCAAATTGATATTTTATCTGCGTGTCTTGCACACGTTTTTACATAAAAAGATATACTTTTTGTATTTAATCAACAAACATTACTCTTCAAAATGACTATGTGACCTCTGCGATGAGCAATAAAAACTAAGTATCTTAAGAGTGGCAATCTGTTTGAGATGATCGATTAACTCCAATGTAATTCTGCTTGCCCAAATGGTATCTGTTCACATGAAGACGATGCCCATTCAACATAAATGTACTGGCAGCAGGACACCGTTTTTGCCAGGGAAAGGGTCCAGAGGATAAAGACAGCTCCACTGAAAGATTTCAACCTTACATTAAAACCCACAACATTCTGTATGCCACCCTCATGCTTATAGTACCTTGATGACACGGCCAATGTGATCTCTATTGCC
Organism: Lampetra fluviatilis; assembly: GCF_964198595.1. Taxonomy (NCBI): domain Eukaryota; kingdom Metazoa; phylum Chordata; class Hyperoartia; order Petromyzontiformes; family Petromyzontidae; genus Lampetra; species Lampetra fluviatilis. The sequence goes on from NC_136277.1 coordinate 13,495,724, forward strand.
GAAGAAGAGTTTGGACCCAGAGACGAGCTCGGCGATCACGCAGCCCAAGGACCACATGTCCACCGAGCATCCAATCTGGAGCATGAGGAACATCTCGGGCGCCATGTATGGGCACGTTCCAAAGCGTTGAAAAACTGCTCACCACGCACACAGATTGGCACAATCAAGCACGCAGGGGGGTGCGTGTTACTGTTTGCTTCGACCAGTGTTCTTCAATGCAAGGCCCGTGGGCCACTGGCGGCCCCTGGTGGCCTTTAGTGCGGCCCCCAGACACTCCACAAATAGTGACAACACCCCGTCATGGTGTCAAACCACCCAATGGTTTCCAATGTGTGGCGGCCCTCACACTAATGACTTATTGGCAAAAGTGCCCCCCCCCTCTGAAAATTAGTCAAGAACACTGGTTTAGACAGTCCACACAGATAAAGTACAACACACACATGCACAGGACACGTCTCTACCATTTAAGCCAATATACCAGCCATGTGGTGCTGTGCTTAAAGCACTTGACGACTGACAGTTTGGGAAGTTGTAAGTTGAAATCCTGGTCGGGAGATGGTAAAATTACCATTTTATATGTTGTTAAAAGTAGTCGTACCAATTAAAAATGGCATCTGACAGGGGAATGTGGAATTTCCCCCACTGGTCCAGAACCGCCAATACGTAAACATCACTCCATGATATTCTTCGACTTTTAAGGTATACATGACAGGGCACAATTGCACCAACCACTGTTATATTTTAGGCAAATTTTACATAGGGTAGGCCTATGCCCTGCTCCAATACCAATTGGCAGTGTTTTACATGGTTGGAATTGAAACTGGGTTAACTACGAGGATACTGAAGTGCTAAACACTGTTTGACTACGCCACACACACACACAGACACCCAGGTTAATTCACTTACTTGGAGACACAAGTTTGACACTGACGCCAAAGTCAGTGATCCTGACATTGCCAGTTTTATGGTTCTTGATCAGAATGTTTGCCTGGAAGAGAAAAAAAACAAAGAGTGGTTTCTTTGTTAAAAGTCCTATTGACATGCAGCTCTTAAGTATGCAGTTTGTATTCATATTCTTTGGATCTTTCAGTAAAGCCACGTAGATAGAAAAAATAATCAAAATAATAACAATATAACGACGTTTCGATCGCAACACAAGCAATCGTCTTCAGGTGAAAAAAGAGGGTGAAATCTGCCAAGGCAGGCTGTTTATAAAGGGTTAGAGATGGGCGGGGCAGCTAATGTTAATGTTGGAGAGGTCTCTGTAACCTGCAGTCGGTCTACACCAATCAAAGAGCTGTTTACAAATGGTTTAGAGATGGGCGGGGCAGCTAATGCCAATGTGTGGCCGCACCAGGGTCGCAAGCGGGTACCCGTACCCGGCCGTACCCTACCCCGTACCCGGTCGGGTACGGGGTAGGGTACGGGTATCGGGTACCTGATTGCGACCTCTGGGATGAAGCCATGTTGCAGGCGCGGGTAGGTTGATTCTAGGAACTTGAATTGTGAGAAGAGACAAGACGTTGGAAAATGAGTGACAAACAGTTACTCACCAGTGACTCACAGCCTACCCGTACCCGGCCACATCAGGGTCGCAAACGGGTACCCGTACCCGGCCGGGTACGGGTAGCCGGGTATCGGGTAGGGTACGGGTATCGGGTACCCGGTTGCGACCTCTGGTGGGAGGTACTACGGAGCTGTAGGGGGTGGCCATTGTATTGTGAGAGATTAGCATGTCAATGTCAGACAGCGCAGTGGCCACATGGAGTTTGTAAGGTAAGATTTCATTTTGTGAATTGGTTGGCGGTTCACTCCTTCATTTATTTACACCTTTATACCTTTTATAGAACATTGGCAGTCGTAATTATTGCTCAGAACATTGTCATTGCTATGGATGTAATTTCCAATAATCTGCAGTGTACTTCAGAGCAAGCAAAGAGATTTCAAAATGTCCTAAATTAAAGCAAGTCTTAGTTTTATCTGTGCATTTGTAAAGGAGAGCAGACACAAGATTGCAGGGGGGTTCGTCTTTTAATAATTTCCTCCCATCCACACCTGTCCCCAGCCGTCCCAATCTCGTTCCCGCCAAAAGCCCCTTCCATTCTCCCCTTATGCCTCCTCGATTACCCCTCCCACTAACCCTCCTATTGGTGGAAATCCTTCCCCTGATACCCCTACACATTCATGAAATAGTTATGAGAGTTATATTTACCCACAGCTACACGAAGGCAATCATACAAACAGATGAATTCATGAAGGGATGCATTAGGTTGGTGTTGTTCACTTACTGGCTTCAGGTCCCCATGAATGATGGCCTCTTTCCTGAACTTTACAAGAGCCTTCAGGATGGACTGACAATAGAGCCTGATTCTTGACATGGGAAAGTCGTTGTCGTATTTCAGCATGAGCTGCTTTCTCAGGTCTCCACTGCAAGACATGACACGATCGATGGTTAGTTCTCATCTTCTTTGTGTTCGTAAGTCCAACCTATTTTGGTACTGGCAAAGGAGGTCCCATAATGTAGCTGCTCACCCGAGCTCTCATTACTCGGATAGTGTGTTGTCTTTGTGCTGTACGCCTTTTGGCGTCTTCTGGTCTAACACTGTTTGAGACAAGGCTCGAAGGAAAGCTGTCTCTGGTGTGGACCTATCAGTTTCAAAGACAATACATATACTATCAGAGTATGTTTTTAGTTTGCATTCTGACCACAAGTATACGTGGTTAATGCAGACATGATTCCTTGTTAAAGGTTTCAGTTTGGTGTTTTACCATCTTAACACCTGTTTTGTTGCCAGAAAATGGGGAAAACCCTTTTCTCAAATTCCAAACATGTTGTATGGAATGTACACTAAACACAGGGTAATGGCTTTAAAAGTTGTATAATCTCCTGTAGATGCCACTGCTTTTTCATGGTCTGCAGATGGAGATACCACACCCGCCATCTATTCTGTGGCAGTTGAACATACGACTCTCAGTTCGAACAGGCAACTGGACATACGGGCAGGTTTATTCATATCTCAAAGTTTGTTAGTCGACTGTTGATAAGTAAGAGGAGTCTTGTATTATGAAAACGTCTCATGTTAATGTATTGCATTTTGTACAATGGTGTCACTCAGCTAATATGTATCCAGTAAGGCAGGAGAGCATCGTAAACAGTGCTGTGTATATTTAAAGAGCCACATGTGTCTTTTGTACATGTGTATGTAGAACTTCTTTCGCACCCGTACATAGCCAACCATGTTAATCGGACGTGGAGGGGAAGCATAACAAACTAAGCACAAAAAACTGTTCTGAATAAATACATTTTCAATCTAGATGTAAAAGTGCATAGCTCCAGGGGCTTGCTAATATTCTACAAAGTACCAAGACAATCTAAAAAGTAAATTGCTGGTACATAAAACAAACTCAATAACCTGTCGTCCATATTTAAAAACTCGTGTGAATAAACGAACGCGACAGCTTTAGACAGATGTGATTATACTCACACAAGGAGCTCCATGACCATAGTAAAATGCCCCCTGAATGTGAACTTGTCGAGGAGTCTGATGATGTGGTTATTTTCTTCATCGGTGGACTGCAGGGCATTCATTATATCCACCTCGTGGTCCCCATTCGGGTTTTTGGTGCTGTGGAGAAACAAATATAAGTGGGACAGCTTTCTTTTGAGCCTAGTCTCAAAACGGTGTTAGACCAGAGAACGCCAATAGGCGTACAGCACAAAGACAACAGCACTATCAGAGTAATGAGAGCTCGGGGTGAGCAGCTACATCATGGGATCTCCTTTGCCAGTACCAAAATATGAGAATAGGGTTTCCCCTTTTCTTCTGGCAACAAAACAGGTGTTAAGATGTTAAAACACCAAACTGAAACCGACCTGTTTTGTTGCCAGAAAAAAAGGGGAAAAGCTGTTCTCATATTTTGGTACTGGCAAAGGAGGTCCCATGATGTAATGTGATAATGCAGTGGCAGGAGGGCACAAGCAAATATAACAAACTCGAACATAGTGATCAATAACATTGCCCGAAAGAGGAAGACATATCGTCGGGGACGTTTCAGGCAATAGGCCTTATTCTGTAGAGTTGTTTAAGAGCGAAACTTTTAAAATATTTCAACCCACTCACCAGTATTGTACGTTTAGAGGCGTGGCGATACACAAACACTCAATCACAAAACATAAATATTATTTCTGATGTTGCTTGATAATATTCACGATCTATTATTGAATTCATATGGAAAACATCAGCTTCTGATTACTATTTAGACCGTATAGTGTTGCCTCTGCTTATATCATAGCGTAACACCCATTAGCTCTCTCAAAATGTATTGTTCTATTACACATCCATATATAAATGTGGTCATTGCCACTATGCAACTCTTACCGTGAGTGCTGGAGCATTTTCAAAGCCACTTTACTTTTGGTCTTATGGTCCTGGCAAAGCAGCACTTGGCCAAATTTCCCCTTGCCAAGTACACTTAGTATCTGGTAACGGTACGCCAGGTGTCCGTTCACAACCTGGAACAAGATTAAAGAAGAGTTCAGTTCAGCTATTCAATCAGTGCCCTCATTTAGTGCTAAATCATGACTCAATTTTAAAGCATCGCTCAATCAGTGCGCGTTTGGTTATTGTTTTTACATTTACTGTATATCCAAACGCAAATAACAATATCCGAGATACTTGTGATGTATCTGCCAAATGCCTGCTACCCCAAACTGGATATCACTTCCCCATGATATGTAAAGTGTGAGTCATAGAGTTTCTTCCGTCTGATAAGTTTCGAAGTATTTTGCTCAGAGCTTGGCAGAATGACGTTAATTGTGTGTATTGATCGGGGACCAGCTGAAGCCATCAACTCCACTGGAGACATTGTCATTTTTTAAAATATTTTCCAGATTTCAAATGCAAGACCTCAGAGATTCTATACGAGTGATTTGATAGGCAAGACTTCTCTGAGCCACCATTCAAATCTAACTATTTTCCAAAACAGTTTTCAGTCATGTATGCACATTCATAATGTATTTTACGAATTTTACACATCGGCTTTCGAACCAATTTTATAATTTATAATAGAATTTTGGGTCAGTTTGCCTCGTGAATAAAATGCCAATGTGTGTCGTACACCCTCCTCCACCCCAACACAGCCAAATCAATACAGTTGTCACGTGCACTAACATGCCAATGTTATGATTACTTCAGCACACCAGTATGTTGGAAAGAAATTCACAACACTTAACAACTTGGTACAACGTTTCTGTGGTCGTTACAGCCAGTGTCATCAGGCAATTTCCTGTCGTTTTATGTGTTTCAGTGGGATGTGGACTAGTTAGAATGAACATGGACCATATTAAAATAAAAAGATTTCGTTTTTTTTATTTTACCAGGTAAGGCCCGCTGAGGTATATAGACCTTTTTCAGAAGCGGCCTGACTACAAATGATACCCCAATGAAGTGGCTTATCACGTGGAAATGTATAGCAGCCAAATACTCCAAACGCATGTTTCTAAATGTGGAGGGGAAAAAAAACGGAGGATCCAGAGAAAAATCCACGCGACCAAGGGAAAAACATGCAAACTCCAAATATACAGCAGGCGTCTGGGTCGGGATCGAACCCACGACCTCCTGTATAACAGACAAGGTAGTTAATATCTCGCACCCACGGCACCCACGAAAGAGAGTATTACCGGAATGTAGTGGTAATTTAAGTCGTCGTAGCCATAATTATTAATCCCATTTCGTGTGTCGCGAATCTTAAAATAAAAAATCTCATCGTATTCCAGGATTTCATTCTGTTCAAGTATCGTCATCCTCTTTTTGAATCTTGCCAAGGTTTCTGCACCCAGACACATGAACAAAAACATAAACGCATGCATTCATGCATGCACACATACATGTCTAACAAGCACATGCAACTACAATCAGAAAGCAATCAAGAATTATAATGAAAACTTCAAATGTGTGCGGTCTATAATGGAGGTACAGAACCATTCAAGGGTTGACTCTGGTTATGTGAACCTTTGGATGAGTGTGTGTGCAGGTAAATCACGTGGTTAATGATGCTGAATTTTAGTGCACTCGAACCTTGTGGTGTGCAGCTCCTCCCTGCCACCGAGAAGTTGACTCCATCCATCGCAGGTGGCTGTGTTAATAATGCATTACATATACACACAGAGAAACACGTGAGCATGCCTAGGTGCACACAGATATCACAGTGACACAGAAAACACGCAAAGATGCAAAGATGTGGCACAGGCTCACGCACAAGAACACAGGTGCACACGCAGAGGTGCAGCCACAGATACGTGTACACATACGTTTACGGACGAAGACAAAGATCTCCCATATAGCCGAATAGACTGTTGGGGCAAATACTGTTAGTGAGCAACTATCAAGTTTGGCACAGCACATTCGATTGTTTGGCTAACACAAATACCCAGATACCTTTGTCTGCCCAATGCTGATCTTTACACACCACACAAGGTTAAGGGAGGTCATTAACCAGTGCAGATATTCGCCACTTATTGGTCGTGAGTGGGAATCGAACTGGGGTTGCTAGGTTCATAGGACAGAGCGCCAAACGCAGATACATGGACACACAGAGATAAAACACGGACATGCAGACATACATATCTCTTCGCATCTGCATCATGTAACACATTGTGTACACATAGGTATGTGAATTGTGAATAGAACCCATGTTGTGAATTGAGCGAGTAGCCTTGTTATTACTGTGTGGTGAGCATGTCACTTTAAATATCATGAAACTATTATTTACGTCCTGTAAAGTAAGCGGGAGTCTGTATTGTGAAGTGCATCTTTCAGGAAGGAGTGTTACCGTCAAGTGACTTCATATCGGTTTAAATTTTAGGTGAACACGTACCTCTACGTATTTCCTCTTGCGGTTCATCTCCAGAGATGATTCTGTCACAAAGCACAAAAACACGTGTCAAAACCTCAAACCGCATCAGTGTCTTAAATTTCGATTTAAAGCTTTCGTGACTGCAGGGATTCATCTTCTCGGTTCTTTCGGTAAAGTCACGTAGAATGGAAATAATAAAATAATAAAAATAAAACATAATAAAATAATTCTCACGACGTTTCTGTCTCCTCGACAGACCTGTTCTCCACCTGAGGACGGCTGCTTGCGTTGTGGCCGAAACGTCGTGAGAATTATTTTATAATGTTTTAATTTTTATTATTTCCATTCTACGTGAATTTACCGAAAGAACCAAGAAGACGCATCAGTGTCCTTCATTTTACCAGGTTGCAGTACATTGGAGGTTCATTTTCTCTGTAGCAAAGGAAATTTGTCCAAGTGGCACTGCCGCAGACCTCTCAACAAATTGTGAATGCAAATATCGGAAACATTTGACAGTCATCCCATCATCATTGAAAGGCTCATGATGAAATGAATATCAATTTGTGAAAAGTCAATGTCCTCTAGGAATATTGAATTTTTATCACTTGCTAAGGCCTTCCATCAGAGATGAGCAAAGTACACTCGTTGTTGAGGTACAGTATGCGAAAATGTTATGGCATGCAATGGCCATCACTCTAATGCGGTGGTTCTTCACTTGGGGTGCACGCACGACGCACCCCCTGTGAGTGCGAGATGCCATGTCTGGGGGTGCGAGACATCCAAGATAGATTTTTTTTTAGAAGGCAAATCATCGAAACACAAATTAAGCACGCACACGTAAGTACAACTCCTTTGTTTTATCAACCCTAGGTATTTCTTTTTAAATTATACTTTGTTGCACGATTTAGAACCAAAGGGGTGCAAGGCTGCAGTCAAGATAAAAAACCACAGTTCTAATGTACGGTAATATAATCATCAGCAGCCATGATAAAGTGCCATTGTTGGACGAAGGCCCTCCCCCAAGCTGACAGCATCTCTCACAAACCTGCAATGTAACAATCCAACTATCATCTGCACACGAGCCAATCTCCTGGTGGTCGTGCTGCACATTTTTTCGTTGCGAATGTCTTTGTTTCTAATCAGAATCAAGTTCAGTTTTCCAAAAGAACTCAAACCCACTCTCATCCGCTTGTCTTTCATATGTTTCCCGCCGTTACGCGAACTTGTGCTGTATATTAATTTTGTTTTAAGTAAGTTATTCCCGAGCCTTATTTATTTATTTTTGCGGCAAACTCATATTTATTCTTGTACGAAACATTTCATGACGTTTTCTAAAGGGCATACGACAAGTACCTAATAATAGATCATTCTTACGAGTTATATAGTGGCCCTTCGTTACAGATGCATGGACATAACTAATGCATAAAAGATTTAAAGCTTTCCTGACTGCAGGGATTCATCTTCTGGTTCTTTCAGTAAAGTCACGTCGAAGGGAAATAATAAAATAATAAAAATAAAACATCATAAAATAATTCTCACGACGTTTCGGTCACAACGCAAGCAGCCGTCCTCAAATATGCTAAATTCCTCTTGATATGCAAATTATTTTGTCAAGGCGCCCCTTCCCCCTTCCAACCCAGCTTAAATATACGCTGCCAAGCATGGTGGTGCCCATTCAGACGCTGTCTTTCCGACAGACCTGTTCTTCACCTGAGGACGGCTGCTTGCGTTGTGGCCGAAACGTCGTGAGAATTATTTTATTATGTTTTATTTTTATTATTTTATTATTTCCCTTCTACGTGACTTTACCGAACGAACCAAGAAGATAATGCATAAAAACTTTCAAATTTATATTGATTTAGCCAATTTAGTAGAGTGATTACAATTAATTGTGATAACAGTTACATCCACTATGTATCTGTTTAACACGTAGGCTTTCGCAGTCAATATTATCCATAAGAGGATTTTTTTGGATTATATCGCGTAAGTATGATGCTGGTTGTAATTACTGGCGAAACGTCGTACTCGAAATGTAAATGTTGTGGGTTTACTCTCCAACACTCCGGTGTGCTGAAAAAGTAACGAATTGGCACGTTTTGTTTACGTGACAAACCTTACTAATTGGCTGCGTCAGGTGGTGGCAGATTCAACGACGCATTTATATTTACACGAACTAACCCAAAAAGCCCTGTATTATGGAGAAGGTATATCTCTTTATCGTTATGCAATTGTAATAAACGACTGGACCACGATGTCTGGCTCAGTGTCCTTTATTATTCGGTTCGTGCTGTACACCCACACGGCTGTCTTTACTCTGTAGCTTCTCCACGGTGCTGACTCCAATGTCGGCCCGATCCCCAACAGCAGCTCCGCTGCTGTTTCTCTCACACAGCCCCCCTTGGCTGTACTCTCTGCTGCTCTTCTCCCTCCGCAGCTCTCACAGCTTCTTGCTCTCTCTCCCCCTCCGCAGCTCCTCCTGGCAGCCACACCGCTGCCTCTAACTCGCAGCCCTCCTGGCTGTCTCCTCCCCAGCTGCACACCACTCCGCAGCTCGCTCTTATCTTCGGGGTTGGCTCCCGATCGCCGTCGGCGCCCCCCCTTCTCCACACTTGCCCGCGTGGCCTCACTCTATTCCGCTCACACCCCGACTGCCTTCCCCTTCCGGTTTACCCGCTTAAAGCCCCGAACCTTACCCCCACGTCACATGACTCCACCCCCCGTGACGTCACCTCCGGAAGGTCGCTTACGCCCGCATTACACCACCCTCCCCCGTAGAAAAATCCCAGCCGACCTCGGCTGACCAATAGCAAATCGTAATGCGGCGAACCGAGCTTCCCCCCCTAAAGGACACTAAGCATATAATGTAACAGCAAGAACAACAACAACGCAATCAACATCAACGATCGTACAAAAGCATGCAATAAATACAACTGTAAGAAGAAAATAACAAGACAACAACACTCAACGAAACGTAAGCGATTTGGAACGTGTGCGGGTCGCCGGCCCGTCCCGGACGGTCGGCGGCCCACTCGCAGAACGGGAACGCGATGAAAGTCGAGGAACGACAGGGGGTAATCCCCCTGTCGCAGCTGGAAGTCCACCGCCGTCCCGTGTCTCTAAAGAGTTAGTCTTGGGCTTGTCCTGTGACCGTGCCCGCAGCTGGGTCGGAAGGGCTGCAGGGCTCGAAGGTCCCGCAGACCTGGCAGGCGTCCTCCGAGCAGGGCCCCTCGTCCCCCGCAATGTCACGGCCGGCCTGTCTGGAACAGGTACGACAGGCGCTCTAGCAAAATCAATGGACGCAGGCAGGGGAGAGTCAGCAGCAACAGACCCCGGCAAGGCAACATTGGGGGATGACGCATCATGTAAGGGAGCAACATATGGTTTCAAGCGCGACGTATGCACAACCCAGCGACGAGACCCAATCTGGACGCGTGCTGTCTGTGGGTTGGGAACCGCAATGAGGCGTACGGGACCATGCCAGGGTTTGTGCAATTTCGGCGAGGTCCCCGGACGTACCTGTGGACAATGAAGCCAGGCTAGGTCCCCAACCTTCCAAGGGCACTCCCCCTCAGACCGTCGCGCATATCGCTCGTTCCGGGCCTGGGCTTTGGCCGTAGCCACGCGGGCATTCTCCAGCGCCTCCGTGACTCGGCGAACCGTGTCCTGAATGTATTCAGGAAGTGGTTTCCGAGGTCCCTTCACCCCAGTTCCCAATTGCACATCCACCGGCGGCACGTTTTCCCGACCATACATAAGGTAAAACGGCGAATATCCCGTAGCCGCATGAGGCGTCATCCTGTACGCCGAAAGCACCCCGGGGATGTGCAGATCCCAATCTGATTGTTGTTCACTCACGGTATGGCAAAGCATGGCAGACAATGTCCTGTTCAGCCGTTCAACCATACCATCCGTCTGCGGATGGTATGGGGATGTCCGTACTTTCTTAGTCCCAAGGCCCGCGCACACTTCCGCCAATAATTTAGAAGAGAAATTCCTGCCCTGGTCCGTGAGGAGTCTCTCAGGCGCCCCCTTATCCATAATATACCCAAACAAAAAGGCGTCGGTAATGGCCGCGGCCGACTGATCAGGCAACGGCCAGGCCATCGGCCAACGGGAGAGGTACTCAACCCCTACCAGCAAATATTTATTACCCCTCGCCGATGGTGGAAAAGGTCCCAATATGTCCAGTGCCACCAATTCATTGACTCGAGACACCTGAATCGACTGGAGAGGCGGCACGTAAGGATGTTTCGGCGGCTTACGTTGTGCACACGCAGGGCACGCGCGCACGTGCCCTACGACATCTGTCGCCATGCCGTGCCAAAAATAATGACGTTGCAACGTCAACAAGGTCTTCTGCACCCCTAAATGTAAGAGAGTGTCACAATGGAGGGTTCTAATCAACTCGAACCGCAAGGACGTTGGTACCACCAGGCGCCAACGTTCCTGGAACCCCTCCCGCCACATAAGCAGACCATCTCGGAGAGCGGTTTGCGGCCCCACAGCCGTACTCGGACTCCCATTGTCCTTAGCAGACCGCTTCCGCAAGGACACCAATGACTCATCCATCATCTGTTCCCGGATCCAGACAGACCGCGGCAGATTCAAAACCCCGTCAGCCGGTCCCGGTTCCATCGGAGTGTCCGACTTCTCGACGGCCAACGTGAGCGGCTGAGGGGGGTTTGGAATCGGCGAACACCTATGCGTCCCCGACTCACATTTACAAGGGGCGCGCCGCGGTAATCTGGAAAGTGCGTCAGCGTTCGCATGGCGCACACCCTTCCGATGTTGAATTTGGAAGGAAAATTCCTGTAGCGTGTCCAACCAACGTGCCAACTGTCCGGATGGCTGGTCAATTTTAAGGGCATATTGCAAGGCCGCATGATCCGTACGCACAATAAAAGAACGACCGTAGAGGTATGGTCGAAATTGCCGTAGGAAAAAAACAACCGCCAATAGTTCTCTGCGAGTGACACAGTAGCGGGTTTCCGCAGGAGACAAGACTCGGCTACCATACGCCACGACACGCTCTACACCCCCTTTAGACTGTGATAACACCGCCCCAATACCTGTGTCACTCGCGTCCGTATCAAGAATGAATGGGTGATCGAAATCGGGATAATCCAATGTTGGGGCCGTGGCCAATAGATCACGCAGACTCCGAAAGGCCGCCTCCTCCGGCTGTCCCCAACCAAACTTCCGTCCTTTACCCGTAAGGAGATGCAAAGGCCTCGCAATCGTCGCAAAACCCGGCACGAATCTTCGGTAATACGAGGCAAATCCCAAAAACCGCCGAACATCCCCCACGGTGGCCGGAGTCGGCCAATCCCGGACGCACGCCGTCTTTTCCGGATCCGTGGACACTCCCTCAGCGCTCACAATGTGCCCCAAATAGCGGACGGACCGTTGCAGTAGGTGACATTTCTTTGGTTTGAATTTCAATTTGGCAGAACGCATCCTCGTGAACACTGTCTCCAGCCGCGTCAAATGTTCATCGAATGTGCGGCTGAAGACAATGATATCGTCCAAATATATAAGACATGTCTCCCACTGCAACCCCGTCAAAACGAGCTCCATCAATCTTTGAAATGTAGCAGGGGCCGCATTCAATCCCATCGGGAGACAGTTGAATTGAAATAACCCCTGCGGCGTACGGAAAGCGGTTTTCTCCCGTGAGGACTCGTCAAGGGGAAGCTGCCAAAATCCCGAAGAGAGGTCCAGTGTGGAAAAGAACTTAGCCCCCGACAATGCGTCGAGGGAGTCATCCATACGCGGCAGGGGGTACGCATCTGCCACCGATATCTTATTCAATTTGCGGAAATCAACACAAAATCGCAATTTGCCATCCTTCTTCTTAACCAAGACGACTGGAGCGCCCCATGGGCTGTTAGATGGCGATATAATGTCCGCAGCCAACATGTCTTCCACTGCCCCCCGTACGTGTTCTCGCTCCGCAGGACTCATCCGATGCGAATTTAATCGAATAGGGGCAGCATCGCCCGTCTCAATGTGATGGTAAAGCAAGGAAGTGCGGCCCAAATCCAAATCATCGGAGCTGAACACATCGGAATATGTCAACAACAATTTACGCAGCGCACCACGTTGCTCCATGGACAGGGAAGAATTTTCGTCACATAATTGAGCAACCCAACGATCATCCGAACTCCTTGGCTCGGAAACCCCAGCAACAACTCCCCGGCTATGTGGACAATCATGGGTCGCAACCGCCGTAGTGGCATGTGCCACAACCGTACCGGCCGGGACACGGACGTTTTCTCCCCCCGCATTAAGCACCTGTAAAAACGGTAATTGATCCGGCCGGACGATGGTCTGTGCCCCCACTAACGCCAACCCGGTTGTTATCGTGGCGGACGGTGACAACAAGACCCCTACTGCTCCTAGCCGATCAGGCAGGGGCTTCCGATACCGCAAGGGTATAAGCATCTGTGTACCAGGTGGAATGTCCACAGATGCGACGGACAGCGCCTGCACTTGTACGGCCGAAGCAGGTCGCCCCCAGGGCGACGGCAGAAACGAGATTTGACGGCCCCCCGGCAGTTCAATACAATTCTCATTGATTTTGATCAAAATGGGCATCTTAGCCAAAAAATCGGTGCCTAACAAACAAGGAACCGCCAAAGATCTCGATATCAACACAACACCCGAGGCCGACACATCCCCAATAGATATCTTAGCATCCACCTGACCCACGATGCCCATGCTACCCCCGTTCGCAGCGACGCACGACCCATAAACCGGACGCACAGCCCCCGACGGAATGCCCAACAGATGGAAAATGACATCCGATATAATAGTCGCAGACGCCCCCGAGTCGACCAAAATGCGCACGTCCACACCTTGTATGGACCCCGGTACAGTGGACGAACCCGTAGCGGCCGCGACAACTCTCCGTGCCAATTTGCGCCACTGCGTAACTGAATGACAAGGCCCCGTCGATGGCCTTTCTTTAACAACAACAATAGGATCGCGCAACACAGGTGGTGGGTGAGGTGGAAAGCCTTGCCGAGTGTCTGGTGCGTGCCGACATGCCTGTTTCGGAGGATCTTTAGCCGACTTGACCGGTGCCGAGGCCTCCTGCTGCGGCGGAGCCGGGAAGCGGGCCCAGCAGTCTCTGGCGTAGTGGCCCCTACGCCCGCAGCGGAAACATTCGGCCTCGTTGCGCCGAAGCGCAGGCCTCGCCTCCTGACGGCCCCGTTCTGGTAGCATCGCGCGCGGTCTCGGCCCGCCGCGTCCCGTCCATGGAGCGGAGGCGGCCGTCAGTTGTTGAGGGCCCCGGTCATCCGGAACATAGACGGCCTGCGCAGGGTCCCACCCCAGCGCATCCCCTTCTTTGACGGGCCCCCCCGTCCACGCCGTCACTTGTTTCCAGCGACGGAGGTTGAATTGCGCATCGAGACACTTAGCAGCCATCCGGGAAGTTAGCTTCTCATGCCCACACACAGGCATGGGGATCCCTAGATCCCGAGACAACTCCAACATTTTCCCTAATATGAGAGGCTCAAGCAGGTCCTGTGGCGTCTCAGGATAAGCTGCCATGGCCAGCTCCAGCACCGCACCCCTGAACGCCACGGGCGACTCCTCTGGTGCTCGTTGTCGTTGAGCGAATCGCCGATGCGCATCATCTGGTGGCTCATAAGCATCGGCCATTTCTTGAAAAACACCACATAAAGTTGCCTTCTTATCGGTCGCTATGGAACGGAAGAATCGGACAGATTCGTCGTCCAGAAGAGTCGGCAACACCTCCAAAGCCTCCGCATCGGTCCATCTTGCTGTGCGTACCGCCGCCAAGAAGCGGCAGGCGAACGCGCTCCAGTCCCCACCGACGGAAAATTCTTTAACTGTTGTAAGGTGGCGACTCCGACTCCTCTTCCCGCCGTCTTCCAATGGTGGTGGTTGTGATGGCAAATTCAAAATGGCGTCGGCCCGCGGCGTGGCCAAGATGGCGGTTTGGCGCCACGGAGCGCGCAAAATGGCGGCCTCTTGCCGCGTGGGCAATGGCGGCGGCAGGACAGGCAACGTGGCGGCCCGCGGAGCACCACTTGCATCATCCATCGTCCCTGGCGCGACGAGATGGCATAGATGCGCCAGGACGTCCTGAAGTGCCTCCAGTTGTACCGCCATCGCTTGCCATCGTTGATCCGCGTCTGATGATGTCGACGGACCCGCCACCGCGCCAACATCCTCCACACCCGTTCCCGTGGTCGCCTCAGCCTGGCTCTCCTCCACCACCCCAACAGGATCCGTGGTTGGAGGGAGTTCGTCGTCGTCGGACGAAGAAGCCGATGCAGGCGCCGGATTAACTTTCTTCCTCACTTGTTTCGACATGCCGTTGCACTTCCGACACCAGTGTAATAAACGACTGGACCACGATGTCTGGCTCAGTGTCCTTTATTATTCGGTTCGTGCTGTACACCCACACGGCTGTCTTTACTCTGTAGCTTCTCCACGGTGCTGACTCCAATGTCGGCCCGATCCCCAACAGCAGCTCCGCTGCTGTTTCTCTCACACAGCCCCCCTTGGCTGTACTCTCTGCTGCTCTTCTCCCTCCGCAGCTCTCACAGCTTCTTGCTCTCTCTCCCCCTCCGCAGCTCCTCCTGGCAGCCACACCGCTGCCTCTAACTCGCAGCCCTCCTGGCTGTCTCCTCCCCAGCTGCACACCACTCCGCAGCTCGCTCTTATCTTCGGGGTTGGCTCCCGATCGCCGTCGGCGCCCCCCCTTCTCCACACTTGCCCGCGTGGCCTCACTCTATTCCGCTCACACCCCGACTGCCTTCCCCTTCCGGTTTACCCGCTTAAAGCCCCGAACCTTACCCCCACGTCACATGACTCCACCCCCCGTGACGTCACCTCCGGAAGGTCGCTTACGCCCGCATTACACAATTATTGAGTTATAAACATTGATGCATTTTAATCAATAGGTGGCATCAACTTATACATATATTTTTAAAGAAATCATCAAAATCATGACATCATCACAATTGCTTTCATCAGTCACATTTCCGTACCTCCGATGAGCACGGTTGGCTACGTAAAGTGCGAAAGAAATTAAACATGCATACGTACATTGATCAGCATCCTCATTCTGCTCAGAATCATCACCAATACAATCCTCACTGTCACTACTACCTCCACTATCCTATGAGCGTTCCTATCACTACTGTCTCCTCTATCACCCAATACTCGGGCCGTCCATAGGGGGGTGCAGGGCTAGTACCCCCCACCCCAAAGACTTCAGACCAAACTGGACGTTCTACATCTGACACCGTGGCATCGAAGAGACCCACAGACACGCACAGCGACCTACAGACATCCAAAGAGACCCAGAGGCACACTCAACGATCCATAGAAATGCAGAGACCCATAGACACACACAGACACCCACAAATGAGCACAAAGACCCGAATAGGCGCACAGAAACTCACATACACACAGAACCCCACAGACACGCACATAGATCCACAGACACCCACAGAAATCCACAGATGGGCACAAAGACCCTCAGACACACAGAACGACCACAGAGACTCACAGAAGAGCAGAGACGCACATACATAAACATGGACCCACAAACACACACAGAGACCCACAGACACGTACAGAGACTCACATACACGCACATAGAGCCACGTACACGCACATAGACTGACAAACACGCACAGAGACACAGAGACGACCACAGAGACTCACAGAGGAGAAAAAACCCACAGACACGCATAGAGAAGCACAACACCCAGAGAAACTCATAGACACGTAGACACGTACAGAGATGCACATACACACTTAAAGATTCAATGACACACCTAGAGAGCCACAGACACCCAGAGAGACCCACAGACATGAACAGAGACCCGCAGACGCGCACAGAGACCCACAGACACGCACAAAGACCGACAGACCACCACAGAGACTCACAGAAGCGTATAGACTCACAGACACGCTTATAAAAGCACAAACACCCAGAAAGACGCACAGACATGCACAGAAACCCACATACCCGCATGGAGAACCACAGACACACAGAGAACGACGGACGATCAAAGAGACTCACAGAGGAGCAGAGCCCTACAGACACGCATCGAGACCTAGCGAGATGCACAGACATACACAGATACCAAATACATGGACCCACAGGCACGCATCGAGAACCACAGGCACCCAGAGGGACCCACAAACACGCACATAGACCCACATACATCCACAGAGGCCCACAGACGCGCACAAAGACCCACGGACACATACAGAGACCTATATATGACCACAGAGACTGACAGAGGAGCAGAGACCCATATAGATGCATAGAGACCCACAGACACCCAGAGAGACCCACAGACACGCACAGAGACTCACAGACACATACAGAGATCCACAGACACGCATACAGACCACAATCACCCAGATAGACTCATAGACACACACAGACACACAGAAAGACTCAAAAAAACACAGAGACCCATACACACCCATAGAGACCCATAATTATGCAGAGACCCACAGACACGCATAGAGATCCACAGACACTAACGGGCACCTACAGACATGCACAGAGACAAACAGACACATACAGAGACCCACAGACACAAACAAATACCCAAAGATGACCACAGAGACTCACAGAAGTGCAGAGACCCACAGATACCCAGAAATACCCACAGATACACACAGACTCACAGACACCCAGAGAGACCCACAGAAGCGTAGAGAGACACACGTACGACCTCTTCATCACTTACAATACGAATAAAGAGCAGTTTCCACACCAATATCAGCACCTTCACCACTAGAATCAACACGATCGTGACAAACATTGTACCATCCTCAACATCATTACCATCACTTACCTTGTATAAATGTCTCGCGGAGAAACTCCCACTCACAAGTGGAAGAGCGAGTATCTAGGTGGCGCTGTAGCTCGAACCGCGTGCCTTCTTACGAAGTTAAGCGCCAGGTTAGTGACGTCAGTGGTGACGTCACTGCACGCGGGTTACTGCTCAGAGTGGGAGACCACGTGGGCCCTAGGAAGATTGTTACGTCACGCAATGCCTGGTGCATTTCCCTGCGGACTCGTGGGTCCCCTGTGTTTAAGTAGAACATAACCCACCCACTAGATATTACACAGCAATACGTACATGCACCTGCAATAGTTTTACGTGTGCTTAAGAAATGTAACGTGTATTATATACACGATGTGTTGTGTGTATACAATGCGTGCTTGAATATGTACGTAATTCGATGAGGGTACATAGTATTAAAATATGGATATGCACGTATGGAAATAGTCATACATGTGCATACATGTGTCAACTTTTATTAATATGCGTACACATGCAACACAACCCCTCCCCCATCCTCCCATATGGATAATTACATTACAGTACATGTGCTTGTAATCATTTTACGTATAGTATGGGATAACATTTAATAACATTCAATATGCTCACAAGTGGCAGAGCCAGTATCTGGCTCTGTCACTTGTGAGCGTAGACCCACAGACACGCAGAGAAACCCACACACGCGCAGAAACCCACAGATGCACTTAGACTGACAGGAACCTACAGTGACCCACAAATGTGCACAGAGACTCACAGACACACACAGAGACCGACAGACGATAACCGAGATTCACACAGGAGCAGAGACCCACAGACACACATAGAGACCCACAATCACCCAGAGAGGCCTAAAGACACCCAAAGAGGCTCACAGACAATACAGAGACCTAGAGACACGCACAGAGACCCACAGGTACACACGGAGACCGAAATACATACATAGAGACCCAAAGACACCCAGAGAGACTCACAGACACATACAGGGATCCACAGACACGCAAACAGACCCACAGGAACCCAGATACCTACAGACACGCACATAGACGCACAAACACCCAGATAGACTCATAGAAACGCACAGACACACAGAGACTCAAAAACACACACAGAGACCCATAGTTACGCAGAGACATACACGGACGCATACAGAGACCTCACTGAAGATCATAGAGACTCTCAGAGGAGCAGAGAGCCACACACAGATATATACATCCACATACATCCACAAAGACCCATAGACACGCACAGAGACCCACAGACACGAACAAATACCCACAGATGACCACAGAGACTCACAGAAGTGCAGAGACCCACAGACAGCATAGAGACGGACAGACACCGAGAGATACTCACGGATACACACAGAGACTCACAGACACCCAGAGAGACCCACAGAAGCGCAGAGAGACCCACATACGACCTCTTAATCACTTACAATACGAATAAAGAGCAGTTTCCACACCAATAGCACCTTCACCACTAGAATCAACACGATCGTGACAAACATCATTGTACCATCCTCAGCATCATTACCATCACTTACCCTGGATAAATGTCTCGTAGAGAAACTCCCATTCACAAGTGGAAGAGCGAGTATCTAGGTGGCGCTGTAGCTCGAACCGCGTGCCTTCTTACGAAGTTAAGCGCCAGGTTAGTGACGTCAGTGGTGACGTCACTGCACGCGGGTTACTGCCCAGAGTGGAAAGACCACGTGGGCCCTAGGAGGATTGTTACGTCACACAATGCCTGGACTCGTGGGTCCCCTGTGTTTAAGTAGAACATAACCCACCCACTAGATATTACACAGCAATACGTACATGCACCTGCAATAGTTTTACGTGTGCTTAAGAAATGTAATGTGTATTATATACACGATGCGTTGTGTGTATACAATGCGTGCTTGAATATGTGCGTAATTCCATGAGGGTACATAATATTAAAATATGGATTTGCACGTATGGAAATAGACATACATGTGCATACATGTGTCAACTTTTATTAATATGCGTACACATGCAACACAACCCCTCCCCCCCCCATCCTCCCATATGGATAATTACATTACAGTACGTGCGCTTGTAATAATTTTACGTACAGTATTTAGTATAATGAATATGCACGTGTTTTGCCTTTAATGTAGTGTGTATATATTGCCACTATGATCACTATGATCATTGTCATGACGATCATCACCGTTGCCACCAGTAACACCATCGCTGATATCATTTCCTTTAGCAGTATCGTCACTGCCGTTAACTCATCCATCATCATTTCCAGCACAATTAACTACATTACAACCATCACTATCGCCACAATTATCATCACCGACGACGTGGATGTAAGTTGAACTTCTTTCGCACCGTACAGTCAGCCATGCTAATCGGGCATGTGGGTAACATCTTCCAACCACAATTTTCATGACTAAAGCCATTACGAATAGTATCACTATCATTTCTGGGTGTCCGTCACCTCTACAACCAACATCCCACTCGTATTTACCATCTTCAAATTACCATCACTTACAACACGCAACACGAGCTAAGAGCAGCTTCTCGACCACTATCAGCACCATTACCACTATCAACACAATCATGACCAACATAATTATCCATTCTGAAGGACGCTACTGGGCAGTTGGAGGCAGTCGCCCTCCAACAACAACGGAGGGCGGAGGAGCGACGCTCACAACAACGAGCGGAGCGCCGGGTGGCTAAAGCACAGCAAGTTGGCACAGTAGGGGGCACAGGTGGGTGCATCAGCCAGTCATCTCGGTCATCTCGGTCAGTCGACCCGTGGCACCTGGGTCTGCCCCGTGACCTCCTGCCAGCGGGCGTTCGACACTTCACGTGGCCTCAAGGTGCACATGGCCTGGCACAAGCGTCGTGGTGACGTCACCGCCAATTAGTGGCGAATGGCGGTTGTTGTTGACGTGTGGGGTGTGGGGCGTGTGGGGGGTGGAGCCTGTGCGGGGGTGTGGGGCGTATGGGGGTGTGGGGGGGTGGGGGGCGTGTGGGGGGTGGAGCCTGTGCGGGGTGGGGGTGTGGGGCGTATGGGGGGGTGGGGGGCGTGTGGGTGGTGTGGGGGGCGTGTGGGCGGGGCGTGTGACGGGGTGGGGCGTGTGACGGGGTGAGGGTGTGGGCGAGGTGGGGGGCGTGTGGGCGGGGCGTGTGACGGGGTGGGGCATGTGGCCGGTGTGGGGGGCGTGTGGGCGGGGCGTGTGTGGGGGGGGTTGGAGGTAAGGGGCCCCGCCTCATTCATTTCCAGGGTCCCGCCTCTGGGCAGGCTGCGTTCGCGCTCCGCGCTGGGGCCTTCTTCACTCGCGCGGAATCAGGAAGAAGAAAAACCAAGGGGCCTCGCCCGTCTTCTCGTCCTTCTCCCCGGGGGCTGAGCGACGTGAGTGGTGGAGACACCGAGCCAGGGCCCGCCGATGCCCTCCCGTGAGATGCGACCGCTGGCACGTCAGTCAATGCGGTCTGCGAGATACAAACCGGCCGAGGTCTATCGTGTCTATGAAATGCAAACGCGGTGATACTGTACGCTTTTTTTTACCCCGTATTCTTGTACAGGGGACATCGAGTACAGTATTCAGGTTCATAACGGGCGAATAAAGTCTATATGTGTGTCTCCCTTTGTAATGGGACGTTGTAGGATAAATGTTCAGATTCCTAAGGGCGCGGGGTGACCAATAAGATCTTAATTTGTCCGTAATAAGAGAGGGCACTGATAAGGAGATTGACAGGAATGGTCAAATGCAGACTTGATTCCTTGCAAAAGGTTTCTATTTGGTGATTGAAACGAAGTTATATCATGTTTGGAAACGCTCATTCGGCCATATCACTCCACTGCTGGATGAGGGGGCCTCTTTCGTCGGATAGGCGCGGTTGGCCACGTACGGTGCGAAAGAAGTTCAACGTACATGTCGGGCAGCATAATAAAAGTACAGTACACCTTTTTTTAATGCCCTGTTCTTTGCTGCCTACCGTGTGCCCCCCCTCCCCTCCGCAGCCTATAACACCTGCGTTATGCCTGGTGGTTACCTGGACAAGTAGAATTCTAGGACAACCGCATTCCAGCTTCGGATCTCACGAGATCGGTCGCGTCCCCCCCCCCCCCCCCCCCCCGTGATTTTGTTATCGTACACGTGCAGTCGTATTTTAAGACATTTCCCCCAAAAAGGAGTGATACACGAAGATCCTGGGCGAAAGGAGGCATATTTATCGTGAATAGAAGAACTATGAGGCAGTCAGTCGTGTGCAGCAAAAAAATAGGCGCTTGATCTTGGAACAGGGCCAGAGAGTACGGGGACTCCTACTTACGAATGAGTTATAGGTCCCAGAGGTCTGTTCGTAAGTCGATTTGTTCGTAAGTCCAACTTGACTCCAGTCGATTCTAAAATGGTGTACGACGTGTACGCTAAACACGGGGAATGGATTTAAAAGTTGTATAATCTGTAGATGTAGATGCCGCTAGTTCTTAATGTTCTGCAGATGTAGATGCCGCCACCACCACCATCTGTTGCGTAGCGGTTGAACTTACGACTCTTAAGTCCGAACAGGCAACTGGATATACGGTCAGGCTCATATCTCTGAAAGTTTGTAAGTCGAATGTTCCTAAGTAGAGGATTCTCTGTACTCGACAGTGCTAATCGCACCTTTGATTAGCACGGTTGGCCACATACGGCACCAAAGATGTTCAACATAGGTACATACATACTAGGGAGTTCCAGATCATGGAGACAGCAGAGGAAAGTGGGCACATCCTTCCACTCGGTAAAGATTGACTGGGAACTTGGACAAAAATCCTTGGTTATTGGAGCTGAGAGTGTGTGTGGAGGGGGGTATGGTGAGTTGAGCGGTTAAGGGTGCGTGGAGAGAGCAGAGTGAGATGAGAGGGAAGTAAAGGGAGATTAAATGGGAGAGATAGGCAGGGGCGAGTCCATCAAAGGGCTTGAATATAGTGAGCGGGTTCTGGAAGTTATCTGGGATTGGAATGGGGGAGGTCGTAATGGGATTGGAGTACAGGTAGGTTTTGTATTCATTTGGAGTATTTGGAGGTCACATGAGGTTTGGTTTGTTCCGCTTCTACTGCGGAATGTAAACCAATGAAATTGAATATCCACATCTTCTCCCCACAGACGAATCGTACAGAATGGCATGTGCAGTGGCCACCCCGTTGCTGGAGCCGAGCGGGGACTTCCCGGCGTGGCTGGAGGCGCAGGGCGTGAATGAGGAGGTGGCCCGGGCCATGGACTCGGAGCTGGGCATCCGGGACTACGGGGTCCTGCGCGCCTGCGTCGAGGACACCCTCGTGCGAGCCGAGCTGCTGGCCACGGCACGCGACCGCCTGCCCTTCGGCTTCTACGCCGTGCTGCGACAGGTGGTGAAGGCCCTTCGGGAAGCCGAGCCCCACGACGCTGGGACGCCGCGCTGGGACGACGACGCCACCGGCTCCTCCTCCCCTGGCGACGTGACGCTGGGAGGCCTGGTGGACGTGCTGCTCGCCCTGTTCAAAGGCTTGAGCCGGGAGCTGCTGTTGTCCGTGCAGAGGCTGAGTGATTGGGATGGAGTTCAATATCCTAAAGCTTCGTTAGACACAGATGTGTTCAGTAAAGAAGAATTGACAACTGAAATGGAAGATGATCTATTACATGGTATTTATACATTACCCTGTCAGTAATAATATCATACTACATAAGAAACACTTTTCTGTTTGGTTTCCTGCCGGGATTTCTGGCTGGCGCTCAGCCAAGTGATCGGGCACGGTGGTGACGTCACCCGTAACCCACAGCTTTTGAGCCGGGTGTGTGTGCTGACGTCACACCCCCCCCCCCACGCACCTTCCACCCTGGACGTGTATCCTGTGCAAATGCACGGGATACACTGTCATACAATCATGCTATATTGGAAAAAAAATTATTCATGCTGGCTGGAGGGATGGACGTTCATGTCTAAAAGGACATGCTGGCTACTAATATTACAGATAAAATTGATAACGGTGCAAACTGCAATTACAGTGATCCCTCGTTTATCGCGGTTAATGGGGACCGGAACCCCTCGCGATAGGTGAAAATCCACGAAGTAGGATTGGCCCCCCTAGGAATTTCCGTATATGTGTGTGTGGGTACCAGAATGTTTAAAATATGTATATTTATACTTTATATATATATTTTACTTAAATCTATTTAATTATAAAACCTTAATATTATACACTCACTCACATATATTTTACTTAAATCTATTTAATTATAAAACCTTAATATTATACATTCACTCTCTCTCACGCAGCCAATCAGCTCACGGGATACTGTACATCCACTCGTGCTCTCATTCGTCGATCTCGCGCCGGGAACCAATCACGTGCCTTGTCTGAGTGCCCGTGGGTACAGTATGTACAAAGCCTCTGAGAGAGTTTCTCTCTTTGTCTGGCATCCTGGGAAACCGTTTCTCTCGCGCATCACGATGAAACAACGCTGCTTTCCGCAATACGGCTGCCGATATGGCGGTATTTTTGAATTTTTATTTTTCGATTAATATTTTTGAAAAATCCGCGATGCACTGAGGCCACGAAACTTGAACCGCGAAGTGGCGAGGGATTACTGTACTTGTTCACGCCACTGCTAGCAGGAGCTCCATTAGAGGGAACTCTAGAGAACCCCTCATCAAGAACATGTCCTAATCTTGCACACTGGCCAGAGATTTTACCAGAGGTGAGATAAGGTACACTTTATCCCACCGCACGCAGCTTGCCAATGGACTGTGGTGTACCCATTCTAATGACAGAGGCATCGTGATTTAATAAACTCTCGCAATCACCTCGGCTGTCGCACTCTCGCAAATCGAGTCGAACCGGCAAGTCATGTGTGCCAAGCATTACACCATGGCAGCATCCATTATAAAGTAATGTTCTTGTGATTTGTCAATTTTAAAATTAAGTGACAATGTCAGGAGAGAACAAGCCCAAAACTCGCCATTCCAGTGACGGCTCAAAATTGCTTCGAGTGATGTCTATACCGAGGTGACGTATGGTTAAACAGCCCCATTGAAAAATTTGACGTAGAGCACCATCCAGCACTGGAGTGGCAAAGGGCCGTAAATTGTTATGATTTTATCATTTTAATCTTGACCACAGACAAAACTATATTTTTTGCTAAAATTCATATTTTGCAGCCTTCCAATGTGATGTGGGGTTGTACCGCATGATGTTTGGAATTTTTCTCCCAAGTGCTGGCAAATTTTTCAGCCATTCTAGAATTTTACTCCATTCTAAGAAAAAATCACTCCCTCAATCAATTTCGACCGTACTGTCTATATAAAACATGTCGATGTGTCATTTGGGTTTGTTGCAGATGAGCCAGAAGAGATAGAAGATGCAGTCGGTGATGACTCAAAAAATAACTTGACAGTGAACATTTTTAAAATGGAGCCCTTTCAAGGTACAGCCCTTGCTTGATTAATCAAATATGCAACATATTCACCATATGTAGAAACTTTTGTGAACCTAGTTCCAAGACCTTCCTCTTCTCTGCCTATGACTCCCTGACTTCCATCAATGAAGTATCTGAAATGTACATGTACTTCTTTTCCCATCCACAACTGGATGAGGGCCCCTCCCCACTCTGCGAATCATGGTAATTATTTGACCACCCTTTACGCTGCACAGTGCAGGTTGATGACGGGCGGAAAATAAACGTGGCAGTACAGTGCAGTACAACAATGGATTTGGCTGCACTGCCGTCTTCTGCCCACCACGTAGCCCTGTAGTATATATAAAAAAAACTGTTATGGTGGTTAACCACAACCAACCACTGTCTAGGTCCAAAGAGCCTGCTTAGCTTCTGAGATCTAACAGGATCAGGTGCATTCTAGGCGATTTGGTTAGACAAATGACAGCCTGCAAATTGCCTGAAACATTTTTGTGGCATGTATTGTCTGACCGTCATTCGGTCTTGTCCGACGCGTTTTCCAGATGCCGTCACTGATTTCACAAATCCCGTGCTGATACCTCAACCGTCGCAGTGCAACTCTGAAGCGCATACTACAAACGAGCCACTCGGTAAGAGATCGAGTTAGGTTGCAGACGTGCAACACCGATGCAGTTTAAAGGGTGACTTTAAGTACATGAGACTCGATGCAGATCAGCACCAGCATCATCGCGAGATTGTGTTCGCACCGCATTGCCTCTCCCAGAAAATGTTTTCTCATTGAGAGTAGGTTTGAGGCCAGAGTGATGGTTAGCGCAACGCTTTAAACAGGACCCTGCGGGGTGGGCTGGTAGGAACGAATAACCAAAGAATATCAGCATAATGTATTATTACACTTGTTTAGCCAGGAAAGCCCCACTGAGTCAAAAGGTTTTTGTAGGGTCCTGCCAAGTGTTTGCAGTAGGGGGCGATGTTGCTACACCTAATCGGACGATACGAAGGGAGAGATTGAGGCCTAGTTCTAGGCTTTAGACCTAGCTGTAGGCTTTAGGGCGCTTTGAGTTAATTTTTAATTGAAATGTTTTAATTATTAATGTAAAAGATTTAAATTAAAATGTTTCTATTTAAAAACATGACGGAATGTAACATTGTCAAACATTAACTCCCTTTCACACGCGTGGGTACGATACGAAGGGAGAGTTTCAGGCCTAGTTCTAGGCTTTAGGCCTAGCTGTAGGCTTTAGGGCGCTGTGAGTTTTTTATTTAATTTCAAAGTTTTAATTAAAAGCTATCTCAGGGAATTATAAGGGAATGTTACACGTGTTTAGCCAGGAAAGCCTCATTAATTTAAATGTTTTAATTAAAAGCTATCTGAGGGAATTATAAGGGAATGTTACACTTGTTTAGCCAGGAAAGCGTCACTGAGTCAAGGTTTTTGTAGGGTCATGCCAAGTGTTTGCAGTAGGGGGCGATGTTGCTACACGGACGGACGGTCGGATGGACGGACGAAATAATCTATTGGTGGCTGGTCCACTTCGTTCCTACCAGTATTAACCCTACGACCTGAGTTTGTTTCGCACCTAGTGTGGTGATGTACAGTCACATAACCCAAGTGAATGACACTTGGGAAGAACACTTTGTTAATCCAGCAGTGGATTAACAAAGGGATGTGAACTATGATTACATATTTATAAAAAACAAGCCGGACCCATGGAAAAGCTGACTTTGTTTCAATCAAACTATTATATACCCACCAATCTCTAATCAATAGGTGTAGTTTTAACATAGGATCTTAAATGTTGGGCTTGCATCTCCTCACTTTTCCCACTCATAACAAGCTCATTACATGTATGTGTATATTATAGAGGATTTTTACAAGTATATGGACAATATATATGCGCACTTACTGATTCAGTCACTCACCGATGGTCGGTGACCTCATCACTTATTGTATCATTCCGACTAAGTTCCGAACTTCATTCATTTATTCCTCCACCAATATTGAGGACTGGGTCTACCACTGTTTTTTGCCATCATACTGCTTGTGGAAATGCTGCTCTTTCTGCTTCTTTCCTTGCACTGCTTGTCTTTGGAATACCACTGCTATCGTCGCATTTCCCAAGTTCTTATAACCTTGCTCAATAACTAATTATCTTTTACAGCTTAAATTATGCTATTTATTGCTGACTATCTGGTGTCTTTGGGACCCCGGAGTCTGTACTCGGCGTTCGTTATGAAAATACATAAATGCATTGTAGTTTTTTTTACTGCTGCAAAATCTAATTGGTGGCATCGGCTTTGGCCATGATGACATCTTGATTGACTTTCTGGTAAAGGTGAACATCATTTGGCTGACCAGCCCGGAATCTTGATCCAGAACGTGACTTCACTGCCAGCATCGGGCACAACCGCTGCGTTCACTCAACCTTATCTGTGGCCTCAGCAGGAGGCGGCTGAAACATATGGTGAAGAAACTGCCGCCAAGAAAAAATCCCATCCACCGAAGCATCAACGCTCATTTGCATCGAGCAACAGGAAAACGAACCCGGGAATCCGGGCCGCCTCCGTCGACAAGAATGGACCGTACGTGTTAAAACGCCCGAAGGCGGCTGAGTTGGAGGACACCAAAGAGAAGCCGTACCAGTGCGAGCTGTGCGGCTGGAGCTACTCCCACACCTCCAACCTGAAGCGCCACCTACGCACGCACACGGGCGAGCGGCCGTACCGCTGCAACATGTGCGGAAAGACGTTCTCGCAAAGCTGCCACATGAGGTCGCACAAGCGCACGCATACGGGAGAGCGGCCGTACCACTGTGGCGTGTGCGGAAAGACGTTCACGCGCTCTACCATGCTGCGATTCCACCAGTGTGCGGACGTGGAACACTGCCCGTGAGCGAGTGAAATGTCGGGGCTACACGAACGAGCCGGGTCTACGACTTCAGTTGATTAGTCTGTAATATTAATAACGCTATTTCTGCGTTGAACAGGGCCATGGTTTTGGTGGAGTGTTCTTGCCTGTATGTATGTTGAACGTCTTTTGCACCATATGTAGCCAAATGTGTTAATGTTGAGGGGGAATGACGGCAAACTAAACACAAAGCAGTTGTAAATAAATTAGTTTTAAATCTAGATTTAAAAGTGCAAAGCTCCAGTGGCCTCCTTGCATATAATAATCGTAATTTACACTTAGAAAGTGCGTTTCACCCAGAGGTCGCAAGGTTGTACAAAGCTAAAAGCAAGTAAATAACTCCTGATTTAACCACGGATACAAATACCCCCCCCCACCACACTCCCAAAACACACAACCAAATTAACAAAGAGAAAAGGCCTCTAAGAAAAAAAAATCTTAACGCGGGATTTAAATAAACCGAGGGACTCAGCAGATATCGGATGGGGAGTGAATTCCACAGTTTAAGGGCCACAGTAAAAGGCCACCCTGGTCACCCATTGAACAGAGGTACGACTTCGGCACACAATAACACACAGACGACCCAAGAACTCGCGTTGGGACATGGGTGGAGCCGTGGAGGTCATGGGTGGAGGTCACGGATGTAAGAGGGGGAGGCACTGTTGAGGTTACAGTATTTAACAAGCCTGACTGCTGATGAGACCCAGAAGGTTTAAACTAGTCCAGATTTTGCTTGCTTCAACATATGTCGATGCATCGTTTTTGTCGGGAAAACAAATAGACCTCTGATTAAAAGTTGTTTTTAATTTAAATGTGGAGACACCAAACGGAGTTCTGCATGTACAATTTTCATTGAGGGTGGCTCACAGGTCAAGAGCGCGGAGCTGGAACTGCTGAAATTTTCTAAGTTCAATTATCTGCGTCTATCCGCGCTTCGTTGTAGCGCCGGAGATGGGCCACACTTACCTACAGTGGTCAATAGGGCCCACCAAGGGCGGTACCTCGTACCGGCAGGGGAGTTGCTGCATTGCTCAGCCCAAAGGCAGGAGGGGCTGTGGGGTGTTCTGGGATCCCCCGCTGCCCCAGAATCCCACGCAGCCCCGCCCCTCGGTGGGGAAGGTGAATATAAGCGAACCTCTCCAAAGGTTCGGGGGAGAGGCCGACCGAAAGTATGCCGTAAGTGGCCAATTTCCAACTTTCGGCATACTTTCGGTTTTGGCCGAAAGTAAATTTTTAACTTTTGGTTTCGGCCAAAAGTAAATTTTTCACTTTCGGTTTCGGCCGAAACTGATATATATCGCCGGTGACGATTATTTGAACCGGTCCTGGGCCTCCCCTAGGTCGACCCAGCCTCAAACGAGTAAGTGGTGTGGTGTCAACATCGCCACTGGAGAGACAAAGGCGGCCGGCCGTGGTGAATCCAAGTCCCGGGTGAAGCCGGGTAGTAAAGCTAGTACAGTATTTCATAAATCTTGTGTTCGGTAACTTCGGTTATATATTTTTCTGTTTCGGTTTCGGCCGAAAGTGAAGTTAAACTTTCGGTTTCAGCCAAAAGTAAATTTTTTTCTTTCGGTCTGGTTTCGGTTTCGACCGAAACCAGAAATTCTGTTTCGGTCGGCCTCTAGTTCGGGGTCCAGTCGACAGAAGGCCAGCCAGCTTAGGACCCTGGACCCCCTAACCCCGCAGTCCTTGTAAAAGCCGGGGCTCTGTGCGGGCCAGTGGTGGGACCCTGGGACTCCCAGCCTGACATCCTTGTAAGGGCCAGGTCCGAGGAAGCCAGTGGTCTAGACCCGCACCTTGGCTGGGTCGGGTTAGCCTCCCCGAGGTAATTCGAAGCCAGAGGACCTGAGAGCGTAGCCGGTGTCAGGCACGCTAGACGTAGGCTGAGTCCCTATTCTGTATACGAAGGTCCGTTACTGTTGTGCGTTATAATAAACGCGTCGCCTCTACAAGTGTCTCCGGAACTCACTACACCTGTACGAACTGAAGCTCTGTGTGTGGATAGCAGGATCTGCCGATCGCTTCCCCCTACATCATTCTGTATTCAAGGATCTTCACTGAACGGTGTGATGGATATGCCTTTAAGTGTTGTTCAGAATTATATTTCGAATTAATATTGAGCAGTGTTTTCCATGGAAAGTGTGAAGCAGTTTTTATTATATATATTTGCACTATGCACAAATTACTATTTTCTGCGTAGTGTCAAAAGTAAATCTAGGTGATACCTTTTCACGGAAGTTATAAACATCGACAGAAGAAATAATTTTCTATTGACTGTATTCGTGAAAAAGGCATAAATATTCATGGAGAAACATAAGCATCTCATATTTGCTGATGACAGAAAATATGACCGTTGTCAGATGGAGATGACCTGCAGGGAAAAGTTATGATTTAATAAAAAGTCTGAAAGCTTGTGTTTGGGTTAAATGAGAAAAAACAAGGTCGTTAGACAAAGTTAATCAAACACTTCAAATATTGGAAGGACAACTGGAAAACATCAGAATGTATACCTAGGACAGCTATTAAAACTGATGACATCAAGATGTTATGATGCCATGTGACATTACATCCGAGTACTAATCTGTACCTTATGTTCGTCGGTCTCATTTATCTTTCAACTTACAAATCCTTGTGTTTATATCTGTAGCAATGTCATCTCTTATCTAATTTAAATCCCTTTCAGTTCACTAATCTACATTTAAAATTTTGACTTCAAACTTTCGTGACTGCAGGAATTCATATTCTTGGTTCTTTCGGTAAAGTCCCGTAGATAGAAAATTAAGTTAAAAATAAAAGCAAAAAAAAACACGTTTCAATCGCAACACAAGCGGTCTTCATCCGCCTGATGAAGACCGCTTGTGTTGTGATCGTAACGTCGTGATTTTTTGGTTTTATTTTGAATTAAAATATTTCTAATTTTATTTTCTATCTACATGACTTTACCGAAAGAACCAAGATTAGAATCTACATTTTGTCTCCGTGACCATATCTCTGGCCACTCAATAGCTTGGTGGGTCACTTCCAAGAACCATCATGGGCCTCATCTGACCCTCGATGTTACCAGTAACAAAACCCAGGATTACAGAATGACCAGAATGGACAACTTATTTAGACAATTTATATGAAGAGTACATACTGCATCAGGTACATTTTGAAGCGTAACTGAAAGTTAATCAATACAACACCTGTTATAAGTCTAAGTATCCCTATATTTACATATGCTTTTTATAATTCGTGCTGGCCTTTCGCCAGTGGTGGAATTCCCACTTTCCTTCAGTTGAGGTCCAATCAACAGCTTTCGATTTCTGCAGCGAAGGTTGGAAATTCCACATTTTTCTCCCAGGAACAATCCTTAATGAAAACACAACCCCCACCCTATTGATTTTGCTGCACCAAGTGGTGCACATTTTACCCTTCCCAGAAGGAAGATGACGACGATGTTAGTTAAATAATCCTTAGAAATCTCAGTCTTCTCAATGTTTAAAGGGTCCAGTCAGATGCACAGCACAGTTTTGTAAATCTCCATTGTTATGTGTCTTATCCACCACACCGATTACAGGGGTTGGAGTATATCGTGCGGTGGACATACCCACGTGTTATACCGCTGCCCCTCGCAGGCAGTCCGTCAAACAGACGTAACGAGCGTACAGCACTTAGAAGTGCTTGTCCATAACAAACTCGCACTCGAGAGTTTATACCACCTTGACCTGGAATCAAACCAGGTGCCTCCAGATGACGGTACCAATATGCAACCTGTAATATGATGCCTTATGTATGCAAATCATTAAGTTTGCATGTACATGACACGGGAATAAAACAGCAAACAATACAAAATACACAAATATATCATAAAACCATCAGTATACGTGAGAGTTTGGAATGTCTCCCGTGAGAGATTTTCTTAACTTGGCTATGCATAAAGTACACCGCAACAAGTGTTGGATAATAACGATACACAACGTCGTAAATATATTACATCCATTCCAGATATACAACCAAATCAACAGTAAGAGAGTTCCTGGTAACAGAGTAATGTAAAAGATAAGGTAAAGGTGGAGCCCTGCAATTGCTTGCTCACATCACTGCTGGCAGGACCTCCATTAGAGGGAGCTCTAGAGCCCTTCTAGAGCAGTTGTTCACAACCTTTTTTTTGGCTGTTACCCCCCTTGTTGAATTTTGTTTCAACCGAGTAACCCCCTTTCCTGGCCCAACATGGTTGAGAAATGTATGAATAATGAACATATTTTCACCAATTGTCCATTTTGTGAGGTATCCCAACTTGCTATTAACTGCAAGCGAATACAAAAAAATCACCGGACCCTCTGCATGGATGACGCCATTTGTTCGCGCTCGCGGGTTACCCTTTGAAACCCCACATTACTTACGATCAATGAGTTTAGCAAGGTCTTTTATATCATTCCAGGTTATATGAATTTATTTGTATTATTTTATCTTGGCAGATTCATAAATTATTATTCACCAATGACTCGCATGTATGATATAATTTCACACAGTTATAAACACCACACCTGTGACATTGCCACGTACACCCCAGGGGTACGCGTACACCCGGTTGAGAACCACTGCTCTAGGAGGGCATTTGGTCCACATTCACCCTGGTCAGATTCCTTGGAAGAGGTCGGAGTAGCCGCACCTTTTGGAGATTTAAAAAACCTGCTCACTGTTTTACCTGCCACGTTGGGAGATCACAACAAACCCAACCCACAACCTCTAGATTACAAGTTCAATTTGCAAACCATTCCATCACGGCAGCATCATGTATTCTTGCGTCATAAAATGTGGCAGAGGCGCAAAGGATCTACCATCAGGAGACCATTCGCAACCGAGCTCGCCGAATGTCGCTTGACCATCTCCGCTCTGCGTCTGTGGAGTAAGCTTCCTTGCGGTAATACGCAATGAGCGATCGCCTAGTCTTCAAGAGACGGCTGAAGATATATCTGTATGAAAGAGCATTTGGGCGACACTTGGGCTTTGTGCCGTGTGCTCTAGACTTGTGAGTGACTCGCTGCACGAGTTCTACACCGCGCTCTATTAATCGGACAATATTATAGAAGATAGGGTTGTTATAGGTTCACCTTCCATGTTTCATGTGCACATTGATACCATTACACATAATGTTCGTATGAAGTTCCATCCGTTCCTCGACACTGATACAAAAGCAATGAAATTCTGTCCACATCTGACGACTCGGAGGACTTGTGTGTGTGTGTGTAAATAGTGACCACCACTGGAAGTCCATGTATTACTAGATGCTAATTTGGGGGAATACTGCATGTAGTATGTCACTGGGGATCCATACATTCCCGAACATTGATAGAAGATACTGATGTTTGTAGTGGACACTACTGGAAGTCTATACAATTCTGGAGAGCACATAGCACTGCTGTGTGTTGTATACATCACTGGAAGTCCATATGCTCCTGAACATTGATGTAGGACGCTGTTGTGTGGAGTGGATGCGATTGTAGGTCCACATATTCTGGGACACTGTCACAGGGGACTGCTGTGTGTAGTGTACATCACTGGAGGTTCACACATTCCTGGACACTGATACAGGAAACATTGCGGAGTGGGCATCACTGGAGGTCCAAACATTACTCGACATTGATACAGGATATTTTAGTGTGTTGCGGACATCACTGGAGGCCGATACATTCCTGAACATTGATATAGACGACTGATGTGTGTAGCGGGCACTACTGGAGGGCCATGCCATTCCTAGACACTGATACAGGGCACTGCTGTGTTTGTATCATCCACCATCGGAGGGTCCATTCCTGCACAACGATGCAAAGGATTCCTTTGGACACGGGCCACCGCTGTACGTTTGTTCGCACTTTGCCGATCGCTCCGCCTCAGGCTCACATGAGCTGCAGCTTTCCGACGAGCTCCAACACCTTGCTCCTCCTGCAGAGTGCTCGCGGTGCCGGCATGCCATACACGTGCTCGAGGAAGCCATAGACGGGTGCCACCTGCGCCGGGTACTGCACCCCGCACACCCAGAGCAGCTTGAAGAGCTGGTCCAGCGCTCCAACCAGTGTCGACTGCCGCAGCGGCAGCGCTACGCCGGCGCCGCGTGCCACAATCGCGTAGCTCGGACGCCCAGATCCCACCGCCGCCGCCGGCGCCACCGCTCCGACTCCAAGGCCGACGAGGAAGGGCTGAGTCCGTGGAGGAAAGACAGCAGCGTCGTCGAGCAGCGCACTGGCGCTCGTGCCCACCTGTCGATTCGTACGTGGGTATTTTGCCGATTTCAATATTTTAACCCGGATTTATCCCTTCATATGGAACATCTCCTTTACAAGGCAGGTTTCAAGTGACACAAACATGGCAAAGACCTATAGAAACATGTTAAAATATGCATGCAGTATACGTTTATACAATGTCAAATACATTTATACAGCACAGAACAGGTATGTACATTTGTAGTGTAGAACTGAAATAAAGTTTAGTCAGTTGGTTTTCGCAGACACTCGTAATCTAAGTGTGGTCTTCCAGGTCAGGCCATGTGCTGGGGGTTTCTTCTGTCAAGCTTCTGCCACACTCTACTCCTCTACTGCAGGCATCAACATCAACTCCAGAAAATGCCCACATCATTTCGATTTAAAGCTTTCGTGACTGCAGGGATTCATCTTCTTGGTTCTTTCGGTAAAGTCACGTAGAAGGGAAATAATAAAATAATAAAAATAAAACATAATAAAATACAATTCTCACGACGTTTCGGCCACAACGCAAGCAGCCGTCCTCAAGTGAAGAACAGGTCTGTCGAAAAGACAGCGTCACCCGAGGACGGCTGCTTGTGTTGTGGCCGAAACGTCGTGGGAATTGTATTTTATTGTTTTATTTTTATTATTTTATTATTTCCCTTCTACGTGACTTTACCGAAAGAACCAAGGAGATGCCCACATCAGTTCTTCAGGAACTAAGGTAAATCCCCGCAGTATTGTGTGGCGAAAACCTTGACAGAAGATACGCACAACACGTGGCCAAGCTCGGAAGAGCGCACTTGGGCGGATGGAAATATTACAAGCTAACACAGCAGCCAATCCTACATTTTAAGGTGATTCTTTGATTAGAACAATTATTAGTAGAGCTGCACTGCATGATTGACCCGATACCTCGGTAGGCTTTGCCCCTATACCATCTGGGTCATAGCTACTTTCCAGCTTGGTTGGTTCCTCAGCGTGGCGAGATGCAATTTGCATGAACGACGCTATCATAAATTAAACATTGTCATGAGATTAATTCATTCAAAATTCTCACAGAGCAGCGCAGCACCCCCCGCATGTCAGAGAATGGCCCATGGAAAGAGATATTACAGAACCACTCCTGAAATATCTTCATAGTGACCTCTTATCCACAAATTAGTGTGCAGCTTTCTTCCAGGCATCCCCGCTACAGAGAGGAATGTGTGCCGCATGACAACCAAACCGGTATTTAACACTCTCAAGAGATGGATTTTTTGCCAAATGTAACACGATTTTTATCGTTGCGGCCATTGGTGACCGAGCCGAGACCATCAACCTGCTGCTCCTCCGATGAGCACAGTTGGCTACATATGGTGCGAAAGAAGTTCAACGTACATACGTCTATACCCGAGAACCCAGTTTAATCACAGGTGGTTTCGCCAAAACCCCCATTCTATTCCTGGCGTATAACTCACCGGAGCAAAGTCGACGAGGTAAGGAAGCGCACATTTGATGCTGCACTTGGAGCCCTTGGCTGGGCCGGCCATCGTCGGGGGGAGCAGGTGTGTCAAGATTTTGAGCATCGTGAAGCAGACTTCATCTGAATGAGAAGGAATCGTACATGGAGGCAACGATAGCAAAAAGAAAACGGAGTCAGGTGACGTGCACATGTTTACGGGCCCTTGAATGCGGGAAAGGGAGGTGGGGTCGGTGAATCAGGCGTAGATTGTCGTCACATGCTGTGAAACTCTTGACCTATTGGGCTGGTGAGACTGCTGAGTAAAAATCGTTACAGAAAGCGGGTGGGTACCCGTTTGTGGAAGATGTTGAGGGCTATCCCAACCATATGCGGGTTTGCTTCTCCACACACATGAAACACTCATTGCAAAATAATTGGCCAAACATTTTAATATAGTAAATGTACAGCCCTGTATCAGTCCATCGCTGGATGAGGGCCTCTGCATATTATGTGGGTTTGTGGGGATGACCATACTTCACCACACTGGTCAGTGTGATGTTGGTGATGGCAGAGAGTATAGATGTGGGAATATAGAAGCACTGTGAAATCCTCACTTAACGTGTGTTCCTACCTAAAATGCGCTTTTGCTATAACGAGGTTCTTCCATGGGGGTTACACTTTTCACACAGAGTGGAACGCGCCCCCCGTTATGACGCAGTTTCTGAGCAGTCGACAATGAACTACTTTCTTGAGCTGCGCGGCTAAGCTGTATGATGTTGTATGCAGAATGATACAGTACGTGGAATGATACATTATGCGGCATACCCTCATCTCAGTTATTTGCTCTGCCATGGGATAACTGCAGGATTATTTAAAAGTGCAAATGTGATTCAAATTTGCAATTTTTATTTATTCATTCCCGTAGTGTGTATATATATAGTCAATAATTCAGCGCTTAATGCAGCACTTTGCAGGAATGCATCTTCTGTGTTAATAAATTACTGTTTCGTACTACAATAGATTTTTCTGCACTGCTCACTGCTGCCCACCACGCAACCCCGTGCCCTATAACAACCTGCTGTGCATGGTGGTCTCCATTCCAAGCTAGCCTGCTTAGCTTCCGAGATCTTGACAAGATCGGGTGTGTTCCAGGTAATTTAGTTTTTGAGAATTAAATACTCTCGCGGACGCACGTACATTGTAAAGCATGTATGTATGTATGCTGAACTTCTTTTGCACCGTATGTAGCCAATCGTGCTGATTGGAGGTGCAAAGTGTGTCCACCCCTGCACTGTAATAAAGCATCATGTAAATCCACGCCTTTTTTTGCTCTGCACCTCCGATTAGCACGGTTGGCTATGTATGGTGTGAAATAAATTCAAAATACACACGTACATACTCGTTTCTGTTTGCGCCTTCCCTTCGAGGGGACTGCCTTGCAGCCG
Source organism: Lampetra fluviatilis (assembly GCF_964198595.1). Classification (NCBI taxonomy): domain Eukaryota; kingdom Metazoa; phylum Chordata; class Hyperoartia; order Petromyzontiformes; family Petromyzontidae; genus Lampetra; species Lampetra fluviatilis. The sequence continues at coordinate 13,532,870 of NC_136277.1, forward strand.
CGTCTCTCTGTGGCTGATAGAGCGGGGGTGTGTGTGGACCGTGCTCACCGGGGGTAGCTGCCACCTCCACATCCCGGAGGAGGATCTTCACGTCCTCGGACTCGTGAACGGCGAGCCGGCGCAGCTTAGGCACGTACGTGTGCTCCCACCGCTCCACAAAGTTGCGTCCCTTCCCGTATGAGATTTTGTCAAACTCCGCATCGAGCTGGGCGAGGGGGACAATTTTGCGATCTTGAACGCGATGTTCGTCAGCGGGGTCAAAGGTGCCCCCCATTATTGTCGTTGTTGTCATCAATCAAATAATAATTAGGGTCATTATTATTATCTCTAGACTATTGCAATTGTCACTAAACATTGATGGCATTGCCAATACACTCACCCATACAGTCACATGCAGTTACCTACCCAACCACTCACACATGCATCCTACCTACATATTTATACAACCATCCACCCACTTATCCACCTGAATTCTGACCCATCCACCAACCTACCCTCACTCAAATACTCAAATACACACCCATACTTGCCTAATCACTCCATGACCAAATTCATCACATTCTCACGCATAAACACACCCACTCATATACACATTCATTCACACACCACCCTCACCCACCCATTCACACTCACTCATCGCCTCTTTCACTCACACTCACATACAAACCCACGTAATCGCCCAACACTCAATAACCCACGATATCACAATTTCATCTAACATATTTACCCATTCATTCACCTTACTCACTAAATCACCCACTCATTCAAAAACTCATCCAACCACTATCCACACCACCCAGCCACCCACCCACCCACCCACCAACACAACCACCACCCGCAATCTGACTCAACTCACCAGACCGGGAATGGCCACCAGGCGCTGGAAATCTCGCGGGATTTGCTCTGGGTCGCTCGTGGCGTCGCTTGGGTCCAGCAGCAGTGTCCGGCTCCGCTTGACGGCCATTGCCGCCGCCATGCCGCACCCGCCCTCCTCCAGTTTCCGCTTGTGCCTTTTCGAGAATTTTTTCTGGTCGGCGTTCAGCTTGCGCCGCAGATTCCGCAGACGGACTTCTACAAATCCCGTGTGGCCCTGAGGGTCGTAAAAATGTTCCTGTGGCAGACACGGGCGCAAGATTGTTCGATGCGGATCGTGCGTATTTGTTATGCTGTAACGGGGGTGGCCAAACTTCCTCGCTGTACATGCCACATGCAAAAAATCTTCTTATGGCCGAGAGCAGCAATTGCGGGGCCGGTGTGCATCTGTGAAAGCTCCCCAGGAGTAATCATGTTTGGCTCTGTTGCCAGGTGCAAGTGCCCCGGACCACTCCTGCTTCTGCAGATTTTTTCTATTTCAAATGAGGTTACATTGAAAAGTAATACAATTGTATCTCTCTTGAGCCACACTTTAAACTATCCAAGAGCCGCATGCGGCTTTTTGAGCTGTGGTTTGTCCACCCCTGTACTGAAATAATATTAACGACGATTATTGAATCCTAACTCAGTGTCAGACTCATTTTCAGAAGGATGCTGCATGGGGTTGTTTGGTCAATGTCTTTTGCAATAAATGTAATGTTTTCCACTCACATTCTTACCACAAACTTATTCACCCACTTACTTACCACATTGTTACCCACCCACAATACTTACGCACCTACTCACTAATTCAGTCACTTACACAGTTACTTGCCAACACACTCGCTCACAATCGTACGCACAAAATTACTCGATTAGCACGGTTGGCTACATACGGTGAGAAAGAAGTTCAACATACGTACTCACCAACCCACCCTTTCACCAACTTACTCAACCACCAACATAATCGCTCACATTCTCAACCAATAACATATCCACATACTCGGTCACATACCCACTCACTCACTTGCTTGCTTAACTCACTCATCTACCCGAGAATATAACCAGCAGATTAGGTAAATAAACTCACATGGCCAGTGACACTAGAGCCCCCGATGTCCAGTCTCTGGGACGGGAAGATGTCGATTATTTCCTGGGAGATGCTCGTCTTCTCCACGGAACTTGGGTAGCTAGAGGGAGTTGGGGGAGCACAGAAAGACCCATGCGGCGTCATGATAAGCCCCCCCCCCCCCCAAAACCATGCCTCAATGCCTGATACATGCAGTGTAATACTTAACGTATTAAAATTGGTTTTATTACGAAAAAATATTTCCCCTCAACAATCTACAGTAAAACCTTGGATTGCGAGCATAATTCGTTCCGGAAACGTGTTTGTAATCCAAAGCACTCATATATCAAAGCACTCATATCAATTGTGATCACGTGACGCTCGGCAGACAAAGCGTATACACGTACAACTTGTATTGCAAGACCTCGCTCGTGTATCAAATTAATATTTATTCAAAAAATTTGCTCGTCTTGCAAAACACTCGCAGACCAAGTTACTCACAATCCAAGGTTTTACTGTATTCCCAATTCTGCTCTATGCATCATGTCATGGAACTCTCGCCGAGCGGTGTATTGCTTCACTTTCCCACATTCCCTGTGAATGATAAATGTTGTTCGCATTACTTTCAAATCGATTTTTTTTTCAAATTATTATCAGAGATAGCCAAAGTAGGTGAAAAAGCAAACAATTTGACAGTGACTGGACTAAGACCATCAATTCCCAACACTTGAGAATCCGGTTTGATCACGTGCGGCTGAAACTTGTATTCGAGCTCAGGTTTTCATAACACATGTATCAATTTGTACATGTTTGTAATGTACACCTAGACTAACTGAACCAAGGGGACACATAACTAGACGGAATAAACCATTCAAATGATGAAAAGTAGACCTTTAAATTAGATTAAAATGTGTCGATAAATGAGACTAAAATGTGTCAATAAATGACCATGCATTGAATTGAAATTGAATTGCAACAAGCCTAGTAGCTAGCTATGCTTCAAACCATACAATAAACTAATGCGATTTTCTTCTAATAAATTAAACAAATACCGTATCCATCCTGTTCTTCCTGTAAAGTTATGCAGGCCGGACATCGATTCCAAAGACTTTTATCCCACAATTCCATGCTTAAAACAATGCAATGTATTCTTCTTCTTGCGTATGGCTTATGTAGATGCAGAGCAACAACTACAATTTTACATTCAGGTGGTTAAGCCAGATAATCAGGTCAGTAGTAGCGGAGTGGATCGCTGTGATGTCTCCTTCGTATTTGTGGACTGTGCATTGCGTTGTTATATGTTGTACGGTCTGTTCTGGATGACCACAGTCGCACGCTGGAGAGTTTTTAATTTACCTTACTAAGCATGGACTTAAGCCAATGTTAAGGGGAGTTTAACCTCATATGTAATTTGCCCCTTATTGCTGATTATAGTATTTTAGAAATATCGTAATAAAATTCCATATCTGTAATTTTAAAAGTAACATAACCTAATTACTTGACTATGTTTAAAATTACTTCGTTTAAATCAACCTAATGCAAAATCAACTCGGAACATGCCCGATCTTGACAGATCTAAGCAGGCTTGAGCCTGGATAGTACTTGGGATGGTTCACCACTGTGCAAAGCAGGTGACTATAGGCTGTGGGACTATGTTATGGGAAGCACAGTGTGGGGAGGCCCAATCCTGCAGCATAATAACAAAGGGCTATCCACGGATCGTTAAATCAACGCATGCTAGGTTGATTTAAATTCATAAATGACAGCACTATGCTCAGTGTGTACAGAGACATACATTGTCTCTGTAGACACTTATATTAAAACTGGTTCAGAGTTTTGCTTGCAATGAATCAACGCTGCTGAAAATCTTTCGCTTCCAGAAGTCCGTGGGACCTATGGGTTGTGTAAACATTACTTTTATTTAAGTGGAGACAGCTTTATGAGACATATTGTCTACATATCTATATTTGGTAATAATATAGGACTACTGGTGCTGGTCTTTGGTAATCGAATTACACGAACCGGTTACCGCCCAGGACTACACATACACAATACGTGCAAAGATGCACACATACATCTTGCTTTCGCATATATAACCGCACATATATACTGCATAAAGATCACTATATAGCCTTATTAGTTGAGTGGTCGAATGCCGTTAGCGAGTACCTATTAAGGTCATATCGCGTACGTGAAGGCGGTGACCAGTGCCATGCCTTGCTGTCTTTGTCTCTCGAGTGCTAAAGTTTACACACCGCACCAGCTACTTATTTAAAGCAAAGTTCACCTAGGGGAGACCCAGACCAGGTTCAGATTCCACTTGCCACTGATGTCATCCATGGCTGGGCATCGAACGCCTGTCTACAGGTTTGCAGTGCTGTGCACGAACCACTACACCACCACTCCTCACAAACGCACACACACTAACTGCACATTTGCCAAGACAAGGACTTCTTCAGCCTCACGAACCTCACTTAAAAATGGTGTTAGTGAGCAACTATTACGGTTGCCACAGCACACGAGGACACACACACACGTGTAACAAACACAGAAACACAACAGATAGTTTATCCCGAACAATGAGTATATCTACGTAGCAACAGCCTAGCGTATGTCCGTATGTCTAGCTATCTATCTGGCCATCTGCCTTTATGCCTGTCAATCAGTGTGCCTGTGACAGTCTACCTGTTATTTCTATCTATGTGTCTGTGTGTGTGCCTTGTCTGTCTGCTGGATCATCTACCTGTTTATAGGTCTCTATATATACGCCTGCATGCCAATCTACTTGTGTGCCTACCGTTCCTCAGTCTGTTTTTCTCTTCTGCCCGTCTGCCTCTCTGCTTGCCTGCCTGCTAACCTGCCTGTATGTCTGTCTTTCTGCCTGCGTGATTGCCTGCGTGATTGCCTGCATAACTACCTGCATGCCCGCATGTCTGCATACGTGTCTGGTCAATCCTGCCAGCGTTCTTGCCTTTCTCTAACTCTGCCTGCCTGTTTATCTGTCTGTATATCTGTATGCATATGTCCGTCCGTCTGATTGGGAGACAACACCTCACCACACCGCGACACTGTCGAACTGCTCAGGAATACGTACAAGCCGTGCCGTTCGACCAGGTGGGAAACGGCCAATTTGACCAATTCCTTCCTCGAGGACTGCGATAACATGCCTGTGCTCTGGCACGCTTCAAAGAGGTGTGGCGCGCGCCTCTGCAGGAATGCGCGGAGGTTCAGGGGTGCCCGGGTCCCCGCAGCGCTCTGGCAGTTAGCGGCGACCGCCTGCGGAAATAACAGTGTCGCCGTTATCATCACGATCATCATCACTGTCGTTATGATCGTCATCATCATCATCTTCACGACGATTGTCAATCATCGTCATAATCGTCATCATCTTTTAGTGCTGTTGCAACGATTGTTGCGAAGTTGTCATCGCCACCACCATTCTCGCTACCAATTCCAACATGACCCTAGTCTTCATTTCAAATATGTAATATCAGCATTGTCTTCATCACTTGTCCTCTGGACCAAATATCCATTTCTATAGGCCAATTCAATTTGGGAGAAACTACACGTGTAAGGATGCATTGATTCATAAACTAAAATAGATTCTTACGATAACTTTGTATGCAACAAGTCGTGCGTGAAAGAATCAATAATTTTTTTACCATTTTTGAAAGGAGAATTATAGAATCTATTCGTGTCATGATTCGTGACAATTCATCCAAACATTGGAGGGATTAATCGGTACATGACTAGGAGACATCGATTTTGTTAATTGTTCTATTCAAATGTACACATGACTAGGAGACACTCATTGATAGTACTATTAAAATGTACACAAATGGACACATTTGAATGAGGTCAACTCATAATCCGCAGCTCACAAATTCAAATCCGGGGTGGCAGCCACCCTCAGCCCATCATCATCATCCTGCAAGGAGGTTACATTATTGCCATTTTGTGGAAAGTCAATGGTGAGTGTTCTATGTAGAGAAAAGCTACTGCAATGGGAATATGGAATTTCCACAATTAGCTTAGGGCTGTTAATTGAAAAGAGCAGTGCCTCCCACATCACTTATCCTAACAGGGGCAAATTTGGTACAATATTCTTTGGCTTTATAAAGCGTCTAAATGCAACCCTATCTCAACATTCACATCTTGACAAAATAGCCAAAACATTGCTTGGGTGATGTTTTCCCAACTGTATATAATTAATACATGTCTTGTCCTCGGAAAGTTTTAATTCAATTGTTTCTCATCGCATGATCTCATTCGATTAAAATTGTATACTTTTTCATGACAATGTTGTGTTTGTTAGTAGAGTACACCATGATGATATGTGCCCGTTACGATAATCGCTGTGGTATGTTCCGCATGCTTTCACATGCTGTGTTTCGTTCTCATGTGCAACCTGAATTCCTCTCGTTGGCCTCTTTAATGGTGTACGTTTTGGAGGTCTGAAATGCAATGCACCGTCAGCAGTCCTTGATCCATGTCAGCCTTACAAAAAGACTTCCAATCTCAATTTGTTTTCACCTGGTGAAACGAAGACTTATTCTTGAGTAATATAATGATAACAGACTGAGGGTGTAATAACCATCTTGATACATTCCGTCTGCATCACAGTGGACATTAAAGATCCCCTGACATCATTTGCAAGAGGCTATTGCGTGCTGGCGTCAGCATTTTGCCAAATTCGAAAGTTCCACTGCAAACACCTTGAGACTAAGCATATAAATTGTCGCCCACTACTGGCTAATGCCCCAGGTCACTCTTGCAAATGAGACTCACCCTGGTCTCAGAGTTCTCACGTGGTTAAACAAAATAAACTTAGAACTTAAATTCATTATTGTCTCCTTCACTCGCTCAGGAGTCAAAACGTTTTTGTGCACTTTAAATTTAAGATCGCTACACTCCAATGGTCTCCATTGATTGAGTTTATTGTTATTTATCACATGTAATATGTTACAGGTTCGTTTTGATGTTGCAACAATTACGGTCACACTTTTTTTATCTTCCAACTTGCGAAGCAAACAAGAAAACCAAACATGTCAAACTACACAATAAAAATTTGTGAAACGTAGCTTGTGTGTGTCAGTCATCTCAGTCAGTTAACCCATATAACCTGGGAATGTCCCATGAGCTCCTGCCAGTGAGCTTTCGACATGTTACATGGCATCACAGTCCACCTAGGCTGCCATAAGCGTACAAGTGACATCACCGTCACTTAGTGGCAGATGGTCGCTGTGGTTGTTATCGTGTGTCACTCTTAATTGCAATAGTTTGCACAGGGCACTGCGATTCCAACCTGGGTACGATTCCCAGCCACTGAAAACGTCAGTGACAACTGGAATCTCACCCTGGCCTTAGCCACTCCTAAGCTAAATGAGTATTAAATGGTCAGCGGGTAGTGTTGTATATGTGAATATCAGCATTGGGGAGACATAGGTGATTGGTGTAGTGGTGGCCACACCCCCGCCATTTCCCTGTGTGCCATGCTGGCCTTAATAGGTGCTCCCGAGTGTAACACGTAGGCTTTCGTGATCAATATTATCCATAAGAGGTTTTTTGGGTTAGATCGCGTAAATAAAAATGTGTCGTTAACCCAACCGATAATGGATATCCATTGTAATTTATATGCAGACATTAAACCCCCCTGGCATTCGCACCTGATTGGCTCACAGGTGACGACATCACATTTATCCCTCTATTTATGAACAAAACAGAAGCATTTCTCCAAATCTGTCTGTCGCCTGATGATGCTGGTTGTAATTACTGGCGAAACGTCGTACTCAAATCGTAAATGTTGTGGGGTTTGTCTCCAACACACCGGTGTGCTGCACTAGTAACGAATTGGCACGTTTTGCTTACGTGACAAACCTTACTAGTTGGCTGTCGGGTGGTGGCGGGTTTATTGACACATTTATATTTACGAAATCTAATCCAAAAAAACCTCTATTAAGGTGCTCCCTAATCTGCACTTAAGCTCTAAATGGCTCAATAGGGAAGCTTTGTGTTCAAAGCTTCACCCGCCATTTGCGTTAACAAATGCAGACAAACGCGACCTCATTATAACCCAAATAGCATCAAATAAAAAAAGGAAATTGGTTGGTCAAATTTCACAAAGGTATTCATGGAGTTAACCAACATCAACATTAAAAAATAACTCTTGATTTTACAATGGGAAGGGTTTCAAGGTCAAATCACACTTAACAGTCAGCTCAGCCCCCAGAGGGCACAATCTCCAGAACTACCAATCCTACTTGCATATACGCGTGTCCTCTGTTGTGACTGTAAAAATAGGTTCAATAAAGTCAACTCAACCCATCATAATTTATCCTCGAATAAACATCACCATCATAATCGTCATTGTCACCATCACTACCACCGGCAGCTGGACGCATGATACATGAAATGGATCGTACATGCAAGAATCCATTTTTTTTTAATTCATACACCTTTGCACGTAATGGGTTCACGTTAGCTCTGCTGCCGCTAGTGGCCAATACATCTCACCGCAAAATAAAAAAAAAATGAAGTGAATATTGGATAAATATGGCAAACCACGAATCACATCCAGGACTTAATTTCTGACCAAAAATGGACGTGACTAGCAATCACAGCTATTGCAAGAGGTATACTGGATGTGGTGTGCCGGGTATGCAAATATATTCCGGGTCACGGACCCGGACAGGCCCAACTGAAATTAAAGCCATGCGTATATCATGAAAGAAGCACAATCACACGCTGCTGTGGGTACAGGGTAATGGCATCACTGCAACTCAAACATACGAACGGCAGTCCCTGTCATACAAACCATAGAAATCAGTCCCAGTAGTTTCGTGACCGTACCCGAATGGCATTCTGCCAAATGGACCATAGGAATGGTCGTGCAGAGATTCGAACTAATTAGATAACCAAGGAACAAGCCCACATGCGAGCCGACAAAAGGGGCCCCGGCAACCCTACCCCTCGGGCTTCTTGTCCCCGCACGAGTACCTGGGCAGCACAACCAAGTTCTGCCGCCCACACACCTGGTAACGGTGCGAGCCTTGCTCTGCGAGGGCTGGGCCGGCTGCGACGTTAGCGATGGTGGCGGCGGCAGCGGCGGCGGCAGCAGCAGCGTCAAATGGACGCGAGCGTTCCCTCGACGGATCCATCGGCCTGGGCCTGATGGGCCTGTACTTGGGCACAGAGGCCACGGGCGTCCGGTAGTTTGTGGAAGCTGGCGCTGACGTTGATGTGTGCGTTGGCACGGGCGCGCAACGTTTGGCGATCGGACGCAGAGCGGTGTTGCTGCGAGGAGAGAAGGGTCCCGATGTCGTTGACGATGATGCTGGGGCGGAGGAGGTAAAGGAGGAGGAGGTGGTGGCGGATGAGGAGGCAATGGTGGTGGTTGTGGCGGTGGTGATGGTGGCTTTGGAGCGGCGTCGTGGTGGGGCTGATCGGCGGGCACGGGGATAGCGGCCCGAGAGGTTGGTGAGCGTCTGGCAGGCAGAGTCCTGCAGCGAGGTGACGTCCTTGATGATGAAGCCCGCCGAGGAGGAGCTTTGGCCTGGAGGTGGAGAAAGTGGAGATGACGACGGAGGTGACGGAGGAGTTTAAGGAGGTAGAAGAGGAGATGATGGATGGAAGAAGTGGAGAATGAAGAGGAGTTGATAGTGGAGGTGGAGGAGGACCAGGTGGTATCATTCAAGGTATTTTTTATTGATATCAAATTAACTTAAATGCTCCATTTAAATACCTTGATTATTAAATTCAATACCATCCTGTCAGTTGGTCCATGCTTTGCTCTGGCACCGATTGTTAAGAGTAGGTGTAAAGGAGCCTTTTTGTGGGAAGTCAACAGTGGACGTCGCATGAAGCAATTGATGCCCAACATAGGAATGTGGAATTTTCACTGCTGGCACTAGACCGGCTCATTTGAGCAGGGAGACAAGTTTGACGATGACAACTACGCGAGCCATGCTTGCCGCACGAGACGCTGAACCTCAATTGACCCTCGGGAGGTTAACCGAGCCAGGTTCCAGGGCCATGCTGTGCCACCTCGGCACAGCTCCAGGAGGCCCCTGATTGATTTTCCACTGCAGAAGCCAGCCATGCCCCTGACTGATGTCACATAAACTTTGTACTGGTCGTTTTGATTGTATTGTTTGTTGTTATAACTTTCTAACCAGCTCCTACCAGACATCTGTGAAAAAGAGCTTCATAGCTCATCGGATTTCTCCAGGATAAATAAAGATTCTGATTCACATGCACTGTTGCAGCTCAGATGTGCCAGTGGAAAAGAGGTGTTAAAGGACAATTGAACTGCACGAGTGCACAGCCATCATACCATTAGATGGGTCCATTTGCAGTGTGCGCTCTCTGTAAATCAAGTCACCATCGTCCACAGCCTCTTCCACCTCGTCTGGAAATGCACACTCAAAGTCAGGACACCTGTGTTGACTTCCACAGTGCAATGGCTATAGGTCCACCCTTGCAATATACACGGTATCTGTGCAGGCACACGGAACACCTCACCGTGATCGCAAGTCTCCATTTTAATGATGTGTCCCGACCATTCCAAGCCGGTGAAGTCCACGTTCGGTATCAGATTCTCCCCCGTCTCATCTGCCGAAAGACACATTCAATTACAAGTTTTACAATATCTGTGCCTTTGGTAGGAGTCTCTTGATTTAAATAGGGGTCCCTCTCTCTCTCGGGCAGTGTTTCTCAAGTTCAGTCCTTGCGACCCCGACTGGTACAAAGAACAAAAAACTGAATACATTTGTCAATAACACTGTGGCCTTAAATAGAAAAGTTTATAATAGGCGACGTTTTGGGAAATAGCCCTTCATAGCATGCCCTTGATTACCAACCATCAGGTACAATGCAGTGTGCAGTAGATCAATGTGCACAATAATATACATATGCGAGTTTGGCACATTCTATGATGTGACAGCTTGGTGAAGAAAGGACTGCAAGGATGTAGGGGACAAAAAAGGCAGAAAAAAATGCTGATTTGACAACTGGAAAGGGTCTATAAAGTGAAATGAAGAACGCTCAAAGATAAAATGGGATTGAGGGAATTTCTGCAAAAGATATGCGATTTAGCAAAGGACTAAAGTGGGAGAGAACAGAAATACTGGTAACCACAAAAAGGATGGGTAACGAGAATTGAAGTTGAGAAACACCGCTCTAGGTTGAATAGAGGGTCTATTCTCAGTTTCAGTCAGGATCTCTCCCGCTTACGTCACTCTTTTTGGTTTCAGTAAGAGTGTAATTTAAGTGGGGGTCTATCTCGTGGTTCAACAAGGACCTTCCTAGGTCCATTCTAGGATCTTTCTTGGCACTACAGTGGCGAGATGTTAACTCCCTTGCCTGGTATGCAGGACGTCGTGCATTCGATCCCTGGAGAAAAGTCACGTGTACGAGGGGGAAGCAATCTATCCCGTACAGATGGAACTGATGGAGTCCATATTTTTGCTGTATGCCATCTCCTGGCGAGCCAGGATATGGCACCTCCACACCCCCACAGGAAGTGTCACAAGATTAGTTCGATCCACCAACCCTGTCTCCACTGTGCTGGATTACAGGAATGCATAGCCACCACCGTTTCAGTGTGTTCTGAAAACCTACACGTATATTACGATGGGTGAGGACTTCAATACATTAAATGAGAAAAGTACAAACTCACTGTAAGGTGGGGGTTCACACTCGCTCGCTTCCAGCAACTCCGTTGCCGCGCTGCACGCCGTCACGTCATCCTGGTGTTGAACTTCCTCCCCAGGTGGACTCGAGGGCTCAACATATGTACCGGCGCCATCCATGGCCCCCAGCCTCTGCACGGACAACAACAGCTCCCGGCTCAAGCCGCTGAACAGCGCGAGCAGCACGTCCACCAAGCCTCCCAGGGTCACGTCGCCAGGGGAGGATGCAGCGGCGGCGTCGTCCCAGCGCGGTGTCCCATCGTGGTGCTCGGCATCCTGCAGGGCCTTCACCACCTGCCGCAGCACGGCGTAGAAACCGAAGGGCAGGCGGTCGCGCGCTGTGGCCAGCAGCTCGGCCCGCACGAGGCCGTCCCCGACGCAGGCACGCAGGACCCCGTAGTCCCGGATGCCCAGCTCCGAGTCCATGGCCCTGGCCACCTCCGCGTTCACGCCCTGTGCCTCCAGCCATGCCGGGAAGTCCCCGCTTGGCTCCAGCACCGGGGTGGCCACTGCACACGCCATCCTGATGGGGTGTGGAGGAAAATCCGATAATAAAACATAGCCATCGATTTGAGTGTTATTGGATTTATTTTAAGTAACAAACCAGGTCAGCTTTCAAACATTGCTATATCGCGTTTGCATGCTCTCCTTTCATACATGTGGTTTTCTCCACTCACTATAGTTTTCTACACACACCAAACAAAACTAGGATCATTCAAAATAGGTTCAGCAGTGGAGCAGTGGTTAGGCGATCTGCACTGTGTACCCAGCCACCCTAGTCGATACCCTGCCATGGCTAATATCAGTGGGGAGTGATATCCGAACCGGCTTTGCGGCCCCACTTTCGCCAAGCCACATTGATCAACATATGGTTGTATTCGGTTATGTTATTCTAAACAACAATTTTACTTGACCAGTGTAGACTGACAAAAGCTGAGGTTTATCACTATAGTATTGCTGTTAAATTATTATCACCCCACATCATACATGTATATGTATGTTCAACTTCTGTCGCAACGCACGTAGCCAGCCGCACTAATCGGAGGTTAAATCGGCACTCCTTTTGAATTGTACTCTGCTTCTCGTTTGCCAATGAGAGTGAAACTGATCCTATCCGCCCTCCTACCAACTGCCCTTCAAATTATATGCACCCCTGACTCAATACGCATTTGTTTGTGGATATGAGGAAACAGGACAATCATTTGATTATCCGCGTGAAGGCAAAAAAATGCAAGAATAATCACTGGCAACAGGATACACCAGCAGTAGCTGCAATAAGTAGTGTGGATATTTGTGTATGCATCCTTCTGGAAAATGAATAATATTGTGTGAATCTAATAACATACCTGTCAACCCCTTATCAGTGCCTACCAAATCAGACCGTATTGGTCACCCACTTACCCCATGCCCATATAAATCTCAACGTTCATCCTACAAAGTCCCATGCCAAAGAAGAAACACAAATATACAACACGTGTTTTTTTTGCCCGTATTGAAACGGCCGTACGCCATATCGACCTGAAAACTCAATTTCCCTGTACTGTACAAGAATACGGGTAACCCATATGAGTTGACATGTATGTAATCGATGAGAATAGGTTTTCCCCTTTTTTTCTGGCAACAAAACAGGTGTTAAGATGTTAAAACACCAAACTGAAACCTTTTACAAGGAATCATATCTGCATTAGCCACAATACTTGTGGTCAGAATGCAAACACAAAACATACTCTGATAATATATGCATTGTCTTTGAAACTGATTGGTCCACACCAGAGACAGCTTTCTTTGGAGTCTAGTCTCAAAAGGTGTTAGACCAGAGGACCCCAAAAGGCGTACAGTACAAAGACAATCACTATCAGAGTAATGAGAGCTCGCTCGGGGTGAGCAGGAGGTCCCATGATGTATGTAATCACCATCAGCAACGGAATTCTGACGGTGCCAAGCTGTTATCAGCACACTTTTAAAACACACCCCGCAAGTTGTAATCAGTTGTGATGATAGACGGTGAGGTCTGCAACAAGAGTAGTTCAATAGACAGCTAGACAGCCGGACAGACGAACACGGACTGACGAACAGACAGGGCAGACCGAATGACTGAATCAGAATCTTTATTTGTCCTGGGAGGCATCCGGATGAGCTATAAAGCCATTTTTCACAGACGTCTCGGTAGACGGACCTGACAAACAGACGAGCCCAGACGGACCTACATGACGAAACGACAGACATGACGGGAAACAACGAACAGACGTATCACACAGACATGACACAAAAACATGTGAGAAACTTTGGAAGATTAACGACCGCAGTGGAGGCAGGGAGACAGCACGACTGACTTGACTTTGAAATGAGAGGCACACCAGCGGAGCTCGTCAATAAGCCGCAGAGCTGATTAGCAATGCTGCTGCCGTGTACATGTACGACCATCAGCACCAGCCATGATCAATCCACTGCTGCAGTACAGAAAGGGCCTCGTCCCTCCCCGAGCACGTCACCATGAAGGAAAAGGCCTTGCGATCAAAACGGCACCGTGTGCGATTTCATAATCTTACATTTTTATTGCCCAAGTCGCCTATAGGTTTAACGTCTTCGACCGAACGCAATTGGACACGGGCTGACCCACGGACGCAATCACGAAAGCGATATCCATCTCACAAGGCCCCCCCAACTACCCACGGGGCTGATTTAAAACCCATTAATTCGTGGTTGTTTTAAAAAAAAAAATGTGTGTAAGGTGTCGTGGGGGTAAGGGGGAGGTCGGGGTGGAGGGGGTATTGTTAGTTACAACATCGAAGCATCGTAGAGATGTGGCCATCCGCTTCATCCAGCAGTGGATGGACCCATAGCGAACGATTATGATCATGGGAGACTGCGCGAGAGGGTTGTTGTTGTTGCTGCAATAACGCCGCGATTAAGACTTTTTTAACCCCCAAACATCGAGGCGGATCCCATTAACAATCTTACCTATGGGTAGGTGAAGGACCTTGGAGAGCCGATACAGCTGTGCCTGCCACGATAACTCTGGGATTGAAAAAAAACCCACAAATTAAATGGGTGAGTGGGTGGGTCGATGGGAGTGGAAACCACCAACCCGTCGCCTCGCCACCACCACCACCGCCGCCGCCGCCACCACCGCCACCACCAACAGCTGACGATTCTTCCCGAGAAAGGAAGAAACTCTCCACACCACCACCCCCCTCACCTCCACGGCGTCCTCCCTCACGGTGTCGTTTCGAGTCGCCCGGTGGCTGCAACAGAATGAGGCTCGGGTCGACCCCCCTCCTGGTCGGGTCAGGGGTCGCGGTGATGCTGACACCCGCAGTCTCTTCCTCCTCCCTCCTACTATTGAATTGGATACCAAGGGACCGTGGCAATTTACTTAAAAAAAAGAATATGAACCACGCCACCCACGCCACCGCAACAGTGTTTTACTGTAGGGGGCCGTCCATAAATGACGTCACGCAATTTTTGACCCCCCCCCCCTTTCGTCACACGGCGTCACAAAAAGTCAGACCTCCCCCCTCTCAAATATGACGTCACAATGTTCTGCCCCCCCCCAAAAAACAACATGCTTCAAATCGTATTCTTGGTTCTTTCGGTAAAGTCACGTAGAAGGGAAATAAAATAATAATAATAATAATACACATTTATTGTATTATTTCCCTTCTACGTGACTTTACTCGAAAGAACAAAGAATATGAATTCCTGCAGTCACGAAAGCTTTAAATCAAAATGCTTCAAATCGCTTTAAACTCTTGTTATTGTAGTGCGTATTTAATGTGGCGCTGTACTCTTATGGTGTACGAGAAAACATTTATTAAAAGTCTATTTAATTAAGTAGAACGTGAAGTCTATATCTTTTTTAAAGTTGCGAATTTTGATGTGACGTCACATTTCTCAAACCCCCCCCCCCCCTTCGTCACACATCGTCACAAATGTCTGACCCCCCCCCCCCCAGGTGCGTGACGTCATTTATGGACGGCCCCTAGGGGGTGACCTTTGAATATCGCGGGTGCGTCGTTCGCGGTTTCGAGCCATCGACTATCGCGACCAATCTGCCCATGGATCGTGACGATGATGATGACCTAAACCCACTAATTTAGACAAGACTTAAGCGGCACTTCCCATGAAAGTAACCCCGCGATATTCAAGGGTCTCTTGTAATTGTTTTTTGCTGCAACGTTGGCGGTGTCGCGCATAAAAAATATCAACAAATTAAAAAAATCACCACATTCTGCCTTCACCACATTCTGCCTTAATTCGAGACCCAAATAACCATCGCACAGCTCCTGGCTTTGACATTCCTCCTCGAAGATGCTCGTGTAACCATCAATCAAGTTCAAGTTAATTTATTAGGTATAGCCCTGTGAGCCATTCGGCTCTTGAATCGGATGCAACCGCAACAAACAAAAAACTAAAACATGAATAAGAAAACATCTTAATGTGACTATGTGCAAACAGAAAAGCCAAGAAAAGACAGCAAAATATTGCAGAAAAAGCACCGTACACCAACACTGTGTGCAAAAATCCCAGATCATCAGCAGGCAGATGCTCACATCCCAAAAGCTGTCAACCCATACGGTTTACCCGTATTCTTGTAACAGGTACATTACATTTTCACGTCCATACAGCCGTTTCAATACGGGCAAAAAACACATTCCTGCGAAGGGAGCTGGTAGGAACGTTGGGTTGCTCGGTCAATGGCCAGGGTCAACGGCGGCGTGGTGTATTCCGCAAATATGCCCGACTGTGAGGGCGGGCACAAGCCGGCGTGAGTAGGTTAAACGTTGAGTTTTATAAGGGCACCACGGGGTGACCAGCCCCTCCCCACCCAGCCCCACCCCTCCCACCCTCCCCACCCAGCCCCTCCCCACCCTCCCCTCCCCACCCAGCCCCTCCCTGCACTACGGACGGACACAATAATCCCATGTGGGCTGGTGTAACCAGGAGGTTCCTACCAGTAAAAGTATTGTCTATTTGTTTGAGTTTCTCTCTTGTGATGGGACAGGACTGCCTCATAGGAGCCACCCAATATTGGAGAGCAGTGGGTTTTTTTTATTGGCATGACCTAAATAATCTTTATTTTAAACTACGAAACTGTTTTTATTTTACCGGGTAAGACCCACTGAGCCATAAAGCACTTTTTCAGAAGCGATCTGGCCACAAACGATAGCAAAACGAAGTGGCTTATCACGTAGAAATATATAGCAGTAGCCAAATACTCTAAACGCGTGATGTTGATTCTAAATGTGGAGAGGAAACCCGGAGGACCCGGAGAAAAATCCATGCGATCACAGGGAGAGAGAGATGCAAACTCCAAATCTACAGCAGGTGTGAGGGTTGGGATCGAACCCACAAGCACAATTAACACATTGGTAAATAATACTGTGGAAAAAGATATAATAGGTGACGTTTCGGACAATGGCCCTTTTTAATGGCACATAAATTCAACTGTTCATCTTGCCCCCCCCCCTCGCCTCCATCCCCCCGCCTCCATCCCCCTCCGCCTCCATCACCTTCCCCGCCTCCATCCTCCCTCCGCCTCCATCACCCCCCCCGCCTCCATCACCCCCCTCGCCTTCATCCTCCCCCGCCTCTATCCCCCCCGCCTTAAACCCCCTCCACCCCCCACCCTCACCCCTCCGCCTCCATCCCCCCCTCCCGCCCCCATCCCCCCCCCCCGCCGCCCCCATCCCCCCCCCGCCGCCCCCATCCCCCCCTCCGCCCCCCCCCCTCCGCCCCCATCCCCCCCCTTCGCCCCCATCCCCCACCCCCTCAGCCCACACCCCCCACCCTTCCGCCTCCAGCCCCCCCCCGCTTCCATCTCCCCCTCCGCCTCCATCCCCCCCCTCCGCCTCCATTCCCCCTCCGCCTCCCCTCCGCCCCTCCATCCCCCCACCGCCTCCACCCCCCCCGCCTCCATCCCCCCCGCCGCCTCCACCCCCCCTCCGCCCCCCCTCCGCCTCCCCTCCGCCCCTCCCCCTCCATCCCCCCACCGCCTCCACCCCCCCCCGCCTCCACCCCCCCACTGCCTCCACCCCCCCCCTCCGCCCCCCCCCTCCGCCCCCCCCCACCGCCCCCCCCCACCGCCTCCACCCCCCCCCCTCCACCCCCCCACCGCCTCCACCCCCCCACCGCCTCCATCCCCCCCCGCCTCCATCCCCCCCCGCCTCCATCCCCCCCCGCCTCCATCCCTCTCCGCCCCCCGTCTCCATCCGCCCCCTCCAACCTCCCCCCCGCCTTAACCCCCCAAAACCCCTCCACCCCTCCCCCCACCAACCTCCAACCAACCCCCAGGCAAGGTGGCGCCGCTCTTCGCACGCGTCACGATGACGTCACGCCCTCAGTCCACCAATTGCAGTCCGAGCCGTCGTCTCTGTTCACGAGACGAGGAGGCCGAGGATTCTCCGCAGAGCCCTAAAGGCTTTGGGGGGTTCCTTTTAGGGATTTATTCTATTGCGTTGGAAGCTACCGCAGCAGCAGCAGCAACAACAACAAATATTTATACCAATTTTTTTTTTAACCCCAAAAAAGACATTCTACGAGGTAAGCGATTTTTTTCACTTGCATCTGATTTTATATTCTTTTAAAACCCCCGTTAACATATTTACTCGGCTTAATTCATTTTGCCGTTGGAATGATGGCACCTGAAGCCAGACAGGTTCGAGCCTGGGATAGTAGCGCTTTGGTGACGTCGGGGCTAGGTGGTGGGCGGCAGAGGGGACGGTGCGATCAAAAAACCCATTGTCTTACACTTTACTGGACTTCATTGACAATATAACCGTAAAGTGATCGCTGGTCGACGGTGTAATTTGACGTCGTGTGATGCTGAATTCATCCTTATAGGTTAAAGGTCACCGAACTTGCCAATCAAGGTTCGAACACCCAGGCTTGCGGCTATTGGAATAAGAGGTTTACCTTTCCGAACCACATTCATCCCCATCCCCCACACCACCTCTGGCCACCCAGCATTGCAGTATGAATGGGGACCCACGCCGCAAGCTACGGTTCATTGGGACAGGTCGTGTGTGGTGGGGTCAACCACCTTACTGGACATCCGTGAAAAATATCTCTGTAAGCTTATCGGATTCCGACGATTTGAATACATAATTCAGATTCTGACCTCTTCAGAAATCGCCTGCGCCAGCGTAGAATTAAAGCCCTTCTGCCAGCAGCGGCGTGAGCAAGGGCAATTGCAGGGCTTGCAACTCTACCTTATTTATACCAGACGAGGGGGTGGGGTGACAATGGTTTCACATGTGCGGCGAGCCTCACACTGATGTCTTATAGGCGAAAGTGCCCTCCCCACCACCTCTGAAAATTCGTGAAGAACACTGGTAAAGACAAAGAGTCCAGCGACCAAGGCCAGATACTGTTAGGGCAGATGATTTTTTTGATGTTGCTTATCTACTGTGAAGCAGCAGCGGGATCAGGCAGAAGCTAGAAAGCCAGATTAAGATAGGATCTCAACTCGTTCACTTCCCTTAAATAGTGTAATCTAACATCCACATCCCAATCACTTTATTGCCTCGCCTCCCCCTAATTGGTTCCCCATCACACATTCGTGACTCACAAAGATTGAGTCGATTCTAACCAAGCGTAGATTTACATTTCCAGCATCCCCAAATCATTGTAACCCAGACAATCGTATCCACAGCTCACGCCAATTCAGTCTATAGCTGAGAATCGGCTGGGTTATTTTGGAGGATTCATTACTGATTTAGGTTTGATCATCCGAATAATTACATAGCAATTGGGGTAAAAATCTCCCCCTCTACTCCCACGTGTGTTGGCTTGGCATCGCGAGCCGTGCAACACTGGATTTGGCTTGTATTCTGCCTTCGGAAGGCAGAATGTGGGGGCAGCTGCCATTGTTAAACGTGCCTAAGTAATTGACTACAAAAACGTAGTAGATGAAAATATAGTCAAGTAGTCGGTCGATAGTCCCAACTCTAATTCGCTCGATTACAGCACAGACTGGCCTAAAACCAGAGTCAGTTGGTCACTTAAACAAAATCTGGAATCTCATGGCATTTCCCAAACGGGATGCTTAAAATAAATAATTACCCGAGGCATTACATGTATTTTCTTGTTGGAACTGCCCACTACATCCCATCAGAATGGCGTACACAGTGACCACCGCGGTGCTGGAGCCGAGCAGTGACTTCCCAGCATGGCTGGAGGCGCAGGGCGTAAATGAGGAGGTGGCCCAGGCCATGAACTCGGAGCTGGGCATCCGGGACTACGGGGTCCTGCGCGCCTGCGTCAGGGACGACCTCGTGCGGGCCGAGCTGTTGGCCACGGCACGCGACCGCCTCCCCTTCGGCTTCTATGCCGTGCTACGGCAGGTGGTGAAGGCCCTGCAGGGCGCCGAGCCCCACGACTCCGCTTCCTCTCCTGATGACGTGACGCTGGGAGGCCTGGTGGACGTGCTACACGCGCTGTTCAGCGGCTTGAGCCGAGAGCTGCTGCTATCTGTGCAGAGGCTGGGAGCCATGGAGAACCCTGAAATTTGCGTTGCTGACTGCACTCCACCTACAGCGGATGTTGAATACAAGGACCTGGCAGTCAATAAAGAGCTGCCCTCAGAGGAGAGGAATGAATTATCCATACACAGTGAGCACCTGCTGAAAAGAGGTAATGCCCTAAAATCCTCATGGGATTATATGTGTGATGACTGTTAGACAGAGATGAGACCACTTAGTAATCTTATGCAGAGGTCACGTAGAGACTAATTTTGTCCGAGTAGATACTTTTTACACTATGGTAGGGACCAATCTACCTTTAATACTAATTTAATGTACATGGGAAAGCCTCACTGAGTCCTTCTTGTTCACGTTTGGCCAGTTCTTTCGTAAAGTGGAAAGAAATTGGAGTGCCCAAAAAAAACCCATGAGTACAAACGAATGATCTTCAACATTTTACAGATATGAGTCCAGAGTCCACTTGCTGCCCCGACAGATCTCACCAGCTGAGTAAGTTGCAGGTCTTGTAGCACATGATTTACAGCCCTATATTTTATATACTAGGGCATAGTGCCATGCAAATAGCAAATCAAATGCATTGTGCACAGTTATTCCATAAGGCATTTGGAACCCAAGAAAATGGAGCGGTCAGATGAGTTTACAGTCCAGATCCCAGATGTAGATTCCAGCCCCAGCTTCACCCTTTGCCAGGTTAAAGGACAACTTCATGATGGGATGGCCACACTCACAAATTCAAGTACACACATACACCAATATGTAAATGTTCTTTATTTATATATATATAACAAAATTAGAGCCCATTGAGACTAAAATTCTTGTTTTTAATATGGAGACATGGGTTTATATGAGAGCTAACAACCTGTCATTTCATAACCTATGATCCTCACGTGGCGAGTTTGACAGTCTCGGCCCATTCACTGCACTTTGCGACACACCTTCAACACGATTAAACAAATTATTATATCGTCACAATACACTATACACAAACATGGTATATTACACACGTTATCGTCATGGTGTCATCTTGCCATCAGGTATGACAGTCCATGACAGCAGGTCGCAACACTCCAAGCGACAACTTAGCCAATACAAATAGTTAAACACTCGTGGGAAGTGATGTATTTGCATCTACCACTCACAATGGCAGCTGCCATTCACCACTAAGTGGTGGTAACGTCACCACGGCACTTGCGACGAGTCGAGGTGCATCTACCACCACTCTCTCTCAAAACACAGATCAGGAGCCCAGCCAAGCAACCGAAGTTTTTTTTACCTGAAGATGCCTCATCTCTGCTTTTTAATTTGTCTGTCTTCTGGTCCAAGTAAGCTTTGCATCATGGCCATATGCTGTGGTTTCAAGTCTTGCCGATTACCACAATGTAGGAGCATCTCTGGTGGTCACGGTTCACAGCCACGTCTGCAGCTGTGCTGTACATCTGTGAAAAATGAGCTGCATAGCTCATCAGATTCCTCCAGTCTAAAGATTCTGATTCAGATGTCAATCTTGCAAATGACTCTCCTGGTCTTTTGAGTTCTTACTTAGTTAAAAAAAATTATAAAGTCCAGTAACATATATCCACCTCCAGTCAATGCAGTTGATCATGACTTGAATGGGGTGGCACCATAGACAATGCCTATAGCAAGAGGGATGCGGGAGTGGAGGGGGGGATAATATACTGTAATCATAACTACTCAGCTATCAATCCAGCTCTTGTCCCAAGAACCTCCTGCATGACCTTATTGACCTTGTTTTAGAACAATAATAATGCAATTTATAATGCTCCCAATATTTCCTGAACATAATTGTCTACAGCTCGAGGCGCGCGGAGCCTTCTATACAAAAAAGCCACAACACTACACGTATGCTACAATATGTACATGCATAACACAATTCACATATGTATACAAACTAACTGGCTCAGTGCTTAAAAGTATTTTGTTTCTCACGTTTCCCTTGTAAATAATAATTGCAGTCTTCGTGGGTTCTCACTTGGTAAAATAAAGGTAACCGACAGTTGCACAATATCTGTATTTAATAATTCGGTCATCATACACATTTCCAAGTGGAAAAAATGCTTTTAATGTGCAATGTATCTCAGTCGACATTGAGGAGAGAATGCCAAATTATTGTGTATTTCGTCAAATAACCATTTATGAACATGTGGCTCTGTGCAGAATACACGGGAGAAGTTGCAACTTTGGTTTCCGAAGACTCCAGTCGAAACAAGCCGTTGCACAAAATAAAATTGGAAGACCAAGATGGTAAGAAACAATCCATTTGAAATATAGATTTTTATAAAAAGTAAAAAAAAAATCTTCACTTTTATCCCAGGTTATACTCCAATTATTCTCACTGGCAACATTCGATATTTTTTTTTTATATTTGGAACACAGGCAGTGTGAGCAGTACATTGCCATGTGGAAGATGTCGCATAAACATTTCTGAAATCTGATAATTGTTTTTTTACCATTTTATTTGGCAACAAAACTGACACCTTTTTTACAAGGAGTCATGTTTGCATTGACCACAATACCTGCAGTCGGAATGCAAACAAAAAACATAGCTGATAATGTATGCACTGTCCTTGAAATTGATTGGTCCACACCCGAGACAGCTTTCTTTAGAGCCTAGTCTCACGTGGTGTTGGACCAGATGACGCCAAAAGGCGCACAACTCAAGGACAATGCACCATCAAAGTATGAGAGCTCGGGGTAAGCATTTACACCATTGGAACCTCATTTGCCAGTAGCAAAATATGATAATTATTTTTTACCCTTTTATCTGGCAACAAAACTGACACCTTTTTTACAAGGAGTCATGGCCTGAGGCTACTTGGAATGACGCGCTTTTAATGCAGCTCGTAACACCATCGGAGACGCATCGGCACATGCTTATCATCTGCTGCCTTAAATTTCATAAAGTAAAAAAAAATAACTTTGTTCAATGTGTATCTCCCTCATGATAAACGCAGACATGTACATAAATGGACGACCTTCAGATCTTGGCTTCCAGTCCATGAACACGACCATGGGCTGCATCTCTCACACATCGCTGCAGATGACGGAGGCTGGTGAGGAGGTATGGGCGGGCATAGGCCGGCAAACCGTGGGGCCTCCAATGATGCCAATCCCCCAGTACCACCCTCTTGATGGTGGCGGTGGTGGTGGTCAGGGGGTCATTCAGTGGGGTGAGGAGAGGCCCTACTCTTGCAAGATGTGCGTACAAACCTTCACATCGGAAGCCCACCTCAACGTGCACCTGCGCACACACATGGCCACGAGGCCATTCCGCTGCATCACATGCGGCAGGTGCTTCTCAAACAGTAGCAGCCTGAATGTCCACGAGCGGACACACATGGTTGAGAAGCCGTATTGCTGCAGTATATGCGCGCAGACCTTCTCACATCTCAGCAGCCTCAAGCGGCACCAGCGCACGCACACGGGTGAGAAGCCCTATCACTGTGATGTATGTGGACAGGCCTTCACGAACAAGCGCAACATGAAGTACCATCGAAGCAAGCACGAGGGAATGGCGCTGCCACAGTGATGCCACCTCTTGGCACAATGGTGTGGTAGACAGGTGTGCATGTAGTGGGTTCGTGCGCAGTGTCCCGTGAAATGCGCGGAGAAAGATTGACAGAGACACGGGCCTCCCTGCTGTACAGATGTAATTTTCTTATTGATAACCCTGCGTTGTACTACAGCCACACTCATTGATACCAGTAAAAGGGAGTACAATCATGTGATGCATGTCAGCAGGGGGGGCATGTTTATCTGGTGGACTAGCATTCTGCTTTGACACAACTAAACCACAGCCAGGCATAAAAATGTGAATCAGGGCTTTTTTCTGGCTGTCAGACTTTATTTCTGCTGGCAAGGCCCACTGAGCAAAGCAGCTCTGTTAAAAGGATAACCAGCCCAAGACTATCAGTAACAGGGGCAGTTAACAGGACAATGCCAGTTGAAATGAAAGCAATTCACTTGGCAGTCGAGGCAAATTCGTACAAAATCTGTGAATGGTGCTCATGCTCCCAGCATGAAGTTGCCTTGATGAAGATTTGTTAAATGGTACAGCAGTGACACCTTAGTGTCTAATAAAGCTCAGTTCCAAACAAAGCCTTGGAATGCCTCAAAATTAACTTTTGGTTGCATTTTATTTTAATCCAATGTGGATTTTTTTTTAAGTGTAGAATCTGGTTGACGAATTTAATTTTTTTCTAACTTATGACAATTGTAAAATATTTGCTGTTGAGATCAGAATAATGGTAATGTAATGTAAAGTGCAACAGAATCATGGCAAATCGTTGTAATCATTAAAATTGTTACTATTGGAATTGAAATAAATGAATAAATAACCAAATTTGTACTGCGCAAAATATTTTACAGACATGAGTGACTGAGGCGCGGAGCCAAGCTACATGTGACTAAAGCCAGGCAATTTCTAACCAGTACATGTGCTGCGAATGTGTAGCGGAGATGGCATTTCAGACGGCGGGGGCTGCCACGGAGAAACGATGCCTGGCAGCGACGGCCCTCATCCTTGGTATAGAGAGGAGGTTTTGAGTGGCACTGTGGGGAGTTCTACTGTGGAGCTGTAGTATAGGGTGACTGGAGTGAAGATATGGTGGACAACCAAAAGTAGAAGTGTGGTGGCAAAGGCAGGTTATCTTGTATTTGGCCCTGCTGGTTGGAGGAATAGATGATGCAGTGTTTGTGTTTTAAACTTGGCGACCCGAATTCCGATCCTCGGCCGTGGCCAACATTAGTGGCGTGTGATAACTGAAGCAGTCCTGGGACCTTCACCTCCTACGCTAACCTAACCTGCCTGATACAGTGTGGGGAAGCCTTAATTCAGCAATTGATTTACAAAGGGTTGCAAACTACGTAAATTACTGTAGTTCAGGATAACAGCAACCATTAATGATTTTTTTATGAAGGGATTTTTTTCCAAACCATTGGCCAAAGAAAGTGGGTTGAAAGATAATCTAGGGAGAAGCAATGTGTGACTTTCCTTGTAAACGTTTGTAACAACGATTTATAATTTGACAAAACCAGTCGCACATAACTCATGCTATAAAATTGTCCAATAAATAACTTAATCGATTAGAAAACTTGTCCCTGACATTTACTCCTATACCCTAAATCCTAGGAAACATGGTATGTAGAAAAATAGCTTTTTTTCAACTTTCTGAAAAAAAATCCAGTTTTTGCAATGTCCAAACATGATTTCATTAATATATTTTGACTATATGCACGCCACCACAGCCATTTCCAAAAAGGCAGTGCAAATGACGATTTCAATTTACATAGTATCTAAATGCAATCACATCTTGATGAATTTACCAACAGCAGATTAAATTGGAAAATAGAACAGGGAGGTAGAGGTGATAACCAAGGAAAGTTTGCATAGGGCAGCACCCCTGGTAGTGATGGAAATCCCTGTCTCAGTATTAATACCGTAGGTCACACACAACCCATTTCGTGTTTGAAGGTACGCATCAGCACAATGCACAACCATGCATCACTGCGGTGGCAGAGGTTGTGGTGGTGTCTGGCTCAGGTGCTTGCCTTGATGGTATATCATGTTGGGCTTGCTCGTGAATGCCTGGCCGCACACTCCGCAGCGGTATGGCTTCTCGCCGGTATGCATGCGCTGATGTCGTTTGAGGCTGTTGGGCTGCGTGAACGCCTGTCCACACACACCGCAGCGGTATGGTTTCTCGCCTGTGTGGGTCCGCTCGTGGATGTTCAGGTTGGTGCTGCTGGAAAAACCTCGGCCGCACATGGCGCATATGTAGAGCTTTTCGCACGTGTGCTTGCGCAGGTGGATATTGAGCATGGCGTTCTGTGTGAAACCCTGGCCGCACAGGTTGCAGAAGTACAGCTTGTTGCCTCTGGTGGACGCGGCTGGCTGTTGTGCGATGATCGAAGCTCTGGGCTGAGCGACCTGCTCTTGCATATCTGGTTTCATTTCCGCAAAGCAGCGGTCAATATGAGTGCCGTTGCCGGTCATTGTTGTTACCGCCGTTATTACCGGTGGCGGCGGCGGTGTTATCGTTGCTGTCGTTGACGGAACTGTCCTGGAAACGTGGCTACCAGCAGACAGACCTTGTGTGGTTCCGTCGTGTGGGGATGATGAGGTTACGACTTGACTGTCGACTTGCATCGGCATCACGAGACGGATGATGAAACCCGAAGAGGGTTCAACAGTCTCCTCGTCTGAGAAGAAGATCGTGTTTGTACATCAGAAAAATCCAAATTATTGTAAAGTGGCAGATAAACAAAGGATCGCCACTTGCTGTGTAACTATGAAATGCTATATAACACATCGATAATGATGCGGTTCCTAGTACAATTATCAATCTTGGATCGTACTCTATTTTATGTTCCTGTCTGACATGAGTCGACTGGCAAAAAGGAATACAAGGGAGATATAAAAAAGCAAAAAAAATGAATGCATCATAAGCTTCCACAAGTCTCACTTCAGAGTACAAAAAATTGGTTTGTAAAGCATCTCAATATGATCGGATCTCAAGACACTATAAGGATGAGGCACCAATGCGCTTTCAAGCACAAATCCTGATCCACGCCTTTCTCCACATCATCGTCCACCCTCGTTCTGCCCGAGGCATGTCACAATGCATCAATTCATTGATTAAAAATAGATTTTTGCACTCACGAAATCCATTTAAAATCATGTGTCAAAGAAACTATGCTTTTTGATCTAATGGAGATTTACAATTGAGACCGTAAAAAGACAATTAATGGAACAATTTATTTAGATTGATCTTTATACTTACGAAGCATGTGTCAAATCACGTGTGCAAGGAATAATTTTAGATTTATGCAAATAATATACAATTACAAGACGTTAACTCAATATATTTGGAAACAGTTACATTTGCAGACTATAAACTGCCACTTCTGACTTACAAAATCAGCTCATCCAGAAAACCATCATACCTCAGTTGACAGGCTAAAGGTTTGTATTCCTTGTGTGCTGTATTCATCTGCCATGCCATCAATGGAAGTGATGAAAACTAATGCCTTCACAGCTGAGTGGAGTTTCATATATGCCCCGTCCGGAACTCAAATTAGGCTTGGGGTTACCGCTTTTGAGTGGACAGTCCATCGCGACTCTTGATTAATCTCAAGAGTTCAAACGAATTAATCTGCATGCACCATTACAATCTTACAAATTTTGGCGCTATATAAATGAAATTATTATTCAATTTGACTTCCTCTCACTTTCCCCTCTCGCCCCCATCTTCCCTCCCCATCGCTCTTCACCTAGCTGCTGCTCTAGGGCAGGAATGGCCACAGAGTCCCTGGCCCCCGTCTCCTCGCACTTGGCACGGTCGCTCCAATGTACGTCTCAGTGCGTTGACACCAATGCCTCTTCTGCTTGAAAGGAACAGTGGCCATGGCAATCGTAAAACGGCAACCACCGATCAATCTAATCATCAGTGTGAATTTAGGTGAACATAAGTCAGATTAGGTACACGTGGATTACAACCCTTTGTCGATCCACTGCCTTGATCACTGCCTACCTATACCGTGCCCATACGTGCGAGACGTGGGAGCTATTTGGCCGTACTTTGCCACGCTGGTAAGTGCAAGTTGAAGGTAGTGAGCACAGACGTTGGAGCACTGTACAGGACCATACAATGGATGTTTCTGCACTGCCCTCTGCTGATAATGAGTCACTTGAACAGATACCTCAATGGTACCCTTTAAGTCACCAAATTGTTCACAGACCCTCCTACTGAGAACATGTGCAGAACTATGTTTGGTGTAATGTTTTTATTGAGTGTGCAATCATCGGTGACCAAGCTGAGCCTTTCAATTCACTACACTTAAGAAACCGGTTTAATTACAGGCAAGCTGCCTGTATTTAAACTCAGGTTCCCAACTGTGCCAGGTTAGTACTGACCTTTAAAGGCCACTTGGCCACCTCTTTATTTGCCAACTTTTTAATAATGTTCCAGTTTTGCTATTGTCCCAGAAGCTACGTGCCTAGGATTGACTATGGTCCAAGTTTAAAGCTTCATTAAAGAGGCAAAAAAAGGCTTAACCATTATAGCGTTCTAGCAACACATTACACAGTGATGTCACTGGAGTATCATAATAACGTGCTTGATCTGCTAGTTCCAAGTCTACTGTTAATGTGTGAATGCCCATTTGTGATGAATGTATGTGGACACTTTACCTTCTGGGGCCTCCGTTTTTATCTGCACCATCGAGTCGTCTGCGACTGAAGCCGAGGTCACTTCCATTTTGTCTGAAATAAAATGAAAAACACAGCTGTCATCAATGCTGATATCTTCATCATAAGCCATGATCTATATGCTGCTGGATGAAGGCCATCCTTACTAGTCCCACAATGCAGCAGTCCATCTAGTACCTGTAACCAGTGGTGAAGATTCTGACTGCTGTCCTAGTCAGCCACCTCAATAGGGTGGCTACCTTTTCTACAGACCAATCCCAGATGCATTCCTCAGTCAACATAGATCTATCAAAACCGTGCAGTATACGCGATGAAGTTCAGCAATATACCTGATCTCGCTACAAATTAATTCCTCCCACCCAAACACAGATGCCGATTTCCAGACCGTCTGAGTCAAGCCTGGAAAGGTCGCAACCCTACGGGCACCTTGAATACGATGACACATTCATTATCCATGTTTGATGGACTTGTGTCCAAGAGTAAGTTACCATTTTCAACACGTAAACTTATATCAGATTTCATTCCATCACGATCCCAATCAGCTTCAGATGTGAAGCCCTCAGTGCACACCCCTTGGCCGTCCCCAAGTCCCAGCCTCTGTGTAGTGGGTTCACAAGTGACAGAGACGGTGTAGTCGAGGCACACTATTTATTATAACTTTACACTCGGCACAGGCCAACGTATACAACACTTGAAGGGGTAACGGCCCCTTCACCCGTACTGGACTGGGACACACCCTTAGGCTATCTGCCTAACTGGTCAGCTCCCAGGTCCTCCGGTAAGGGTGATAAGGGAGGCTATCTGAGACCCGGCCCTGGTCAAGGCACAGGTCACGACACCCAGCCAGACAGACTCGGCTCTTAGAAGAACATCGGCTCTGAGGCTCTGGGGCCGCGCCACTGGCTTGCGCTGCTCGGTCCTGAGAAGGACGGCGAGTCAGAGGATTTCCAGGGCCTATCTGCAGGTCTTCTGTCTTCACTGGTTCTTCACTCGTTAGCTCCCCAACACTGGACCACGAGCCCTCTCACTCCCCGCCTTTTATACCAATTTGCCACCGAGGGGTGGGGCTGTGTGGGATCCCAGCATCCCCCCACAGCCCCCCAGGATGGTAACCATTTGCGGACGTGGGCACCCCTGTGTGCTTGTCCGTTTCCCTCCCGTAACACCCCTACATCTGCATGGACAGCAGCAGCTCCCAGCTCAGCAATCAGCACTTACCATGAATCTCGTTTAAAGTCATCTCTCCTGATCCTTGCTCCAGTGCTTGAGGAAACAGCAAAGGGGTTACATAATTGGAAATCATACCTGAAAAAAACAATGGGCCTAAATAATATCCAGACACAAACGATACAATAATTTTGGCACAGAATGTAGCTAAGAAATGCCGGCTACAATTGTTAAAACAACAAATGTCACTGGAGTACCATAATAACATGCTTGATTGGCTACTTCCAAGTCTACTGTTAATGTGTGAATGCCCATTTGTGATGAATGTATGTGGACATTTACCTTCTGGGGCCTCCGTTTTTATCTGCACCATCGAGTCGTCTGCGACTGAAGCCGAGGTCACTCCCATTTTGTCTGAAATGAAAAACACAGCTGTCATCAATGCTGATATCGTCATCATAAGCCATGATCTGTCTGCTGCTGAATGAAGGCCATCCTTATTAGTCCCACAATGCAACAGTCCATCTAGTACCTGTAACCAGTGGTGAAGATTCTGACTGCTGACCTAGTCAGCCACCTAGGTAGGGTGGCTACCTTTTCCACAGAACAATCCCAGATGCATTTCTCAGACAACCTAGATCTACCATAACCGTGCAGTATATGCGATGAAGTTCAGCAATATACCTGATCTCGCTACAAATTAATTCCTCCCACCCAAACACAGATGCCGATTTCCAGACCGTCTGGGTCAAGCCTGGAAAGGTAGCAACCCTACGGCCACCTTAAATACGATGACACATTCATTATCAATGTTTGATGGACTTGTGTCCAAAAGTAAGTTACCATTTTCAACACGTAAACTTATATCAGATTTCATTCCATCACGATCCCGATCAGCTTCAGGTGAAGCCCTCAGTGTACACCCCTTGGCCGTCCCCAAGTCCCAGCCTCTGCATGGACAGTAGCAGCTCCCAGCTCAGCAATCAGCACTTACCATGAAGCTCGTTTAAAGTCATCTCTCCTGATCCTTGTTCCAGTACTTGAGGAAACAGCAAAGGGGTCACAGAATTGGAAATCATGCCTTAAAAAAACAATGGGCCTAAATAACATCCAGACACAAACGATACAATAATTTTGGCACAAAACGTAGCTAAGAAATGCTGGCTACAATTGTTAAAACAAGTAAAAACTGTACCTTGAAGGGGTTCCATTTTAATTTGGTCCACAGTGATAGTGGAGTTGTTGTCATCCGAAGCTGGAATTAAGGTTTCTTCCGACTCCTCTGCACCATTCCAAAACCACATCGGAAACATATAAATAATATTTTACATGTATAAATCCACTCCATTTTTCCCTAAAACGTATAATAAATTACAGCTGTATCATTGGCTGATTATCAAGGGGCACGACGTAGTATTATCAATTACATTTACAGTTTGTAAAGTAACATTACATAATCAAAAGCACTGTACGATGCAAAACAAATCTGAAAAGAGGGTACAATTTTGCATTACCATTTTGTTCAAATTGATCCATTTCTGCTGGCTCATCTTCAGAAGCAACACGAGCTGCTGATAAGGAAGAAGCCACTTGGCGTTTCCGATAGTCCCCGTTATCCAACCTCTGCACGGACAACAGCAGTTCCCGGCTCAAGCCACTCAACAGCGCGAGCAGGACCTCCACCAGGCCTCCCAGCGTCACGTCGCCGGGAGAGGAGGCAGCGGCGTCGTCCCAGCACGGCGTCCCAGCGCCATCGTGGGGCTCGGCACCCCGCAGGGCTTTCACCACCTGCCGCAGCACGGCGTAGAAGCCGAAGGGCAGGCGGTCGCGCGCCGTGGCCAGCAGCTCGGCCCGCACGAGGCCGTCCCCGACGCAGGCGCGCAGGACCCCGTAGTCCCGGATGCCCAGCTCCGAGTCCATGGCCCTGGCCACCTCCGTGTTCACGCCCTGCGCCTCCAGCCATGCCGGGAAGTCCCCGTTCGGCTCCAGCACCGGGGTGGCCACCGCGCACGCCATATCCTGGTGGGATCCAAAGAGAGACTGTGTCCAAGTCAATTGTTTATACTTTATGGTAAACTAAATGGGGTGGTTGCATGGATGCATTAAGGCACTGCTGTATAAGTTTGGTTCACCAAAGGATAAATGTCTCGCTACTCAAGTGAACATAGGGGTGAGTTGCTCATCTCTAATGGTGGGCCAAAGCCAACGATGGTAATTCCACGTTCCAGTGGCAGAGCCAGGCTTTACGAGGAACTCCTGCTTTGGTTTACAGTAATCAATACATTGCGTCATACAATTCACTCAAATGCCGTGCTCCACGACTTTATATCAACGTACTGTTTTCAACTTTTTAACAATGGTAATTCATTCACACGCGAGACGGTTAACCCTTTCTGGCAATAAAACAGGTGTTAAGAAGATGTTCAAACACCAAACAGAAAACGTTCGCATGGAACCGTGTCTGCATTAACTGCACACCAGTACCTGTGGTGAACGTGCAAACAAAAACATAAACCAGAGAATGTCTTCACCACAAGGACTACGTGTCACCACTGTACAGTGGTACCTCGGTATACGTCGTTAATTCGTTCCAGAAGGTAGAACATACCGAAAATGACGTATACCAAACGGATTTTTCCCATAAGAAATAAAGGGAAAGGAAATAATCCGTTCCAGAGAATAAGAAATTTGATTTTATACGGCATATTATACATTAACGGGGTTGTATAAAATAATTTAGACACTGCTTATTACGAAAATGCATACATAAATTAAAATAAATGCATAAATAAATAAAACTAAATAAAAATACAATTTAACATCACTTTACCTTGCAGAGAGGAGTTGATGGCCGACGAGGATGGTGGTGAGGAAGGGGAGGAGATGTTATTTTTGGGAAGGAGAGTCCCCTTCCACTAAAACCCTCGGCCTCTACAAACTCCCCAAACTCGGTATCAAATTCCTTTGCATCGTCTTTGTTGACACTGGCCGCCTCCCCATGCCTCATGACACAATGTATGCCAGTCCTCTTCTTAAAATTATCAAACCAGCCATGGCTGGCTTTAAACACTTCACTAACATCTTCACTCGTTCCTGGCATGTCTTTTATAAGATCAGCATGCAACATCTTAGCCTTCTCGCAAATTATAGCCTCTGAAACACTATCGCCGGGCAACTGTTTTTCGTTTATCCATATTAATAACAATTTTTCTACTTTCTCTAATGTCTGTGATCTTTGTTTTGATATAAATTTCACCCCCTTTGCAACGTTCGCTGATTTGATGGCTTCTTTTTTTTTCACAATCGTCGAAATTGTCGTTCTCGGCATACGGTATGCCACCGCGAGATCTGTGACGCGCATGCCCCTTTCATACTTTTCTATGATCTCTTTTTTCACGTCAATAGTGATCCTAACCATTTTCTTTGTAGCTTGGCTTTTCTCACGAACCTTCTTAGGGCCCATCTTGAATGAATTGGCAAAATAAAATTCACGTTAAAATGACACAAAAAACACGTGACAATTCACGGGAGAGTTCTAGAAAGGGTTGTGCACTGAACGAGATCTACACAGGCAGACTGAGGAGCTTTGTTTTAGTCGTATCCAGTACGCGGTGACTCATCCCGACCCATACAAGCTCTAGCAAGCGCGTCGTATCCCAAGCAAGACATCGTATCCCGAGCGAGACGTCGTATCCCAAGTGAGATGTCGTATCCCAAGCGAGACGTCGTATCCCAAGCGAGACGTCGTATCCCAAGCGAGATGTCGTATCCCAAGAAATGTTTTTCTCGTCAAAACACGACTTATACCAAATTCGATGTATTCCAAAGCGGTTGTATACCGAGGTATGACTGTACTTTGAAGGCGTTCAACGCAAGTACGCACTACAGTGATCCCTCGTTTATCGTGGTTAATGGGGACCAGAACCCCTCGCGATAGGTGAAAATCCGCAAAGTAGGATTGGCCCCCTAGGAATTTCCGTATATGTGTGTGTGGGTACCAGAATGTTTAAAATATGTATATTTACACTTTATATATATTTTACTTAAATCTATTTAATTATAAAACCTTTTTATTATACATTCACTCTCTCTCTCTCTCATTCACTGGGGTTTTATTCACTGGGGTTTTTACCTTGGAGAAGAACATGGTGATGGGTAGTTGCTGTCGTTGTTTTTTCTTTTGCTGCAAAATGCCCTTGTACAAGGACATAACCCCATCAACACGGTTGCTAAACTCGACAGCTCGAACCATATTATCGTCGATGTCTTGTGCAAATTGTTGCATTGCCCTTGCCATGTTGCACAATTGTTGCAGGTTCTCCAGGGTAAGGCCACGCTCTTCAATTTCTTCATCTTGCTCTTCTTCGCTTTCTTCTTCACTTGCAGACTTCGTCATCTCAAGGAGGTCTTCATCTGTCAGTGGGTCCGAGTGGGCATCGATAAGGCCGTTGACGTCTTCTTCCGTCATGTCGACGAATCCTTCATCCCTGATGATGCGAGCCAGCCTCACCGCCTTCTCCACCGCCGAGTGATGAACTTCGTCAGGAGTGAAGCCTGCATAGTCATGCACCACGTTAGGCCATAATTTCTTCCAGCAAGAATTTATGGTCTCAGTTTTCATGTCCTTCAATGCTTGCTGGATATTAGTCAAGCACGACGCAATGTTGTAGTTACGCCAGTACTTTTTCAAGGTGAAGCCTTCTTCGTCGTCAACTGCCGCGATGAGGCCCTCCATCGTGGAACGAGTGTAGAGTGCCTTAAAGGCACGAATGACACCTTGATCCATCGGCTGAATTAGCGATGTGGTGTTAGGGGGCAGAAACTCGATCTGAACCCCATCATATTGCAGGTCTGTTGCATGGCCTCCTGCACAGTCCATCAAGAGAAGGACCTTAAAAGGGAGGCCCTTCTGAGCCAGATACAGCTTCACCTGGGGAATGAAGCAATGGAGGAACCATTCGAGGGTCAGGGCTTTCGTTATCCAGGCCTTAGAGTTATGCATCCAATACACGGGGAGCAGAGCCTTATTTTTGTTTTTTAAGGCCCGTGGATTTTTGGCCTTAAAAATAAGGCCTGGCTTAAGCATAAAGCCTGCAGCATTGCCACACATGATGAGAGTGACACGGTCCTTGTGGGCCTTGAAGCCTGGCCTCTTCACTTCATCCTTGAAGAGGAATGTACGAGAAGGCATCCTCTTCCAAAAGAGGCCTGTCTCGTCCATGTTAAAAACTTGCTCAGGGAGGTAGCCGTCATCACTGATGAGCTTAGGAAACTCATCCTCCACGTAACGACGAGCAGCATCGGTCTCGGCAGAGGCAGCCTCACCATACAAAGGCACGCTTTTGAGGCCGTATCTCTTTTGAAATTTATCGAACCAGCCTTTGCTGGCTGTAAAGCCTCGTCCTCGAGGAGGCGAATCACTCGTGGCAGAGCTAGTACTGGCTTGAAGTTCGTCAGGATCATCTTCAGCGGCTTCTTCAGCATCTCCTTTGTCGTCGTCATCGGGCAAGGTTTGATCATAGAGAGATTTGGCCTTTGTCCTGATCATATTAGTGTCCAAACTCACGTTTTTTTTCCTGTAATCAGCAACCCACAAGGCTAATGCAGCTTCCATTTTCACAATTCTCTTATTACGCGGAGTTACCACACGTTTCGCTTCTTTATTGAAGCTTATTGCAGCAGTTTTGCGGATGTCAGCTTCGTCTTT
Source organism: Lampetra fluviatilis (assembly GCF_964198595.1). Classification (NCBI taxonomy): domain Eukaryota; kingdom Metazoa; phylum Chordata; class Hyperoartia; order Petromyzontiformes; family Petromyzontidae; genus Lampetra; species Lampetra fluviatilis. The sequence goes on from NC_136277.1 coordinate 13,568,064, forward strand.
TTTGATGTAGCGCACTGTCGATTCATTCACTCCATAATGGCGTGCCACCGCGGCATAACTTCTGCCCTGTTTTAACATATCTAAAAGTTTGACCTTTTCACTGATGGTCATCATCTTCCTCTTCCTCTTGGGCTCACTAGAGGAATCTTTCGCAGGGGCACGGCGCTTAGGAGGCATTGTAAGGGCTTAACGAAAAGTTAATTTCGAACACAACACTAAGATACGCGAGACACAGTTGACAGCGTGAACGAGTGGTGAGATACAGTGATCCCTCGTTTATCGCGGTTAATGGGGACCGGAACCCCTCGCGATAGGTGAAAATCCGCGAAGTAGGATTGGCCCCCTTGGAATTTCCGTATGTGTGTGTGGGTACCAGAATGTTTAAAATATGTATATTTATACTTTATATATATATTTTACTTAAATCTATTTAATTATAAAACCTTAATATTATACATTCACTCTCTCTCTCTCTCATACGATACGTATTATGGTGTTCTACACTCACCAATGACAGTAATATCTTGAGACTTGACTCCAGTAATGACGACGATGACGATGACAATGACGACGATGACAGACCTGTGCAGTTCGATGAATGTGATGATGAATGATGATGATGATGGTGTTACTGCACAGGTATAATGAGGCCTTTAAATCAGTTCGAAAAATCCGCGATGCACTGAGGCCGCGAAACTTGAACCGCGAAGTGGCGAGGGATCACTGTACAACAAGGGAAGAAGCTGGGAGAGGATGCGATGATGCGCAGCCAATCAGCTCACGGGATACATCCACTCGTGCTCTCATTCGTCGATCTCGCGCCGGGAACCAATCACGTGCCTTGTCTGAGTGCCCGTGGGTACAGTATGTACAAAGCCTCTGAGAGAGTTTCTCTCTTTGTCTGGCATCCTGGGAAACCGTTTCTCTCGCGCATCACGATGAAACAACGCTGCTTTCCGCAATACGGCTGCCGATATGGCAGTATTTTTGAATTTTTATTTTTCGATGAATATTTTTGAAAAATCCGCGATGCACTGAGGCCGCGAAATTGAACAGCGAAGTGGCGAGGGATTACTGTACCCCTAAAAACTCGCCTTTGAGAATAACTTTTCTTTTAGAAAACTTCGTTTCACTCACCCTCGAGAAGTACGTCAATGATGCGACACCTGCTCCCACGTCAACGCTTACTTTAATTGATTTACTTTATAAATGAATCTTCAACTTTTGTGTGCGTGGTACGAAGGATGTCCGTAACTCGTTCACACGGAGCAGGCGCGCCTGAGATACGTGGCGCCTGCTTCTGGGGCGAGCCGATTCGAGAGTTTAGGGACCGCGGCGTTTTTGACCTACACACATATTTTATTTAAAAAAATCGCCATTCATTTCTATGGAGCATATTTTTTTTTGTCACTGGGTTGCAAGTTGTCAACAATAGCCATATCAGACATTAAATATATCTATCTAATACGCGTAATCATTGGTTCACAGCAGCTCAAAGACGTGTGCTAGAGTTATGAGATATCCCGTGTGTGCCCGTCATTTGAAAGCCTGACACATTTTTGTAGTGAGTGCAATTGTGAACAATAGCCATATCAGACATTAAATACATCTAAATCGGCATAATCATTAGTTCACTGTAGCTCAAAGACTGTCGCTACAAAGGTGTGTAAAGTTAAGAGATATCCCAGGCCTTGAAGACTAGAATCGGTGATTTCACCGATGTGTTCAGGAAGGCAGTTCCATATCCGGACAGCAGGGTGAAGAAGAAAGCTTCTGTCCAGGGAGCATGTTTCTGGCTTGGCAGGGTTGTGCATAATTGGGTGGCATGGCATCTTTCATGGCATTCGTTTCTCCGTCACTCGTTTAGTTTGTCCCCGTGAAAATGTAAGGGTGACAGATCTGGGCTGTAAGGTGGATGGGAGGGGGGTTAATTAAATGATACTATTAAAACGATAAACAATTTTGTATTTAACCAGGTAAGGCCCTCTTAGCTACACAGCTCTTTTTTCAGAAGCGACCTGCCACAAACGATAGCTCAACGAAGTGGCATAGAATGTGTAAGTGTCTAGCAGACAAATACTCCAAATGCGTGGTGTTGATTCTATGTAGGGAAAAAACCGGACCCGGATACAAAAATTGACGCGACCATGGGGAGAGACACCGCAAACTCCAAATATACAGCAGGCATTAGGGTCGGGATCGAACCCACAACCTCTTGCGTACCATGCGAGGTAGTTAACATCTCGCCACCGTGGCTCCACGCCCTGCTCATCACTGACACTTCGGCATCTGGGAGCGAAGCACCGGCATTCCCACTTCGTGGTTGAACCCAGAGCCTGAATGTAAGAGGCTCATTGCCTTGACATGCTGAGTGGTTGTGGCGATGCGTGCCCGTAACCTTGTTACTGTGGAGGCGAGGGTCGGTGGGTCGCACAAATGTTCACGTGGGCGTCGAGGTGCCATACCGTAGTGGCTCTCCATGAGAAGGCGGTACAGCAAGTCTACCGATCACCATGTTTTTCGTCTGTACAGGGATAGTGTTACCCCCTTGCACATGCGGGTTTTCTCCGGGTGCTCCAGTTTCCTCCCACATGAAAAAAGTCATTGATTGGCAAAAAAAACATCCTTAAAATAAAATCCCAATTGCAGGACCCTCCTGAAAACAAAAATTAATTTGACTCAGTATGGCAGTGATGTCATAAGGCAATATTTTTACACACACCCACCGATCCGCTCCCCTAATCTCCCGACCCCAGCAGAACCAAGGCATGTATCACATCCCAGCAGGTGTCACAAGCCTGTTGGATCATTCCGTGAGTTCAGCTCATCGAGCCCATACTTGCGTTTGAGCTGCAGCTCCTCAAAAGGCCGACTGTCCACACTTCAGTGTTTTCTCACATGTTAAGAGAAATATTCAACCCTGCCAGGTAAACTATCGTACAAAGACGGTCACTGTATCGCGTGCTTTCAGATGCGCTTCTGCAGCAGTCTGGAACGTTCTTCCTTCCGATATAAGGAAGCCACTGGAGCTATGCACTTTTAAATAATCAAGATTGAAAACTAATCTCTTTAGAACTGCTTTTTATGTTTAGTTTGTCCTTCCTTGCACCTCCAATTAGCACAGTTGGCTACAATACGGTGCAAACGACGTTCAACATAAATCCGAATTTTGGTGATGGAAGTGTTTACTGCAGTGGTGGTGACTATAATCGTCGTAATGGTGCTTTAGTGTAAGTGGGAATGCTTTTTCCTAGTGGCAAGTGTTGAAGGTGGTATTGGTGGTAAATTATGATGGTAATTTTCACAACCAAATTTAGCAATAAAAAGGATGTTTCATTTGGAAATATGCCAAACATTAGGGGGAAACTTCCAGCATTGAAGACACTTTGAGTTATGGAATTTTACTTGATGATTGGCATGTTTACAAATGAAGCATCATGCCTATTGTCACATTTTGTCGTGAATATTTCCTGTCATCTTGCTGGTGACCAAAAACAATAACTGATGTGACAAAGACTTATACATGTGAACATTTTTATTGTTTGGTTGGTGGAGGGTTTCACAACACAACACATATTTGGAGATCATTACATGGTCAAACCCACATGTCAAATGTGAATCGTGATACTGCCAACAAAAATATGTGTTAAGTGAAAAAAGTGGTGATATAGCAGGTGATGCTCGTGATCATGATAATAATGGTGGTGGATTTTATAGTGATAGTGGTGACAATGGACATAGTGATGAATATAGTAATGGTGATGTTAGTGAACTTGATGATGGGAATGATAGTTATAGTAGTAATGATGAGAGTGATGGTGATAATAACATAGGTAGTGAAGATTAAAGAACAATGTAGATAGTATTGTGAGAAGTTTACTGAACGTGATTTTCTGGCTGAAATTAAGCTATGATAACTGCTGTTTGAAGAATCTTTGGAGCGTTGTGTGACATGATGTCCGACGTTGTGCTCCACATTTTGGGAGCTTCTGCAGGATCGAAACGCAGGGCGCCATGCTGAAAAACACGTGGTACACCCTGAAAACATCAGAGAGTTCTGCAGAAAAAACAATAAATCCAAGGTGGTAGTATAGTCTTTGACGATAATCATCAGCAGGACGTGGCTTCATAACAAGACGTCACCCCGCCCACACGACCACCGCCACGGTGCCACCACCACGGCTGCTGCTGCTTTTTCCACTGCGGTCGTCACGAATCGAGTGCAGGCGACAGGGTGAGTCCTCGCTCGTGAAGTTTGTAACGGTAGCGGCCCCTAGTAGAGGCGCGGGGCAGGGCCTGGTCTGGAAAGCGCGTCCATACTGTCAGCTGGAAAGAGACCAAGTGGGAATTGCAAATGTTGTGGGTTTACTCTTCAACACACCAACGAATTGGCATGTTTTGTTTACATGACAAACTAATTGGCTGTGTCGGGTGGTGGTGGGTTTAACCACACATTTATATTTACCCGATCTAACCCAAAAAGAACCTCTATTAGGGAACCGCAATGCTACGGCTTATGTAGTTTAATCGCCACGTGCAAAAATATCGTCCTACAATTTTCATATCAGGGCTCTACGACACATTCGGTCAATTTTTAGTCGTTGCTGAACGCATACATTACAAGGTCACACTCATTACACACATAGTGCTTGCCAGAAATTAACCACAACATCTTGCTATTTTCGTAAAGGAGCATAAACCATCACGTAAACTCTGGTAATCCTTTCAGCGGCTTTTGGCTAACTATTGAACAAAGACGGTCACTGCATCGCATGCTTTCAGATGTGCTTTTGCGGTCATCTGGAATGCTCTTCCTTCCGATTGAGGAAGTCACTGGAGCTATGAACTTTTAAATCTAAATTGAAAACTCATTTCTTTATAACTGCTTTTTGTGTTTTGTGTGTTGTCCTTCCCCCGCACCTTCGATTAGCATGGTTGACTACGTATGGTGCGGAAGAAGGTAAACATACATACAAACAGTGCGACCGTCCTACAGCAAAGAAAGGGTGTTTGTATATCCTTGCTGGTTCACCACCACCACAAACACCAGCACCAGCTATATAAGCACAACAAATTCAAAAAATTCCAAATATACAGCAGGCGTCGGGGTTGGGATCGAACCTACGCCCTCCTGTATACCAGGCGAGGTAGTTCAAATCTCGCCACTGTAGTTTGTGTCGTAGAAGAGTAAGAGCTGCACCAGACTAGAGACGTCGCGCACGGCTCTGCTGGACGGCTCTGCTGGACAAGTCTGACGACCTCAACCACATTCCACAATCACCTGCACAATCACTACCACCACCACCTCCAAAACCATCCCCCTACCACACCGTCACGCGTGCGTTGTACGGGAGCGAGAAACCGCACCAGGCCATCGACGTCGCGCGCGGCTCCGCTGGGCAGGGCCTGGGCACACAGCTCCGTGTGGGCTTGGTGCGCGACGGAGCGGTGCAGCGTGACTCCATCGGCGTCGTCCACGTCCGAGTCCGCCGAGAGAAGCACCACCACATCGCCCTGTCACAGCCAAACGCGCAGAATTACTTCGACCACACAGCAGCCACCCTGACGACAAAGATAAACAAATCACTTTAAAATATACATAAAAATATTACTATTTTCATCTTACGAGGTAAAGCCCACTGAGGTATTAGCTTCTTTTTCATAAGTGACCCGGCCACAAATGATAGCTCAACGAAGCGGCTCATCATGTGGACATTTATAGCAGCAAAAACAACAACACAGCAACCACAATAAAAGAAACACCACCACCTCACTGCCTTCTGCGAGTTGCAACCAATAGATAATGCGCGAATAGAAGAGAATGCACAACACCGTATTGTTGAGCAAAGTGAAGCGAGGAGTGGAGGAGATTGCACACCGTTCACCATTCATACATTGCGGCGATGCTGAACTAGTAAACTAAAGAGGCGCGCTCACGTGCAGTGTGTGGTTGAGCAGCACGCGGCAGTAGTGGAGGAATGCGAGCGTGGCCGGCACGGAGAAGCCGAGAGCGGAGAGTGAGTTCACGCTGTCCACAATGAGGACCGGGCGTTGAACCGGGGACCCGGGCTCCGAAGACGACAGGCAGTGCTTAACGGAGGTGTAGAGATCCCGCAGGCTTTCAGAATCTGAACTGAACACGCGCACACACATACAACACATACAACAGCCTCATTCACCGCAAAGTGGCTGTGATGTCACCATAGTGCTAGTGTCAAGCTATGTGAAGCTTTGAAAGCTCACTGGCAAGTCACGGGACAGACCCAGCCAGTCAACCCAAAAAGGGTCAGACATCTCAGGCAGACAACCCAAACGGGGTTGTCTGCCTGAGATGATTGACAGATGCAACACCTGTGCTCCCCACTATGCCACCTCTCAGCATTTTTGCCACCTGGCACTGCGATCCTTGTCATGAGCAGCACTCCTCCGCACTCTATTGTTGTTGGAGCGTAACTACCTCCAAACTCCCCACTAGCATCCTCCACAAGCCTGCACCCATTTAAAGAGAAGCTGCTTGGGCATACAGTTGCTGGGCTACATGGTCCAGGCAACACAGCCCAGAGGAGCTCACTAATGAGGCTGTGTTCAGACCTTTCAAAGAACTGAGCTCCTCACACAATTCAGCTTGGTTAAACCCAGGATGGTACATAGGCAGGCCAGCCTGAAGGTTTCAACCAGTGCAGACGTTGCTTTAAAAGGGTCCACGTTCTGCAAACGTAGAGAACAGAGGGCATAACAATCGGCCAAGTAGCTTCCATTACAACTTTACGCAGCCAATGAAAAGATAATGCTGTCCGACCGATTCAATTAGTATCTTAAGGTTTTAGGCTGGCTGCAGTGTGTCGCGGGGACTCGAGTTTAAGAAGCAAAGCCCGAGGGAGAGGCGGGATATCTCAACGCAGAGTAACAAGGTGCGGTTATATCGGGCTCACCGCAGGACACTGCAGGGGAAAGCCGGCTCGGCACGCTCCCCTGCTCGGTCGAGGGTGAGGTCCCGTAGCGCGGTGAGCCCCTCCAGCACCACGAGCTGCCCGTCGCGCCGCGCCAAGCCCAAGTTCACACCCTGCTCGCAACACACAGCCCCAAGGTCAGGGGTCACATCAAAGGGGGGCAACAATTTCTAAATGTTTGTGTTGAAACGAAGCGTCGAGGTGCAACGACGCATCGATTGCTACTGCTACGTTGGTTTTTGCGGTTGTGCTTTATAGCTTTCCGATGTTTTTCTTAACTTGACTCCTATGTTTGTCGTGGTCAAGTTTTGTAATCAAAATGTAATCTACTTCCTGTTCAATGAATTCCAAATTTTGCACACATACTCAGATCCGGTGACAATGCATGCCTGTATCAAAATCGGCATCATTTAATCAATTAATTGGCTCTTTTAAAGCAATTAACATTTTGTATGGACGGCTTATTAATAAAATATTTATTTGGGTAGGTCAAAACGCCGCGGTCCCTAAACTCTGGAATCGGCGCGCCCAAGAAGCAGTCGCCACGTGTCTCAGGCGTGCCTGCTCCGTGTCAGCGAGTTACGCAAGTAATCAATTAATTCAAGTAAGTGTTTATGTGGGAGCAGGCACTTCTCTCGTTCTGAGTCAGCTCACTAAGGCTCCCAATGATAATGGAATCATGTAGAGCATCGACCACACGATGTTGAGAACCTGTGTTTGAAGAGGCAGGGGGTATCAGCCACCCAGTGCGGTGAATGTGGGGCCTTGAGTTGTGGTTAACAAGTGGACTCACCAGTTTTTGCGCGACTGTCGCGTAGTGGTGGAAAGATTGAGCCATCGCAATAAAACACACTTTCCAGCCATCTGTGAGGAGAGGACACGTAAGCAATTAAGCTGCATGGCTCGTAGATCTGAGCGCTGGGATTCGAAGCCTGGGTTCGAATCCAGGCCACTGTGCCTATGGTTAAACTGGGTTCTCAAATGTTGCGAGTTGATGGCTCTCAGCCTGATCAAAAATTACTGCACAAAAAAACCCATCACGTTAAATTTGGATCTGGCCGTTACATGGCCCAGCGGTAGCACGTTCTCTGCTTGCTTCAGAGGTTTGCGATTTGAATCCAGGATGCCCTGGTTATTAATTCGGGTGTTATAACCGTAAAAAAACACACTGTCTGCTTCACAGTGGACGTCAAAAATCCCATGACGCCATTCGAATTGAATCGGCCATTTGCCAACATCACGGTCCAAATTCGAAACATTCCATCAAGATGACTCAATTGGGATTACACACAGCATCGTTGACTCCTACTGTGAAACTACTGCAGACTATGTCTTTGAAACATAGTACCATCCTTCATGATAGTTTATCGCTATGTAATTATATGAACACTAAATGTACAAAATTATTATTGGTTGATCCTGCCCACCAGGTTCTCTGTTCGATAGATCCTCATGGGACGAGGAGGCTAAGGGATCGGCCATAGGCCTCGTGGCTGCACCAGATCGACGGTGACTGTCAAGGCTTGATAGCAAGGAGCTCGCAATGGGGGCTTTGCCAGGAGGGACCCTAGGGATGGGGGCTGGAGGATGGATACTGCTACGCCCTGCCTCGGCGTATTCTCCCATGAGAGTCAATCATATTTTAGAAGATGAGTACTGCTGCCCTCCCACAATGTGGTACTCATTTATTAATCCCAGACAGATGATGATAAGTTTCTGTTACATAGTGCTCTTCAAGCTAAGCAACCCAGGATGCTTTACAAAAATAATAAATAACTAAAAAATCCATTGAACATTCAATGCGGTTCTAAAATGAACTATATAAGAAGCAATTATTCACGACCATTCATATGAAGAGCATATTGGATCGGTTTATGTTAAGTGAGGCGTCAGTGAAGCAACACTTCTATCGGCCACCTTTTATGTAGGAGGAAAGGAAGTGATGGATGAGAAATCCTCCGTCTGTCTGGTCTTCTGTGAGCAGCACAAATGACCCCTCCTGCAAACGATTATCGTGATCAGCTTACAAGAATCCTTCGGCATCTTGAAACTCGTCAGTGAAATTCCAAGCATGCATCTCCCCCAGGCGTCTTTACATAGTTTCCAAGGTCATGCTTTCAATTTGATTTTGGGATCAGTGTTTAAACTTGCCTATGACATTTAATGTAACTGAACTCGACAGATCTTGGAAGATAAGCTGATTGACAGATGCAACACCTGTGCTAAGCCTGCCTTGTGCTTTAATTGGCGACCACCATGCCTAAACAGATTGTCATAGGGCTGTGGGGTTATGTGGTGGCCATCAAAGGATAGTAGAGCAAAATCCATTGCTGTGACTGATGCAGGCAGTGATAAGAAGGCAACTGACACTATTTGGACACATATGTAGGATGAAGAAAAACAGGAATATTAAAAGTGTGTTGTTCGGGAAAAATGGAAGGAACCGGAAAGAGAGGAAGATCTGACAAAGAATGGCTTGACGACGACGACGACGTAAGAGATTGGTGCCAGGAAGATGTGGTCACTACTTTATGCATATTGGCACAAGACAGAGGAAAGTGGAAACAAATGACGAAATGTGCAGTGGACACCTGTGGACTATCTGCCAATGGATCGTGATGATGACTCTGCCTTTTTGTAGCCAAATCGATGATCCCCTCCACCTCCTTCACCAACCAAAACTGACCATCATAGTGAAGTATAGTCAAATAACCGGCACGAGCTGAATGGCATGTGAATACCCCTCATCCAAAATTGGATTGACAAAAAGGGCTGTACATGTATGTAAAAATAATCCCCAGAATCAGTTGTTTTTATTCTGTGCACCAGAAGTGGGACATCCAGCCTGCGGCTGGGATTGAGCCCATGTTCTCAAGATGTGTCGTGAGCTTGGGCTGTACTGCTGCCCTGCCGTGTCTGACCTGCGGCTGAGGCGAGGAGGCGTCGAGGTGACCGTCACGGGAAGAGTTGCGTTTAAGTAAATCGTCGATATCCTTGAACCCGGTCATCGTGAGCGACCCCCGCCTACACCACAACAAAAGAGCCTCAATACTCTTCACTGTCAGCACGTGCTGATCGTGAGCACCAGTGGCTTTTCATTGGAGGGCCCGCGGGCCACTGGCGACCCCTGGTGGCCTTTACTGTGGCCACCTGACAATACACAAATGAGAAAACACCGCATTATGCTGTCAAACCCCAAATGGTTTAAAATGTGTGGCGGCCCCTACACAGACTTCTTATCGGCAAAAATGGGCCCCCCTCTGAAAATCAGTGAAGAACACCGGCGAACACCACCAACATCGTGCTGCAAGAAAGGAAAGTCAAAACTGGTGTTTTCAAACGAGTGAACTTGTCCCTGCCATAGAAATGTAGATATTTTTGACCCATATTCAATCATGGGAATTACACATTCATGTCTGCCAGTCAATCGACACGACTTTATATATCACACAATATAATAACCCTTATACTACATTGCCTTACAATGTAAAATACAAGGATTATTTAAAAACTAGCTCATCAGCTGCGAGTGTTGGCTTTAGCGTCACACGCGAAAGGAAACCGAATTACGCCCCGTTTGATTGACAGGTTCCACTCATTTCGCTCGTTTGGCCTGAGGTTTTAACATTTTAAATGACCGTCACCAGTGCACCAAATAATTCGCCTGGAATAAAAACACAGCAAATAGGTTACTATAAAATACAGTTCTTCGTCAATCCATGGCTAGATGTGTCGTGTGGGCATTGGGAGTTATTTAACCGTGCTTGCAAACCACTCCGGTTAGGGGCCGTCCATAAATGACGTCACGCGATTTTGGACAATTTTTGACCCCCCCCCCCTTCGTCACAAAAAGTCAGACCCCCCCCCCTCAAATATGACGTCACAAAGCTCTGCTCCCCCCCCCCCCTAAAAAATATAAAACATGCTTTAAATCGCTTTAAAACTATTGTCATTGTAGTGCGTATTTAATGTGGCGCTGCACTCTGATGTTGTAGGACAAAACATTTATTAAAAAGTCTATTTAATTAAGTAGAACGTGGTCTACATTTATTTCAAGTTGCGCATTTTTACGGACGTCCCCCCCCCCCCAAAGGTGCGTGACGTCATTTATGGACGGCCCCTTAGGCTTAACCCAACTTCGCTTCGGCGTTGTGCCCAGATTTAGATGCATTTCGGCACGACGTGGTGAACGGTTGTTTTACCCATGAGTGTCTCGCAGAGTCGCAGGGTATCGTGACTAATTTTTTTATATTATTTTGCCAAGTTTCCACAGTAGGTGGCGATGATTGCCACCGATCGCAACCGCAAGGGAATTATTTGCGAGTACGGCATTCTCCTCTCTACATGTTTTTAGCTTGCCAATGTCGTTTCTCTTGCCAATGGCGTCACGGGATCTTCAACCCCCCTCCCTCCCTACTCGGTATGACATAGATAATGCTAGGGCAGTAATAACCCGGGTGGGCCGCTGAATTCGAACCGCGAGGCTCTGCAACGAGCGGTGAACGCTACAACTAAACAATTATATTCGTGGTTCTTTCGGTAAAGTCACGTAGAAGGGATATAATAAAATAATACAAATAAAACTATTAAATTCTCACGACGTTTCGATTGCAACACAATCATCATCAGGTGTGAAAACCACAGCAAGAATGTTTTTTTAATTGTATTTTTAATTTTCTTGCTGTGGTTTTCACACCTGATGATGATTGTTTGTGCTGCAATTGAAACGTCGTGAGAATTTAATTGTTTTCTTTTTATTATTTTATCATTTCCCTTCTACGTGACTTTACCGAAAGAACCAAGAATATGAATCCCTGCAGTCACGAAAGCTTTCAATCGAAACTAAACAATTGTTTTTTTTGTTTCGCTACGTAAGACCCCACTGAGCTAAAAAGCAGCTCTTTTTGTTCAGAAGCGACCTGGCTTTAACAAATTATGAGCTCAACGCAGTGGAACTGTGTAGCAGCCAAATATTCTTCAAACGCACGCCGATTCTAAATGTGGAGGGGAACAAACCGGAGGGACCCGTGGGGAGGGGGTAGGAATTAAATCCACGGGACCGGGTTCGTGTTTTCGGGATCGAACCAAACCCACGACCTCCTCCTTGTACACCAGGAGAGGTCGTCAACATCTCGCCCACGTGTGGCGTGCCCCCCCCCCTCTCTCACCGCCTGTTAAGGTCACAGCGCCCAGGCTTCGGAACGTTGCTGTCATTACCGACGGGAACCAGATGCGTTAAGCAACAACGGCGTGGACATTAACGACGAACCGCGTGTCCGACGTTTCACCACCACCCCCCTCCTCCATGCCCCCCGAAGACGTAACAAGCAAAAACACCGTGAGCATGGCCCTACACAAGAGGCCAAACCGCTGGACGGAAATCCACCAGAGTGGAATCCGACGAAGGGAAGCGTCGTATGTGCAAGAGGAGGAAAACGCACCCGTGAGATGTTTAAAAGGGCGACGCTCTTGCAACGAAGACGTCAACAAGGCGGACGACGATTTTTTTTTCACAGCGCTACAAATCATCAATCGCGCCGCGAAGTCTGCCCACTTGCAGCCGCCGCCGCCTTAAGACGTGCGTCGCGACCGCTTTAATCGAGGCACGGGTTGGGGTGTTGTTGTTATTGTTTAAATTAACAGCGAAAACGCAGCCGAGAAGTAAATTTGGAGAGAGCCGCTCGCTCCTGTTTCGGCCCTCGCGAATCAAGACAGCGGCCGAATGGAGGCATTTCCCGGGCACCGCGGCGAATTGACCGCGACGATTCAAGGGAGCGCGGTGAAAAAAGAAGCCCCTCCAGCAGCCTTGTGGCGAGCGTGGAATGGGCCAACAAGGGGCCGTCCATAAATGACGTCACGCAATTAGGGGTGGGGTCAGACATTTGTGACGATGTGTGACGAGGGGGGGGGGTGAGAAATGTGACGTCACATCAAAATGCGCAACTTTAAATAAATATAGGCAACACGTTCTACTTAATTAAAGACTTTTTAATAAATGTTTTCTCCTACAACATCAGAGTGCAGCGCTACATTAAATTTGTATGTGCAAGCACCACGCAGAAACAAATACAACAGAGATAAATGACAGTACGCAATAGTATTCAACTTACATTTATATTGAGTCGGCAGGTTGTCTACAAATTTACAGCGTGCAGTCAATTACAACGCTTCATCTGCAGTAGTCCCCGTACTCTTTTGGATTTAGAAAAAAAGGTGGAAAGTATGTGCTTCCTAAACGTGTGCCCAGTGTCAATAAAGTCACACAAATGTTGACCCAAACGAACTTCAATCGGAGGAAAAGACGCACCCCCCCCCCAAAATGTTGCCCTTAAATACGGCGGGGGGGGGGGGGAGAACCTCTTTGAATCCGTAGCATACGGTACACGTACTCATTACATAACATGCAACAATAAGACATAAGGCGTGTGCTTATTAAGTGCTTTAAACTGATGTGCCAACCTAGCTGCAATTGGTTAACAGGTTGGAAAGATGAGACAGGAGATTGAAACTGGGCTGAGATTTGTCTGCTTAGACGTTTGCCCGCTGGAAGGGATTGGTAAAGAAAATCCTAATGAAACAAAATGGAACTATTTTTGCAAGTTAAAACTTTTTTTGATACATATGGACAAGAGAAAACATGCATATGCGTGGGTTGTGCAACGCTTTGCCTTTGCCCTCTTAAAAGTATTTATTTCGCAAAAAGTTTTGGTCAAATCTGCATGACATAACATCATACAACGCGTGAAGTCTCGTGCGAGCATGTCACGCGAAATTAAGTAATATTTTTGGTCAAAAATAATGATTTGAGTGCTTTTCGATTTAAAGCTTTCGTGACTGCAGGGATTCATCTTCTTGGTTCTTTCGGTAAAGTCACGTAGAAGGGAAATAATAAAATAATAAAAATAAAACATAATAAAATACAATTCTCACGACGTTTCGGCCACAACGCAAGCAGCCGTCCTCAGGTGAAGAACAGGTCTGTTGGAAAGACAGCGTGTTCTTCACCTGAGGACGGCTGCTACCCCCCCCCCAGCCACGATCCCCCCACACACTCTGCAGTAATATCTACGGCCTATAGTGGTAGCATCTACTGACTGTATTGTTGTAACTGCACACATCGGGGGGGGGGGGGAGAAGAGGACACCACACAGTGAGGAATTTACCTCAGCGTTGTGTATTTTTATGGCATTTTTAACACGAAAGAAAATGTCCCCCTCACCCCCACCAAACGCCTGCCTTGGTAGGGGCCGTCCCCCCCACCGAAGGTGTGTGAGTTGGTATGGTCGAGCGCGCTCAGTGTAATAAATAATTAAACGAAAACAGCACTAAATCACTAATTAAACTACTTTAAAGTTGACGGATGGGAAATAGCGCTTGCTTACCAGGGGGGGCTTACAGCGTGGTACCTGGCAATTTTTTTTTTACGTAAACCCCACGGTTTGCGAGCCTAATCCTTCGCAAGTTTCGGCCGCACAGACAGACACACAGACAAACAATGACATTTATAGGTTAGATGGTTTAATAGCTCTCTAATTGTTACGTTTCTAGAGACCTTGGGCTCCCTCAGCACTCTCATTCACGCATCTTCAAGTGTGAGTCTTCCCAACACAGCCCATGCTGTTCACGCTGAAGCGCTGCAAGGTGCCCTGGCCTCACAAGTCTCAGCACCCACTCCACTCTCTGACCCCGATCCCGACCCCGACGACCCCACCGTGCCGTGTGTCAGCATATGCGCCTTCAGCTTGGCGCCCTGCGAGAAGCCCTCCCCGCACGTCGTGCAGCGGTACGGCCTCTCGCCCGTGTGCACGCGCCGATGCACATTGAGATTGGAGACGCGCGTGAAGCGCTTGTCGCACACGTCGCAGCGGTGTGGCTTCTCGCCCATGTGCGTGTTCATGTGGTTCTTCAGCGTGCCGCTCTGCGAGAACGACTTGTCGCACACCGGGCAGCGGTACGGCTTCTCGCCTGTGTGCACGCGCCTGTGGCTGCACAAGTTCGAGTTGCTCGAGAAGCGCTTGCCGCACGCGTCGCACGAGAACGGCTTGTCTTTGGCGTGCCCGTGCAGGTCTGTCTGCGTCTGCGGTGGTAGCACCGCGGGAGGTCGCTCCAGCCGCGCGTCACCAAGTCGATGCCGCCAGCGTGGGCAGCGGTGGTGGCGGAGGATGCTGGCACGTGCGTAGTTGCGGCCGCACAGCCTGCAGATGAATGGCATCCGTCCAGGGGCAGGTGGCCCTGCAGCGGATGGCCCGTGCCCGGCGTTCGATGGGACGTCTGGCACCGAGTTATGGATGCCAGCGACCTCGGCGAGAGGATGGTGTGTGTGATTGATGCCCGGCGATATGGCAGAAACGTCAGCATCACCCTGCACAGAGGCCAAATGCTGGACGGAAATCCCCGCATGGGCTCCGAGGAAGGGTTCATCTGTGGGAGGATAACGTACATTTGAGATGTTAAAGGCGGATGCTCTTCAACGGAAATGTTAAAAGCAGTGGTTCCTGCACTACTATTGCTACGCTTGTGCGTGACCAGCAAAGGGTCGTAAGTGCCCTCCACCATGGCTTTGTCACTTGCACCAGCTGTCCACGCTTTTGCAGCAGACAGCCCCGGGTCCATCCAGATATAGCACAGCCAGGTGTGATGAGGCCAGCCTGCTGGATGCTTCCAATCGTCGCTTGATCTCACTCCATGCCTCGACTTCATACAGCGCACTTCACCAGCATTTGAGTCTCTAATAGTAACACGTTGTTTTAACCACTGCAGGAAAACCACGCCGAGTCTCATACATACATTTTATTAGGATGATCTTATTAGTATAGATTTTAAATGAGTAATCTGCAGTGTCTGTAGAAAACCCTCTCTGCACAAATTTGTCAGATGCCTACTTGCTCTACTGCTTCCTACAACAAGCACCTCACTGTAATGTAGTTCAGTGTCTCACAGAGGTTATATATTTCCTGTGATCCACCAACTGTACATACAAGTCACGAAGCTACAGATGAGCATTGCCACTATACAAATCATCTGTGTTGTCCTGCTCTGCAAAACCTACCTCCGACCTTTTCTCTCTTTAAGTCGGACACCGAGTGACTGTCAATAAAGTCGCCCGCTTCTGGATATTGAGTCTCCGTCTCATTGTCTGGGGAGATAAACACAACTGCTGGTTATGAAATGTTCTACATTCAAATAAAAATAACAGCACAATATTTATGAGAATTATTACTTTCCTACTTCTTAATGGAAAGCCAGAAAATAGTACTTTAAAGTATCACATTGAGCGTTGGAGTGTATTAGTCCAGAAATATGGCACTTGACTCACAATCAACAGGCTGACTCCAACCATACTATCCCTCCAGGGTCACCAACATGAGTACTGTTTTGTGGAAAATTAAGTGTGGTTGTCCTTTAAAAAGATTGTCCTCATCATGAGTATATGGAATGTTCAAGGTTGGTTCAGGACTGCCAACACAGATGAGTGCCACTCCAGTGAATGTTTTAGCAGAGAAACGCCTGTGTGTTTGAACCTTGAAACACAAGAGCTCACCTCCATAAGGCTCATTTTTTACTTCCTTCATTGTTAAGTTGAGACTGGAATCCTCCACATCTTGGATGTTGGTCTCCTCCGCCTCTTCTGTTCAAAAACAAAAAAAACACATCAATACCTTGTTTCAATACAGGATTTTCAAATCAGAATACTTAATGCACCGAATAGCCTTACCATATTCCACGTGGTGATCCACGTCATCCATCATGTTGTTAGGGCTAGTATCATCTGTGGCTGAATGGGAAGTCGCTGTAATATTCCCACTGTCCACAGCACCCAGTTTCTTCACACAAACCAACAACTCCCGGCTCAACCCGCTGAACAATGCGAGTAGCACATCCACCAGGCCTCCCAGCGTCATGTCGCCGGCAGAGGAGGTAGCAATGGTGGCGGTAGCGGCAGCACAAGCGTCCCAATGTGGCGTCACAGCTTCGTGGGGCTCAGCGCCCTGCACGGCCTTCACCACCTGCCGCAGCACGGCGTAGAAGCCGAAGGGCAGACGGTCGCGCGCCGTGGCCAGCAGCTCGGCCCGCACGAGGCCGTCCCCGACGCAGGCGCGCAGGACCCCGTAGTCCCGGATGCCCAGCTCCGAGTCCATGGCCTGGGCCATCTCCTCGTTCACGCCTTGCGCCTCCAACCAAGCTGGGAAGTCCCTGATCGATTCCAGCACCGGGGCAGCCACCAAGCATGCCATCTTGACGGAGATGTGCAGTGGGTGGTTCCTTTTGTCCCTGTGAATCACACTTAAGTATGACATGCTCCTGCTTCTGTTTCCTTGAAATCACGTTTCTACAAAAAGAAACTCATGCTTACTACACACAATATATTGGGCCAGTGTTGGAAATGTTACATTCAGTATCCATTTGTTCATCCCTGTCTGGCCATGATCCGAAATGTATCTCCAAAAAACTGTTAAGGCGTTTTAATATTCGTTTCGAAATTATATTCAATGTGCTAATAGTATCATGTTACAATATTACATTTCCGAATGGAAAGGCCACAGAAAATTACACGATTCACGCGGTACTTTCTGTAGGTACCTCTAACAACACTAATGGTGTCCCCTTTTAAATGCCCTGCAAAGAGTGTTCATGGCATGTCAAACGAAAATGTTTAATTCTCAGAGATGGAATAAGCCACATTTTATAAAACAGCAAACTCGAGTATCATGAGTTTTTTAAAGGGGTAATTCAGTGGTTCTTAACCTGGGGTGCACGCACACCCTGGGGGTGCAAGATTCCCTTTTTGTGGGTGCGAGACATGGCCAGATTTTTTAGAAGGTATATAATCGAAAACACAAATTAAGCACAGGCACGCAAGTACAACTACTTTGTTTAATCGAACCGATGTATTTATTAACATTATATATTTTTAACGATTGAGAACCAAAGGGGTGGAGGCTGCTGTAAAGGTTAAGGACCACTTAAGGGCAATTGGTGAATGGGCTGAGGCCAACTTGCTACATTTAAGAACACGGTTTAATCGGAATAAAATCCAGAATCTCAGCAGTGCCAAGACAATGTCTCTGACCCATGAGCCACCCAGCCATCTCTAATTGAGTGATCGCGTAGCTTAGACAATATGATGTTTTGTAAAAAAAACTACTTGATAACCAAGAAAAACTCAGTCAACAATGGTGAGTTTTGTCGAAAGTAGATGGATCAAGTGGATGAAACTATTTAAGGTTCATTGTGCGGTAATCTGTGGGAAATTATAAACATTGGACTGTCAAGTAGCTCGATGTAATAGCTTCGTGTAGGTAGCCTGGGTTGTCCAGTTGGAGTGACCATTGTCCCTGCATACATATATCCAATCACAGGCCAGATTTTCCTCTAACCACAGACCTTTACTGCTCTGTGCCTACCCTTTAAGAGGTGCTTTTCAATTCCGCTGACTTTATTTGTTGACAAAATATTAATGGAAGACGCTTTTTCAGGGTTTGTGTAGGATTATGGATTACGCGTTCGGGCTTTAGAGTTAGGTGTTAAGGTTTACCGATAAAAAGTTTAGGCATATGGGGTTTATGATTCAGGTTTAGAGTTAGGTGATATGGATTATGGTGTATAGGTTAGTGGCTAGGGGTTATGGTTTATAGGTTAGGGTGGCAGGATGTTAACTACCTCGCCTGGTATACAGGATGGCCGTGGATTCGATCCCAACCCGGACGCCTCGTGTATATTTGGAGTTTGCGGTATCTTTCCCCCCATGGTGGCTTGGATTTTTCTCTGGGCCCTCCAATTTTTCCCTCCACATTTAGAATCAACATCACGCGTTGTAGAGTATTTGGCTGCTATAAATTTCCACATGATTAGGGCACTTCGTTGAGCTATCATTTGGTGGCCAGGTCCCTTGTGAAAAAAAGCTATATAGCTAAGTGGGCCTTACCTGGTAAAATAGTTTAGTAGTTTAGGGGTAGGGAACAGCAGCATCTAAGACCAATTGTATTATGGTTCAGGTGCTAAAAAAAATGTCAACGTCGCGGTCTCTTGACACGACGAGAGGGCTTCAGTAGAAACAACATTCGTGTCGTTTTGCTGTTCCTCTTCCTCCGGTGAAGGTCCGCAGACTACTGTGGGTTTACGATACGGTCCATAGTTTGGGATACATGTCCACAAACACGCTACCACCGTGGCTTGTGTTTAATGTATTTCTATGTATCTCCGCATTCATGTAGGCATCTCTACGTATCCACGTGTAGCTCCGTATCTCTACGAGACTCAACATATCTCTGTGGGTTTCACTATGCGGTCCACATAATGAGTTGCACGGTCAATCAACCTGTTTCGCGTTGTCGTGTCGCCTTGAACACAACACAAATGTCTTCTTGGTTCTTTCGGTAAAGTCACGTAGAAGGGAAGTAATAAAATAATAAAAATAAAACATAATAAAACAATTCTCACGACGTTTCGGTCACAACGCAAGCAGCCGTCCTCAGGTGAAAACCAGGTCTGTCGATGCGTTGTGGCCGAAACGTCGTGAGAATTGTTTTATTATGTTTTATTTTTATTTTTTTATTACTTCCCTTCTACGTGACTTTACCGAAAGAACCAAGAAGATGAATCCCTGCAGTCACGAAAGCTTTAAATCGAAATACAACACAAATAGACAAAGATCCCACAAACAGCCTTAGCAGACTGTTGGGGCAAGTGCTGTTAGCGAGCACCTATGAAGGCCACAACGGTACTCGAGGGGGTGGGTGGCCAGCACCACGCCCGACCGCCTTTGTCTCCCCAGTGGCGATGTTTACACACAACACCAGGTACTCATTTGTGGCTGAGTCGACCTAGGGGAGGCCAAGGGACCGGTTCAGATAATCGTCACTGATGTTGGCCGTGAGCGGGGATCGAACACGTGTCGCCGGGTTCGTAGTGCAGCTCCCCACTAAACAACTCAACAACAACAACCGCCATTCGCCACTAAGTGGCGGTGACGTCACCACGACGCTTGTGCCAGGCTACGTGCACCTTGAGGCCACGCGAAGTGTCGAACGCCCGCTGGCAGGAAGTCACGGGGCAGTATCCAGGTGCAACACATAAAGACACACACAAAGACAACAACATCCCGGCCATCGGGGCGAGAATTGGACGTCGTTAATTTAGAATCGGCGACGATGAACGCGGCCCGCCCGCCCGCCCGGGCCTCCCCGTCGCGTCGCCCAACACGGCCGCCCACCGCGCCTCTTACCGCCGTAGTCGTCGTCGTTCACCTTCGCTCGGAGCTTTCGTAAAGTATGAGGAGAGAGGGGGGAGCGATTCAATTGCGAAGCGAGTAAAGAAAGAAGAAGACGAAGGATCGCGCGAGCCGCATCAACAAACTCCGGCTCCGCGTTCCCCGCAAGGGGCACCGGCAAAAATGTTTTTTTCTTTATTAAAATCTGCGAGTTTAGGGGCCGCGGCGATTTGAACACAATTCGCGATATATCGTGGCCGTCGCACGATATAGAGTGCGTCCACGATAATCGTATCGTGCGTTGTGTAAAATATCGGTGCAGTCGCCCAATTGCATTTCTAATTAATTTATCGTATTTCCCGACGAGAACTGTTTGTGCTATTGTAACAACGAACGCGCGAAATTAAAAATTGTCAATACTGTAAAATAGAGAGATATGTGTTGTTATTATCCCATAAAAAGTGCTGGTTTGCCTGCATCACAAACCTTAAGTTTACACCAAACCGCTTTGGCCGGCGTCAAGTTTTCAAGTTTTTATTTATTAGGTATAGCGCTGTGAGCCATGCGGCGTCGTGAGGTTATGGTCAAGTAACACAGAAAGAGAATCAGAATATATATTTCGACTGGAGGAATCCGATGAGCTATAAAGCTATTTTTACACGCTTTTATTTAACTTACTTCGTCTGTTGTATCCTCAAAAAAGAAATATTGTAACTAAATTTTTACACACTTCCCAATGTGCTATCGACTGCAAACTTGGTATAGGTATGTCATACTGATGACAACACGATATTCTATCATTAAAAAAATCTATTTTTTTTACTTTTTACATGCTTTTATTTAACTTACCCTGTGTGTTGTATCCAAAAATATTGTAACTCAATTTCAACCGTATTCCCAATGTCGTATCAACTGCAAACTTGGTATAGGTATGTCATACTGATGACAATACTATATTCTATCATTAAAAATTAGAAAAAAATATTTTGTACGGCTCTAATTGTCGACGCTCAACTCACGTTGGCTGTAAATCACCATAACTTAAGTATGTTTTATTACACATAAATACACATACCTCCGTATAGCCTTTGGTGGTACATGTTGTTTATGTTGTTTATTGTAAAATTTCGGTCACAGTTCCTATGATCAGTGTTACATTGCTTTTATGGAAATTTCGGTCACAGTTCCTATGATCAGTGTTACATTGCTTTTATGGCTTTATTTTGGTGATTTAGAAAAGTTTTTTGGTTTGGCCATGTTTGTTTGTTGTAGTACGGAGTTAGACTGATGGCTTTAATCTATGTTGTCTTGTGGTTGTTGTTTGACTTGCATCCCACTGGGATTTTTGCACACAGCGTTGGTGTACGGTGCTTTTTCTGGAAGACTTTGCACTTTTTTCCTGGATTTTTCTGTTTGCGCATAGTCACATAGTCACTTTAAGATGTTTTCTTGTTCATGTTTTTGTTTTTTGTTTGTTGCGGTTGCACCCGATTTAAAAGCCGAATGGCTCACAGGGCTATACTACATAAATGAAACTGAAAAACAGATTGCTGGGCAAGTGCTGGTTAGAGAGCACGCCTATGAAGGCTGGCACTGCCCAAGAGGTGTTGGCGTATGGCACGAACCACGCCCGGCCGCCTTTGTCTCCCCAGTGCTGATGTTTACACACCATGCCAGGTACCCAATTATGGCCGAGTCGACCTAGGGGAGGCACAAACTGGTCATTATTATTGGTGACCCTGAATCGAATACGATCAATAATAATGGAAAATATCTATATTTACACACACACGCGCACTTTGGGAACAAAGGTGAATCAATCCATGCATCTGTTTACGAAATTTAAGTGGCCATGGACATTGCTAGAGGGGGTTGATGGCCGATGGACGAGAATGGTGACGAAATGACAGCCAAAGGAGAGAACACACTTGGGGAGAACGTCCAGTGCGGAGATGGAGCGATGCCACCAGCTTCGTGTCCAGGTTGTTATTTTGTTCTCATTTTAGATGGATTGCTGCATCACAAAATCGTGAGATATGGCGACAGCGTACGTGGGGAGGCCTCCATCTAGCAGTGGATAGACCAAAGGCTGAAGATTAAGTTGACCGCTTACAATCACCTTGCTCGAGTTGAGACGTCTCGTTCGTTAAACCAAAGGTCCCAATGGGTTTCCGAAATTCCCAGCTGCCCTGCGTGTTTGAATGTGAAAATGTCTTCCACCAAAATTATAATTGCATCCATAGCTCATTCATTGCTTTCCCAGGTTACGACAATTCCAGTCCATATGAGGCAGGGTCGTGCGGTGATACCACGTGTGCCTTTACAGAATGGTCCTGGCTTCGATTTCCGACTCTGGTTGCTGTGTGGAGTTTGTATGTTATCCCCTCTCTTCTGCGTGGGTTACCTCCGCGTTTTTCCTCCCATAGCTTATAACAATATATACCATTTAACTGGAATTGGCCAAACATACCAATGCTGATAAAATACCTGGAAATTACTCAAAACTAAACTTTTTGCTGGTTCCAGGTCAGGCCCACTGAGCTACATAGCTCTTTTGCAGAAGCGACCTGGCCACAAATGATAGCTCAACGAAGTGGCTTATCATTTGGAAATGTATAGCAGCCAAATACCATCTGGCTTCAGGTCTTGCACTCAATAAGATAGTGCACACCAATTTAAGTCTACAGTTAGCTTTAATGGCATGCACTTTTTGTTGTTACATTATATACAACACAAGTAGACAAGTGTTAAATTAACAGGTACGACAAGAACACATAGCACCGTGCTGTGCAAACTATAGGAGAGCTTGCGGGTCAAGTGCAGAATAAGCATCTATGTGAACCTGATGGGATACAAGAGATGATTATACAAATGTGTGGGATGTGTGCAGGTGGCGATAGAGAGAGAAATTGAGATCATGTTTGTCGTCACAGCCACATCTAAGATATTTTCTTGCCATCAATTTTGCAGATGTTACACCAACAATGCAGCAAAATCTTAATTTCCACTGTCATGTAACTCAGGCCCCACATATAAAGTGCATCACACAATGAAAAAAAATCAAAGCCAAGGTTGCAAGTTTAATTCGAGGTCAGGCCCTGCAAATAACAATCAGGCATGTAGTGTTGCAAGCTTGTGGTCCATTGCGGTAGAGGCAAAGCGTGTCCCAGGCTTAGCTCTGCTTAGGTTCCAATATCTAACAAGATCAGGCACATTCCGAGTGATTTGGTCAGAGGCAGCACTTAAATAAAAGGTAATCCACAATCCCTAAAGCGCAAAGTGTGCAGCAGACTGTAAAACACGCACATTATGACAAAGTAAAAAACAAAAAATTACAAAGCATGCCCGGATTTAATACATGGGTACAGATACAATACATTGTAACACTGATTTTGTATTTGTAAGTTAAATATTCCACATTTACCGAGCCGGGAAGTGCTGTGGTTAATGCACATGATTTGCAATCGGAACATCGTGAGTTAAAATCACAATTTGAATCGGCTCAAACCACCATCCCCCGAAGAGTCGAAGTTTAATAAAATAACCACCAATGTGTGATCCCAGATTGTCCCATGGACAGATTGTCCCCGTTACCTATCCAGCCCTTTTGTCAATCCACTGCTGGATGAGGGCCATTCCGTGCCGTGTGGGCTGTGGGGGTTTTTCGACCAGACTTGACCATACTGGTCAATTTGCTTTTGGTGAAGGCGAGACGCATACAGTATAGGCGGGAGCAGAGTGCATTTTTATTTTTACACGCTTTTATTTAACTCACTCTGTCTGTTGTCGTTGTTGTTGTTGTATCCTCAAATCTTGTAACTCAATTTTAGCCCACTTCCCAATGTGGAATTGACTGCAAACTTGGTATACCTATGTCATACTGATGACAATACTATACTCTATCATAAAAAAAATAAACAAATTTTTAAACATTATTTTGTATATGTTATGTTTCGGTTTGGGTCTAATAGTCCACGGTAAACTGACGTTGGCTGTAAATCACCACGGTCCCTTACGGTATGGCAAGCTTCGGGGCCACTTCCTAGAGTCGTGGAGTTCTTCCATAGTACATTAATTAGTACATTTAATTAAAGCGTGTTTTAAAAAAAGTAAAAAAAAATACTACAGTACTTATTCTGTATCGCCCTCTGCTGAAGACAACGTGATATTGCAGTTTTGCATGGTGAACACTCGAAGCACTATCCCACTCTTATATAAAAGCACTTTTATTCTAACACTGGCTCAGTGTTGCCAATAACGGGAGATGAGCGCTGCTCAATGGAGACGATTTGAATTGAGATGCACACGTGTATTAGGTAATACGAGGGTAGGCATTAACTGAGTAGTGCCCAGAGACACTAAACAGTAGCGACTGTACCTAGTGTACAGGTGTAGGATGCACTTTAGTGTTTTAAACTTGAATGCAGCTGCAGGGCATACCAGGTACAGATAGGCTCACTCTTATTAACAAGTGACCATGCATTTCATAGCATATTAACTAAATATGGTCTAAATATGCTATAAACTCGTAGTCAGATGGTTGGTAGTGCTTACAAGTTCATGTCCACAGCACCAGTAAATAGCGCCCATCCCAATCGAACATCAAGTTTGAAAAGTCTGGTGAGCTTCACCACAGTGTGATCGGGTCATTTGGCCACAAAGTTTAACTTTATTTTCTTTTAAGGTGTCTATGGTACCGTAATCCATGGTCACATGGGCCGCCACATGTTGATAAGACCTCGGCAATCACAAATGACAGCTGAAATGTGCCAAAATGTATAACGCATTGTAACGATTGATAGATATATCTTAACCCACACAGTATATCACATCATATAGCATTGACCCTGTGGTGTCAGTGGACAGCTCTCTCCTACAACATCATGCAAGCCAGCAGCAATTGTTGCCTCACACTGCTGAGGAGCTCAGAGAAGTTAAAACCAGTCGAGTAATTTTCCCGCTTCGCCTTTGCCTGATTAGCAACTACTGGAAAACGTTGGTCCAGAAAGTTCACAGACCAAATGACTTAAATGTGATGAAAAAAAATTGACAGAGCAAAAAAGACACTTTACAAAAGTTTTGTGGTTGTGCTATATAACTCTATGGTGTCTTTTCAGGTTGTATCGCGTGTTGTTCGATGCGATGTTCGACTCCACGCGCCGGGAAATTTCTCAGGAACTGACCTGAAGAGTTCCTGTCGATACAATCCGAAAACACATCGCTCGAGCTAAACCCTTGATTCTCATTTGATTAACGATGCCCGTCAAGGCGAGATCTGTTCAGGGTCCAGTCAATGTTCTGGCGCAGGAGACGACGGCCAAGGCAAGCTGGTGGGAGCACAACACGAAGATCCCCCTTCTACCAGCAGCCACAAACGGCATGCCCGTCCGTCACTGGTTGCCGTCACATCGGCTGCACCGTCAGGACTTCCCCCTCGCGCGCATGCGCACTCTGCTGGTGGGCACTCAGGTGAGTCTTGAGCAAGAACTCCCGGTCACACACGCCGCACTGGTAGGGGCTCTTTCCCGCATGCCGGCGCAGGTGAGTCTTCAGCGTAGAGCTCTGCGCGAAAGCTTTGTCGCACACGCTGCAGCGATATGGCTTCTCTCCCGTGTGCGTGTGCAGGTGGACCTTCAGGTTGAAGCTCTGCGTGAAGGCCTGGTTGCAGATCTTGCATTGGTAGGACTTCTCGCCCGTGTGCAGGCGCAGGTGAACCTTCAGCTTGGAGCTTTGCGTGAAACCCTGGTTGCAGACCTTGCACCGGAACGGCTTCTCGCCTGTGTGCACGTGTAGGTGCGTCTTGAGCGTGGCATTCTGCGTGAAGCCCTGGTTGCAGATCTCGCAGCGGAACGGCTTCTCGCCCGTGTGCGTGTGCATGTGCGTCTTGAGCGTGGCGCTCTGCGAGAACGCCTTTTTGCACACGGCGCAGGCATAGGGCTTCTCGCCCGTGTGCGTGTGCAGGTGGTTCTTGAGGGTGCTGCTCTTCGTGAAACTCTGCCCGCACACATTGCATATGTAGGGCCTCTCGCCCGTGTGCGTCCTCTTGTGGTTCTTCAGATTGGTGCTGTGCGAGAAACGCTTGCCGCAGGCGTCGCAGCCAAATGGCTTCTCGCCCGTGTGCGTGCGCCTGTGGCTCTCGAGGTGGGCGTGTTGCGAGAAGCGCAGCTCGCAAACGTCACAGCAGTGCGGCCTCTCATGGGAGCACTGGTGCCGTGTCAGGCCGCACGGCCGTGCGAAGGTGTGCCCGCACAGCTTGCAGCAGCTCGCCTCCCCATTGCCAGGCCTGATCGCCGATGGCTGCTCAGCGTGCAATGGCACTACTGCTGCCGGCCCTGGAGAGTGGCTTCTGGCGACGGCGCCCACAGATGTCGTCGCGACATCGGTGGTGTCATCGCGCACAGAGTTCACACCTTCGGCGAAGTTGCCTGGACGTGCTTCGACGGGACGTTCATCTGCCAGGCACAAAAATTGTTTCGGATGTGAAAGATCCTTGCGCTAATCAATGCAGGAATATAAATTGGCACTCACTCAACAGTATTTGATTGTACGTTTAAAAGAGCTGAGAGGTTTCGCCAGGAGACAGCAGTGTTGAGTGTCACCCCCTCTTATGCATGGTGCGTTTTTGCAGAGTTTCTCCCCACATGAAGCCAAACACGTATTTGTGGAACTGGCCAACTATCCAAACATAGCAAGACACCCCCTGTAAAAACAGTCTTGAGACTCGGCAAAGCTTTCCTGGGTAACCGCATGGCATTATAGTTGTTCATAAAGCAGACTTTTAATTGTAATATTCTCCGCCTTGCTACAATAAAATGCTCAAATGAACATTGAGAAGCACTCGTTTTTTTGGAGCCCGCAACCACTATCACGGGTGGGAGGGTGGGGGCCACAACAGTCAAACAATTTTTACATTAACAGGTAAGGCCCAATGAGCTATATATCGTTTTTGCAGAAGCAACCTGGCCACAAATGAAAGCTCAACGAAGTGGCTTATCACGTGGATATTTCTAGCAGCTAAATTCTCGAAACGCATGTTTCTAAATGTGGAGGGAAAAATGGAGGACCCGGAGAAAAGTCCACGCGACCACAGGGAGAACATGCAAACTCCAAATATACAGACGTCAGGTTCGGGATCGAACCTACGACCTCCTGTATACCAAGCGAGGTAGTTAACATAGCCTATGGCCAAATCACCCGGATCTCATCAGATCTCAGAAGCCAAACAGGGTTGAGATCATGGGTCGTGCATGTATGGGCAAACACCATGCACAGCAGATTGATATAGGCTGCTGTAGGGCTACGTGATGGTCAGCAGAGGGCAGTGCAACAAAGTAAAATGTCGGACTGTATTTATATGCCTTCACATCTGTGCACCATTCCATCACCACTCCACACTAACCAGCGTGCCGTATGATCAAATATCCCTCACAAAACCACGTAGCAAGGAGAAGCTCCCATCCAGCAGTGGATTGACAACATGCTTTACATGTTCAAGTGTAATTCTGTACGGACAACTTTTGACACCGGTATCGCTCTCCGTGCGTGCACCGGCGTTTGTGGTGCTGTGTTCTGTAGCAGGCATGCGGTACGACACACCAATACGAGTGGCTCTCTAATACCTTTACGTGTTTCTGTCTTTATTCTGTCAATCGTCTGATCGGGACTTGAGTTGTCCAACGTGTGGGCTGGGGTCTGTTCCGCCTTGTCTGAGAAAAGACAACGCTTGTCATCAATGCTGCTTTACAACGTATTTCGTAAAATATAGGTACAGTATTGTTGGATCTATGCCCTGTTTTCCGTTATTAATATTAAGAATAATTAAGAAAAAAACGATTTCTCTTTTTATTATATCTATATATACCTTTTAATTAAATAATGAAAACAACTCACTACAAACACACCAGGAATCTGTGAAACGGCCATTAAACTGGTAAGAAGTCGGTGACAGAGAGGTCATAGACATCCAGATGGACAAAGATGTATGGACTAACCTCCCAAAGACATCTGGAGATGTACAGATAAGGTGCAGAGCAAACAACGGTTGAAACTCGCGTTTTCTTAACGTTTTCCTTACCGAAAAGTAGAAACTTAACATAGATAATTAACCAACAAACAATAATTTTTTATTAGTAATCCCCTTATATTCACCGCATACATATTATTTAGAAGTATATGTTTCCTATCTACACGACCTTCCGAAAAACTAAAGAGTACGAATTCCAGAAAGCTTAAGTGCATAGTACATTTAACCTCAGGACATTAAAAAAAAAATAATAACTCAGAATAAAAACACCAATCTCTGCAGAACTAAACTTGGCGAAGCCCAAAATAATAATGTGAAGAGGATCATTACGAAATTCATTAAACATAGACGAATGATAACCACGATACTAAGACCGAAGGAACTCACAATATATAATTCAAGAATAAATGTAACACACAGGACCACATTAATGTATTACAAACATCTCCTCAGCCACCCTTGTCTTCCAGCGGGGTCTGGCCTCGGAATGACCCGCGCGGGGCGGGCAAGAAGGGAGCAGAGAGGTCGCAAAGGGGGGGGGTTCGTGCTGACATGGTTTGTTTTCTCTCGCAAGAGACGCGGAGAGACGAGAGGGTGCTCACGCTGGAGTTAAACACGGCCGCCTTTGTCTCCCCGCAGCACAAACAGATGGCCCATGAATACTTGGAGGGTTAGGAAGGTCGCGAGGAGGGGACGCGGGGATGTCTGCTTATTCTCGCTCTGTTTTAGTTTGTTTTTCTCTCGCAAAAGAGAGAAGAGGGTGATCACGTTTTGAGCACAAACAGCAAGATTTGCACACGTAAGCAAATAATATTCCACACCCCTCCTCCCAGAAGGGTTACACAGCTGTGTCTTCACTAATAAACACATGAAACACACGGACGCAGATGTGTTCAACCCACAGAAAGATATATGACAGCCTTCAAACAACTCGGGAAGATTGAGTGGATTTTCCAAATATAAGCCGGGGAAAAATCCATTCAACTCAGATCGTCAGGGGCCTTGGCCCCCACCACAGATCGCCAGGGGCTCTGAGCCCCACATCGTCCGGGCCACGGGCCCCACCAGAAATCGTCAAGAAGTTTTTGTCATCCAGAATGACGAGGTTCGCGGGGTAGCGACGTGCCGCTACAAGCCGAGGTCTGCACCACCTGAGAAAAATCGCTACCCTGAGTCGCCGAGCTGCGAGTGAAGCCAACAAAGACGCCAACGTCCACCCTGCCACGAACGAAGCATCGCTCCTCGTCAGAGTGACGACCAGCGAACAACCCGCAGGAAAGGCGGAGATCGCCAAGCGTCGACCAAGCGTGCAAAGCAGAGAGCGCGAAGCAGTGGAGAAAGCCTGGTCAAACGGCTGTGGAGAGAGAGAGAGCGCAAGAGCAGCACGACTCGGACGTCACCGGGCGTCACCGAGCGTCGTGCCAACTCGTCATCCAGCAGAGGGAGAGAGAGCGCAAGAGCAGCACGACTCGGACGTCACCGGGCGTCACCGAGCGTCGTGCCAACTCGTCATCCAGCGGTAGAGAGAGAGAGCGCACAAGCCGAGCGACACGCTGAGCGAGGGAGCAGCAGCGGCCACGCCCAACCCAGAGAACTTCTGGCCGCTGGTTGTATCCTCCTACACCACACAAGCTAACGACACAATTAATATTACGAGGGGACAACGCACACACAGCACGCACACGAATAAGAAAATTGTCATTGCGTTTCAGAAAGGGTTGCCATTTCGAGGTGGT
The DNA here is from genome assembly GCF_964198595.1 of Lampetra fluviatilis. Classification (NCBI taxonomy): domain Eukaryota; kingdom Metazoa; phylum Chordata; class Hyperoartia; order Petromyzontiformes; family Petromyzontidae; genus Lampetra; species Lampetra fluviatilis. The sequence continues at coordinate 13,597,983 of NC_136277.1, forward strand.
GCGTTCAATATCAACTGATCGTGCAAAGCAGTTGCTGCCGTCGAGTTACATGAATAAGAAATGTTTCAGTCATTCATTTTCGTTAACTGCATAATCACGTCAATGAAGAAGTATTTTTAGTCATTCAATTTCGTTACTGCATAATCTTGTCCATGAATTTATTGACGTATACCTGCTTTCGCATAAGAGAGTGTCATGTGCTTGTTTAGAATTAAAATTGCTTATCACCAACTGTTCGAGTGCTTCTTTCCAAGTCCATGCAAAACTATCTTATTCTTGATAACTGTATCCTGCGATGAGATATGAAAATGGAGACCTAAAATATCATAACACACACTAAGATAATCGGTAAACGTTTAATCGATGATAATCGTATTATCCTGATTGATATAACTCTGGATAAACGAAGCTAAGCCTAATTATCACAACTGCACACATTAACATAACCGCAAGCATCCGCATAAATTACTACGATTATCTCCGCGATTATCATAATTTATGCATATAATTACACACATTATCATAATTTATGCATGTTAATACACACATTAACATAATTAATGCAATTTGCGCATTTTTCTGAAAATTATTAATTTTTATTATTTTCATCAAAATTTCATAACCCGACACATACAACAGTATGTCGCATATTGGACCTGCTCTGACTATTTAAACAGCCCCTTCGTTTTCTGTATATGTTCACAATCTGACTTTTCGCACATTCGTAATGTCGCATACATTCAATTGCACGTACTTAAAAAGCAGAGTAAATCGTTTCCCCGTGTTTAAAGCAGTTTGTGCTTCTTTTTAACCCAGTAATGTATTTGCTCCTTGTGCAACTGTCATTTTCTATAGATAATCACGTATCCAAGGTTTCACATATCCATCTGTACCTAAGTCCATAGCTAGTCTAATACGCAATGTTGTGCTGTACAATTTATATTCCCACTTGAACATGTGGCCGTGAACATCTCCGCGGCCCTAATCCAGTGGTGAAAATGCCACAACCCTATTGCAGAGACAGCCACTGTTGTCAACTCCAGACTATGTGGTTCAAAATTGTATCAACCACAACAGGACGATGGACTGAGTACAATCCTGGTAAAATGTGTATTTTGCGACCTTCTGATTGTGAGGTGAGTGCGCCGTGATGGCACAGAACCAAGGTGCTTTTCAGCAGAGGACATTGTAATTGTTATAACTCTCAGAGCAGATGAAATTAAGATTAGACATTTAGACGAAAAGTTAACAGACTGCATTTGGAGCAGTACTCTAGCACAAACACAGAAAGCTCTCGCCAACATTCGTCAACACCTCAGCCTTAAAATGGAAAAATACACTGTAAGGTATTATAGGCTCAGTGGTATAGCTATCGTTCAGCGTGCAGGCTATGTGCACCAAGATCCATAGACCGTAGGCGGGCCCAGGTTCTGGATTAATAAGCGGGGGAGAAATTTGATGGGGGGGGGGGGGGGGACCCATTGAATCTCTTGTGGCCGTCTGCAACGGTCTTCCTTCTGATATTAGGAAGCCACTGGAGCTATGCACTTTTAAATAATCTAGATTGATAGCTAACTTCTTTAGAACTGCTTTTTGTGTTTAGTTTGTTGTCCTTCTCCGCACCTCTGATTAGCACGGTTGGTTACGTACGGTGCGAAAGAAGTTCACATATATACATATGTAATAAAAGACTCTCAGGCGATGTTGTTCTCCGTGTCCTTTATTTGGGTTCTTGCTCGCACCCCACGATGTCTCCGCTCGGACCCGCACCTTCTCCGCCTCGTGCCTCCGCACGTCGTCTGAGTCCTCCGCTCTCTCTCTCTCTCTCTGCAGCCACACCGCTGCCCGTGTGCTCCGCACACTCCGCAGCCACCCTGCTGCTCCGTGTGACTCCGCACACTCAGCAGCCACTCTGCTGCTCCGTGTGCTCCCGCACACTCTGGAGACACCCCCGCTGCCCCACGAACACCGCTGGCCGACGGTGCCGTGACTCCAGCCTCGTGGCAATCGCACCACTCTTCGCCAGCACTCCGCGTGGCCTCTCCCTTCTCTATCCTGTCTCCACTCCCGATCCCCTTCCGGTTCTCCCCTTATATCCTCCCCCTCACGTGACCCTGACTCCTCCTCCTCACGTGACCCTGACTCCGCCCACACTCACGTGACCCTGTCCTTGCTCGCATTACACATACACACGTATGTCCACTGCGCTACACCACTAAAGTATTGGGCAATGAACGTTCATCGAAAAGAGAAGAGATGGGCTTATTTGTACTTACAAATCACACTTTACATTCACGGTGGGGGCATGGGAAAACTGGATTTGATAAAAAAAAAAAGTCTGAGGTGTACAAGTACTTGATTTTAGAGCCAAAAAAAATATCAGAGCTCACTTTAACTTGGTTAGGACTTCTTCTTTGTTCTTTCGGTAAAGTCACGTAGATAATCTTATTTTATTATGTTTTATTTTTATTATTTTATTACTTCCCTTCTACATGACTTTACCGAAAGAACCAAGAAGATGAATCCCTGCAGTCACGAAAGCTTTAAATCGAAATTTGGTTAGGACTTATTTTGTATGCGGCTGATTGCGCATCATTGCAACATTAGCTTGTGGTGTTTAAACCATGATTTTAAACTCAAGCCTCACCTTCAAAGGGCTCTGTTTTTATCTGCTGCATTGTTAGGTTCGTGCTGGAATCCTCCACAACGCGAGTTGAGGTCTCCTCCGCCTCTTCTGTTCGAAACAAAAACACCGCATCAATAACTTCTGAATGTCTTCTCGGTTGTTGCACATAGGTCTCCGATGCGTTTTTAGGCCCTACCACACAATGTTTGGCATCATGTCCGACATTTTTCTCCAGTGCCGGAAGCTTCCTCTGGAAATGAATTCATTTCTTGAATAAGCTCCCAGCATGTGAAGCAGAATGTAAAACACGTAGGCTTTCGCAACCAATATCATCCATAAGAGGTTTTTTTGGGTTAGATCGCGTAAATATATAAATGTATCGTTAATCATATAAATATATAAATGTGCCGTTAACAACACATTTCGATATTTATGCGATCTCACCCAAAAAAAACTCTATTATGGAATGTCAAACATCATGCCGAACAACATGTGGTATAACCTGAAAAAAACTTCAGAGTATAAATACCTTGTTTAAATACAGGCATTTTGAAATCAGAACACTTAATGGCCCCATCACCTTACCATATTCCACGTGGTGATTCATGTCATCGATCAGGTCGTCGGGACTGGCATCATCCGTAGCCGAATGGGAGGTCGCCGTAATATTCCCACCATCCACAGCACCCAGCCTCTGCACACAAACCAACAACTCCCGGCCCAAACCATTGAACAGTGCGAGCAGCACGTCCACCAGGCCTCTCAGCGTCACATCACCAGAAGAGATGGCAGTGGCGGCAGCATCCCAGCGCGGAGTCTTGTCATGGGGCTCGGCGCCCTGCAGGGCCTTCACCACCTGCCGCAGCGTGGCATAGAAGCCGAAGGGCAGGCGGTCGCGCGCTGTGGCCAACAGCTCGGCCCGCACGAGGCCGTCCCCGACACAGGCACGCAGGACCCCGTAGTCCCGGATGCCCAGCTCCGAATCCATGGCCCGGGCCACCTCTGCGTTCACGCCCTGCGCCTCCAACCACGCTGGGAAGTCCCCACTTGATTCCAGCACTGGGGCGGCCACTACGCATGCCATCCTGATGAAAATTGCAGATAAATAACTGAATATAGGAGACTGTGATATCATGAAATTAAAGTGTAAAATATAACAGCTTCACCAAAGTCAAGTCAGAGTCAAAATGTCTCCCTCATGAAGATAACTGTAGGGGCGCTGCACTTCACCGTTTGGAATCCTGAGATACTGGTGAAAATTTCACGTTTCCATGGCGAGGGCCAGTTTCTCTCACAGGCTGCCCACTGTTGATATCTCACAATGTGGTACCCATTTACCTACGGTGCGAAAGAAGTTCAACATACATTTGAAGAATACTGATGTTTGCTGGTACAGTAAAACCTTGGATTGCGAGCATAATTCGTTCCGGAAACGTGTTTGTAATCCAAAGCACTTGTATATCAAAGCACTCGTATATCAGTTGTGATCACGTGACGCTCGGCAGACAAAAATTATACACGTACTACTCGCTCGTTTATTAAATTAATATTTATTTCAAAAATTTGCTCGTCTTGCAAAACACCCGCAGATCAAGTTACTCGCAAACCAAGGTTTTACTGTACAATATTAATAACGATTTAGAATCCTTAATGATTGATACTGATGATGAGTTATGATTTCTGATTACTTATGTTGAGTTTAGCTTACCTTGGTTTTTTTGTTTACCCATGAAAGCCTCAAGACTTTTTCAGGAGGATCCTGCCCAAGTTTTGTATGTATGAATGTTGAATTTCTTTCGCACCGTACGTAGCCAACTGTGCTAATTGGAGGTTCAGCGTTGAGTATAAGTGAGTATAAGGGCAGTGTTAGTCTATGGGAAGTATGTATTTTGGACTTCTTTCGCACCGTACGTAGCCAGTCGTGCTAATTGGTGGTGATGTTGATATGTGTACATTTAAAATGAGTAATTTGCAGGTTATTTTTCAAAATTTGGACGTTTGACCAATGCCAGTTACACCCCCCCCCACCCCCGAGAACCTGGAGGTAACCCACACAGAACAGACAAACTCCACGCAAAAAGGCGCCCCAGTCAAAAATCAAATCCAGGTCCTTCATGTGACACCGTGATATCTCATCGCCCACCCCGATTACTAATGATGAGTTAAAATTATGAGAGTTAAAATGATGAGGGATGATGAGTTATGGCGATTACTGATTTACGAATTAGTTATGATGCTGATGACTTCTGATGAGCTACAATTACTGACGCTGAGCTATGATGATGATGATGCCATCGCTGTCAACCCATGCGGTTTACTCGTATTCTTGCACAGGGAAATCGAGTTTTCAATTCCATAGGGGCCGTCCATAAATGACGTCACGCACCTGGGTGGGGGGGGAGGTCAGACATTTGTGACGATGTGTGACGAGGGGGGGGGGGGTTGATGAATGTGACGTCACATCAAATGCGCAACTTTAAATAAATATAGACAACACGTTGTACTTAATTAAATACTTTTAAATACATGTTTCCTCCTACAACATCAGAGTGCAGCGCCACATTAAATACGCACTACAATGACAATAGTTTAAAGCGATTTGAAGCATGTTTTATTTTTTTGGGGAGGGGGGGGGCAGAGCTTTGTGACGTCATATTTGAGGGGGGGTCTGACTTTTTTTGACGCTGTGACGAAGGGGGGGGGGGTTAAAAATCGTCCAAAATCGCGTGACGTCATTTATGGACGGCCCCATACAGCGTACAGCCGTTTCAATACGGAAAAAAATGTGTCTACATTTGAGTTTCTCCCTTGTGATGGGACGTTGTAGGATGAACGTTGAGATTTATAAGCGGCACGGGGTGACCAATAAGGTCTGAATTGGTCTGTTATAAGGTCGGGCACTGATAAGAGGTTGACAGGCTATTCGATACACTACACTATATACTACACTATACACTACATTACTATACACTACACTTAATACACTATACACTGTCAACCCATACGGTTTACCCCGTATTCTTGCACAGGGAAATTGAGTTTTCAGGTCCATACGGCGTACAGCCGTTTCAATAAAGCAATTTATTTAATTGGTTTGTCTATTTGTTTGTGTTTCTCTCCTTGTGATGGGACTTTGCAGGATGCACGTTGAGATGTATAAGGGGCAACAACGAGGGTGTGATCAGCAAGATCTGAATCGGTCCGTAATAAGGTCAGCAGCACTGATAATGGGTCTGACGTATTACTGACGCCGAGTTATGATGATGATAAGTTGACGACCTTACAAACCTTGTGTTTATAGGCGCACTGTTACTCGCACGAATTCGGCTCAAATCGCAAATCCCCCCCTCTCACCTCGTGCGCTAGTCGTTAGCGCCGATGAATGGTGCTGGTGCTGTTGTTGTTTAAGCGCGTGAATGTCGTCGTCGTCGTTGTTGTTGTTTTAAAAACGACACAATTTTTTATTCGCTTATCTGAATGCCGCATTCTGGCAGGAGGGCCGACGATCGAGCGGAGCGCCCTCGTTGAGAGCCGTGAATTAGGGGTCCGCGGCGATTTGACCGCTGCGATGTTTAGGGGGCCGTTCATAAATGACGTCACGCGATTTGGGACGATTTTTGACCCCCCCCCCCTTCGTCACACGGCGTCACAAAAAGTCAGACCCCCCCCCTTCAAATATGACGTCACAAAGCTCTGCTCCCCCCCCCCCAAAAATGCGTCAAATCGCTTTAAACTATTGTCATTGTAGTGCGTATTTAATGTGGCGCTGCACTCTGATGTTGTAGAAAACATTTATTAAAAAGTCTATTTAATTAAGTAGAACGTGTTGTCTATATTTATTTAAAGTTGCGCATTTTGATGTGACGTCACATTTCTCATCCCCCCCCTCATCACGCATCGTCACAAATGTCTGACCCCCCCCCCCCTAGGTGCGTGACGTCATTTATGGACGACCCCTTACAGTATAAGCCCAGTTGACCTGAGATATTGGAGGTGTATAAAAACACGAGATCTTTTTTTAAGTATCTCAATTGCATAATTTCAAGATTATTTTAACTGTAGGAGCGGTGGTGCAGTGATTGGCGCACTGCAATATGAACTCAGAAAGTTCGATACTTCAGTAGTAATAGGTTTTTACCCTTTTACCTGGCAACAAAACTGACACCTTTATACAAGGGATCATGTTTGCATTAACCACAACACTTGCGGTCAAAATGCAAACAAAAAGACAACTCTGATAATGTATGAACTGTCCTTGAAATTGATTGGTCCACGCCCGAGACTGCTTTTCTTAGAGCCTAGTCTCACATGGTGTTGGACCAGATGACGCCAAAAGGTGCACTATATCTTGCTACTGGCAATTGAGGTCTCATAATTCAATACTTCAATTAATGGCCTGGGCTAACGTTCGTGCCGAGAGGTAGATCAAGCGTCAACCGGGTCCTTCCCCCGCACCTCCGATTAGCACACAATACCTTCACCTATCGAGTGACAAGCCTGGGGAAGTATGGTTAAACAACCCGCATGACTGGCACGGCATGGGGAGGGCTTCGTCTAGCAGCGGACTCACAAAACGCTGTAAGTTATTATTTTATTATCTGAACAAGATTGTCATAAAAAACATTTTTTGACAGGTATTCATAACATTCAACTTTATTGATTAATAAGCATACATTTAAAAAATACGGTAGATGCCGGTGCTGTAACATGGCAAGCCACACATTTGCCGAAATGATATAGATGAATAACAAACACACACCCCTTGGGAGAAAGTGAAGCTGTTTTTAAATCCAAAGCATGCTTGGCTGAAGATTTCCCTTGCCATTCCTCCAGCAGCTTAATGCAAAAACATGTTTTAAAAAAATAATATTAGGAAGCCACTGTAGCTATGTGTACTTTCAAATGATCTCGATTGAAAACGCATTTGTTTAGAACTGATTTTTGTGTTTCGTTTGTTGTCCTTCCACGCACCTCAAGATCAACACGGTTGGCTACGTACGGTGTGAAAGAAGTTCAACATACATACGTGTGCTTTTGAGACAACAGACCAATCAGTTTGAATGGCAATGCATGTATTATCAAAGCGATATTTTGTTTGCGTTTTTCAGCACAATTGTGTCTGTGCAACCATGACGTACTTGATGCCTGCCTAGTATTTGAACATCTTTATAACTTTTACTCATGCCAAATAAAAAGGGTGAAGCGATGTTGATTATCATTTGTGGCCAGGTCGCTTCTGAAAAAAAAGTTAATAACCTCAGTGGGCTTTGTCTGGTAGGATGGAGATGGCTTAGTTGCATTTGTATGTATCTAGGTGATTTTTTTACCTTTCTTGTACTTTGCACTACTATGTATTTGTAGTGTTTGTTGCTATAATATTCTTACCCGCCCCTACTGAACATCTGTGAAAATAGCTTTATAGCTCATCGGATCCCTCCAATACCTATTCAGATTCTGCCTTTAAAAGCCATTGCACACTTGCTTGCAGCGGTGGTTTTTCAGAGAGCTGTTCTTCGAGAAGCGCTTTCCGCACACTGCGCAGCCGTACGGCTTCTCGCCCGTGTGCGTGCGCAGGTGGCTCTTCATGGCGCTGCCCTTGGCGAAGCCCTTCCCACACACCCTGCAGCTGTATGGCTTTTCACCCGTGTGCGTGCGAAAGTGGATCACCAGCGAGTCTTGGTGATTGAAGGCGTAGCCGCACACCGTGCAACAGTACGGTTTCACGCCCGTGTGCGTTCGCTGGTGCGTCGTCATCTGCCAATTTGAGGTGAAGCACTTCCCACAAAAGTCGCAGCTGTAGGGCTTCTCGCCCATGTGACTGCGCACGTGGATCTTCAGGCTGCTCAACTTCAGGAAGGTGCGCCTGCAAACCTCGCAGCGATGCAACTTCTCGCCCGTTTGAATTCGCAGGTGCTGCTTCAAGCCGTAGGGTTTTGAGTAGTTCTTCCCGCACAGCTCACACCAGTGTGCCGTATTTCCGACGCATTTTGGCCAAGGCAACACTACGGGATTGGGTTTATTAATTTCAAGCTTGTTGGACTCTTCCTCGTCGACAGAGAGCATCTGACTGTAGATTGCCGACATCCTCCTCCTGGTCGTGTCTCTCTGCGCAAGTGATCGAGACGTTTCCTCGTCAACAGAAGCGGCGGCAGCAGCAGCAGCAACTTCTTCACTGTGTTTCAGCTGCTGTCTGCTGCGGCGCATAGGGTCCATCATTTGCCGCGCACATGAGGTTTCCTCCTGAATTGGAGAATGAGGTCACGTTCTGGATGACGAGTTGAGGGAGACCGACGCAGAGATGTTGTTCACCTTCAGAAGCAAACAAGCCAGTTTGATGAATGTTAAGTATACGGAATTAGATTTTCACATTTACTTTCACTGTTTACACGTACGCACAATGTGGTTCCTGCGATTGTGGAAAAAAATGTAACTTGCACTTGAAAATTAATACGAATATCTAGGTTTTTGCAGTTGTGCAGTATAGTTCTGATGTGTTTTTGGGTTGTACCGTGTGGTGTTTGACATGATATCCAACATTTCGCAACATATTGGAAGCTTCTGCAGGAATGGACAGCAATGATTAAAATTAAGAATCGATGGGTCCTGTTTACAGTGTGGGGAGCCCTTCATCCATTGGTAGTTTGACAAACACCTGTGAATTATTATATTTTACAGTTAATAACACCAGTCATGTGCATAATGTTGAATCGAGTACAAACTTTACCTTCGGAGGGTTCCATTTTAATTTGGTCTTCTGTGAGGCTGTTTGCGTTGTCATTCATGCTGTGAGTTGAGATGTCTTTTGATGTTACTGCACATATCCGAGGTCAAAACAAGATATATAAAATTTACTGCCCGCACAAAACATGTATGCTGTAGGTCTACCAAGGACATGATGAAACCTGATAGATTTTTGCAAGATAAATTCGCCAATAATTTTTAAAATAAAGAATTCAATAGTAAAGTCGGACACAAATCGACAATTTTGCAATGAGCCCTTTTTTACCATATTCCACATGATCCATTTTCACTTCCACATCTTCGGATGTGACAGCAGCTGTTGATAAAGGAGCTGCAGCGACAGACTGCCAATTATTAACGTCGCCCAGCCTCTGTAAAGACAGCAGCAGCTCCCGACTCAAGCCGTTGAACAGCGCAAGCAGCACGTCCACCAGGCCTCCCAGTCACGTCGCTGGGAGAGGAGGCAGCGGCGTCGTCCCTGCGCAGCGTCCCAGCGTCATCGTGGGGCTCGGCACCGTGCAGGTCCTTCACCACCTGCCGCAGCACGGCGTAGAAGCTGAAGGGCAGGCGGTCGCGTGCCGTGGCCAGGAGCTCGGCACGCACGAGGCCGTCCCCGACGCAGGCGTGCAGGACCCCGTAGTCCCGGATGCCCAGCTCCGAATCCATGGCCCTGGCCACCTCCGCGTTCACGCCCTGCGCCTTCAGCCACGCCGGGAAGTTCCCACTCGGCTCAAGCAGTGGGGAAGCCACTGCACACGCCATTCTGATTGGGACGTGCAGAGAAATTGTGGAAACTGGAGAATATAATAATTAGGCATACGTAACAATTCACCTAACAGACAATTCAATGGTCACGATTCAACATTTGAATCTTTCGATTTAAAGCTTTCGTGACTGCAGCGATTCATCTTCTTGTTCTTCACCTGAGGACGGCTGCTTGCGTTGTGGCCGAAACGTCGTGAGAATTGTATTTTATAATGTTTCATTTTTATTATTTTATTATTTCCCTTCTGCGTGACTTTACCGAAAGAACCAAGAAGATTTGAATATTTGTCTGCTAAACTTAAAAAAAACATTTTACTCAGTAAGACCCACTTTGCTATAGAGCTAATTTTTAGAAGCGGACCTGGTCACAAATGATAGCTCAACGAAGTGGCTAATCACGTGGAAATGTATAGCAGCCAAAATACTCTCGAAACGCGTGTTTTTTTAAATGTGGAGGGGGAAACCGGAAGATTAGGAGACATCCATACGACCACGACCTCCAGTGTACCAGGCGAGGTAGTTAACATCTCATAGCCACCGTGATGATGAGAGAGACACGCAAACTCCAAATATACAACAGGCGTCAGGGTCAGGATCGAACCCACGACCTCCTGTATACCAGGCGAGGTAATTAACATCCCCTAGCCACCGTGATGATGAGAGACACGCAAACTCCAAACATACAGCAGGCGTCAGGATCGAACCCACGACCTCCTGTATACCAGGCGAGGGAATTAACATCTCGCCTTCGCGGCGCCCAAACAGCCTGGAAACTGGCTAAACAGGATCATCCGTGGAACAACTCACACTGGACATCTGTGAAGAAGAGCTTCACAGATCATCGGATTCGTCCAGCCTAAATAAAGATTCCGAAACAATCTTGGCGGTACAGCTGCGGTACAGCTGCGATCCACACAGCGTCTGCCGCTGCCTACTGGCACTCGGGATTGGTTGAGAAAAATACTTGCCATTCAACTCCTGTTTATAACACGTTTAAATAACAAAGGTTGCTTTTCCCTCCAGCCATATGAAGGAAGACCGTCGTCACGACAGGCTTTTCTTACCTGGTGTGATTATGGCTGTTGGCTCAGCGCGTTGATCTTGTGAAAGGAACTATTGTTGTTGTTGTTGGCTTCTGCTGTTGATGTTGTTACTGTTGTTGATGTTGCTTTTCTTAACGTTGTTACTGTTGATGTCCCTTTAAATTAAACTGAAGCCGATAGCGGAAGCCGGAGTAGGGCCTGTGGCGATTTGACCACAAAAATGTTAATTGCCTCAACGGAAGGGACCGCGGCGATCCGAGTAGAGTTCAGTTGACTAAAGTACCAAAGTACAGTAATACACTATTTTTTTTCCAATATTAAACTTTTTTTTTATTTGACCAGGTAAAGCCTGCTGAGTTGCAGCGCTTTTTTTTTCAGAAGCGACCTGGCTCACAAACGATAGCGCCAACGAAGTGGCTTTTCACGTGAAAATATATAGCAGTAGTCAAATACTCTCTAAAACGCGTGATGTTGATTCTAAACGTGGAGGGGAAAACCGGAGGACCCGGAGAAAAATCCACGCGACCACGTGGAGAGAGAGAACACGCAAACTCCAAATATACAGCAGGCGTCAGGGTTGGGATCGAAGCCACGACCTCCTGTATACCAGGCGAGGGATTTAACGTCGCAAACCGCGGCTATTACTCGAATGGTCCAGTTTATCCAGTTTTCCGGATACTTTACAAGGGAGATCAGTGGTGCTTGTTGGGTACAGTAGCAACAAAAAAGACGTCCGAAAACACGTTCCTTCGGAGTGGGCAGGTAGGAACTTGGTTGGACAGCGCATTCGTGCACGACAGGCAAATAATCCCTGGTGGGCAGTGTTGAAGCTGTTGTTCCTACCTGTATAAGTGTAGTGTATCATGTCGTGTGTAGGTTAAATGTTGAGTTTTATAAAGGCACCACGGGGTGACCAACCCCACCCCTCAACCAGCCCCACCCTCCCCACCCAGCCCCACCCCTCCCACCCCCAACTGAATCACCTTAAGGCTGGGAATGTTGAAAGAAACACGAGGCAAAATGATCCGCTTTTTTCTTTTCAAGGCTTCCATTTTATGAACGGAGCCACCCTCCCCCAGTTCCATTTTGTGAATGAAACATCGACCGTCTCCTCATTGGCCGGAGTCGCGGCGGTGCCCCCCCCCCCCCCGCACAACTAACTCCCCCCAACCCACCGCTCCCATTGGTTGACGCCCCAGAGCCAATGGGAGGGGTCTGGTGGAGCAGGGCTATGCACGACAAATAATCCCTGGTGGGCAGTGTGGAACTGTTGTTCCTACCTGTATAAATGTGCATTACCTCCCAGTGCTCGACTACAGTGAATGCCCATCAAACATTCTGACTAAGAAAATACCAGGCTACTGTTTTGCGTAAAAGCGAGTATCCTGACAGAGCCCAGTCCTGGAAAAAGTTCACGCGGCTTGGTAATGAAAGGGGATCCAGCTGACAAGTTGGAAGAGCTTGTCTGTCCATATCTTGCCTGTAATATCGGCCGTTCACCAGCATTGGCCCAAGCAAGCCTGGCTCTGCCGATCAGACGCAATATCGAAACCAGTCCAGGGTTTTACTTGTTTTGAAACGATGCTGCTGAAATGATGTACCCCAATAAAGATGTGCAGCCGATGGGTTAAAAGGGGATATTTATTGCTTTAGTCTGTGCTCGAGGTCATCTTGGATAAGGCATTTAAATGTATAAATGTCAATTATAGTATGGAACATAGTTTTCATCATTAAGAAAATACATACCAAGGTGATATTCCAGACACCGAATACTGCACGATTAGTGGAATGTCTGTTGTGTTAATTTTGGTGGCTTCATTTACAAACAATAACGGGATGGAAATCATCACAACACCTCGACATCAAAATAGCATTAGATGATAGTAAAAACCTCAGTTTATTTGCAATGTGTTCAGGCTCGTAGTTTTACGAGTCTTTCAAACGGTAAAACAATGTTTTATTTAGTGTCTTAAATAAATAAGTATAACCCGTAAAAACAAAGTTTTTCACTATAAATCCTTTATATACGTGGCAGCGAACTTAATATACAGGATTTAAAAATATATCCACCTGTGGAGGACGTGGGGATCGATCCCGCGACCTTTGGCATGGGAAGCGAGGGCGCTACCAACTGCGCTACTCCGCCACAGCCTGTGGAGGGGTTACGCTCTGGGCTCTTATACTGTGACGTTCAGCCAAAGCGATGAATGAGTTCTATTTGAATATATGTAAAATATTTTTTTTATTCTTAGGTTTTTTCGGTAAAGTCACGTAGGTAAAAGATCAAAATTAATAAAAATAAAATAAAGATCACGACGTTTCGGAGGCAACACAAGTCTCCGTCATCAGGTGGGACCGGCACAGCCAGATTAGCTGCATCAAGTGAGGCAATGATTCAAGATGTAATCCCTTAAAAGCGAGTTGAGGGGGAAGGAGAGGGGGGGGCTCATCAGAATGTGGTAGCCAATGAATGGAACGTATCGGGAGGGAGGGAGGGGGGCGGGGCCAAAAGGGTGGGCGACGGCGTGGAAGCGATTGTGCGCAAGCGACAAACTGCTGCACACGCCAACGCATAGAACAGAGAGGGGGGAGGCCTGATACACATGATAGAAAAGAACGAAAATGCCCATGTTTATACCAATGCTGGCTGAACAATGAAGAGATTACTGTTAAACACTGGGGATGTTAACACTCGGTAAAGTAAAGTAAAATAGTGCCTGTCAGATAAGATGGTCCAAAAAAGTGTAATTAAGTCTTTTTTGCGTGGTTAATAACATCTTTCCAATGATTACTAAGTTTGTACCCATCATCACGGTTGAAATTATGTTTTTTTTGCCTAAAAAGTGTAAAATTTTGGGAATTTTTTTTTCACGAACATTAATTGTCTGGCACAACGAGTCTGTGTGGAAAATGTCAGCTCGATTGGATCACGGGAAGTGGGTTAAAAAACGAGCGAAAGATTTGCACGGTCCTAAGCAAGCAAGCAAGCACGCAAGCAAGCAAGCAAGCACGAAAGCACGCAAGCAAGCAAGCGAACTTAATATAAAGGATTTAAAAATAGCGTTTCCCTTCCAGTCATGCAAAAAATATACACATTAATATTACTTTACTGAAATATTTTAGATGTTTTCAAACTCGATTTAACAGAAATGGCTCTGTTCTAAACCAATAAAGTACCCTGCAGGAATATTGACAAAACTCATCAGTGGTTTTTTTCAAAATACAAAAGTATATTTTTCCCACCAATATTTTACCAATGTGCTGTTTTAAAGTGAGAGCTCAAACACGAGTTCACATGCAATGCTACTACATAAATAATCCAACACCACTTAATCCACTGTGGTGCAATGTCTTGCTCCAACAAATCAGCTTATCTCATCACTTGCTCTCTCCACGATAGTCATTCTCTCAGGCATGTTCACCACTCGTTTGCATGGGTCTCTTCACAGAACGGAATCGCGTTTTCTTCGTCCAACGGTGCTATTATTGCTACATTCACTCTTGCACCGGTGTTTTTTTAGGCTGATCTTGTTCAAGAAGCGCCCCCCGCACACCGTGCAGCAGTGCGTGTTCTCGCTCGTGTGCATTCGTTGGTGGCATATCATCTGGCCACTTGCGGTAAAGCGCTTCCCGCACACGTCACAGCTGTAAGGCCGTTTGCCCGTATGCGTACGCATGTGGATTTTCACATCGTCGTTTTTGGAGAATTTCATGCTGCACACCTTGCAGCTGTACGTCTGCTTGCCCACGTTCACGGAGGGATTCTGGCTTTCTGAGACCCCCGTCCCGGTCGTGTCTCTCCGCAAAATCGAGCGACGCTGCATTGTTGATGGAAACGGCTTCTCATCAACAGAATCAGAAGCGTCCGTTTCTTCACCGTGTATTTCAGCTGCTGTCTGCTGTGAATAGGATCCATTATTTGCTGGGGACGTAAGATTTTCTCTTGCATGGCAGAGTGAGGTCACGTTCTCAATTTCAAGTTCAGGGAGGTCGTCCAAGAGATGCACACCTTCATTAGAAAACAAACCAGTTTAATACATTGTACATATACATTTAGACACTTCCATTATTTACACTAATGTACAGTGTTATTACTGATTGTGGAAAGTAACACAACTTAAATGTGTGGGTTAAAGGCAAACAGTTAAAGCGAGAGCCCACATTTAAACTATACATATTTATTGTACAGATTGATTCAATTTTTTAACACTTATATGGGACTGTCGTTTTAATGGAAAAAGAACGGATAATACACTCTAACATGATAACAAATGTATGTTAATAGATTCAAAAAGTCAAAGAGTCTCCATTTGTTCGCCATCATTGTCAACACATGCCTGGAATCTTCTCCAGGTGGTCTCCAGAATCCCGGAGGCACATTTCTTGTGGTATTGTTGAAAATTATCAGAAGTGTAAAACATTTTCTGAAGCACCCTGTATTATACCAAGTAATCTTTAAAAAAATCAAGGTTAGCTTAAAATGCCTACTAGCTATTTTAAATGTAATATAAAAAATTAAGACCATTATTGTGAATAATCCTTTTGAGGATAAAAAAAAATTCAAAGTGTATCCTGCATTTCTTACATAAGTAAAATTCGCTTTGTGAAGTCATTTATTGGAATCATCACTCGGGCGTTGATTCAGGGTGACATTTCAGCATTCCTAATTGTAATTTTGGAATGTGTAAAAGAAGTTTAATGAGTTTTTTTTTCTTTACGTGGACATCGCATTCAGCAGGCCGAGCAGTTGGCCAATTACGACCGATTTAATTAGTCATAATGAACAGGAGGGCTAATGTGAACAAACCTTTTAATAACAAAAGTCCTGTAATGAAATATATCTTGCATTCGTGCATATATATATCAGGCTAAGCAACATCAGATAATGGCCTTGTTGGGATGCAATAAGTGTTTTAAAATGTGTTATATATATAAAACCTATCTATTTGTGATGAGCTTTTATTGTATACATATTCAATGCAACTAATCTAGCAGCTGGCAACACACAATTTACTATAAACTCATTGGAGGCATGACTTTATATTGAACCCTTGACACATCATTCCTACTGCACGTGAGAAAAATGAATTGCACAAGGATGGTTCAAACCAATGCATTAGCAGAGGATCAAGGAGGTGGTATTTGCACTTCGTGATCTTCCAATACCAGATTTGTGTTATAACATCAGCAATCAGCACTTAACCATTTTAACTCTCCTGATTCTTGCTCCAGTGCTCAAAGAAGCAGGAAAGGGTTTACAAAATTGGAAATCGTAACTGAAAAAAACAATGGGCCGAAATAGCATCCAGACACAAACGCAAAAATATTTTTGGCACAAAATAAAGCGCTAGTTGTTATAAACTGGACTGTACCTACAAATTAAGTACATCTAAAAAATCCTGCAATTATTGAAACAAGTAAAAAATTGTACCTTGAGGGGGTTCCATTTTTATTTGGTTCGTAGTCATGGTGAAGTTGGTGTCATCCGAGGCTTGAATTAAGGTTGCTTCCGACTCCACTGCACCATTCCAAAACCACATATGAATCATATATAAGACATAAATCATATAGAAATCTACTGTATACACCCAAAATATAAAATAATAAATTACAGCTGTATCATTGGCTGATTATCAAGGGGTACAAAGTATTATCAGTACCATTTTGTTTGTAAAGTAACATTACATTATCCACAATGCAAAGCAATAAAAAGGGGGTACAATTTAGCATTACCATTTTGTTCAGATTGATCCATTTCTGCTGGCCCATCTTCAAAAGCAACACGAGCTGCTGATAAAGAAGAATCCACTTGGAGTTTCCGATTGTCCCCGTTATCCAACCTCTGCACGGACTGCAGCAGCTCCCGGCTCAAGCCGCTCAACAGCGCGAGCAGCACCTCCACCAGGCCTCCCAGCGTCACGTCGCTGGGAGAGGAGGCCGCGGCGTCGTTCCTGCGCAGCGTCCCAGCGTCATCGTGGGGCTCGGCACCCTGCAAATCCTTCACCACCTGCCGCAGCACGGCGTAGAAGCCGAAGGGCAGGCGGTCGCGTGCCGTGGCCAGCAGCTCGGCACGCACGAGGCCGTCCCTGACGCAGGCGCGCAGGACCCTGAAGTCCCGGATGCCCAGCTCGGAGTCCATGGCCCGGGCCACCTCCGCGTTCAGGCCCTGCGCCTCCAGCCACGCTGTGAAGTCCCCGCTCGTCTCCAGCAGCGGGGTGGTCACTGCGTACGCCATCTAGGTGGGATGGGTAAAAGATATACGGTTACATTTGTTTTATGCGGCGAGTTTGTTTACCTTCTTGGTTCTTTCGGTAAAGTCACGTAGAAGGGAGATAATAAAATAATAAAAAGAAAACATAATAAAATAATACAACAGGTCTGCCGACAGACCTGTTCTTCACCTGAGGACAGCTGCTTGCGTTGTGGCCGAAACGTCGTGAGAATTGTATTATACTGGTAGGAACGAAGTGGACCAGACACCAATAGATTATATCGTCCGTCCGTTTGTCCGTCCGTCCGTCCGTGTAGCAACATCGCCCCCTACTGCAAACACTTGGCATGACCCTACAAAAACCTTTAGACTCAGTGACGCTATCCTGGTAGCAACATCGCCCCCTACTGCAAACACTTGGCATGACCCTACAAAAACCTTTAGACTCAGTGACGCTATCCTGGCTAAACAAGTGTAACATTCCCTTATAATTCCCTCAGATAGCTTTTAATTAAAACATTTAAATTAATGAGGCATTCCTGGCTAAACACGTGTAACATTCCCTTATAATTCCCTGATAGCTTTTAATTAAAACTTTGAAATTAAATAAAAAAAACTCACAGCACCCTAATAATTCCCTGAGATAGCTTTTAATTAAAACTTTGAAATAAAAAAAACTCACAGTGCCCTAAAGCCTACAGCTAGGCCTAAAGCCTAGAACTAGGCCTGAAACTCTCCCTTCGTATCGTACCCCCGCGTGTGTGAAAGGGAGTTATGTTTAACAATGTTACATTCCCTCATGTTTTTAAATAGAAACATTTAAATTTAAAGCTTTTACATAAATCATTAAAACATTTAAATTAAAAATTAACTCACAGCGCCCTAAAGCCTACAGCTAGGCCTAAAGCCTAGAACTAGGCCTCAATCTCTCCCTTCGTATCGTCCGATTAGGTGTAGCAACATCGCCCCCTACTGCAAACACTTGGCAGGACCCTACAAAAACCTTTTGACTCAGTGGGGCTTTCCTGGCTTAACAAGTGTAATAATACATTGTTTATATTCTTTGGTTATTCGTTCCTACCAGCCCACCCCGCAGGGTCCTGTTTTTATGTTTTATTATTTTATTATCTCCCTTTTACGTGACTTTACCAAAAGAACCAAGAAGATGAATCCCTGCAGTCACGAAAGCTTTAAATCGAGAGTTTGTTTAGTTTAATTAAAAAATGTTATTTAAAAGCACGTTTGTGAATGAAACCCATGCCCAACTATGCCTCACTTGTCTTGGCCGTGATCTTTGAACGCACAGGGATGGTTCTCCCCTGTTTATATTTCGCCACTTACGCAGCTCTCGCTCTCCCGGAGCCTGTGTACACAGCTGGAGTAGAAATGAAATCTGGACGCCTTTAATTCAACCGGGAATGGGGCAGACATCACCGGAAACTGCGTCAAAAGCCTGAAACGTGGTTTATAACCTGACGACCCAACCTTGACAACTCTCCATTTTCGCCGTTCACCGACTCTTGTTCACTATTAATCGGTTACCTGATTCTCAGCAACAAGTGCTATATTTATCGGAAGAGGAATTATCCCCATTAACGTTCACACTGATAAATTTACATGTACAACAACAAAAGCTGTATCAACCACCACGAATATTAACCAAATCCCTTAACTCTCAATGTAATCCCGTAACTCTACTTGACATCTGTGAACCTACTGGACATCTGTGAAAGAGCTTTATAGCTCATCGGATTCCTCCAGTCTAATACATTTTCTGATAAACACAATCTACAGTTAGGAATTTTAACCGATTCACTCATAAGCTCTTAATAATTATTAAGCTATAATTACGAATCAACATTAATATCTCCATATATATAAAACAGGCAAAGTCGTGAATGTGTCTGTTCAAAATGTTTAGCGTATCTTCTTGGTTCTTTCGGTAAAGTCACGTAGAAGGGAAGTAATAAAATAATAAAAATAAAACAATAAAATAATTCTCACGACGTTTCGGCCACAACGCAAGCAGCCGTCCTCAGGTGAAGACCAGGTCTGTCGGGGAGACAGCGTCTGAAGCCAGCGTCATTCAGACGCTGTCTCCCCGACAGACCTGGTCTTCACCTGAGGACGGCTGCTTGCGTTGTGGCCGAAACGTCGTGAGAATTATTTTATTGTTTTATTTTTATTATTTTATTACTTCCCTTCTACGTGACTTTACCGAAAGAACCAAGAAGATGAATCCCTGCAGTCACGAAAGCTTTAAATCGAAAAATGTTTAGCGTACTTCCCGACATGCATTTGGGGGGGGAGCTCAATAATGCATATATTTTTTGCACAGCAAGTGAGCAGTGACGTCAATCTGTCGTGTGACCCGCGCATGTGGAAGCGTAACGCATTGTAGTGTAGTGGTTATCGCTACGCTCACGGCCGGTGACGATTATTTGAACCGGTCCTGGGCCTCCCCTAGGTCGACTCAGCCTCAAACAATTAACTGGTGTGGTGGGTGAACATCGCCACTGGGGAGACAAAGGCGGCCGGGCGTGGTGAATTAAGTCCCGGGCGAAGCCAAGTAGTAAAGCTAGTTTAGTATACAACATAAACACTTCTCAACCGTAACTTCCCTTAGAAATCCCAGAATTAAACTCCCCAAACGAAAAAGAACACACCTGCCGATATCAATCGATAAATCATCTCACCATATTTGCGAGTCAACATTTATGAACAAATTACGATCGCACACATTCATATCTTTTAACTTTATAATTCCTGCTTTCGAATGAAATCCGGCGATATTAACAAAGTGCAAATTCCACGCGTTTACTAGGCCCAACTTAGGCTCACCTCATGCCAACTAGGCCCAAACAACGCAGAATGACAACTAAATCGATTTTTAAAAACCTCCACGTAAATATTGACCCGTTTCACCTTTTATCATTAACAAACGTGCGATGTTACAATTACAGTACCTTTTGTGCGAGGATTTCGACGGATTACAATAAAAAAAAACCTACGAGTATGGATTGCAACCAGCTTCTTCTTGCCTCCCGCCAACTCGACGCCTCACAATAGCCCGGATGCAGACCCACGTGACCGCTACCTGTCCACCAAAGCCAGAATCAGAAGATGTATTTAGACTATTACTACCCTTTGGTTCTTTCGGTAAAGTCACGTAGGTATAACATAAAATAAGTCACGACGTTTCGGGCGCAACACAAACGTCCGTCATTAGCTAGGAAAGCATAGTCTGCTGTTGAGACAGACTGATTTAAAAGTTTTAAATGGGTGTAGCCCAAGGGTCATAAAGAAGTGGGCGGGGCTAGTAATGTTATACAAAATCGGTACAGTACTCATATTTGCCTCGTTTTCACTTGGGAGGGGGTACATTTTACGCAACAAAGTCATGCCTCAATAACGGAAAGACTATAGCGCGCTTAGCAATAATCAGAACGTAGTGGTAGCGATTGTTTAGTTAATTTTCCCCCAATTACATTCCTTAAATAATGATCAAATAGAGCAAGTCAAGATCTATAAGTATCTTGGGGTCATCCTGGATTCAAAACTGAATTTTGAAGATCACATTGATTATATTGGGAAAAAGACAAAAAATAAAATAGGTTTTCTATATCGACACAAGCACTGCTTCCCCCCCTGTGTTCCGTTTGGAATTGATAAAAGCTACCATACTGCCTCCACTTGATTACTGTGACATCGTGTATAAATCAGCCCCAAGTACTGTACTGAAGAAGCTTGACTCAATGTATCACTCGGCCTTAAGATTTGCATTGAACTGCCCATATAGGACTCACCACTGTGATCAACAAAGCTTTATGTGCAACCAAAAATAAAACATTGACAAGTAACAGGAATCTAATTTATTTAAAATTACATTTTACACAATATAACCGTAAGATTTTCTCATCAGTCAAAAAGGATAATATGACATTTTACAAGTATGTATATTCTTGCAAAAATTGCTTGGCAAAAAGTGATAATAGTCCACCGAATTGTGCAGCAATTGCGGTGGCAGCTGTAGAATTAATACATACCAAATACAATACCAATAAAATCACAAGGATATTATTGCAGAATACAGTAAAACATAGAACATTTAATAGTACCAGTCTTTATTTCGCACCATAAATCCATTGTGTTAAGCCGACATTTTAAATTCATCCCTCATTAATTTATATCCTTTTAAATATATTTCACGCTTTCAATATTTACATTAATGTTCATCAGGCAGCATCTTCAGCTTGGAATGTCACAATGTGAACTTGCTACTCATTTACCTTAAAGCAGAGTGATTTCTCCGAATTGTGTTGTTTATATGCCAAGAGAGGAATAATACATCTTACTTTAAAGACGTCTGGTGCCATGCTACCATCTCAATTTGGCAGTAAAAGCTCTTCGGAAGACCTTTATGATTTCCTGAAGTGCATCTTTGTGGAGTCCATGAAACGCTACGTTAATTGAGAGTAGCCCAAATGGGCCTCAAACTCCTTCACAAGTGTTGAGGTCTCACAAATACTGGAGACCTTTTCAGTTTGGGTTGGCATTGGCCCTGGTGTGCAAGAAAC
Organism: Lampetra fluviatilis; assembly: GCF_964198595.1. Lineage (NCBI taxonomy): Eukaryota > Metazoa > Chordata > Hyperoartia > Petromyzontiformes > Petromyzontidae > Lampetra > Lampetra fluviatilis. The sequence goes on from NC_136277.1 coordinate 13,619,946, forward strand.
GTAATTAGGGCCCCTGTCCAATTTCTCCCCTTTACCAAATTTCACCGAGGCACCTCCGGCCTCTAAGCCCCCGTACAGTCGCACCGCCTGCACACTGGATAGCTACGGCATAAGGTGAGATGTAATGCATTGAACTCGGACACACGTCACCCACAAGTTAAATGAAAACATAAAAATGTTCCTGTTGCGTATTTTCGGCGCAATAAACATCTAGATATAATGGCCCAAACAAGCAGCTCCAAGAAGACTGAACACTTAGGACTCCATATCATGCTCCTAATTGTTGTAAACATTCTGGTGAGCAGACCTCAGAGAAACGTCAATTGAACATGATTTGTGACGGTGCAACTTCTCTTCAAGCGATAGTGTCACAGATGCCAATACATGCCAACAAGGTCTGTCTACAGACCAACAGGTCTGTCTACACACCAATCATCGCATTCATCATCAAGGATTGCTGCCTGCACTGGCTGGGCCTTGAATTCCGCACGGCATTGGAGAAAAAAGCTGAACGGCCCTTTTTAAGGGACCTGGAAACATTGTAAATTAAAAATGATACCGTTGATGCGATGGAACCAAAGAGCGCAGAGCGATATCACATTTACAGATTTTACGTGGCAAGAGCTCCAAGTGACATTGGAGACAATTGGCAGCAGGACGGTATACTGGTAACAGTCGTGTCTCACAAGAAGCGACTGGATTCGAGTGCTAACGCATGCGCTTTTCTGTGTGGGGTTTGCTTGTTCTCTCCCTGTTTTGCATATGTTTCCTCTGGGTTAACCAGTTTCCTCCCATAGCTTAAAAAAACCATACAATATAACTGGTATTAGCCAAAATACATGTCAATGCTTAAAAATTCTCTCCAAATGACTCAATTGGGTTTACACATAGCATCACCACCCGCTGCTGTCAAAACTTGGCAGGACCCTCCTTAAAAAGTATCGAGACTCAATGAGCCATTCCTGGGTGAACAAGCATCAGTCTGCGCAAATGAATCGGTGACACGGGATGGACTAAGTACCAGGCAATTCATCGACCAGGCAAGACACTGAAAAGATTCCATTGAACGCGTTGCGCCGCTGTTACACCGCTGTTAGACCGTGTCCCCCATGTGCTTGCGCTGGTGGGTCTTCACGTGACTTTTCTGCGAGAAGCGCATTCCGCAAACGTCGCAGTGGAACGGCTTCTCGCCCGTGTGCGTGCGCAGGTGGACCTTGAGGCTGCTCGACTGCGGGAATCCGCGCCCGCACACCTCGCAGCGGTGGAGTTTCTCGCCTGTGTGCATGCGCAGATGGCGCTTCAGGCCACAAATCTGCGAGTAAGTCTGCCCGCACACCTCACAGCGGTACGGCTTTTCTCCAGTGCTTTCTAGCCGGGGCCTCTCTAGATCAGATTTCGCAAGTTGAAACCCGTACATCTCGCTCTCATCAGCAAAAGGCTTCTGGCTGTGGTTTGCTGAGACCGTTCTCCTGATTGGGTCACTCAACACAAACAAGCGTTGCTGCTGTGTCACTGGCTGAGAAGTGTTAATAGTGATAGAGGTGGTGGCAGTTGTATCTTCTTCACTGTTAGTTTCACCTAAAGATGGGTACGGCCATGGATAAGGGCGGGTGTCGGCTGTGCAAGTAAGATTTGTTCTTGTATCTGGCATTGTGGTCAAGTTGGAGATTATGAGCTCGGGCGATTCGTCCAAAAGACCTTCAGCAGAAGACACATCATTCCAAACATAAAAATATGTTAATCTAAATTTGAAGTTTTCGTGACTGCAGGGATCCATACTCTTTGGTACTTTCGGTAAAGTCACGTAGGTATAAAATAAAATAAATAAAATCACGACGTTTCGGACGCAACACAAGCGTCCGTCATCAAGTGGGACAACCACAGCAAGAAACAATTGCTGAAGTGGGCAAAAGGGGCTGCTGCAACAAGAGGCCATATAGGCAATATGTTTAAGCGAACATCGTTTGCCACACTTTCCTCGATATCTATGTCTCGAACTCTGTCTAGAACTCTCTCTCTGTGACGGACAGGAAAACCTTTCGAAGCCAGAATTTGGGATAAGCTGGAAAGAATGATCCCAAATTAATCTATTTTAAAGGTCTCCAAATGGGGCACTGTTCACATGCTAATGAATATGAGTGTCGCATAATGAATGCAGGTCTACATACAATGGTTTATGGAAAAAAAAAAATATATTTTTCAAGATTATGATAAATATTTAGTTTGTTCATCATAAATGTGGTATTATACCTGTTAAATAAGCACAAGGGTTACTCATGACAAGTCTGGCACGCAAGCTTTTTATTTGACAAGTGACACATTTCCACGACACCAAGGCGATCATAATCACCATCAGACATAAATATTCCCACCATCTCGAGAGGCTAAAGTTGGCAGAGACCCTTCAGCGAATGAAATGCAGGGATAAGTAAGCAGAGGATCGCACAAGGTACCAGTACGTATGCCTGTTAAAAGTTTTCGTTTAAAATGTTCTAAACTTAAAAGATGCAAGCAAAAACATAAATACATAAATAAATATATTGTAGATACGTACCGAGGCTGCGTCTTCCTGGCTGATGAGGGCCGCCCCACGCCATGTCGGTTGTGGGGGCTATTTGACCATACTTCACCATGCTGGTCAGTGTGGACAGGTGAAGTCAGGGACCATAGACATACAGGGAGGGCTACATAATGGACAGCAGAGGGCAGGACAGCAACATCTATTGTTGTACCATACTTATATCCTCCCATGGCTATGCTCCCCACCTTCACCAACCAGCACTGACCAGCACGGTGACGTACGAGCAAATAAATCCCCATGACTCGCATGTTGGGAGGCCCTCATCCAGCAGTAGATTGACTAAAAGGGTTGTACACGTCCGCATATATATACACACGTTTTCTTGGTTTGAGTTGTCCTATGGCTCACACTTACCGAGAGGCTCGCTTGAAGTGTGCTCTGCCGGCTCACGTTCTGATGGTTGAGGAAGTAGAACAGCATCGGAAAACTCGGCAACGGACTCTAGAAAATAACACGACAAATGTTGAACGTATGACATGCAGACACAAGTAATTTGGGCACCATTTATTTACCCAGTTGTTAGCAACTTAGTTGAACCAACCAAACCAACTCCATGTCAAATTGAGTGGCTGTTAAATCATATGAAATGTATACCTTCAAAGGGTTCCATTTTAATCTGGTCCGATGTGAAATTGATTTTTCTGTCTTCCATGGATGGGGCCGAGCTCACTTCAGGCTCATCTATACATATTAGAAGCCATAACAGCAGCAACAGCAACATATGTATTTGCAATGGATATGCTTAACATGTATATTTCCAATAAATTGTTTTGAAACAACCAAAATTCAGTTTGTACCTCATGAAATATATTTTATAGTCATACTTGCACTACTATGCATCTCAGTGGAAAGACATTAGTAGCCAGCATATACAGATACATGTTCTCTCACCATAGTAACTTGGAACTTCCATCACGAGTTTAAGGTTACCAAATGCTCAAGAACATGCAGACACTAAAATATGAACCATGGTTAGCTAAGGGCGTGCATTTTGTCTTAAACTGTTGCAGTCTATAATGTGAGAATGTAAGCAAGCTAGAATAATTTATTTATGTGAAACTCGGAGTTGAAAAAACATTCTTTTATTGGATTTTATACCATTCTCGTTGCATTGATCCATTTCTGGTATGTCTTCAGGGCTTTTAGCTCCTGCAGATAAAGGAGAATCTGCTTTATCTTGTTGATCATCCATGGCTCTTAGCTTCTGTGCACACAACAGCAGATCTCGGCTCAAGCTGCCGAACAGCGCAAGCAGCACGTCTACCAGGCCTCCCAGCGTCACGTCGCCAGAGGAGACAGCAGTGGTGTCGTCATCCCAGCGCGGCGTCCCAACGTCGTGGGGTTCGGCACCCTGCAGGGCCTTCACCACCTGCCGCAGCACGGCGTAGAAGCCGAAGGGCAGGCGGTCGCGCGCCGTGGCCAGCAGCTCGGCCCGCACGAGGCCGTCCCCGACGCAGGCGCGCAGGACCCCGTAGTCCCGGATTCCCAGCTCTGAGTCCATGGCCCGGGCCACCTCTGCGTTCACGCCCTGCGCCTCCAGCCATGCCGCAAAATCCCCGGTCGTGTCCAACAATGGTACAGCGACCGCGCACGCCATTTTCATGGGCTGGGCAGAAATAAATTGTACAACTTTTACGATGCGTTAATTTGTTTATACATTTTCACAAGCTACTGGCCTTGTATTTGCTAAAGAAACAGCATTTACGGCACTTTTGTCCATGCAAATTTGTATACAAAGATTTTATTTGTATTCAATCACAGCCCTTTCTTGGGGATCGGTGATGAACATTTTGAGGTTAGGGCTTAATGTTAGAAGTGTCAGTGGTAAAGATTCAGAATTCAGGGGTTTAAATGTATGGTTTAGTGTTAAGGGTTAGGGTTTAGAGGATTAGGTTTTAGGGATAAGGATTAAGGTTCATGGTTTAGGGGTAAGAGTTGAGGGGTCAGGGGTTCATGGCTAGGGTTGGGGCTCGGGACATGATTGCCTAATCCTGCTTCTTTCTCTCCGCATCTGCAAGGGAAAGGGAGCATCTGCCAACTGGAATTTAGGGTGGGAACCTCTCCCTACTCTGCCCATTAAATCCAAACAGACCGGCACCGTTCACCTTTGAGGGCACACACTCGCGCAAGGGTCTCCCTCGGTGTCTGTGGTCCACAGCTCGGGCATGGGCTTTCAGGAAGAGTGTGGGCACGGAGCCCCTCTTGAGCGTCTTGGAGCTCGGATGCTTGACCGGGTCCTTCTCGTCGATGGCTCGGATCCTGTCGTCGTAGAACTTGGCCTCGAAGCAGTCCGGCGTGAAGTGGTCGGAGCACAGGCGGGAGAAGCGGCTCGGCCACCAGCTCTTTCGGCCGATGTTGAGGCACCAGCGCCTCAAGAGGCCTGGGTCCGTGTATGGGAACCTGAAGAAGGAAACCTTGTCCTCAAAGACTTTCCTGGAGCTGTTGCTGCAGCCCAACGCCGCGCAATGGGGCATACTTTCCACAGCTCTTGGCCGCCTTGGGCCTGCGACGGACGTCCGATAACGTTGAGCGACGGCCTTTAAAAAATACATGAAACAAGTTAATGGGCGAAACTGTACCGCAATGCCAGTGGTGCACATGCACAAATAACAAAACAGACTTCAGACGTTCGTCAATAACACTGCGTGAATAACATTTTGTTGTTTAACAACAGGCGAGGTTTTGGGCACAGCACATGTAGAGGCCAGAGATATAGAGTCACTGTACCTTTTAAAAAGGAAAGGATCCGTGTTAAAGTCGACTTTGGCCAGTGTTAAATCTATCCCACGGTCAGGGGAAAAAATATTAATTGTACCTAATGCGGCTTTGTATCCAACTTTATACAGGTAGGAACAACAGTTCCACACTGCCCACCAGGGATTATTTGTCTGTCGTGCATAGCCACGCCCTTGATTTGTATTTCATAGAGCGCTTCGCGCGGGCTCAGCACCACGTGACGCGCCGCCCCACGCAGCTTGCGCCGCGTGACACGGATCGCACGAATGCGTTGTCCAACCAAGTTCCTACCTGCCCACTCTGAAGGAACGTGTTAATTAAATTTCGATTTAAAGCTTTCGTGACTGCAGGGATTCATCTTCTTGGTTCTTTCGGTAAAGTCACGTAGAAGGGAAGTAATAAAATAATAAAAATAAAACATAATAAAACAATTCTCATGACATTTCGGCTACAACGCAAGCAGCCGTCTTCAGGTGAAGAATGAGACACTGCCAAGCTAGGAGCTTATATATAAGCTGAGTTGGAGGTGGAAGAAGAAGAGAGCCTTAACAAAAGAATGTGCATATCAAGAGGAATTTAGCATATTCATGGGAAATGCGTAGGAGGTGGGCGGGGGGGTTTCAAAGTCATATTATGCCCATGCATTATGCAGGATCAGCAGCACCAAAGAGAGGGGGGGGGTAGCATTAACAAAGGGAGGGCATGTTAATAGTATGTAGAAGCAATGAAACATGTGAATGGGAAAACGGTGGCAGGAGATCCGCAGCGGAGCAAATAATGCATTCCCTGTGGAGAGCACAAGATACACAGTTAATGCCAGTGAGTGGACTGCGGTCTGAAAGTCACCATAAACGTGAACAACAATCAGTTAAGATCCGAAGTGGTTTATTACGTCCTTCCAATGATTGCTGAGCCAGAATCCATCTTCTCGGTTGAAATTGTCTCTGTGTTTGTATATGTGGATCGCCTCATGAACGAATCTCTCATGGTAGCCAGATGGCTTGCAGAGAACCTCTGTCTTGGAGAAGTCAATGTCATGTGAACCCACTGTATTGTAACAGTGATCTGCCACGGCTGAGGTGTTTGTCCTACCGTGTTTCAGGTCAGCTTTATGTTCACGGATGCGGTCCGAGACATGTCGTTTGGTTTCTCCAATGTAACTGCTACCACAGAGGCAACTTAGTTTGTAGACGCCAGGGTACTGTATGTCTGGAACCACGTCTTTTACAGACGGAACCAGATCACGGATTTTATGTACTGTGTTGAATCGTACCTGAATCTTGTGTTTAATCAGGATTTTGGAGATCTTTTTTGTGACCCCAGCAATGTAGGGTAAGGTGATGGTTTTGAAAGGCTCCTCAGCAGGATCCTTCTTGACGGTTGGAGTGATGGCCTTGCGGATTGTGTAGTCGGAGTAACCATTAGCCTTAAGAGCTTGGCGTACGTGCGTGTTTGAGTTCACTGGCAATGTGTTCCTGGTCGGAGATGCATTGGGCTCTATGGTATAGAGTCTTGATGAGGGAGTTCTTCTGGGATGGATGGTGGTGGGAATCCGGTTTTAGGTAGGCATCCGTATGGGTGGCTTTCCTGTAGACAGTATGGCTCATTGAACCATCAGGTCTCCTTTTAATTAGGACATCCAAAAAGGGTAGCTTGCCATCTTTTTCGACTTCCTGCTCTAGACCAATTTCTCGACCACATCAATTCCATACACCCAGCCATCAGATTCACCATGGAAGTCGAAAAAAATGGCAAGCTACCCTTTTTGGATGTCCTAATTAAAAGGAGACCTGATGGTTCAATGAGCCATTCTGTCTACAGGAAAGCCACCCATACGGATGTCTACCTAAAACCGGATTCCCACCACCATCCATCCCAGAAGAACTCCCTCATCAAGACTCTATACCATAGAGCCCAATGCATCTCCGACCAGGAACACATTGCCAGTGAACTCAAACACGTACGTCTACAAACTAAGTTGCCTCTGTGGTAGCAGTTACATTGGAGAAACCAAACGACAAGTCTCGGACCGCATCCGTGAACATAAAGCTGACCTGAAACACGGTAGGACAAACACCTCAGCCGTGGCAGATCACTGTTACAATACAGTGGGTTCACATGACATTGACTTCTCCAAGACAGAGGTTCTCTGCAAGCCATCTGGCTACCATGAGAGATTCGTTCATGAGGCGATCCACATATACAAACACAGAGACAATTTCAACCGAGAAGATGGATTCTGGCTCAGCAATCATTGGAAGGACGTAATAAACCACTTCGGATCTTAACTGATTGTTGTTCACGTTTATGGTGACTTTCAGACCGCAGTCCACTCACTGGCATTAACTGTGTATCTTGTGCTCTCCACAGGGAATGCATTATTTGCTCCGCTGCGGATCTCCTGCCACCGTTTTCCCATTCACATGTTTCATTGCTTCTACATACTATTAACATGCCCTCCCTTTGTTAATGCTACCCCCCCTCCCTTTGGTGCTGCTGATCCTGCATAATGCATGGGCATAATATGACTTTGAAACCCCCCCGCCCACCTCCTACGCATTTCCCATGAATATGCTAAATTCCTCTTGATATGCACATTCTTTTGTTAAGGCTCTCTTCTTCTTCCACCTCCAACTCAGCTTATATATAAGCTCCTAGCTTGGCAGTGTCTCATTCTTCATCTGAAGACGGCTGCTTGCGTTGTAGCCGAAACGTCGTGAGAATTGTTTTATTATGTTTTATTTTTATTATTTTATTACTTCCCTCTACGTGACTTTACCGAAAGAACCAAGAAGATGAACGTGTTAATTGCTCTCCTAGTCTGTGTCATTAAACACTGTGCCTTACACGTACGTGAACACGCGACGCAGCTATTGTAACTGTATGGGCAAGTGCGAGTGTATTGAACAGCCAAGACATTAATACATATTGAACTGAAAATAATCTAAATCAGCTCAAGCCTCCTGTAAACCACGTGACTTCTGCGTGGCCACCCCCATTCTGAATGCATTCTCCCCGCCTCCTGTGAAAACAAACGTCGCTTCGTGCAGCTCATTTCTTTTCACTCCCTTCCTTCTCTCTTCCATTTATCAGAATCTATACTCTTCACGAAAACTTCAAATCTAGAATTATCAGAATTTGTTTATTCTTGAGAAATCCGAAGTTATGAAGCTATTTTCCCGTCCCTCTCATCATCATCCTCTCATCCCCAACATCTTGTCCCAGTTATTCCTTCAACATACACACTGCCCTGAGACAAACAACGCTCATAGACTCAACGCTGCACCTCCGATTAACACGGTTGGCTATGCACGGTGCGAAAGAAGTTCAATATACATATATACCGCCCATAGGCTAACACTGCCCATAGACTCCACTCTGCACCTCCGATTAGGGGCCGTCCATAAATGACGTCACGCGATTTTGGACGATTTTTGACCCCCCCCCCCCCCCCATCGTCACACGGCGTCACAAAGAGTCAGACCCCCCCTCAAATATGACGTCACAAAGCTCTGCCCCCCCCCACCCCCCCCAAAAAATAAAACATGCTTCAAATCGCTTTAAACTATTGTCATTGTAGTGGGTATTTAATGTGGAGCTGCACTCTGATTTTGTAGGAAAAAACATTTATTAAAACGTCTATTTAATTAAGTAGAACGTGTTGTCTATATTTATTTAAAGCTGCACATTTTGATGTGACGTCAATTTTCTCAACCCCCCCCCCCTAGGTGCGTGACGTCATTTATGGATGGCCCCTTAGCACGGTCTGATAGTACGGCGCGTAAGAAGTTCAAAATACATATCTACCGCCCATAGACTCAACGCTGCACCTCCGATTAACACGGTTGGCTACGTACGGCGCGAAAAAAGTTCAACATACACAATGTTTTATAGCTGCTCCAGTATTGTTAGTGACAGCAGCATTGTACTGTTACACACCGTTTCGATTCTTCTAACAATATTGCAGTCGAGCTGGGCTATTGCAGTTGCTATCGCATTCACACCTCTTACAATGCAGAATAGCTGCTGGTATAACGTGTTCTTGGTTCTTTCGGTAAAGTCACGTAGAAGGGAAGTAATAAAATACTAAAAATAAAACATAATAACGTGGTTAATAATCACTATTTATAATGTAGTTAAGAGGGGTAGGGAACCTTTTTTTCTACCAAGGGCCATTTGGATATTTATAACATCATCGGCGGGCCATACAAAATTATCAACTTAAAAAATTAGCCTGTTACATTTGGTCAAACATTTAATTAACTCACCCCTAATGCGATGGCTGGAACTGCTTCTCTTTGGGCGAGGCGTGGTGATGTTAGCTGGCTATTGATGATGTTGCTGCTACTCGCAACTGCTTTTCCAGGTTTGCTCCTGAGATTTATTGAATTTCGAGTCCCACCTGCGGTTGGCTTGGCAGGGCCACACCAAATTAATTCGTGGGCCTCATACGGCCCGCGGGCCGGACGTTCCCCACCCCTGCATTACCTTAACCCCACCGGGGAATTCTCTACTGCGTTTACGGTTATTGATGGAGTTATCAGAGGCACACGGGGGAAAAAAATCAACCGTGAGCTGTGTTAAAGCAGATGATGGTTGTTACCCTACTGTAAACGGTACAGTAAACCTCACGCTACCCACGTAAGTCAACCAGCTGGGTATCGATTCTGATTTGACTTCACTGCCACAAAGGAATCGATGGCGCTGGCGATTCCATAGGATAATTCTCATTTTTATTTTTCCAGGTATTAAGGCTCCCCCACTGAGCTCTATGGAGCTATTTTTCAGAAGTATATCTGTCAACACCTTATCGGTGCCTACCTGATTATTAATGACCAATTCAGACCTTATTGGTCACCCCGTGCCCTTATCAATCTCAACGGTCATCCTGCAAAGTCCCATCACAAGGGAGAAACACAAATAGACAAAACGATGTCACTAAGTAGATTTTTGTTGCCCGTATTGAAACGGCTGTACGCCGTGTGGACCTGAAAACTCAATTTCCCTGTGCAAGAATACAGGTAAACCGTACGGGTTGACAGGTATGCAGAAGCGAACCTGGCTAACACGAATGATAGCTCGACGAAGTGGCTGATCGTGTGGAAATTTATATCAGTAGCCAAATAACTCTAAACGCGCGATGTTGATTCTAAACGTGGAGGGAAAAACAGGAGGACCCGGAGAAAAATCCACGCGAACCACGGGGAGAACATGCAAACTCTAGAAAATTTATTTATACTGGAGGAGAAATCCGATGAGCTATAAAGCTCTTTTTTTCACAGATGTCCAGTAGGGGCAGGTCAGAACGTTACAACATACTGTACAATACAAAAACACGATAGGAGTGCAAAGTATAGGAAAGGTAAACAAATCACGTAAAAATATACATACAAATTAAATGTAACTATATATTTTTTTATCTTACCAGGTAAAGCCCACTGAGCTATTAACTTATATTTTAAAAGTGTCCTGGTCATAAATTATGGCTCAACAAAGTGGCATATCACGTGGAAATGTACAGCAGCCAAATAATACAAACGCATGTTTCAATCTGGTATTGCACATTACGGTACAGTATAATGTAAATACCAATAAGAGATGGTTTTAAAGGAAACTCTACATCAAAATATTGATCGAATTACGAGTGTGAGGAATGTATAGCGAAATTTAAGTTAATTTTCAAATTTTCATTTCAAATTTTACCTTCTCTGCAGCTATTACTACCACATCACCACCAACTCAACCACCAAACACAACCATCGCAGCCACCACCATCACAGCCACCACCATCACAACCACCACAACAAGCATTTGTTTGACAAATTTAAGTCATAACCAACCATTGGTTTTGGCCTTATTGAAACAAAAGTCACTGGTCCAGAAAGGTCGATATACTTAAATGTAATTTTATTCTGCAACTGCAATTATAACCAAACACTTTACAATAATTTTGTACAATTCGATGATCTGTATCAACTATACGATCATGACTGACGACGATGATGAACTAATATTTTTCATAGCACAATACCATAAAACAGCAACTTGTGAAAATTCTACATGGTACATATTGTGCAGACACGTTAGATTCATGTACCAGTCAGTGATGGTTTTACGTTATTTAGATACGTTTGCGTAAGACATTGAAAAAAAAAAGTGGCTATGAATGTCGTCATAATATTGCGATTGTGTACCATGGCTACATGTAATAAAAAAATGGCATTTATTTGTAAACAAGTTTGAACCCATCAAAACAAAACCCTTCCCACTCTTTCTAAATCTACGGACGTCTTTTGGTTACCTTTCCGATGTCCCATGTATCAAAAGGAACCACCTCTTCAAAATAAGAGACAAGCATTCCAACATGAATGGCCTCGTCCCAAGGATTGGTTCTCATCTTGGTTAAAACGAACGCTCCTCTTTAAAAATTTAAAAAACGCCGCATCGTCGTCGGCTCGGAAAAGCACGCGTTGTCCTACCCATCTCTGCCACCCTACTTTTTGTCGCCCGCGTGCTTGCGTTGGTGCAACCGCAGTCCGTTGGATCGCGTGAACTCCTTGCCGCACAAGCCACAGCGGTGCGGCTTCTCGCCTGTGTGCGTGCGCTCGTGAGACCTCAGGTGCCAGGCCCGCGTGAAGCACTGCCCGCACGCGTTGCAGCAGAAAGGCCGCTCGCCCGTGTGCACGCGCATGTGCTCCTTTAGGTCGCTAGCGCGCAACACGCCGTGCCCGCACACTTTGCAGCGGCAGGGCCACGCGCCCGTGTGCACGTACGTGTGGCGCTTCAAGTTGAACGCCAGCGAGTAGGTCTTGCCGCACAGTTCGCACCGGTGACGCTTTTCAGCTGCAACCTCTGGCTGAGTCACTTTGAGATTAAACTTGAACGTCTCATCCTCGAGGACGGAAGACATCGCACTGTTGTTCGTTGAGACAGCGTTCACAATTGTCTCCCTCTGAGCAAATGCAAGTTGCTGTTGCTGCGTCAGTGTTTGGGAAGAAGGAATGACAGCGATTTCTTCGCCGTGCATTTCAGCATCAGGTTTTGGCCACGCATATGTGCGGGCAGCGGCTGTGTGCACAAGATTTCGTTTCAAATCTGGTGGTGATGTCGTCCTATGGACGATCTCAGGGCGGCCGTCCATGTGACATTCACCTGAAGCAGAAAAACCGCACCAGTTTACCATCACATGGTAAATATAACATCTGTAATAACGTATAAATATAACCTAAAACCCAGCAGTGATGTGATTGAGGCAAGTGCACTATAAATCCAGCAATCTCAGTTTTGATTTTTGACCACAGCTAACATAAAAGGTGGGTGATATCTGAACTGATCCCACATCAACCCATTTCATTAACCCACACTGACCAGGCTAATATATCAACCCCCACGTCATGTTGAGGGCTTAATGGAATCATGGAAAAGTTGCACTGTACCATCCAAAGGCTCCATTTCAATGTGTACGGATGCAAAGTTAGATATGGTGTCATCCATTGTTGGTGATGTCCTCTCTCCTGGCTCACCTGCACAATTCAAATCCACAACATCATACATACAACCATTGCATACACTCAACACGTAGTTTCATGACATAACAAATTAAAACCAGAAATCTGTTTGTACCCACAGATGTCCTTTTTACTAGAAGACCTGCACTATCAAGGCAGGATTTAGGAAAACTGCCTGATAAGCAGCTGAAAACGTGGTCATCGTTAAGTTGCGCATGCATTTTTAATCTTTTTGCTGCATTAGTGTTTGGAAGGAAGGTATTGCAGCCATTTCCTCACCGTCCGTTATAATGCCGTTCGGTTGTGGCCACGCAAAGGGGTGGGCGGCGGCTGTGCGTGCAAGGTTTGTTCTCAAATCTGGTGGAGTTTTCGCTTTCTGGACGATGAGCTCAGGACAGCCATTCAAGAGACATGCACCTTCTGCAGAAAAACAGCACTAGCTCACTGTTACGTGGCAAATATAAAATCTGCCAAAACAATGTATCGTGCTATTCTAAAACCCTGTGGCGCAATGGTTGAGACAACCGCGCCAGAAAATTCGACAACCTGAGATCGATTATTGGCCACAGATCACCTAAAAAGGCCAGTGATATCTGAACCGATCGTGGGCCACCCCCCCTTTACCAACCTACACTGACCAGGGTGGTGACATATGTCAAACAACAGGCACATCAAATTGAGGCCTTCATGAACTCTACCTTCCAGAAGCTCCGTTTTAATTTGGACCACTGCAATGTTGGGCTTGGTGTCATCCATGGTTGGAGTCAATCTCTCTTCTCGCTCATCTGCACAAATTCAAAGCCACAATAATGCCATATGTAAAAACTTCTGCATATACTCAACATGTACAGTTTCACGAGAGACAGTTTGAGACAAGAATTCTACATGAAGCCATGGATGTCCTTTTTACTCTAAGATTCTTACAATCACCCCTACTTAGCTTCATAAATTTGGCATAATCGTATGAATTCCAGATGCTTCGGTCAAAGGCAGGACATAAATACCATCAGGATAAATATTCATAAGCATCCTATATTCGTTTGCAAACAGTGCAACAAGACATCCAAATTCACTACACATGACAAATGTGCCGAGCATTTGTGGAATCATAGAAATCTGTAATCTACCTTCCAAAGGCTCCATTTTAATCTGCACCACTGAATTGTTGGGTTTGGTTTCATCCATGGCTGGAATTGATCTCAGGTCTGGCTCATCTGCACACATTTAAAAGCCACAACATAATAACATATGAAACCACTGCAATATGCTACTCAACATGTATAACTTCCTGAGAAACATTTTAAATCCAGGATTGCATTTTTAGCCATGGATGTCTCTTGTACTGCAATCTCAAAGCAGGAAAAGTATATAATAGGTGACATTTTGGGCAATCGTCCTTGGTCCTAGCATATACAATCATGACGTTTCAGGCAATGGCCCTCCTTCACATCACATAAATAATGGTAGTTGCCTGAAATATGACCTGTTATATAGTTTTCCGTTTGAGGCAGTGTTATTCACAAATGTGTCGAGTCTTTTGTGATAGTGCTTGTGCGCCACTGCCAATAGAATATCACAAAATAATAATACAAAATTACAGACAGGTAAGTCAGTCATAAGAAGAGGATAAATGGAAGGTCTTAAATCTGGACTTAAATAGAGGCGGGGGAGTTGACAGCACGGAACACTGGGGAAAGGGAGTTCCAGACATTGGGAGCAGCAAAGGAGAAAAATAGATGCCTCCCCCCACCGATTAAGGTTGACAAGGGGTTTTGATAAAAAATGTTGGCTGCTGGAACGGAGAGTGAGTGAAGGGGAGTAGTGTGAGAAAGGGGAAGTTGGCAGAGATAGGCGGGTGATAACAAAGTGCAGCTGTGTGGCTCAAGTGAGACTACCATGATAAACGATTCCTGTGACAGACATAACATGAAGAGAACTTCATTCAGCAGTAAATTAATGAAGGCCACCATATTGTTTACTTATACTTGTTTATCCTTTTCGTGAGTAGAATACATGTTTGTAACAATTTATTTGTATCCATCATATCGTACATGTCTCAAAAAACGTTAATTCAACACCTGGTAATAGTTAAGTTGTGCTGTTACAGAGCATGCAATGCAATCTTTGGAGAATAAGTTAAAATATTTTTGATATGATGATGCTTTTATTACCATGGTCCAATTCCAATGTCCCATCTTCAGGTCTGGGAGCACTTGGCAATGAAGAAGCCACTACATATTTAGGATTGTCTATTTCATCGAGCCTCTGCACGGACAACAGCAGCTCCCGGCTCAAGCCGCTGAACAGCGCAAGCAACACCTCCACCAGGCCTCCCAGTGACACGTCGCTGGGAAAGGAAGCTGCGTCGTCCCAGCGCGGAATCCCAGCATCATGGGGCTCGGTACCCTGCAGGGCCTTCACCACCTGCCGCAGCACGGCGTAGAAGCCGAAGGGCAGGCGGTCGCGCGCCGTGGCCAGCAGCTCGGCCCGCACGAGGCCGTCCCCGACGCAGGCGCGCAGGACCCCGTAGTCCCGGATGCCCAGCTCTGAGTGCATGGCCCGGGCCACCTCCGCGTTCACGCCCTGTGCCTCCAGCCACGCCGGGAAGTCCCCACTAGGCTCCAGCACCGGGGTGGCCACTGCGCATGCCATTCTGAAGAAAATGCATGGAGAAATCATAGAGACTTAACATGGAATGGCTTTTGACCAAGCTCCCTATTTCACACATGCTGGATCATCTTTTTAATTGTTGATCATACTTAATGGGTAAGATAACATTATGGGTCTGACACAAAAACTCAAGAGTTTCATAACTGAGTTATAGGTCCTACCCAGGGTCGGATTAAGGCATGGGCTTTAGGGGCTGCAGCCCAAATTTTATTTGTTGTTATCCTTGTAAAAATAAATGTTCTCTTCTATTAACTTTGTTTTCCTTTTGAAAATATTACTGGGGGCCTCACAGTACCTGTAGCCCAGGGGCCTACAAAACCTTCATCCGGCCCTGGTCCTACCCTGATACTGATCTATTCCTCAGCCACCCACCAATTGTGCCTTCTCATTACATCACAAATTACATCATATTTAGTTTCATATAAGATCATCCACCATGATGTGCATTGATGGCGACAGTTTGGGAAGTCCTTCATTGAGCAATGGAACGATGCTGGCTGATGGCAATGATGAAAAGTCTTCCGAGATGAGCTCCCAATACAAGATGGCCACGTTCACACGTCTTGTATATTAAACATAAGCATCGGTCATGTTTCCACATTTACACAAACATGTTGAATTCATCAGCTAATTGGCTTTGCTGAGACCAATATCATAGAGCAGCATTTGTTTAAGTAAGAAAACTCTGAACCGGTTTCAATCTTGGGGGACTCATCAAAAGAATCAGGTTTGCTAAACAAACAATACCATACACAACCTCATGATGCTTTAAGTCCCATGAACATGTGCGCCTGCTCCAAGATAAATTTCAAATCACAAGAGTTAAACACGATTAATAACGATATATAAACTAAACTATTTACTGAACTATATATTTTTTATCTTACAAAGGCCCACTGCGCTACACTGCTCTATTTCAGAAGCGACCTGGCCACAAATGGTAGCTCAAGTGGCTTATCACGTGGAAATGTATAGCAGCCAAATACTCTAAACGCGTGATGTCGATTCTAAATGAAGGGGGAAAACCGGAGGACCCGGAAAAAAATCCACGCGACCACGGAGAGAGACACGCAAAACTCCAAATATACAGGGTGTTTGAAAAGGATGGACCCGATTTGAAATCGCTATATCTTTGAAATTGGGTCCATCTTTTTGAAACACCATGTATAACCAGGCGTCAGGGTCAGAATCAAACCCATGACCTCCTGGACACCAGGCGACAGAGATAACATCTCGCCACCGTGGCACCGTAGAAATCCGTTGTGACCATTGTGAAATATGGTTCAAAATAAGTCGGTTAAAAGTAAGTTACAAGATTTGAGGATACGACAACAACAGTTAAATAAAAGCGTGTAAACAACCTTTATCATGCAGTGGGTTTAAACATGAAAAAAACAAGTTCATGTGCATTACTATCGGTGAACATTAGCGGCGAAGGTACAAATGACTTTGCCTCAACCACCTCAATGTAAATAAAAAATAGTTGTTGATCTACGTCAGCATCAGCCATCTGCGCAAAAGAGCTTTATAGCTCATCGGATTCCTCCAGTATAAATATTGATTTTTGATATCGGAGGATGGTTGTGTGGGGGTTCATCTATCAGTGCATTGACAAACGAGTTACACGTCCGTGACTCTATTACGTGAATAGCAAAGTTCACGACCGCTTTAACAGAAGTTTTCGTGACTGCAAAGATTCATACTCTTTGTTTTTTTCGGTAAAGTCACGTCGGTGAAAAATAAAAATAAATCACGACGTTTTGGGCGCAACACAAGCGTCCTTCTTCAGGTGGAGACACACTTAAGCGGTGTGCTTTCGCTAAATTGTCCTCACATAAAGAAGGACGCGTGATTTAATGTATTAGAATGTTTTACCAACGTGACATTACCGAAAAAACAAAAAGTACGCGTCTCGAGAGCCAGCAATCTGGCGCGTATGGCACGATGATGGGGGGGGGGGGTCATCTAGCAGTGGATTAACCAAACTAGTTACACGTACGTGACTGTTATTAAACAGTAAAGTTCACGACCGCTTTAACAGAGGGCCATCAATCTGGCGCGTATGGCATTGGCACCAAACAACAAAACGAATGCGCGCGCTTACCCCGAGACGACGGATGACACTTTATAGGTTTTAATATCTATCTGCGGAAATTAAATGTTGTAAAGGAAATATTTTTACTTTGGCATTCTCTAGCGAGGCCCTGTTATACGAGGCAAATAAACCATAGACGCGTTTTGTAAAAGGAGCGATGAAGATTTTGGTCGGCTCGCGTTTTCTCAAAAGGGAGAATTCCTGACTTAAGGGACCGCGGTCATTTAATAAGCAGGTGGGAGGGATGGGGGAGGGGTGGGGGGAGGGGAGGGGGTGGGGAGGGGTGGGGAGAGGTGGGGAGGTGAGGAGGGGTGGGGGAGGGGTGGATAGAGGTGGGGGGGTGAGGGAGGGAGGGATGGGGGAGGGGTGGAGAGGTGGGGGAGGGGTGGGGAGAGGTGGGGGGGGTAGGGGAGGGGTGGGGGAGAGGTGGGGAGATGTGGGGGAGGGGTGGGGAGGGATGGGGAAGGGTGGGGGAGGGATGGGGGAGGGGTGGTGGGATAAATGTATCATTGTCCCTTGGGCCACATCTGCGGGTACTAAACGCTCTGTTGCTGCTTGCTAAATATTTGTTTTTGATTGTATACTGGCAAAAAAGTATCCCGTTGTGTAGCTGCTCACGCCGAGCTACAGATGCTCTGATACGTGGCATTGTCTTTGTACTGTTCGCATTTTGGCGTTGTTCTCTGGGTCTGACACTAGGCCACAATTTAGGGGCCGTCCATAAATGACGTCACGCGATTTTGGACACGGCGTCACAAAAAGTCAGACCCCTCCCTCAAATATGACGTCACAAAGCTCTTCCCCCCCAAAAAAATATTAAACATGCTTCAAATCGCTTTAAACTGTTGTCATTGTAGTGCGTATTTAATGTGACGCTGCACTCTGATGTTGTAGGAGAAAACATTTATTAAAAAGTCTATTTAATTAAGTAGAACGTGTTGTCTATATTTATTTAAAGTTGCGCATTTTTATTTGACGTCACATTTCTCAAACACCCCCCCCCCTCGTCACAAATGTCTGACCCCCCCCCCCCTAGGTGCGTGACGTCATTTATGGACGGCCCCTAAAGACTGTCTCTGGTGTAGACCAATAGGTTTCAAAGACAGTTTAACACGCAGCAGGCTTTCGCGACCAATATCATCCATAATATAGGGTTTTTTTTGGGTTAGATCGCGTAAATATAAATGTAACGTATGTTCTGTCACCTAAACAGAACATACTAAGGTGTTACTAGTGCAGCACACTGGTGTGTTGGAGAGCAACTCTACAACATTTACAATCAGAGTACGACGTTTCACCAATAATTACAACTAGCATTATCAGGCGGACAGCCAGATTTGTGGCGAAATCCTCCTGTTTCGTTCCTTAAGTAGAGGGATATATGTGATGATGCCACTTGTGAGCCCTTCACGTGCGAAGGGGGGCAATGGATAACAGTATTATCAGAGCATGTTTTGTTTGCATGTTCACAAGTAATGTGTGTGGTTAAAGCAGTATTTGATTCCTTATTCTTAGGTTTTTTCGGTAAAGTCACGTAGGTAAAAACATTTTTTTTAACTTTTTAATGTTTTTACCTACGTGACTTTACCGAAAAAACCTAAGAATATGAATCATTGCAGTCACGAAAGCTTCAAATCTAGAATTTGATTCCTTGCAAAAGGTTTCTTTTTGGTGTTTGAACATCTTAACACCTGTTTTATTGCCAGAAAGGGTAAAACCTATTCATATTTTTTTCATAAATATAAATTTGACTATACGTTTACTACCTTAAATCAGTGCCTCTTCTTAACCTGTGGGTGCACGCACCCCCTAGGGGTGCGAGATGCCCTTTCTGGGGGGGGGGGGGGGTGCGAGACGTGGCCAAATTGTTTTTTCAAGAAGGTAAATCATCTAAAAATACAAATTATGCACGGGCAACGTAAGTAACTACTTACTTTGTTTCAGCAGCAGTAGGTCAGGGGCAGTTTCACGGGATAAAACACTGTGAATCCTATTATGCATGGGATGATCCGCACATTTCCTCCATCCGGGAAAAAAAATGTCAAGAGGATGAAGTTCCTCTTTTCCAAGACAATCCACGAATAACTAGCCTCTGCTTAAACATCATCGCGAATGAATACATATACAGGGACTCCTCTACTTATGCAGATGCCACTGGTTCTTCACGTTCTGTTGATGTAGATGCCACCACCGCCATCTATTCCGCGGCGGTTGAACTTACGACTCTCGGTCCGAACAGGTAACTGGACATACTGGCAGGTTTGTCCGTATTTCTGAAAGTTTCTAAGTCGAATTTATCGATCGACTATCATCCTTGAATAATTCCCGTACAGGAAGCCATTCCACAATGCAGGGAAGTTGACACGGGGAGGCCTTCATCCAGCAGTGTGTTAACAACAGGCTGCAAATGATATTGTTATGAAACAAAATGATGACTTACAAATACTCCCAACGTTTTTCCATTACTATTTACTCATGTAACTGGCCGAACACATACAAAACACGACAGTATATATGCATTGGGAAGCAACGAAGTAAACATCAAATGCTATAATCACACACTCAAATATAACATTAAAACTACTCAAGCCTCGTAAGGATGAACACGCCCATACATTAAAAAAAAATCCCCAAATATTAGGCTTTCAAATTAACAATCAGCTTTTTTAGCATGCAGTTGCTAAAAACTTGAAAGCATTATTAAGTACTGTAATTGAAACATCCCCAGTCTGTTTATACCTTTCAAGCGGATTCCACTTCCATCCAGTGTCATACATTGGTCCAAATCTGTAAAAGAGCTTAATCTGGCATGGAATAGAATTTTTTAATATTTTGTTTTATTTTAGAAGGTAAGGCCCACTGAGCTACTGTAGCTCCTTTTCAGAAGCGACCTGGCCACAAACGATACCTCAACAAGCGACTCATCACGTGGACATTTATAGCAGTAGTCAAATACTCTAAACCAGGGGTCTGCAACCGGCGACTCCGAAGCCGCATGGGACTCTTTACCGACTGCTTCGTGCCGGTATGTATGTATGTATTCACATGCATTGCGGAGCTCTTGAAATATCGATTTCAGAAAAAAATGTCTCTTGTTATTTTGTTTCCCAACCACGACGTTTGTAAGATGTGTTCTTGATACCCTCTACTGGGACGATTCCGAGGTAGGGTGCCCCGCTATCACTGGTTTCTCAAACAAAAGTTTCATGCTGCCAGGTCGACAAAATGTAGCCCTTTTTTTTACACACTTTTATTTAACTTGCTGTGTTGTCTGTTTATATTCTTTGGAATATTTGATGCTTAATATCTTCGGATCTACAAAGTCTAACGAGCTGAAAATTCCCACACAGACTCACCTCCTCGCGTGACAATTCAAGGTTTCATTAAAAAACGGCCCAGGTCCCGCCCATCGTGGTCCTATTCGTGTTTTAAACTAAAATTGTATTATTAATACTCGTACATTTTATCCCCCCCCCCCCCCCCGTTATTTTTTAAATCACAAATTCCATTCGACGTTTAAATTTTTTTATGCAAGCCACCCACTTTTATTGAGCACATAAAATTAGCTTAATTGTGGGGTCAATTTTTATTTATTTTATACTTTTGAGTGCAAATAAAAGTGTATGCATTGAAAATGTAATTTTTACCAAATAGTTTCCATACATTACAAAAATACACTAATATGCCACGTACAAAAAACAATGAAAATTACAAGCCAATTCTGGAAAGCACGATAAAATGCTACCGGACAGCACAGTACTAAAATGGGACAACTATTGTCATTGTAGTGCGTATTTAATGTGGCGCTGCACTCTGATGTTGTAGGAGAAAACATTTTTGATTTGAAGCTTTCGTGACTGCAGGAATCCATACTCTTTGTTTCTTTTGGTAAAGTCACGTAGGTATAAAAATAAAAGAAAATAAATCACGACGTTTCGGGCGCAACACAAGCGTCCGTCATCAGGTGGGAAAGCATGCATGGCCTGCTGCTGATGCAGACTGTTTTCTAAGTAGAACGTGTTGTCTATATTTATTTAAAGTTGCGCATTTTGATGTGACGTCACATTTCTCAAACCCCCCCCCCCCTCGTCATACATCGTCACAAATGTTTGACCCCCCCCCCCAAGATGCGTGACGTAATTTATGGACGGCCCCTAAGCGTGATTACGCAGTGAACAAGAAGTTAGCATCGCTTTGCATGCTGTTCGATTTTTAAGCTTCGAGAATGTGATTTTTTACTTTTTCCAAAATTTTTGCGGTCCTCTAAAAACATCACCATTTAAATGCAGTCCTGGTGCACATTATTTCAAAGACACACTATACATTCTGAGACAATAATCCACGTACATGGGACCAGGGCCAGATAGGTTTTGATGGGGACCTAGAGTTTTGGGGGCCTCTCTTTGCATACTCAATTCCTTCTTTCCTGTTGTCTTACCACCACTACCCATGCCCTATGATGCCAAACACGACACCCTTATTTACTATGGTTACTTCCGTTTTTATGTGATATATAGTAAAGCTAAATCTTTGTTAAAAAGAGCAAAACTATATTAATGCCGGCACATAATTGGTATCGATACAAAGTCATTGTAATTTTAATTACCAAATTACCGAGATAATTTATCACAGTGCTACAGTATTTCATTTGAACCATTACATAACAGTACAATATACATTTTTGGGAGCCCCCTCAAAACCCAGCGCTGAACGTCACTGCATTAATTAGACAGTGCAGGACCCCATCACTCAACGCCTTTTCATGACCCCCCCGTGCCGTGCTGCGTCCGTTCATGGGACCTCATGTTGGAGCGCTGCGTGAACTTGCGGCCGCACACCTTGCAGGTGTACGGCTTCTCACCGGTGTGCGTCAGAAGGTGGCTCTTCAGCACTCCGTACCGTGAAAATCTGTGCCCGCAAAACTGGCAGCCGTAGGGCTTCTCGCCCGTATGCGCTCGCGAGTGGATCTTCAGGTAGCTGGACTTCAGGAATCTGCGCCCGCACACCCTGCAGTGGTGCAATTGTTCGCCCACGTGCTCGTGCTGATGGATTTTGAGCTCGCTAGGCGAGGTGAAGCTACGATTGCACACGTCACAGCTGTGCGTCTTGTCTTGAGAGGTTTGCAACCGAGGCTTTTCTAGGTGGTTGGGTATTGCCGATTTAATCTCGTACGACGTGCCCTCACCGGAGGGCATCTGGCCCGCATTTACCGACAAACAGCCGTTCTCTGTGTCTTCGTTGAGTGTTCTACACGCTTCCTGCTTTGGCCACAAACACGGATGAGTGTCTGTGGGATTTGGTTTGGAATGCAAAAGTGAGGTCACGTTCTGGATGATAAATTTGGGGTGGATGTCCAAGTGAGGTTTACCTTCAGGAGCATAAAAAACCAGCACAATGCATTTAGTCCAGACAAAAACGTTCACGTAAAAGGCTTGAGTGTAACCCCCACAAATGCTTGGCATTTCTCTGGGTAATGGGGTTCTTCCGGGTTTCATCCCACATGAAGCCAAATACTCGTTAATGGCATCAGCCAAACATCTACATGCATGACTTGCCTGAACTAAATCTTAGACACTTGGTGAGGCTTTCCTGGGTAAATAATTGTCATTACTATTATAAATCCAGACTTTTAATAGGAACCCTTTTAAATAGAATACAATATCCATGAGATGTTGAATACTTTTAGTGGAAGAGGTAACCAGAGGCATAAGCAAAGGACAAAAATAGGAGAGGCCTCAGTTCTGCGACGTACATTTTAAAAGTCTTGAGTTACCATATCAGACCACCTCTTTTTCAAACATATGAACGTAATTCACACTTACCAAGAGATTCGTTTGCAGAGTGGTCTACTGAGCCTTGCTTCTGTACTTGTGGAAGCAGTAGAGAATGATTCAAATCAGCAACAGCATCTAGAAATAAAGAGAATATGACTGATGTCCAGACACAAGCGTGAACACAACTTTTGGTTGGTGATTTGTACTCAGAAAGGATGGCAGCAGGGGTGTTGTGTTCATTGTAGAAAATAAACACCATACCTTGAAAGAGCTCTGCTTTACGAAGACTTGCTGTCAATATGGGTTCGGACTCCTCTTTAACTGCAGCTGAAATCGTTTCTGCCTCGTCTACACAAAGCCACAACAGATTAAGAAGCATTGCATACATTATTTTTTTAAACAAAAAAATGGAGAAAAAAACACTTTAAATTGACATTGGATCTCCCCTTCACCTGTAATCCCAAATATACTGCAAGTCAAAATGACGAGTAATGTTGACCTGCAAGTGTCATTTACGTGCCCCCCATAGCCCGAAACAAAGATAAGCACAGCGACATTAGAAGATGTTTTCCAAAAATTGGATCAGAGAAATAAAGGGATGAAAGTAAATGCAGATATCATAACCGATTCATATTTGCCGATGACAGTCATTATATCACCCGATGGAGATGAAACCCAAGTTGGACTAGAATATGAGGAAGACATAAGTCATGCACACCACGTTTTCTGTACAATAGGAAAACATTGGAGCTGATGAACACAGAGTATGTACATGGATGGCAATTATTGAAGGTGAACAAGGTTCAACATGACGATATTAAGATGCAAGCGAGAGGAGGTTGGAATACTTTTGGAAAATGAATTTGATAATGAAAAGTAACATACCAATGTGCCAAAAGGTGAACGTTTTCAATGAGTGCATCGTGTGGTATGACATGGGTCGGAAACACGTATGCAAGAAAGTAAACGGAACAAAATATGAAAATACTCTTTGGTTCTTTCAGTAAAGTCACGTAGGTATAAAACAAATCACGACGTATCGGGCGCAACACAAGCGTCCATCAT
The DNA here is from genome assembly GCF_964198595.1 of Lampetra fluviatilis. Classification (NCBI taxonomy): domain Eukaryota; kingdom Metazoa; phylum Chordata; class Hyperoartia; order Petromyzontiformes; family Petromyzontidae; genus Lampetra; species Lampetra fluviatilis. The sequence continues at coordinate 13,644,375 of NC_136277.1, forward strand.
CACCTGATGATGGATTCCTGCAGTCACGAAAGCTTCAAATCAAGATTAAAATATGAAAAGTAGATAAAGTGTGGAGAAATGCATTATCGGACAGAGAGAGATAGGACGAGAAAGACATGGATGCATAGTAGAGACGTCACATTGACAATTATATAAAGTTGGCTTGGGCAGGACACATCATGATTAAAGCGATGATGTCCAATGGATGATACTTTTGATACATTGGCAGCCAAAGTATAGAATATTACCCTACAGATTATCACTGCAGAGAAGGAATAAGGTATCGCACGACTGCAAAAGAAGATGACGTAAGGGATGCATTATGACAAGTACATAGATTCTCGCTATTGATGATTATGATGATGAACTTGAACAATCAAAAGTGCAATTGTGTCAAATGTATCCCTATAATGTGGATAAAATGTACTGTTCAATACAACTTGCTATGTAAAGAAGGCTCACGTGACGAGAGCACCTAGATCACGACCACAAATCCGGCAAATTCCAATCCCGCTCAGGATCTCATCATGGTAATTCCCGTTTCAAACAAGGTGAGGGCCCATCGAAGGGCGTGTGGCATAGTTTGGCACCAGCTATCATAGAGTGCAGTCGTGTCGCTATAGTTTTATGTGGTGAGTGTAACGTCTTTAAAAACAGCAGCGTTATGGCTCTCCAAATAAAATTAACGCTAACCGCTTACGTGTTCCGAGATTCAGCGGTGAACGGGACCCACCCTGCAATTTGCAGATGTCTCGGAATGGGGAAGGGTTAATTTACTAAAGTCCAAAATTCCCTCGTTATTCAAGAGATGTTCATGAATAGCAAATTTTACGGATGGTATTCGCCTTAAATACATATGTAGATAAGCTTCCTCTCTCATCACTTTATCTCATCACTTTACTTCTCTTGCTCTCTCGATGCAGACGTGCAGCGTTCTAGATGTAATTCACGGATTGCCAAATTCGTGGAGAAGACACCACAACACCTCGGGGTTCCAACCCACCGTCCCAATTTTCCTCACATCATCAACAACATCATCTCCATTCCTCTGTGAAACATTACCCAAAAATGTAATATTGATTTATAAGCTGACATTCATTACCGCTTGCTATGCAAGAATGCATTTGTGCTGTTGCATCTTCAAAAGTGACAGCAGTTGTTGGTAAAGGAGATGCCACGGCATGTTTCTGATGCTCCATGTCATCCAGTCTCTGTACAGACATTTGTAATTCCCGGCTCAAGCCGTTGAAAAGCGCGAGCAGCACGTCCACCAGGCTTCTCAGCGTCACGTCGCCGGGAGAGGAGGTGGAAGCGGTGGCATCAGCGGCGGCGGCATCCCAATGCGGCGTCCCAGCATCGTGGCGCTCGGCGCCCTGCAGGTCCTTCACCACTTGCCGCAGCACGGCGTAAAAGCCAAAGGGCAGGCGGTCACGCGCCGTGGCCAGCAGCTCGGCCCGCACGAGGCCGTCCCCAACGCAGGCGCACAGAACCCCGTAGTCCCGGATGCCCAGCTCCGAGTCCATGGCCCGGGCCACCTCCGTGTTCACGCCCTGTGCCTCAAGCCATGCCGGAAAGTACACGCTCGGCTCCAGCACCGGAGTGGCCACTGCACACGCCATCCTGATGGGATGAGTAGAAGGGACATGTTAATTTTGAATGGGGTATATTTACATGTTTACGAGTTAATCTAATGCTGGAAGGCCTCCTCATGCCATGTCGCTCATGGGGGTTTGTTTGACCATACTTCGCCACAATGGTCTCAGTGTGGATTGCTGAAGGTGAGAGAGCATTAATGCTTTATTATCGAAATATTGTACAGGGTCGTAGAGATGTCTTGTGACCCGCATTATTTGCCCCGTAATATTTTTTCTCCCTTTGCATATTAATTTCTGTTTTAAATAAATCTTACTTAAAAAAATACGTTAAAGAGGACTAAATGGCCAAGACATCTGGACCACCCTTTGCAATGCCGCACTGCCCTCTGCTGCTTAAAATGTAACCCTGCGAACAGGGCCGTGACCCGAGTTGGATTCTCGCTCACGGCCAACAACGGTGACCATTATCTGAACAGGTCATGGGCCTCTGCCTAGGTCGACTCTGCATCAAATGAGTACCTGGTGCAGTGTGTAAACATCGCTACTCGGGGACAAAGGCGGTCCTGCGTTGTGCTGGCCACCCAACCCCTCGTGTACCGTGCCGGCCTTCTGAGATCGGGCAAATCCTGGGTGATTTTGCCATAGGCCATCGACAACACTGTAATGTACATGTCAGTTTGTGTGATATGGTACGCCTTAAAACTGCAAAAAGGACCAATAGCATCTGACGAAATAATAAAGCCGATTATATGGATGCTGAACTTATTTCACACCATACGCAGCCAGCCGTGCTAATCAGAGGCGCTTTTGAAACCTTTGAAACTGCAGATTTCCTTGACAGCACCTTCATATCTGCCCACTGATGTTAGCCGTGGGCGGGTATCGAACTCAGGTGAAAGTATTTAATGCGCTAACCAATGCGCCACCTCTCATCATCACCGCAGGGTTGAGAATCCAGTTACAATGGAGAGGTCTGACGGTCCCATCAAGCAAAGCATCTCCCCAGACGGTCGTGGCAATTTCACATTCCAAGTGACGAGGGCCAATAACACATTCCTCCTGCGGAGGGAGCTGGTAGGAACGTTGGGTTGCTCGGTCAATGGCCAGTGTCAACGGCGGCGTGGTGTATTCCGCAAATATGGCCGACTGTGAGGGCGGGAACAAGCCGGCGTGAGTAGGTTAAACGTTGAGTTTTATAAGGGCACCACGGGGTGACCAGCCTCTCCCCACCCAGCCCCACCCCTCCCACCCCCCACCCAGCCCCACCCTCCCCACCCAGCCCCTCCCAGCTCTCCTCACCCAGCCCAACCCTCCCTCCCCACCCTCCCCACCCAGCCCCTCCCCACCCTCCCCTCTCCACCCAGCCCCACCCCTCCCATTTTTGGATGCACGACGGACGGACGGACACAATAATCCCCTGTGGGCTGGTGTAACCAGGAGGTTCCTACCAGTATCATGCCATCATCAGCGTTTGACTTTTCACAAATGAATACTCACTGTATCGGCCCCAAGGTAATTGATGATGATGATGATGACGAGAAGTACAATCCACGCCAGGCTAAAACACCGCAACAACTTCCTTCGTGACTTTCTAAAGAAACGAAAACAAAGACGCCGTGTAGCCTCAGCAGACTGTCGGGGCAAGTTCCGTCAGCGAGCAGCAACCCACACGAAGGGCCACGGCCACGGCACGTGGAGTGGCCAACACCGCGCCCGGCCGCCTTTGTCTCCCTCGGTCCTAATCGTTTACGCACAGCACCGCAGTATCGAATCGATCAAGAAGAAGCGGTTCGGATATTTGTTACCGATCGGGAACGGGGGGGGGCTAGCGAGGGAACAACCACCACGTGCGTCTGCGCCTGCGCCTGCTGCGGTGATGTCAGATCTGGAGGTTTAAAACCTTTTATTAAGACCCAAAGTCTCTGGTTTTTTAAACTGTCGTAGAATTGGAGCATTCTGCGGATTATAATAAGACGCTCCGGAAAGTCAGTCGCAGCCCCCATAAACTTGTGTCACTAAGTTTGTAATGTCCATGATGATGATGATGATTTCATAACACTGGACAACAACAAAAAAACATTTTTTTTCTGGCCTGGACTTTTGCAGCTGTTTTAGACTAATTTCAGGGTTCTGATTCCAAATCTGATCTCAGATTTTCTCTATCACATCTCATTTTTATGCTATCGGCATACCCCATTTTCATTGATTTTACCCGAAATTAACTCTGTCACTTAAGATTGCAAGTTGTTGCGAGTCAGTGACTGCTTTAGTGTTAAAATATGGTGCTGTATTTTTAGGATATAGTGTTTATATCATTTTATATAGATATCCACATTTATTTAATATTTTTCTTCTGCAGTTTTTATTGAAAATGCAATATTTGATATCTGAAAAACCTGATATGATAGACAAAAACTGATGCCAGATCAGCACCCCAAAATTACCTTAAAACCGTTGGAATACCTTATGCCAGAAAAAGTGTGTTGACCAGTGTAATGGGTAATCCCAATCTGGTCACGCGCACACGATACACACAGCGACCGGATTATAATAGGCACCATTCCAATCGTTGCTTTTAAGAACAGGGGGAGGCTGCGTCCTATAATGAAGAGAATTCGGTACATCCCAGATTCATGAACACGGGACCACACTTCTGTGCTCCAACTCATCACCCATTCGCTAGCTCAGCAATAAAACTGTAGCGGCTAAAGTGGCCCTTTAAAGGCAGCAATCAGTCTAACTTCACAACAGCTGTCTCAAATGTAATAACTGTTCACCACCTGCAGCTTCTTTAACCACGGGCAGCTAAACTCAAGAACGGGACTCAGATGTACAGCGTCGTCTAGAGATGTCTTGTGACTCCTCAATTTCATTCTCTAAAACGTCATATTTTTGTATGTCAGGTTTGTTTAAAACAGAATTGAATATGCAAAAGAAAATATATTCGGAGTTTGCATGTTCTCCGCGTGGTCGCGTTATTTCTCTGGGACCTCCGGTTTTTCCTTATTTTGTTGAGCTATCATTTGTGGCCAGATTGATTCTGAAAAAGAGCTATGTGACTCAATGGGTCTTACCTGGTAAAATAAACAATTTAGTTTAATTTTAACATGCCCGATTGACAAATACGAAGAAGGAGGCGTCACCACAACGATGCATCACTCCGATATTCCTGCGGCAATTATCTGAGCCCACCACCTCAATGTAAATGTACATCTGTCTGTTGCTCTACATCAGGGGTGGGGAACGTCTGGCCCGCGGACCGTATAAGGCCCAAGAAATCATTTGGTGTGGCCCTGCCAAGGCAACCTCAGGTGAGACCCGAAATTCAATACATCTAGGAGCAAACCTGGAAAAGCAGTTGCGAGTAGCAACATCATCAATACCAGCTAACATCACCACGCCTCACCAAAAAGAAGCAGTTCCAGTCATCGCATTAGGGGTGAGTTAATTAAATATTTGACCAAATATAACGGGCTAATTTTTAAGTTGATAATTTTGTATGGCCCGCGAATGATGTAATAAATATATCAAAATGGCCCTTGGTAGAAAAAAGGTTCCCCACCCCTGCTCTACAACAACATCGTCCATTCAAAGGAAATATCTCCCCAATTACAGCGTGGTCCAGATGTCTTGTTACCCCCAATTCAGAATCAGAATATTTATACTGGGGCAATTCGACGAGTTATACAGCTCTTTTTCACATAAGTCCAATGTGGACCAGTAATAACGTTACAATAACAATACAAAACACGATAGGAGTGCAAAGTATAGGAAAGATAAAGAAATCACTTTAAAAAATATACAAATAAAACTGAACACTTTTTATATTACCAGGTAAGGCCCACTGAGCTATTAAATAATTTTTCAAAAGCGGCCTGGCCACATATCATAGTTCAACAACGTGTTTCATCACGTGGAAATGTATAGCAGGTAAATCATTATCTAAATGCATGTTTTCTTATGGTGGTTGTCAAAGGGGCCCCAACTCGTGGTCTACATACATCACGCTGTACCAACATGGTCAAAAATGGACAAATTATCCCCAATGTAAACATTAATTGTACTGGATATACATGTATTATTCACAATAAAACAGGGAACATTTAATTTTGGCGACCTTGGATGTCGCCAAAAGTAAATATCCCAATCCAATTCTCAGAAAATATATTTGAATGTCAATGCTACTTTTCAGCAAGAAAATAATGAATTGTCAAACTTGAAACAATTACTCACAAAACAGTTACTTTATTGGGAAATATACGAATTGTGGCACACTACTGTGAAAACCTAGCCGGATCGTCTTGAAACTTTTTGGACTCGGTAGACGCTTTCCTTGTTAAACAATCGTCAAAATAACAAAAAGTGACCACTGATACTGTTCACACAATTTTTATTTACACAAAGAGCCCTGCCTACAGTAGGATCTGTATACAGTACATCACAAACCTGACCTTCAAATATCCACCCTGACCAATCAACCGCCCATACCCAGTTCCGAGAAAATGGCATCGGCCATGTCTATCATGGCTACAGAAAGCAAGCGATGCCCTGATGACAGAGGCAGCGAAAATAATGCACGTCCCAACATTGGTTAACATGGCAGAAATCATGTACACAAAAATGCAATGACTTCTTTAATCATTGAGAAGCTATTAAGTGTAATTTACCGTCCAGTTAGTTCACATCATCACCATCGTCAGGGACGAGTAAGCGATGAAGAACTGTTGCGGCAACAATCGATCTGACAAAACCACGAGTCTCTTGGACCATCGACTGACTGGACAGTGTTATAACAGAAACGGTCGACATCCACTCTTTGCCTGGATGGATAAAGTGTAATACTGTACTCCTTACCCACACTCTCTATCCTTGGCTCCTCCCCCCTCCCTCGTCTATATAACCCCTTGTTACAAGCAGCTCTTTAGCCTACTTCAGCAATTGTTTCTTGCTGTGGTTGTCCCCACCTGATGACGGACGCTTGTGTTGTGCCCGAAACGTCGTGATTTAATTTATATTTTATACCTACGTGACTTTACCGAAAGAACCAAAGATTATGGATCCTTGCAGTCACGAAAACTTCTAATCTAGAATGTAATACTCCTTGTTTAGAATCCTTTGGAGTTTAGCTATTTTCAACATTTGGAGCAACCTTGTCTTATATATTGGATACCATATAGTATTGTATTCTTTATCACTTCTAAGCATTTCCCCATGTGTAAAGCAGTTTGCACCTCATTTTATCCAGGAACCTAAATGTGTATGGTGTTAACTGTAATTTTTTCTAATGTTCACATATCTGACATTTTCAAATTATCTGCCTATACCTGAGTGCCAAGCGAGTTGGATATGCCACGTTATACCTGGACGTGTAAACATTGTCATTGAAACCAAGCAAGTACACATGGAGGCTAGGGGCATAGCGGGATTGCTTTGATAGTTTTATGAGGGTGTTCAAGTGTCGAGGGAAAGGCAAAACAGTAGTGCGACCAAACATTTCCTCGGAAAAGCACTTTCTTATTAACATCCTTATGACCAAATGACCCAGAATGTGCCTTGTCCCAGCATATCTCAAAAGCTAAGCAGAGTTAAGCCTGGATAGCAGAGGTGGGACAAAGTCATTGTTATGCAAGTCCAAGTCGAGTCGCAAGTCATCAAATTCATGACTCGAGTCTGACTCGAGTCCAAGTCACATGACTCGAGTCCACACCTCTGCTGGATAGTACTAGGATGGGTAACCACCATGCGTAAAACAGGTACTGAAGGCCGGAAAGTCCATCTGTGTGCCATACGATGCTCCCACCTTCACCAACTCGCACTGACCAGCGAGGTGAATACCGTCAAGTTACACCCACAACCTGCATGGCATGGAGAGACCCTCATCCAGCAGTGGACTGACAAAAGAGCTATACATATAGACATCTAAAATACATGTTACCAGTTGCATGTGTAATTAGTTTTCAATTTTTTCTACAAACTAAATCAGCTTTATAACATTTCATACATTTTGAGCCCCTCGATGAGCCGTGGAGTTTATGCGAGATATGATCAATCCATCTCTTGCTGCGATTTATCCATGCCATGCTGCGTCTGCTCGTGAGACTTCATGTGATAGCTTTGCGAGAAGCGCTGTCCGCAGATTGTGCAGCTGAACGGCTTCTCGCCCGTGTGCATCCGGAGGTGGCTCTTTAGGTAGCTGGGATGCAAAAAGCTCCGCCCGCACACCTTGCAGCAGTACGGCTTCTCGCCCGTGTGCGTTCGCAGGTGCTTTTTCAGGTAGTTGAGGTGCGAGAACCCGCGGCCACACACCTCGCAGTTGTGCGGCTTCTCGCCCGTGTGCATCGGCAAGTGCTTCTTCAGGTAGTTCGGATGCGAGAACCCACGCCCGCAGATCTTGCAGCTGTACGGCTTCTCGCCCGTGTGCGTGCGCTGGTGGATCTTCAGGACGTTGAGCCGCGAGAAGCCGTGGCCGCACACCTCACAGCTGTACGGCTTCTCGCCCGTGTGCGTGCGCAGGTGGATCTTCAGGACGTTGGGCTGCAGGAAGCCGTGGCCGCACACCTCGCAGCTGTACGGCTTCTCCCCCGTGTGCGTGTACAGGTGCATCTTCAGGTCACTGGAGCGAGAGAAACCACGGCCACAGACCTCGCATCGGAACGGCTTCTCGCCCGTGTGCATGTGCTGGTGGATCTTCAGGCAGCTGGCCCGTGAAAACCCGCGCCCGCACACGTCACAGCGGTGCGGCTTCTCGCCCGTGTGCGTGCGCAGGTGGACCTTTAAGCTGCTCGACTTTGAGAACACACGCCCGCACACCTCGCAGCTGAGCGGCGACTTCTCTCCGGTACATTCTGGCTGAGACATCTTTAAGGCATCGGGTTTCTTGAGTTTAAAATCATCTGACTCTCCCTCAGCGAAGATGGAGCGCTTCTCGCTTTGGTATACGGAGACACTCTTCTTAGCAGTGTCGCCCGTAAAAAAAAAGCATTGCTCTGTCAACGGCTGGGATGTCCTCTTGGCTCCAGAGGTACCAGCTGTTTCTTCATCATCCATTTCACCTGCCGCCTGCTGTAACTCCCGACAGGTCCCAGCACGAGATGTGGATGCACGGCTTTTGCTCGAAGGTGACAATGAAGTCACATTTTGGATGACGAGTTCAGAGTGGCCACTCAAATTACGTTCACCTTCAACAGAAAACAAAGCATTTTGACTGGTTAAAGTACTGACATACAAATTCGTAAGTGTAATGAATTAAACGTGAAAATAGAAAAATTAAGCAATGTTCAAATCTCTATCAATGAAAACATGGCATTTAAATTAAGATAGCCCACTCAATACTGTCAATATCCATGTAAATATATTGTCATATAAATCACACAAATCCTTCTAGGGAGATGACCCAGCGCATATATGGATGACCTCAAGAGATACATGAACACCTGCTTTACACATCTCCAAATTAACTCGTACACACCGAGAGGTTCGTTCGAAGTGCGTCCTAATTAGCTTTGCTTCAAAGCTCGAGAAAGTAGCACAGCACATGTAAAATCAGCAACTGAATCTAGGAAACAAACCGAAATGACGAAATTACACTCAAAACAAGTGCATATACCATAATGGAAGCACTATATGAGAGGCCGTTATATCATTGGCATGTGTGCTTAAAGAAAAGACCGACGTTGTTGAATGTGGCTTGTGTTAATTAAATCGAGAAAAGTATTTACCTTCAAAGGACTCGTTTTTGATTCGGTTCAATGTCAAGCTGGATTTGGCATCATTTTTTAATGGAGTTGAACTTTCTTCCGCTTTGTCTGTACAGATAAAAAACAAATGATTCAACGTTGTAAGCAGTCATTGCATCAGTGTTTGGCAAATATGACATGACCTGTAGTATATCAGCAACCTGATTAAGTGAGTTTCTCAGTCAAGGCTAACAATAGCGGTGATGGGTCCCTGTTCCTCCTCCTGCCCCATTAACAACCTACAGTGACCGATATGAACTATAACCAGACAACCTCCACAACTGGTAGGGTGTGGGAGGGCCTTCATCCGGCAGTGAATTGACATGTTTTTATATTGCTAGAAATGGTAAAACCTATTATTATATTTCATACTTTGAAACTGGCAAAAGGGTTCCATTATATAGCTGCTCACCGAGCTATAGATGCTCTGATATGTGCATTGACTTTGAGCTGCTCGCCTTTTGGCGTTCTGTGGTGACACTGGTGAAACTAGGCCATAAAGAAGGCTGTCTTTGGTGTAGGACAATCAGTTTCAAAGACAATGCATATATTATCGGAATTTTTTTTGCATGTTCACAAGTACGTGTGGTTAATGCAGACTTGATTCCTTGCAAGAGGCATCTGTTTAGTGTTTTAAAATCTTAACACCTGTTTTATTGCCAGAAAGGGTAAAACCTATTCTTATTTTTCATACTTTGATCCTGGCAAAAAGGTCCCATGAATTTACAAATGGTTGTAAATTATAACAGGAAAACAACACTGTAAATGCCAAAATATAGAATCGAGGAAATACACATAGCCTGGAGAAAAAAATGTGATATATTACCAGGTTTAATTGTTTCATCTCCAGTAAATATAAAAACCAGCCACTAACCTTGCTGCTTAATCCAAACTTGTAAATGAGAAATTAAGATACGTCAAATGCTTTTGAAATATCAAAACACCTGAGCATATTAATGCTCAAACAATTGTGGATATCACTTACTTATGTCGTGCCAACTCTGATAATAAATGTCAACTACAGTACATGATTCAAATGTGTCCTGTTATTGGGGAGAAATGTATGGACATCTGTGAAAAAGAGCTTCATAGCCCATCGGATTCCTCCAGGATAAATAGTCTGAGTCTGATTAACATTGTAGCATGTGGTTGAATGTCAAGGAAAGTATGGGATTAATGTTAGTAAATTAAAGACTTATGACACAAAAGTGGGCAACAACTTCAAATCCCAATGAGGATCTACCCAACACCACTGCCAAACAATACTCATTTATGACATTGTATGGATTTATAGGTTGGTGCATTTAATACCATTTTGCACACTATGATTCATTTCAGTTGTTTCATCTTCCAGACTCTCAGAAACTGCTGCCGATGACGCTGTAAGATTTTTAACTCCATCCCACTCGGCGAGCCTCTGCATAGATACCAGCAGCTCTCGGCTCAAACCGCTGAACAGAGCCAGCAGCACGTCCACCAGGCCTCCCAGCGTGACGTCGCCGGGAGAGGTGGCGGCATCCCAGCGCGGCGTCCCAACGTCGTGGTGCTCGGCGCCCTGCAGGGCCTTCACCACCTGCCGCAGCACGGCGTAGAAGCCGAAGGGCAGGCGGTCACGCGCCGTGGACAGCAGCTCGGCCCGCACGAGGCCGTCCCCGACGCAGGCGCGCAGGACCCCGTAGTCCCGGATGCCCAGCTCCGAGTCCATGGCCTGGGCCACCTCCGCGTTCACGCCCTGCGTCTCCAGCCACGCCGGGAAGTCACCGCTCGGCTCCAGCAATGGGGCCGCCACCTTACACGCCATTCTGACATGTGCAGAGATAAGTAAATTTTACATATACAATTTATTAAACCAACCAAACTTCAAGCATTCATTCTTCAAGCGATCAAGTCTTCTCTCAAATCATATTGAAGACAAGATGACTCTCCTTGTCTGCCCATGTTGTTAAAGGGCAGACGTGTACAAAACTTTTAGTAAATCCATTGCTGAATGGGGGCCTAAGGTGTGGTGATCACAGTTGTTATTTCCCCATACATCACCATGCTGGTCATTCCGTGTAGTTGGAGGCGAGCAGCACAGATATGGGAGCATAACAACAACAGTACATCAATGGATGTTGCTGCAATGCCTTCTGCTGCCAACCATGTAGCTAGTTGATGGGCGAAATATATATTTTTACAAACTATTGATAGTGCTACCATTAGTTTGGTGAAAAAACCCCACAAAGTATTGCTATTTAACGATAGTTCCCTATAATTTTTATGATGGACCCCAAATCTGCATATTTACCTTCAAAGGACTCGTTCGCTGTAATGCCTTGGGCCCCATATTTTAAGAATTGATATATGCCAGCAAATATAGAAATGTACAGCCATTTTCCCTTCACAAATGTACCCACTGCCATAATATGGCTAGGAAGCTTGAGAGTTCAAAGACCTGAGAGGATACACTGATTAGGAGCACATACACCAGTGAAATACTCTGCAAGAGGTGAGAAAATACTTACTCCCTTCACCAACATGCACGGGCCAGCATGGTGAAGTATGGTGACACAATTGGTGATCAACTTATATCTGGAGATTTTCCCCTCAAAAACATACTTGCTGGTGTACCCTCCAAGCAGTTTAATTTGTGATTGGCCCATATCACCTATTCTTTTTGATGGTACCTATGTCGCGGGGCTACTATAAACATGTTTTTAATTTGGTAATTTTTCACCCAGTATGCAATTGGGTTTCAGGTTTTCCTGGCCACCTGGGATTGCTCCAAGTGCTTTTCCAGGCTCAACCTAGTTACTTTTCTGGGATCGGGGGCCATTATGGGCGATTTGGCCATAAGATACGTACTAAATCACCAATAACAGCATGTTTTATATATACTAATACATTAGCAAACAATACGCCTCCAATTCCACATGGCAGATGGAACTCTCTCATGAAATAATGGTGCTTGTTGGGAGAAGCAAATCATGCACCATCTCATGAGATGCCCTGCAGCACCACACAATAATGGCACACCTCAAGATTTGGCAGTGCCAATACCAGACGTGATGGCCTGTGCAGAATATTGGGAAAAGACGACCGTATAGGTTGGACAGGAGACATGAAGGAGGAAGCCTCCTTCTTCACTTACCACCTCTTAGCAAAACAACAACCCCCCAGCCCCCCCCCAATATATTTGACATACCCCCATCGGATTCACTGCCTTCGGGAACGCATATCATCAGCATTGGGCAAACATAAGCAAAATACGGACCGGTTTCGACCTTCGGTGCCTCATCAACAGTCAGGCTTGCCGAACCAATGCGGGTGACCTGCCAGATGTTCATTGGGAATGGGACACGGTTCCTAATTCGACACCAAACTAAATCGAACGCGCAAGAACCTAAGCAACAAAACAAGCCGACAATTATGTTGCCTGCGATACAGGACACACGTATTCCACTCACACAATGCACAAACATGTCTTTACATCGGCAAGATTAGAATGCGATTGGCGATTTGGAGAAGCCAAGTGGGCCACGCGTTGAATTGCATCACCATCAACCACCATCATCATCAACAGCAGCAGCAGCAACTACCCCTCGGGGCTTTTTGTTGTTGTTGAGCGTCTTAACACAATCGGAAACGTTAGATGCCTGGCTTCAATGTGCCCAACAAATAAAACTGATGGCAATTCCGAATTCGCGTGCCCAGGCAACCGAGAGGAGGCGGCGGCGGCGGCGACTCGGTCCCGTTGAGGGCTTCATCCAGCAGTGGATTGAACATGTCTCGACGTTACGAGGTGTGTGGGGAATCATTAACTGCTGTGTCGTTAATGAGTACTCACGTTATCGACTCCCCCAGAGAAGATGGAGGGCCGAGACGAAGCTGCTGCTTCTGTTGTTGTTGTTGTTGCCGCTGCCGCTCCTCCTCCGTCAAAACCTCAGCCACGGCAAAGTTGCGGCCGATGCCAGAGCTGAAGGTAAAAAAAACCTCTAGCTTTCAAGTACAAAAACAACTTATGCGGCGTTTTAAAAAGAAAAATTGCTCTCGAACGAATTTATTGCAAAAAAAAAAATTCGCTTGTAAAAAAATGTCGGAAAAATGTTTATAGTTTTTTTTAAAGTAATTTTAAAAAAATGACACTTGCGACGTATATTCCATCAGCAGCTCGGCAAAACATGTTGGGCTTGGTGAAAGACCTGGAATTCAGGCAAGCCCTACCCTTTACGACTAAAGCTACCCTCGAAATAACATAAATATACGCAAATGTTATCGTATCGCCTCAATAACGTGGAGGCAAAAACCTCCAATCTGGTACCACTCGGGCCCTCTGGCCGTGTCACTCGCGAGGTTTTTTTAGGGACCGTGGTCATTTGCATGCAGTGGCAAACTCCACCCCCCCACCACCACACCCCCACCCACCACCACACGCACCCCACCCACCATCCCCCCCCCACCACCACACCCCCCCCACCACCACACGCACCTCCACCTACCCCCCCACCACAACACGCACCCCCATCCACCCCCCCCACCACAACACCACCCCCCACCACAACACCCCCCCCACACGCACCCCCACCACCACACGCACCCCCACCCACCATCCCCCCACACCCCCCCACCACATCTCACCCCCCATCACCCCCCCCACCACCACACGCACCCCCACCCCCCCCATACGCACCCAACACACGCACCCACCAACACACACACCCACCCCCCACCACCACTCGCACCCCCACCCACCATCCCCCCACCCACCACACCCCCCACCACCATATCGCACCACCACCCTACCACCATTTGATCACCCGGCATTTGTAACACACACGAAACAGTGGGAATGGCAAAAAAATCCCACGATTTATTTTGTAAACGTTGAATTCTGGACAATTTTTGACCCCCCCCCCCACTCGTCACACGGCGTCACAAAAAGTCAGACCCCCTCAAATATGACGTCACAAAGCTCTGCCCCCCCCCCCCCAAAACCATATTTTCATTTTGAAAATAGAACATGCTTCAAATCGATTTAAACTATAGTCATTGTAGTGCATATTTAATGTGGCGCTGCACTCTGATGTTGTAGGAGAAAACACGTATTAATAAGGTGTTGGAAAGCTTAAATTTAGCATAAAATTTACTTGAAAATATTCAACGTCTAACTAAAAGTGCAGATGTTTAGAATATTATATTGAAATTATCTTATAATTATAAAATATTAAAAGTAATTATAACTATAAAAAACATACTTGAAACTTTGTAGTAGAACGAAGCAAAATGGAGAGTACAATTATAACAATCATATATTCATTCCACAGAATGAAAAACCCTGGTAGAATCATTAGAATCAAAATATTTAATAACAATCATTAAACAAATTCTAAATGTATGCTTCTCCATTCTCTCATGGAGAAGCAAAATGCTCCTTCATGGAATAAATAAAAGGTGACCTTAGTAAATTTAAATAATCAAATAGTTAATAATGAAAATTAATCAAAATTAGTGTTGTTATAATTCTATATTTAAAGTTGCACATTTTGATGTGACGTCACATTTCTCAAACTCCCCCCCCTCGTCACACATCGTCACAAATATCTGACCCCTCCCTCCCCCAGGTGCGTGACGTCATTTATGGACGGCCCCTTAGCCGAGCAATGTACCGGGGTGTACTCAATGCCACACACAAGCAACTAACTTGGAAGCACAAGAGCTGAGTGCAAGTATGGTGGTCAAAGACCGCTAAGTTACCCCAAAGAATGGGGAGTGCGGCTAATATGCAGGCTACCCCCATTGGCCACTCCACACACTAGGCTGTATGCAGTGCTACACATTTGAACGGTACTCATTTTAACGTGCCCTGAAAAAGGATGGGCCAAGTCAACCCCCAACCGAGGATTTGAACTCGCAACCTTCTGATTGAGAGCCGCTCACTATCGCAAGGTCACCTGGGGTACAGATCATCCACGAGACATGCACGTGGGACAATGTCAAACATCTTTTTGTGATCTCTCCAGGCCATGTCGTGTTCGCTCGTGGTTCTTCATGTAATTGCTTCGAGTGAAGCACTGCCCGCACACCCTGCAAGAGTACGGCTTCTCGCCCGTGTGCGTGCGCAGGTGTATCTTCAGGGCACTGGGCAGCATGAAGCCTTGCCCGCACACCTGGCAGCTGTATGGCTTCTCGCCCGTGTGCTTGCGATGGTGCACCTTCAGTTCGGTGGCTCGCAGGAAGCCACGCCCGCACACCTCGCAGCGGAACGGCTTCTCGCCCGTATGCACGTATTGGTGGGTCTTCAGGACACTGGCACGCAAAAACCTGCGCCCACACACATCACAGCGGTGTGGCTTCTCACCCGTGTGTGTGAGCAGGTGGCCCTTCAAATTGCTGGACCTGGAGAACACACGCCCACACACCTCGCAACTGAGCGGCAGTTTCTTTACAGTACATCCTGGTCGAGGAGTTAGGGCATTCTGATTGTCAAGCTTAAAATCACACGGCTCTCCCTCGTTGATGGAAATAGTATTTTGGCTGTAGTTTTCCGTGACCTTGTCCGTATCGTTCTGAAAATGTGAGAGTTGCTGCTCAGTCTTCATGGAGCCAGAGGTGCCAGCTGTTTCATCACCATGCATTTCACCCATTGCATGCTGTGGTTGCTGACAGAGGTCTGGACCAGAGAGGTCAGGGTGGTCACCCAAGTTATGTTCACCTTCGGAATCTAGGAGACATAAAATGCAATTAAATGAAACGCAACAAGCACACACGTAGGAATGTTTGGAGGCAGCGTAAAAGTGGTAATTGGAAACTGCACCTGGAGAACTCGACAGTGAGTAAGCAAGTGTTTGTTGAATTGAGAAAAGAGTTTACCTGCAAAGAATTCCGTTTTGATGTGATTCACAGCCAAGCCGGGTGTGAGGTCACTTGGGTACAGAGTTGACCCATCTTCTCCATTGTCTATATACAAATGCAAAACAAATTAATCAACATTGCAGTTATTGCATCATTTCTTATGACAGATTACCCCTTACTCTTAATACCGAAAGGATCAACTAACATAGTACATTCAGTCGAGTGGTAGCAGTGATTAGTTATGAACTATGGAAACCCGATTTTGATTCCCAGTCACGGTTATCATCAATTCATACCGACTGGCATGGCCAAATATCATCCGCAAGTATGGCCTTGCTAAGTCTGTTCTTTTAAATTGTAAATTCAGATACCACGTCAAATATTTTATAGATCAAAACGAGCATATTTAATGTAAAATGACTCGTTTAGTAATGTCGTGCTGACTAGAGAATCATGTGGCTTGTTATGAGGCAAGTGTGTTGTGTATATTATACCATGTGGTTTAATGGCAAGAAACTGGTAGAACTCATTTGATTGGACCAAAAGCTTATGATAGCAAAGAGTGCAACTTGAAATACTTGTTAGAATTTACCTAACATCTTATACTCTTCATTGCTCAGTCAACCTTATTCAAATAATACAATGTTGATTAATAGGCCGATGCATTTCATACCATTTTCCACACTCGAATTATGATTCGTTTCAATGGTCTCGTTTTCAAGACTATAGGATATTTCCGTTGAAGCTGTGGGATGTTTAACTCCATCCAATTTCCCAATCCTCTGCACGGACAGCAGCAGTTCCCGGCTCAAGCTGCTAAACAGCGCGAGCAGCACGTCCATCAGGCCTCCCAGCATCACGTCTCCAGGAGAGGATGTGGAGGCGGCGGCGGCAGCAGCATCGTTCCAGCACGGCGTCCCAGGGTCGTGTGGCTCAGCGCCCCGCAGGGCCTTCACCACCTGTCGCAGCACGGCGTAGAAGCCAAAGGGCAGGCGGTCGCGAGCCGCGGCCAGCAGCTCGGCCCGCACGAGGCCGTCCCCGACACAGGCGCGTAGGACCCCGTAGTCCCGGATGCCCAGCTCCGAGTTCATGGCCTGGGCCACCTCTGCGTTCACACCCTGTGCCTCCAGCCACGCCGAGAAGTTCCCAATTTGCCCAAGCAATGGGGCAGCCACCGTGCACGCCATTCTGATGGGATGTTGGAGATTAATACATTTTATATTTGAACTTATAAATTTGAATTAAAAAAGATGAACCAAGTAGTGCATTTTTTTTGAAATTAAAGTGCAGAATCTTCTCCAAAATCCACGTTGACAACAAGGAGACTCCCATCATGGTGTTTATCCAATAAATGAGGACCTTCCAACATCATGTTGGTCATGGGGATTATTTGACCAGTGCAGGTTGGTGATGGCTGGAGCTTTTTCTGTACTGCACCCTTCTGCCCAGGTGTACCCCTATAGCTTATGACAACCTGTTTGGGCATGGTTTTTACCCATCCAAGCAACTAGCCACACTTCAATACTGCTTAATTTCTTAAATCTGATGAAATTGGGAGCATTTTGAGTTATTTTGTCATACATAAAATCGGTATCTAAGGAATGGAGAGAAAAGCATTGGATCACATTTGTCTTTCAATGTGTATGCAAATAACTATATTATTTGGCCGGTATAAATTTCCACGTGATAAGCCAATTCGTTGAGCCATATTTGTGGCCAGGTCACTTCTGAAAAGAGCTACCATAGTTCAGTGGGCTTTACCTGGTGAAATAAAACATTGTTTCGTTGGAGTATATTCCACAACTCTGTTGCATATATCTGAGATCAAGATCCTCCCATCAGAAGACGTACCAACCGTTCACTGAATCGTACCTAGTGTTAATGAAGAATAAGTTTGGTCTGGCCTTTACCTTGAACTGACGTCCGTAGATTCTACAATCACTCGTCCTCTCAACTGTGTCTACTGCATATTCAACCCTAACCAAAGCAGAGTATGAAGAAACATTGATGGTTAGGATTGCCCCAACACATTTGAACAGCTAAACCTCTTTATAAGTGTTTTTTTTGTCTGCTCTTAAGCCAATTTGTTCATATTATTGTTTTTGCCTAAATTAGGCCATGCTCCTTTCCATAAACGATCTCGTAATGTTATACATTTAGAATTATAGGGTGCAATTCACGTTCTTTAGCCTCATTTTTGTAAATCAAATCACCGTTATATTTCCCCTAGATTATTACTGTACATTGTTTTTTTTCTCATATTCACATACCCGTCAACCCATATGGTTTACCCATATTCTTGTACAAGGAATGCGAGTGCAGGTCCATACGCCGTACAACCGTTTCAATACGTACTCTTTGGTTCTTTCGGTAAAGTCACGTAGGTCGAACGAAAACTAAAATAAATGAATTTTATTTTATTGCTACCTACGTGACTTTACCAAAAGAACCACGAAAGCTTCAAATCAAGATAGTTTCAATACGGGCAAAAAAATAAATCTCAATTACTGTTGATTTGTTTGTTTCTCCCATGTGATGGGACTGTAAGATTAACTTTGAGATTTATAAGGGCACGGGGTGACTGACAAATAAGGTCTGAATTGGTCTATAAGGTATGCACTGATAAGAGGTGTACATGAATGTATTCGGTGGACTTAAAATTACTGCATGTATCCGTCAAGTGGTGACCCTTGGCATGTTTCGTGCGCCTCGAAGCGGCGTTAATTTCACCCCCTGGTCCAATCAAGGGGAATTGAGACACCTCTGCAATCTAGTAGTGGATCGATAATGGCTAACGGCGGATGATTTACTCTAAACGAACTTTGCGTGTAGAAATAACGTCAAGAGCTAAACAAGAAATGTCAACGTCGAGGTCTGCTGGCTCCAGGGAGACGAGTTCGTGAGAGTTTTGCCATTCCTCCTCTAATGAAAAAAAATCAAAGTGGTTTTCACGATAGGGCCCATACTCTTTGGTTATTTCGGTAAAGTCACGTAGGTTTTAAATAAAATATGGTGGTGTCCATTGGTGAAGTTAGGAATGAGACTTGATTCTGATGGACAAACCACAGGTTACCAAATAAATGATTTTCCTTGACAAATCGACAATTGAAAGTGTGGTGGTGAATTTAACGTGAAAAAAGCAAACAGAAGAAATTGTCTGAAACCACATTTTTTTTCCACTTCAGCAATTGTTTCTTGCTGTGAATATCCCACCTGATGACGGACGCTTGTGTTGCGCCCGAAACGTCGTGATTTAATTTATTTTATACCTACGTGACTTTACCGAAATAACCAGAGTATGGATCCCTGCAGTCACGAAAACTTCCAATCTAGATTGAAAGGGCCCATAGTTTTTTGGGTTTGCATCGACCACAAACGCAACCACGACTGCCTGGCTCGGTTTTTTGAGTTGTCCATTCAAGGAGGTGCGCGCATCGAATTGTTGACGAGGTTCCGATGCGGTTGATGGTTTACAGCCAGGGGTGTAATGAGGGCCCACGAAATCATTTGGTGAGGCCCACGAAATCATTTGGTGAGGCCCTGCCAAGGCAACTCGAAACTCAATAAATCTAGGAGCAAACCTGGCAAAGCAGTTGCGAGTAGCAGCAACATCATCAATAGTCAGCTAACATCACACGCCTCACCAAAGAGAAGCAGTTCCAGACATCACATTAGGGGTGAGTTAATTAAATGTTTGACCAAATATAACGGACAATTTTTAAAGTTGATAATTTTGTATGGCCCCGCGAATGATGGTATACATATCCAAATGGCCCTTGGCAGAAAAAAGGTTTCCCACCCCATGGTTTAAGCCATCAGATTGTGCGAGGCGTAATGTCAAAGCCAGGAGGGGTGCGGTGATGTTTGGGTCCCGAATGAAGCGTTCATTCTTATCTGGACGTTCGCGTTGGCAAGGTTATTGATTTGGGGGAGCAGTCATACATCACCACAAGCATAAACTTACCAAAAATGAGTACTCGCTTCACCGACCTCAAGGATGAAAGATGAGAATATTGAGAACAATGAGGAGCAGGAGGCCGAGACGACTGAAATTTGGAGGCTTCGTTAACATCAAAGGCGAAATTCTGGGAGTTCGTGGCGCAACGATGCCAGATCTGGAGGTAAAATCTCTACAGTCTAACGGAGTACATCATTACCGTGTAGACTTTGCTTTACCGACCCATAAACGATGTCGCAACCTCGCAAGCATCAACTCAAAGGCTTTCTAAACAGATGTTTATATACACGTAAATGTATAAAGATACACACACACCAGTGGCTTTTTCAATCGGCTACGCTCAGCTAAACTAAAACCCCAAGTGGCTTTGATGAGAGACCTGGACCAGCAAGCCGACGTCACAACTCAGAATTTTATCCGAGAAAATTGTCGACGTTCCGAGGAAACCCCTAAATATTCCGCGTTAAATAGTCCAACCACCTTCTCCCCCTCCCAACGAAATAAATTTAATCTTTAAAATTACACAAAAAGGGGGTGGAAATCTCCGATCTGGCATCACCGCTGGGTCCGTGCTCACGTGGCCTCTCGTTTGCTCGCCTCCAGTTTTCTCAACGGCAAATTCAATGGTTTAGGGATCGCGGTCATTTGCAACTCGCTCGTACACACGTGGACCACGCAAGCAACGCGTCAAGACCATCACATGCATGCCGTGGTCTTTAAAAATGGAGGGGGGGGGATATACAGCGTGGTCCAGATGTCTTGTGACCCCCCCCCCCCCCCATTTTTATATCTGAAACGTAATTTTTTAAAAAGGAGTTTATTTAAAAACAGAAAAGGAATACATGTTTGGGGTAAATTAATTGCGGGGGGGGGGGTGTCACAAGACATCTGGACCACCTTGTATATGGTAAACAGGCGCATAGGTTTTTTTTGGTCCAGCGAGCTCAGGGTCCACAATCGCATTCATACTGGCGAGAAGCTGTATGTCTGTAAAGTGTGCGGGCCAGGATGCACAAAATTCTATCAGCTAAGTGTCAACTAATTGCATTTTAGCCGACTCAATATGGGTACACAATATTCTGCGATAACTAATCACATAGTCACTTTAAGATGTTTTCTTGTTCATGTTTTTGTTTGTTGCGGTTGCACCCGATTCAAGAGCCGAATGGCTCACAGGGCTATACCAAATAAATGAAACTGAAAAACAGCGAGAAGCCTGCCATATGTAGTCTTTGGGTGCCAGTACCCCACATTGAGCCAGCCAGCAAATCCAGCAGAGAGTTCCATGAACGAAACTTTCTGGTTGTCTTCTCAAGGTGCGGATGAAATGTCAGACTTCTGTCCAATGTTACTCTAAGGAAGATAGCTGCTGGGTTATGTTTTGTCAAATTGGCTATTCAGGTGCACTTCGATCTCCTAGGTGGTTTTGGCATTGTATAGGTGAACACACTAAACTATAAACTCAACTGTCTTGCTTGTGCTGAAGTAATCTGGAAGTTTGTTGAAAACACCTTGGGCGTATGATGCACAACAAGTACAAATGACATTTCAACGAAGTGGCTTTTCACGTGGAAATGTATAGTAGCCAAATACTGAAAACGGATGTTGATTCTAAATGTTGAGAATAGCCGGAGGACCCGGAGAAAAATCCATGCGACCACGGGGAGAGACATGCAAACTCCAAATATATAGGCGTCAGGGTCAGGATCCCCTTTATACCAGATGATGTAGTTAGCATCTCGCCACCGTGACGCCCGTCTCATTCATCGTCCACAAACACGGGGGACAATAAGTTAAATGCAATGGTCTTTTCCAAAAATATAATTAAGGGTATATGGAAGTGTGACCCCAAACCAAAAGGATGAACAGACAACTCCAGCAGCTCTTAAACAGCCAAAACTTTATTCAGGATCCTTTACGGCATGACCCTATCGTGTGGCGATTTTGGCCACGCGTTTTCGTTACTGCCACACATGCGTCGCAGCTGAGCCTATTCTACTCTGAACCACGCACCTCACATGATCTCCTTTTATACCTCCCCAATTTAGCCAGCCACGTTTCCCCAAGCAGATGGCAATCCCATTCTCCCACCTATGCAGCCTCATCCCAAATTGATGGAGGTTGAGGTTGTCCCCATCTCTCTCCCCTTATCTGAACCCCACTAAACCTGTCATGCCAGCACTGTCCGAAATAATTAAGTGGTCCATTCACTTGTATCACATCGATGTTATCGAAATATTTCCAGAATCCTGGTTGTCCCATGGTTAGTTGGTTTCTAAATATTTAATTATTCTGTTCTCATGATTATTGCGAACTTATGTACATATACATGAGGCTAATTGGTCTGTGGTTATTCAAGTCAATTTCATCACCTGTTTTCGTAAGAGTGATTGAGCCATCATTCCATTATTGCAGTATTTCATTTCAGTATAAACAATAAGCGAACAATCCGATAGTTTTGTTCCAACAATTTGGGCTCGATGCTTGATGACGTTTACAGATATACCAATCCGTCCGGGTGTCTTCCCCCCCAAACTCCGCCCTCCCTCCTTTTTCTTGATTCTGCAAAGGGCAGATGTTACTTTAACTGACAGCTCTTTTCCTCCTCATCCAGGTTATGAGTTTGTTTTTTCTGAGATCTACATAAAATTCCTCCATTTTGTTTTTATCACCCTCCCATTGTCTGCTTTCATGCTCTCATTACTTGCGTCTTTAATAATTGTTGAGTTCTCTGATTTCTTAGAGGTCTGAGATTCAATTTTCAGCTTGGATTTTTCGTCCCTTTTTATATTTCTCCTCTCCCCTGACATGTATTTTGTGGTTTCAGACAATTTCTTCTGTTTGCTTTTTTCACATTAACTTCACCACCACACTCTCAATTGTCGATTAGTCAAGGAAAAATAATTTCTTTGGTTACCTGTGGTTTGTCCATCAGAATCAAGTCTCATTCTTAACTTCACCAATGGACATCACCATATTGTATTTTATATCTACGTGACTTTACCGAAAGAACCAAAAAGTATGGATTCCTGCAGTCACGAAAGCTTCAAATCAAGATATCACCATATACATTTTAAAAATCAAATTTGAACACCAAAAACCAAAAGAGGCGACTAAAAATCACAACAGAAAATCTTATCTTTACATTTTGAACACTTATCTAATCAGTTGTGTTTTTATTATGGAAGCCTATGCAGGCCTTTATTGATTTTTGAATTACCTTTAATTGGTCTTGGATAAATGTCATACACTTGAGATAATCCACGTGGGTGGGACACCTCTCAATCATCTTTTTGGGATTCCCCTAAGCAATGCTTTGATCGCTCGTGACTCTTCACATGTGAGCGCTGAGCGAAGCACTGCCCGCACACCGAGCAAGAGTATGGCTTCTCGCCCGTGTGCGTCCGCAGGTGCTTCTTCAGGTCATTGGAGATCGAGAATTCGTGCCCGCACACTTTGCAGACGTACGGCTTCTCGCCGGTATGAATGCGTGTGTGGATTCTCAACTCGCTGGAACGTAAAAATCTATGTCCACAAACCTGGCAAATATGCGGCTTCTCCCCCGTGTGTGTGCGCATGTGGACCTTCCGCTCAAACACCCGGTAAAAGCCGCGCCCGCACACCTCGCACTTGTATGGCTTCTCACCCGTGTGTTTGCACAAGTGGATCTTCAGGTCGCTGGACTGCCAAAAGCCATCACCACACACCTCACAGGTGTACGGCGCCTTGCCCGTGTGCGTGCGCAGGTGGATCGTTAGACCAGTGGCCTGCAAGAAGACACGCCCGCACACCTCACAACGGTGCACCTTCTTGCCTGTGTGCCTGCACAGGTGGGCCTCCAGTTCGCTAGGTGACGAAAAGCTACTCTTGCACACCTCGCACCAATATCGCTTCACTCCAGAACTTTCAGCCTGAGGGTTTCGTACAGGATCGGCTTTAAGTTCAAACTTGTGGGACTCAGTTTCACTCACAGTGGGCGGCTGCTTCTGGTTTGTCATGACGTTCCTTATTTTTCGGATCTCCAGTTGCTGGGGAGATGTGTTCTTGGTGACAGAGATGGCAGCCGATTCTTCTTGCTGTGCTTCTTTCAACAGCGCTCGTGGTAAGACGTGCGGTTCATCACTAGCTGCACATGTGAGGTTTGCTCCTGATTCAGGAAGTGTGGTATTATTTTGGACGATATGTGGGTGGAAGCCCAAGAGATGATCACCTTCAGAGAAAATAAAGCAGTTCATTACCACGTGTTAAGAAGCACTGCAACTAAACTTTATATATACAAAGGTTTATTTTTTACAATATGCAATTGTGGAATGCGTACTGATGTTATTCACATCTTTATCAATTAAAGTGTAAGATATATGTAAACAACTTGTATTCAACTGTATGTTATTGCAACATTAGCATTCTAAAATGAATCCATTAAAAGAGAACACAAGTCCTTTAAGAGGTTGCCGGGTGACTCAAAAATCAGACTACTGAACTGCACCGCGATCCTGGGTTCGATTGCAGGCAGCTGCCCGTGATTAAACCAGGCTCTCAAGTATATTGAAGCTGCTGGTGTCAGCGCAGTCATTAATGACTGCACAAAAAAATGACATTAATTCTGGTTCTGAAATTTCTTTGGCTAAATTACAGCTCTGAAAATAAAGAAAAAGTCAGTTTGTCATGCGTCAAATATTACACTGTCTAAAAGGGTGGTTGTGAAAGTGATACCCATTTATGTTTCGACCATCACGTTATGGCATCTCGGAGGTAGCTCTGGGATATCTGCTTCTGTCAGCTGTTCGCAAACCAGAATGGTTGCGCTGCTCTGCGAGATATCTGAATGGATACTTAGTCCCATCACGTGATGCCTTATCACATAACACAAGGGGAAAACCTCAGTAGGTGCAGAATTGATTCTAATGCATGAAGTTCGCTACTCTTAGTCACCATTTAACAATGTATTACAGGTAGTCCTCTACTTACGATGGAGATGCGTTACGACGACCCCAACGTAAGTCAAAAATATCGTAAGTCGAAGATGGCCTAGCCTACCCAGGAGTCCTAAAGAATGGTGATAATCTAGCAAAACAGCAATTTACAGTACCGTATAAACTATATACTGTATAGATTTATTAATTACAATACAGTATTGCACAGTAAAATGTAAAGTAAAAAAAACAAGGTAAATTCTTAGCCTACCTATATGAACTGCAATTTAATAGAAAGTTTTTTCAGGAAACAATCCTATCTGCTATAAAAACTTTTAACATACATTGAACGTATAGTATCGTGGTAACCCTAAAATTAAATCGCTAAAGCTACGTATCATACATGCATTGAACATATCGTAACGTATCATATTGTACTGTACTTACCAAGATTCGTACGCTGCTGCGTTTGCCTACCGCGCGAAATTTAAAATATTTTACAATTTTGTCGTATCGCCATCGTAAGATCAAAATATTGTAAGTCGGACCATCGTAACTCGGGGATTATCTGTATATGTTGTACGTACACATTCATTTACAAATAGCAGGGGGCTAAAATGAAGTGTGTTCAACTGAGCCTTGCTCCTCTTCTTGAGTTAGCAGCACACAACTCAATGTTAGCATTGGTAACTGGAAAACATAACTGTGATTGCATAACATCCAGGTACAAGCACGCACACAGAATTTAAACTGGACTCAAGCCAACTAAATCCATGGCAAACACAGAATGTGGTTGGTGTAACTTGTTCAATGAAGAAAATAAATTTACCTTCACGGGGCTCGCTTTTAATAAGTTTCCCCATCGAGTTTGGTTTGGAGTCATTTGTGACTGTGGTCGACTTCTTTTCTCCTTTTGCTGGACATATCAAAAACAAATCACTGGATCAACATTGAGCAGTCATTGCAGCAATTTTTTTTTTTTTCCCTATATCTGAGAACAATTAATGACAATTACCTTTTTTGACCTTAATACCTAAATTACTAACAATAATATTAATTAGAAGACCAAGTAATATTACACCTTAGTATTATGTTGAACTTCTTTTGCACCATATGTAGCCAACTGTGCTAATCGGAGGTGGGAGGGAAGGACAACAAGCGAAAGACAAAAAGGAGCTCTAACTTTAAACATCATTCAATCATTTAATCAACTGTGACAGTTAAACTGTAGCATTCCCTGCTGTTGGTGACACCGATTTAAGAAGAACACCCAGGTTATGACTACAAAAGTTACAAAGTGAAATCTCGGCCAGGATAAGCTCAACACCTCCTCATCATTATGGCCAGGAATTGAACTCAGGTAACCTACCCTGGGGGGTTAACTACTTTGAAAAAATGTTTAGAAATCAGATTTATCCTGGTACCCAAAAATGCTCCTTTTACTGTAATACCTGCACTACCAGAGGCACAGCTGAAATCAGGAAACCGATGAGTCAAAAATATCGTGTATTGCCCAACAATGTAGCAAAATAACCCGTGACATTTTGGCACGCAAATACGGACCTTCCGTTGAGGTTACACAGCTTAGAAGGGATGCACTGCAACCATCATGGATTCTATCCAAGTCGAAACAATTAAATGAAATCAACTATGTGCAATTACATCAATAGTGGCTAGAATATAATGCAGTGTGAATGCCATGGTGACATGCAATTTAAACAAGTGCATCAAGACTGCAAAGTAAGAATGTGTATTTCCCAGCACTCGAGAGCAGAGGGGCAATTATTGTAATATAGTTACGTTAAAAATAAAATACGTCGAGTGACATGAATGAAATTAAGGCACTGCCCTGTAGTTCTCAATGAAAAAACATAACTGCATAAAAAATTGAGTTATTTATTACCATTGTCTTCACATGGATGCATTTCCTCTTCCATGCCAACAGAATTCACTGAACCTGTTGATGAAGCAGAAGCCACTACATATTTATGATTGTCCATGTCATCCAACCTCTGCACGGACATCAGCAGCTCCCGGCTCAAGCCGCTGAACAGCGCGAGCAGCACGTCCACCAGGCCCCCCAGCGTCACGTTGCCAGGAGAGGCAGCAGCAGCGTCCCAGAGCGGCGTCCCAGCGTCGTGGGGCTCGGCGCTCTGCAGGGCCTTCACCACTTGCCGCAGCACGGCATAGAAGCCGAAGGGCAGGCGGTCGCGTGCCGTGGCCAGCAGCTCGGCCCGCACGAGGCCGTCCCTGACGCAGGCGCGCAGGACCCCGTAGTCCCGAATGCCCAGCTCCGAGTCCATGGCCTGGGCCACCTCCGGGTTCACGCCTTGTGCCTCCAGCCACGCCGGGAAGTCCCCGCTCAGCTCCAGCACTGGAGCAGCCACCGCGCATGCCATCCTGATTGAGATTTGAAGAGAGAATGTTTACTTTCGGTGGGAGTTGTGCATGTTCAATTACTTTGTTTGGCCTGTGAATTAATGCTTTGCCAAAGCAGAGTTTGTGGAAAAGGTTGCAAACTTGAGGGCTTGAATGTGTGAAATCCAGATTCTGCTCTGTCTCGCACCACTGTTGCCTCTGGGCATAGTTCAGTGACTTCATAAGGGCCACTGCTTTGTCTAGGTCATCATAACACCAATATTCCTGGTGATGGCTGTGGGCCCCAGTATGGCATTAATGACTTGGTGGGATGTGTTCTTGGTGACAGGTGGTAGCCGATTCTTCATGCTGTTTCATCTCATCCCTCTCGTGGTAAAGGGTGCTGTTTTTCAGCTGCAGGGACAATATTGGCTGTTGAACCAAGAAGTGGACACGCAAGATGTTTTTCACAGCGGCCAAAAATAATGTGGATACAAAGTGTTCAGAGTTTTCAATCATCGAGCTGTTAGGCATAGTTCAGCTAATCCGCTTTCTGAATATTGCATCAGTGTTCAGGTGCTGAGTTGATGAACGGGAAGACAATGCCAAATTTCATGATGAGTCTGTATTGGTTGTTAGGAAAGTTTCTGCTGTTAGTTTGGCTGTCTGTTCTTGGTATGTACATA
This sequence comes from Lampetra fluviatilis, assembly GCF_964198595.1. Classification (NCBI taxonomy): domain Eukaryota; kingdom Metazoa; phylum Chordata; class Hyperoartia; order Petromyzontiformes; family Petromyzontidae; genus Lampetra; species Lampetra fluviatilis. The sequence goes on from NC_136277.1 coordinate 13,672,452, forward strand.
CACATTATATATTTGTATAAATACGAGTAACCATGAACGATTTTTTTTTACAATTTAACACTTTTTAATTAAGCAGAACGTATGGCCTGTGAACGTGTTATTTATTTAAAGTTGCGCATTTTGATGTTGCGTCACATTTCTCATACCCCCCCCCCCCTCGTCACAAATGTCTGACCCCCCCCCCCCCACCTAGGTGCGTGACGTCATTTATGGACGGCCCCTGATACGTCCATGGCTCGAATTCTTGGACACCTATGCAGGAGTGGAAGGCAACCTCGCCCGCCCATGTGGCAACACGTACGACGATGCCCCTTTTGCCAACCCACTTCCGGATGAAATGCCTCGTGGTCACTATTCACCGACCAGAGTTTGAGCATATGGCAGAGTTGTTGATCTGGTTCTTTCGGTAAAGTCACGTAGGTATAAAATAAAATACTAAAATAAATCACGACGTTTCGATTGCAACACAAGCAATCATCATCAGGTGGGAAAAGCACAGCAATATTGTTTATTTTAAATAAACCGTGGGTGTTAACGTGGGAGGTGTTTTTTTCGTCTAGACCAGGGGTGGGGAAATCATTTGGTGTGCCCCTGCCATGGCAACCGCAGGCGGGACTCGAAATTCAATAAATCGAGGAGCAAACCTGGAAAAGCAGTTGCGAGTAGCAACAACATCATCAATACCAGCTAACATCACACGCCTCGCCCAAAGAGAAGCAGTTCCAGACATCACATTAGGGGTGAGTTAATTAAATGTTTGACCAAATATAACAGGCTAATTTTTAAGTTGATAATTTTGCATGGCCCCGCGAATGATGTTATAAATATCCAAATGTCCCTTGGCAGAAAAAGTTTCCCTACCCCTGGTCTAGACACACGATACCACAGAGTGCGAAGTCCACGAAAAGCCTCAACTCGCCTTTTTTGCACGACCACGTCTGTCTATAACCCCGTGACGCTTGAGAGTGAAACGTGGTCCAATCTCACCGCGCTGTGGCGTTTTCCGGCTGATGTTTGGGAGGTGAAATATCCTCTCTCGACCAAAAAACCTCGCGAAGAAAATAACGCCTCTGTCTAGGGGGTTGAATAAAACAAATGATAATCACTAGATAGAAATAAAAATAACGAAGCCTTCAATCAGCCCGTCCAGAAAATGAGACGGTGTTAACCAAAAAAAAATAACAACATTTAAGCTTTAACTGAAGCCCATCCCGTCAAACTGGCCTCGTCTCTCGCTCTCTTAGTAACGCACCAGTCCAGTTTCGTCAACGGTGAATTCGCCGGGTTAGGGACCGCGGTCATTTGAATGCATTGTGCTCTCAAGTCACCGACTTAGGAAACGGAATTCGTTCCCGGGACCCCTCCCTCGCTCGTAAGTCGAAACACAGCAATGTTACTGGATTTAATTGGCCGTACGTGTCAGTGGACAACAAACTAAACAAGAAACGTAATTCGCTCATGGGATCACTCCGCCCCCGTTCGTAAGTCGAAACACAGCAATGTTACTGGATTTAAATGGCCGTATGTGTCAGTGGACAACAAACTAAATAAGAAACGTAATTCTCTCATGGGATCACTCCGCCCCCGTTCGTAAGTCGAAACACAGTAATGTTACTGGATTTAAATGGCCATACGTGTCAGTGAGCAACAAACTAAACACAAAAAGCAGTTCTAAAGAAATTAGTTGATTTAATGAGTTTCAATTCCAATGAAATGCTGTTTTCATCCAAGTTAAGCCAATGAGTTTATTAAGAATCAAAGCAATCTAGTTAAAGTTATAAAAATGGGCGGTGAGATATTTAAATACGTCATATTTGATTCATAATAGATTTTTTTGGTGAGGTCATGTAATGGTATGACCAAATTTGTGTTAAGGCCCTCCACCACCTGACACAGCCAAACATTGTCACGTGCGCAAGCGTTTAGTGCACCAATTATTGTTCAGCTTATTGGTAAGTTAAAGAACAATTCTCACAACCAACGTCACCAATGTACAATACAAAGCGGCATGTTAAATGCGTGTACACTAAACACATCACATCAGCACAGTTCGCAGAGATGCAAAAATATTTAAAATCCTCTCTCCGTTTCTCTACAGCTCCGTTCTTAAAACTTTGCGTTTTCCGCATGTGCTTCTACGGATAGAGTTTTGCGTGCGGTGTTCAATGCTTTTGCTGTGGGCCGTGGTGTGCCACGGATTATGAAAGCATTCGCAACCTCCTGTTTGTCTTGGTGTGTGTCTCTCTCTGCATGTTGTCTGCCTATGTTGTTTCCGTCTGTGTTTCCTTGGTGTGTGTCACGCTCGGTGTGTCTTTGTGTCTCTCTCTGCATGTGTGTCTGTGGTGTCACGCTCGGTGTTTTTGTGCGTCTCTCTCTGCATGTGTCGTTTCCGCGTTTGTTTTATCATTCATTCTTACCTGAGGATGGTTGCTTGTGTTGCAACCGAAACGTCGTTTTCTATTATTTCATTTTATTTTCTACGTGACTTTACCGAAAGAACCAAAGAGTAACTCCACTCTTCTTGTTCCTTGTGTCTTCTTAATAGTCAACAGATGACGGACAGTAATAAAAATATGTCCTTTTCCAAAATGTGTTTTAAGAGTATGAATGGTAGTGCAGTCCCAAACGAAAGGATGGACAGCCAAATCCACCAAGTCTTTGAATACCAACAGGTATTAAATACCAACACGTTTATTATTTTAGCGTGGAAAACTTACCTATGCATTCTAGTTACCCCCCCCCCCACCTCTCTTTCTCTCTCACTAGCTTTTTGCACCCCCACCCCCCTCATCTAGATCTAGTGTCAGGATGTCCTTGGATGCCTCTCTCCTTCCATGCACGCTAAGGACCAGCTAGGATTTTAGAGTATCTCGGATTATCAATGGGGAGGTAGGTAGAATCAAGAGTTTTTATTTCGATTTAAAGCTTTCGTGACTGCAGGGATTCATATTCTCGGTTCTTTCGGTAAAGTCACGTAGCAGTGAAAAAATACGTGACTTTACCGAAAGAACCAAGAATAAAAGTTTTTATCTCAAAGAAGCCCTTTATATCCACTGTGATATATTCCACATTAGTCTTTGTCTGATAGCAATTTAAGGTCGAGGAACCACGGCTCTATGGGCTACATCTTATGGGTCCATGATGAATTGTGTTAGGATTGGGGCATAGTCATGAAGCTGGAAATCTAAAATCTGAGGTTTGGTAACTTGTGAGAGCAGACCTTTTGGGGTGAAGATGTAATTGATCCTCGATCGGGCACCGTGTGCTTTGCATGTGTGCGTGTAATACTTTTCATTCTCCAGGGGTCAATATGCCGGTGCCGAAGTTTAATTTCTTCCATACTTCTCAAGGCACTCAAGTTGTCTGATTTGGAGGAATGGGATTGATCAATCTGAGGGTCTTGTATAGTCATCTCCTGTAATACAGGGGGGTGCTCACATTGGCGGATTACTGGCGGTGAGGGTTTTAAAATATTTTTATTGTGGTAATCACACGAGCCCGGTACAACGTTTCGATGGTTTCTGGTGAGGGGAACAGAAAAACCTCTGTGGGGAGGAAGGGGAGGGGACTTTCGGTACTTGACTATGTATAGGTGATGGGAGGAATGCTCGGCCCCCACATTGAGGGGGTCTTCTGTCAGGGGGGGGGATAATATATATGGGGGGTGGGGAGGAGGTACATGACAAATCATACAACATACACGCGGCTTTACATGTTGGGGTGTCCACCTCTCTATTCTGTCAATCTTATCTTAGCTGTCAAAAAAGTGGCGGAGGGGCTGGGGGTTCTACCCCTCCCTTACCCGCTCCCGTCTCCCAGCCCCAACCCTCTCCTCCTCTGCCTCTCATTTTAAACTCCGGCAGAGGGAGGACCACCTGGCCTCAAACTCCTTTTCGTTCCCCTTTTAACTTTGTGGAACAGGTGTTCGATCCCAGCGTGGGCTGGCAGGGTGTTGCACCATCTTGCCCACGAAGGGGGTTCATGGTCTTTCCAGTAAGCCAAGATGGTTTCACTGCCTATGTTGAAATTTTGGAGTAGGGCGTGGTGGTGTTTTGAAAAGGTACCTGGTTTTAGGCCTCACGGGGTGGTTTAAATTCGAGAGGTTGGTGCCGCATATAGCCTTAAAAGAAGGCCTGATATCTTCTTGTATAGTTTTGCGATGTCCGGGCATGACCAGAACTCATTTAAGTAGGTTTATGTTGTGCTTCAGGTGAATCATGGACAGTCAGGAGTCGCCGCCATGAATTTTGCCCTTGTTCCACTTGTCATGTAGGTGCCAGACATAATTTTAAACTGTACCAGTCTGAGTGGTGTTAACCTTGGGCCGGATCTAGGGGCTTGCCAGATTTGGGACCATTTCTGCAGTATGATCTCTCAGGGAAGGCGGCTTCTATTCCATAATTTTCTGGTTGGTTGCTGATCTGATCCTGGCGCCTTCCATGCCCAGCAAATGGTAAGCTTCCACGAGTCTATAGTTAGGCCTTGGCTTTTCCAGCCAGTCTATGATAGGGTGGGTGGGGGGGTCCATCTAGGTTTTTGTCGGGGGATTTTGTTATGGCGTCTCTGATCTGTAAATATGTAAAGAAATGGCGGTGGGATTTCAAATTTGGTTGGTACCGGATTGAACGACAGCACCTCTTCCTCCTTGGTCGAGGGGCCTACAAACTTTCTCTATGCTTGCTTCTTTCCAGTTGGGCCATGCTATTTCTCCCCCTCCCCCCCCGAAGGTGGTGATTTTTTAATATATGGGAGTTGATTGGAGGTGGGTTGCAGATATTCAGCAAAGACGCGTATTTCCCTTCCCTTCTTATCGGTCCATTGTTCAAGACAAATCTCCCCTGTGGATCTGATTTGTTTGGGAGCACGAAATAAAGGTTTTTATGCCGCAAGATGGGAACTCCTCTCCTGCTGAAGGAGTGTGTGGAATGAAAACACTTCACCAACCCAATGGCGTTTTAATGTCCCAGCTTCGCCTGGCATGATGCGTCTCCTGAAGGAATGCAACATCTGCTGAGTGTAAATGTAAGTACAAGAGTTGTCCCCCATTGCCTCTTGATGGGGCGGTTGAGACCATTTACGATCAGGGAGAAAATGTTTCGCCTCTTGGGGGACAATGTGAGGTGCCGACCAGTGCTTGATGAAGACCTCATGCTATTTTGGCCTTGTGATTGCATGATCGCTGAGGGGACATTACTTCCTGTGTGTAGTGGGGCACTATAGTATTCTGTCTTGGGTTAAAAGCAGATTCGCTTGCGAAGCATTTGTTGAGTTACACTATATGCGGCCGTATTAATGCAAATGGGGAGGCTAGCTAAAATCTATAGCCCCTGAGATAAAACTGAACAGTCTTCACGGAGAATACCATCAAATCTATGGGACCTTTTTGGCAGTATTAAAATGATGAAATCAGAATCGGCTTACCCTTCCTGGCAATAAAACAGGTAGAAGTAAAATAAATAATAGAATGCGACGTTTCGATTGCAACACAAGCAACTGTCATCAGGTGTGAATGCAAGCTCGGAGAGAGACACACATACACAGAGAGAAACACACACAGAGAGAGACAAACACACAGAGAGAGAGACAAACACACAGAGACAAACACAGACACGGAGACAAACATAGAGGAGAGACACATAGAGAGACACACACGCAGAGACACACACAGAGACACAGAGAAACAACGCCTCTGTGACAAGGTATTATATATAGAGGGAGGGGGGCAGATACATTAGCATGTCAATGAGAGCGGCAGGGGGAGAGAAATTGGAAGTTTGAGAAAACAAACCTAGTAAACCTATAGAACGGCAGGGGGAGAGAAATTGGAAATTTAAGAAAACAAAGCTAGTAAACTTAGAAATGCAATGAAATGCAACACAGAGAGTCGGTTAAGTTAACCGACTAAAACTGTAGATTCGCTATAAATAGCGCCACATATCTACAAACTAAGCCTGGCTGCGTCTACAAACTAGTGAGTGCGCGGAGTGCGCAGTTGCATAATCCGCGGCAAGACGTACCGCATCGTTATACCGAGCATTGCAGCTGCAGCAACATGGGAGGGAAGAAAGTGGCGACGCCGTTCCAATCCTCACACACCCTTCAGTATGGGATGGAGCTCATCACGACGGAGGCCAATGGCGCGCAGTCCTGTCGTTGCTTGTTCTGTGTTCACCAAGGCCGTGATGTGGTCGAGGTGACGGGCGACTCGGGCCGCAAGCGCAAGAACCGCACCGACATCAAGTACTTCACGAAGCCGTTCCTGCCGCATCAGTACCGCCACCATCTTGAAGGGCAGCACAAGGAATCGTGGATGCTCTACCAGACGCTGTCGCCCGATGAGAAGAAGAGCTACTTCAACGGCATGGCCAAGCGCACCAACACGCTCCACAACTACATGGACCTGTCGACCGTGTCGATCGACTACGTGATCCAGAACAGCATCATTGAGACAATTATCGGGGACTTGTTCTTTCGCGATGACGACGAGGACAGCGGCGACGACAACGACGACGAGGACGCGGCCGCAGCCATCGCCAAGAAGGCCGCCAAGAAGGCCAAGGAGAAGGTCAACGCGATGAAGCTGTTCGTCAAGAAAGTGAACATCGAGATGGGGACGTATACGTACACGGCAACAATCAAGAACGAGATGCGCTTCGAGCTCGCCATGGACCACGTCGGTGTCGGCATGTCGTTCCGTCAAACGGCTGCTGCCATCGATCATGCCAGGATCCGCACCAACACGCCGAAGCTGCAGGGCATGAACGACCTCATCGTCGCACAGTCAGTCCGTGTTCTGGTGGCCGTCGGGCTGCAGATGATCGCCAGGATAATCGACGATCCATCGGTGTGGGCCTTCTCTCTGGCTGGCGACGGCAGTACTCACCGCGGCCAGTCGTTCTTCGACCTGCGCACCCGCGTTTGTTACCGCGGCTTCCTCGTCAATCTGCACCTGGTCGCGATCCCTATGTTCGAGCGTCACACTGCTCAGAACATCTTCCGCATGCTCGTCAAGTTCCTCGACGCGCTGTACCCCAACTGGCGCGCCAAGCTGATCGGCTTTTCATCGGACGGCGAGAATACGATGACTGGGCGTCATGGGGGGCTGGTGACGCTCATTGTGAAGGAGGCCGAGAACGACGTCATTCGAATCTGGTGTCCGCCTCATCAGATCGATATTGTGGTCAAGAAATCCGCCGAGTGCGTCTTCGATGGCAGCTGGGTGAAGATCGTGTACGACTTTTCGGTGTACCTACGTGCCCAAAACAACCTGATCATCAAGATGAAGGTCAAGTGCCCCAGGAAGGCTAACCGATGGGCCAATCTCGGGAACGTGCTCAAGTTCTACAAGCAGTACCGCCGAGCATTGATCGAGTACACTACTGAGAACAACCCCGCGAAGCTGCCCACCGCCGATTGGTGGGTTCTTACCTACGCGCTCGCGCCCGCCATCGACACCATCAACGTCACTATCGTCCAGCTCCAGAGCCAGTCGCTGCTCATCGCGCAGCAGGAGGAGCATATTCAGTCGCTTATCGGGTCGCTCACTGTTTTGTTCAGTGTTGAGATTGTTGATGGCGTCAACAATCATGATGAGGCGTACGTGTCGTATCATGATCAGTCGATGCGCATCGCGTCTGCCGCGATCATTGCCCACATTGAGGACCAGGGATCGTTTGCGCAGGAGAGCTACGAGGGTCTCAATGAGGTCGACAAGACAAGGATCGTCAAGGAGATCTCGATATATGCGATGACGCTGATCGCGGGTCTCAACGACGTCAAAGCAGAGCGTAACGACGCCAATCGAGCTCTCGACCAGGATGCGGCGCCCGTGATACCCGCTCAGCTCATGAAGATGCGTCCTGGTGTGTTCGTGAAGGACGTGCTGGCAGTGCGTCGCGTGCATGTTACGAAATTCTGGTCAGCTGTGAAGGTCGACATGGTCGAGGAGGAGCATCGCCAACTGGTCAAGCTCTACAAGGAGGACACGATCATTCACGACGCCATCAACAAGCACACCAACACGACGACATTCAACGACGCGTGGGATGTGCTGCCGAGTGGTTTCGACAACCTCCGCGCTTTCAGCGGCGGGTTGGCATCAGTGCTCGCCAACACGACGGCGGTCGAGTCGGACTTCTCGATACTCAAGTGGGAACTCGACGAGTTCCGCAGTTCTATGATGCATCTGTCCCTTGAGGGCATCTTCCAGACAAAGCAGCGTCGCCTCCTGGTGGCGTTGCTTCGTTAGCGAGCGTAAATCAATGAAACAATGGGGCTCTATAGATGATCTACATTTATTCTACAAACTAATCCTGGCGGTGTCTACAAACTAAGCTAGTCTGTATAGTTTGTAGATATGCACAGTTTTAGGAGGCCTGCGGTTAACACAACAGTTCACACTTTACCTGGTTGATTACGTTCTTCCAAAGATTGCTAAATTTGAAGTTAAGTATGAGTTATGTGGAAATCCTCCCCGTAGAGGTGGTTCAAACTTGATTTGAAGCTTTCGTGACTGCAGGAATTACTCTTTGGTTCTTTCGGTAAAGTCACGTAGATAAAGCTATGCCTCTACATAAAATTTACGCTAGAAAGCTTGCGTGTTCCGTGATTCAGCGGGGAACGGGACCCACCCTGCCACTTGCAGTCATCTCGGAACGGGAAAGGGTTATGTGGCCTCACCGTTGTTCCCATTCTACTCCCACAGAGCTCATCTCTCCTTCCTTAACCACAATACATTCTGGCAGTCAGTATCTAATGGAGAGTTCTGAGTGCATCAACATCATATTAGTCCAGAGTGCCAAAGGTAATGCGGTGGGGGTGGAGAAATATCATATACGTTTGAGACATTCATTATTCCACGTATGCGAAACATCTCTCGATCATCTTTTCAGGATTTCCCCAAGCCATGCTTTGTTCGCTCATGCTTCTTTACATGTGAGCGCTGAACAAAGCACTGGCCACACACTGAGCAAGGGTACGGTTTATCACCCGTGTGTGTCCGCAGGTGCTTCTTCATGTCACTGGAGATCGTGAATTTGTGGCCGCACACTATGCAGACATGCGGCTTCTCTCCGGTATGAATGCGTGTGTGCACCTTCAGCTCGTTGGATCGTAAAAATCTACGCCCGCACACCTGGCAGACGTACGGCTTCTCGCCCGTGTGCGTGCGCATGTGGACCTTCAGCTCAAAGGCCCGGTAAAAGGCACGCCCACACACCTCGCACTGGTATGGCCTCTCGCCCGTGTGTTTGCACAAGTGGATCTTCAAGTCGCTGGACTGCCGAAAACCATCACCACACACCCCGCAGGTGAATGGCCCCTTGCCCGTGTGCGTGCGCAGGTGGATTGTGAGACCATTGGCCTGCAAGAAGACGCGTCCGCACACCTCGCAACGGTGCAACCGCTTGGCTGTGTGCCTGCATAGGTGGGCCTCCAGTTCGCCAGGTGATGAAAGGCTACTCTTGCACACCTCGCACCGATGCGGTTTTACACCAGAGCTTTCCGCCTGAGGGTTTCCTACAGGATCGGCTGCATCAATTTGAAACTCGTGTGACTCAATCTCATTCACAAGGGGCGGCTGCTTCTGGTTCATCATGATGTTCCTTATGTTTTGGTTCTTTAGTTGCTGCGATGTGTTCTTAGTGATAGAGGTGGCAGTTGATTCTTCTTGCTGTGTTTCTTCCCACCGCTCTCGTACTAAGGTGTGCGGTTCACCATCAGCTGCACAAGCAAGATCTACTCCTGAATCAAGAAGTGAGGTCACATTTTGGATGATGAGATTTGGGTGGAAGTCCAAGAGATGATCACCTTCAGCGAAAACAAGCAGTTAATTATCACATGTTAAGCACACCAAGTAAACTGCATATATATGTCCACTGGTTTTTAAAATATATAGTTAATGTGTAATGTATGCTGCTGTTATTCAAGTCTATATCAGTTAAACTGTACTTTTTAAGTGAAGATTTTGTATTAAAAACAGTGTTATGTTATTGCAGCATCAGCATTATTAAATGAATCCCTTAAAAGAGAACCTGTCTGTATGTCCAGTTGCCTGTTCGGACTGAGAGTCATAAGCTCAACCGCCGCGCAATAGGTGTTGGCATCTACCTCTGCAGAACATGAAGAACGAGCGGCATCTACATCTACAGGAGATTATACAACTTTTAAAACCATTCCCCATGTTTAGTGTACATGCCGTACAACATGTACTAGCACAAGCCGAAAACCTCAGTAGTTTCAGAATTAGTTCGATTGTATGTGCTCCATATTTGGAAGTGTATTTAACTGAGCCTTGCTCCAATTCTCGAGGTGGCAGCAGATATCTAGTAATCATAGCAGTGGTGCATGCAAAAACACGCTAAATGTGATTGAATGACATCCTGTTATAAGTGCTAGCACTGAAAGTTTGAGCTAATGGATGTGCATACATTTGCAACTCAACTAAGCCAAGTAAATTGATGGAAAGTGCGGACTATGGCGAGTGCAGCTTGTTGAATGAAGAAAAAACAACTTTACCTTCAGGGGGCTCGCTTTTAATCAGGTTCCCCGTCACGTTTGATCTGGAGTCATTTGGTACTGTGGTCCAGTTGCTTTCTGCTTTCGCGGGACAACAAAAAAAATATACACGGAATCACAACTATATATTTGGGAACATTCAATGGCAATGATTGACCTTCTTACCTTAACGCCTGTTACCAAAACAATAATATTAATCGGCAGGCCAAGTGATATCAAACCTGAGGTTGTCGATCACATTTGCTATAACTTTAAGCATCATTCAATGATGCTGCATGACACGGTGTAGTGTCAAGCAGCTTGTGAGGCTGATTTAAGAACACCAAGCTCGTGACTACAAAAGTGAAATGCTAGCCAGGCTAAACTCAACGCCTCATCGCCATCTATGGCCGGGAATTAAACGCAGGTCGCCGGGTGTAACACATTTAAAAAGTAGATTTCTCCTCGTACCCACTGATATTCCTTTTACTGAGACCTGTACAACCAGAGTCAGAGACGGAATCAGGAAAACTATCTAATATCCAACGTTATTGCTTAGTCAACACTTAAGAAAAATTTACTGTGAAATTTTGTCGGGAAAATGAGGACCTTCTGATGAGGTTACACCACTTATAAAGGATCCACTGCAATCATGATGGATTCTATCCAAGTCATAACAATTTTTTGCACTGCGGAAAGAGTGACATCCCTACCACTTAGTGCAATTAAGTCAACAATGTCTGGCATATAAAGTGGTGATGAAGCCATTCTAACATGTAATTTCCACCACTGCATCAAGACCGCCAAAAGGAATGTGCATTGCCCAGCGCTCGGGAGCATGGGGGACAATTATTGTAAAACGGTTTGGTTGCAAATAAAAGTGATGTGACGTGAATGAAACTAAAGCGTTGTCCTGTAATTCTCTATGCAAAACGTAACTGTCAAAAATATATTTGACGCAATTATGCATTACCATTTTCTTCCCTTGGATGTGTTTCATCTTCCATGACATCAGAATAGACAGCACCCGTTGATAAAGCAGAAGCCATGACATATTTATCATTGTCCATGTCACGCATCCTCTGCACGGACAGCAGCAGTTCCCGGCTCAAGCTGCTAAACAGCGCGAGCAGCACGTCCATCAGGCCTCCCAGCGTCACGTCGCCAGGAGAGGAAGTGGAGGCGGCGGCAGCATCGTCCCAGCGTGGCGTCCCAGCGTCGTGGGGCTCGGCACCCTGCAGGGCCTTCACCACCTGCCGCAGTACGGCGTAGAAGCCGAAGGGCAGACGGTCGCGTGCCGTGGACAGCAGCTCGGCCCGCACGAGGCCGTCCCCGACGCAGGCGCGCAGGACCCCGTAGTCCCGGATGCCCAGCTCCGAGTCCATGGCCCGGGCCACCTCCGCGTTCACGCCCTGCTCCTCCAGCCATGCCGGAAAGTCCCTGCTCGGCTCCAGTATTGGAGTGGCCACCGCGCACGCCATTCTGATTGGGAGAATGTGCAAATGTTTTCATTGGGTGGTAATTTCACATGTTAAATTGCTTTGCGCAGCCTGTGCTTTTACGGCTTTGCAATGCCAAGACGATGGAGAAAGTTCCAAGCTTCAGTGCTTGAATGTGTGAAATCCAGATTCTGGACTGTCTCGCACCACTGCTGCCTGTGGGGAGAGTTCAGTGACTTCATAAGGGCCACTGCTTTGTCTAGGTCATCATTACACCAATATTCCTGGTGGAGATGACCATAGGCTCTCGCATGACATGAATGATTTGGTGGGATGTGACGTATGTCGAACTTCTTCCGCACCGTATGTAGCCAACCGTGCTAATCAGTGGTGATCTTGGTGACAGAGGTGGTAGCTGATTCCATAAGGGAAACGTGCTATGTTTCATCCCACCGCTCTCGTGGTAAAGAGCGCGCTACATCATCAGGTGCCAACAAGTGCTTTGTTCCTGAACCAGGAAAATGGCCGCACAAGATGTTCTTTGCAGTAGCCATAATTAATGTGGAAACAAAGATATCATCGTTTTCTGGGAAAGGGTTGATGAACTTGATGCTTTTTCGTAAAAATGGTGCCAATCCGCTTTCTGGAAGTTTCATCAGTGTTTGGGTTTCGAGATAATAAACAGGACCTGGATGCCGAAGTTTATGACGATCTTTTTGTGTTGACTATTGGGAAAGTAGCTGTGGACAATTTGGCTGGTTGTTATTGGTAGCTGCTACGTCCGGACATCAACGACCCACGTTGAGCCACAGCCGGTCGAGACGGCAGACAGCTCCGGCGAACGCAAGTCGCTGGAACATCATCTCTCGGGGTGCCGATGGAATGTCAAAGACTCCTGTCCAACGTCACTCCGAGGAAGATAGGCTCTGGGTCACGCTTTAGCAACTGGTCCACTCGTGTGTTTCGAGGTCATAGGTGGCGTCGTTGATGTTGTTGTATATGTGAACATAACGCATACCTGTCAACCCTTTATCAGTGCCTACCTTATTACAGACCAATTCAGACCTTATTGGTCACCCCGTGCCCTTATAAATCTCAACGTTCATCCTACAAAGTCCCATCACAAGGGAGAAACACAATACTTTTTTTTTACCTGTATTGAAACGGCTGTATGCCGTATGGACCTGAAAACTCAATTTCCCTGTACAAGAATACAGGGTACACCGTATGGGTTGACAGGTATAACAATGCAAACTTTTGTCTTGCTGGAGCTTGGCTGAAGTCACCTGCCATATAGTCCGGAGGTTGAATGAAAACAGCTTGGGTGTATGATGCACAGCGACTGCGCGGAATGCTGTGCGTAGAGGCTCATTGGCGTGCAGCAGAGGTCGCAACCGGGTACCCGATACCCGTACCCTACCCGATACCCGGCTACCCGTACCCGGCCGGGTACGGGTACCCGTTTGCGACCCTGGTGCGGCCGGGTACGGGTAAGAAATCAAAACCCGTTTGCGACCTCTGGCGTGCAGTGTTCCAACGTATTCTCAAATTCCAGCTTTACCATACCTGCTTCACTTTACCGTATATAAAACGGGAGAGTATAAACATTTTAAAACGTAAGCTTTCGCGACCAATATCATCCATAATAGAGATTTTTTTGGGTTAGATCGCGTAAATATATAAATGGGTCGTTAAAACCCGCCACCACCCGACACAGCCAACTAGTAAGTGTTGTCACGTAAGGGGCCAATCCATAAATTACGTCACGCACCTGGGGGGGGGGGGGGGTCAGACATTTGTGACGATGTATGACGAGGGGGGGGGGGTTGCGAAATGACGTCTCATCAAAATGCGCAACCTTAAATAAATATAGACAACACGTTCTACTTAAATAGACTTTTTAATGTTATCAACTAAACCTCAGAGTGCAGCGCCACATTAAATACGCACTACAATGACGATAGTTTAAAGCGATTTAAAGCATGCTTTATTTTCAAAATGGAAATATGGTTTGGGGGGGGGTGGCAGAGCTTGTGACGTCATATTTGGGAGGGGGGGGTCTGACTTTTTGTGATGCCGTGTGACGAAGGCGGGGGGGGGTAAAAAATCGTCCAAAATCGCGTGACGTCATTTATGGACGGCCCATAATAATAATGTATGCATTGACTTTGAAACGGATTGGTCTACACCAGAGACAGTGTTCTTGTTTATGGCCTGGTCTCACCACGTGTTAGAAGATCCAGAGAACAACGCCAAAATGCAAACAGCACAAATACAATGCCACGTTTCAGAGCATCTGTGGGATAGCTTTTCTTGCCAGTACGCTTACCCTCAGTTTAACACGTAGGCTTTCGCGAGCAATGTCCACAATACCGTTTTTTTTTAATACGCTTACCCTGTTGTGAAGGAAGACACTTTTGAGATTCGGAGTGCGACGCAACAAAAACCCCTACTTGTCGTTTTCTCCTCCTCCTCCTACGTCTATTCGTCGCTCCTAAAGAGTGAGCCGTGGCGTTTGTCAAGATCCTCGACTGGAAAAATAATCCTCTGGCATAATCGCGAATAAAAGGGCATCTCTTCCGTATAGCCTCTAACAACAACAACAGCACTTTACAGGAATACAAAAAATAATTGAATCTTCAAACAGCCCAGCCCCTACCTGGCTTGGCTTGGCCCGGCGGACGACACGGTATATATATTAAAAAATATATATATATAAGTGGAGGGAAACCTTTCGATAAGACAACCAAAATCATTGAGAGCCGCCGTCTCCACCCCGACCCGTCGCAGTTCGCCGGTCTCCTTCGGCTGCGAATCGCACAGGTTAGGGACCGCGGTCATTTGAGAAAATCAAAGTGGTTGGGGAATAAATAAATTCTGTGTTGCATTGCATTACATTTCGAAATTTTGCTAGGTTATTTAATTAAATGTGTCTCTCTCTCTGTCTCCCCTCATTTTTGTCGTTTAGTCGTTTTTAAGCGCAGGCTCCGTGCCACTCATTGACACGTCATATTTAAGGTGGGGGTCTGATTTTTTTGTGACGCCGTGTGACGAGGGGGGGGGTCAAAAATCGTCCAAAATCGCGTGACGTCATTTATATACATGACACTATACAATGATAATAGGGTTTTCCCCTTTCTTCTGCCAACAAAACAGGTGTTAAGATGTTAAAACACCAAACTTAACCCTTTTACAAGGAATCATGTCTGTATTAACCACAGAATGCAAAAAAACACGCCTTTTAGCGTCCTCTGGTCTAACACCGTTTGAGACGAGGCTCAAAAGAAAGCCACAACACAAGCAGTCGTCCTCTGGACGGCTGCTTGTGTTGTGGCCGAAACGTCGTGAGAATTCCCTTCTACGTGACTTTACCGAAAGAACCAAGAAGATGAACTCTAAGTTGTGTTCTGCTCCTTCTCGTCACCGTGTCGTGTCAAGAGGACTCTGTGAGCAAGTAATGAACGGTGGCAGTATTTTATTCATGCTCCCAACAGAAGCCTTTCATGTGAATAACCGAGGCCCGTACCGTAACACCGACTTTGCTTTCTTGCTCAGCATACTCCGTTGCACTTACGGACACAACCACTAGAATGGAGCATCCCAGCTAAATCCGCAATGTGTACGCGAAATTTATGATGCTAAAGAGCCGGGATGATCACTAACTCTCATCACCCAACAATAATAAAAAAAAATAACTATTTCCATAAAAGTCACGTAGGTAAAAAAAGAGAAAATAAATTAAATCACGACGTTTCGGAAGCAACACAAGCAACCGTCATCAGGTGTTGACTGCTCCAGAAAAATTACTTAGGCGTGTGAAGAGAGTTATTACGAGAAACACACGCCTCAGTAATTTTGCTGGAGCAGTCAACACCTGATGACGGTTGCTTGTGTTGCTTCCGAAACGTCGTGATTGAAATTATTTTCTATTTTTTACCTACGTGACTTTACCGAAAAAAACATAGAGTATGGACCCTTGCAGTCATGAAAACTTCAAATCTAGAATTATTTCCATAAATCCCAAGAAACTAAACCCCCATGTTACATGTAACAGGTATGTGTACGCAAGATCGTACACTCTCGCGGTTTGTCTATGTACAGTGCCCTCGGCTCTGGCGCATATACGAGTGAGCATATGTTAAGCATTTTCGTTTTTCATAAAATTAGTTCTGCTCATTCTTTGGTTACATTGAAGTGCAACTGACATGGCACCAGCTTGGGATCACGTGCTGTATTGATTCTGTTGAAAGAAATGTCTCCAGAAATCTGTGCCTTTTTCTGTCAGACTCAAGTCTCATTCCTAGTTTCACCATTTGGATATCACAACATGCATTTCCTAGATTCCTGCTTTCTTAAAAACTGCAAACCAGTAGCACCAACTAAAAATGTGGAATATCCATCTTTTTTAAATTTTGAAAACACGGTATTGGTTTCATGTGCAATTAGTAGTTAAGCTATCCACGTCTGTATTGCTTTTTAATTATTTTCAGGGTAAACATTTGAGACATTCAATAACACTGGTCAACACACTTTTTCTGGCATAAGGTATTCCAAAGGTTTTAAGGTAATTTTGGGGTGCTGATCTGGCATCATTTTTTTGTCTATCATATCAGGTTTTTGAGATATCAAACATTGCATTTTCAATAAAAACTGCAGAAGAAAAATATTAAATAAATGTGGATATCTACATAAAATGAAATTATAAACACACTATCCTAAAAATACAGCACCATATTTTAACACTAAAGCAGTCACTGACTCGCAACAACTTGCAATCATAAGTGACAGAGTTAATTTCGGGTAAAAATTAACCCGTAAAAACTAAGTTTTTCACTATAAATCCTTTATATGCGTGGCATCGGTTTTATTTTATTATTCATTTGTTTTTCTTGAGTAAGAGTTTAATTTTTATCACATTGGTATTTTAAATTAAGTATTTTTAAAAAAAATTCCTAAAAAGTGGAAAATTTTGGAAAAATGTTTTCACGAAAATAAATTGTTACGCACAACGAGTCTGTGTGCAAAATGTCAGCTCGATTGGATCACGGGAAGTGGGTTAAAAAACGACCGAAAGATTTGCACGGTCGTAAGCGCGCAAGCAAGCAAGTGAACTTAATATTAAGGATTTAAAAATCAATGAAAATGGGGTATGCCGATAGCATAAAAATGATGTGATAGAGCAGATCTGAGATCAGATTTGGAATCAGCACCCTGAAATTAGTCTAAAACAGCTGCAAAAGTCCAGGCCAGAAAAAAATGTTTTTTTTGTTGACCAGTGTAATCCATGTAAGTGGGACACTGTGTCAGTCAACTTTTTGGGATTCGCCCAAGCCATGCTTTGCTCACTCTTGACTCTTCAACTGCGAGCGCACCGAGCAAGAGTACGCCTTCTCACCCGTGTGCGTCCGCAGGTGCGTCTTCAGGCCATGTGAGCTCGTAAATTCGCGCCCGCACACTTTTCAGACGTACGGCTTCTCGCCGGTATGAATGCGTGTGTGCGCCTTCAGCTCACCCGATCGTAAAAAGCAACGCCCGCACACCTGGCAGACGTACGGCTTCTCGCCCGTGTGCGTGCGCATGTGGACCTTCCGCTCAAAGGCCCGGTGAAAGCCGCGCCCACACACCTCGCACTGGTATGGCTTCTCACCCGTGTGTTTGCACAAGTGGATCTTCAGGTCGCTGGACTGCCAAAAACCATCACCACACACGCCGCAGGTGTACGGCGCCTTGCCCGAGTGCGTGCGCAGGTGGATGTTTAGACCAGTGGCCTGCAAGAAGACGCGCCCGCACACCTGGCAACGGTGCACCTTCTTGGCTGTGTGCCTGCACAGGTGGGCCTCCAGTTCGCTAGGTGACGAAAAACTACTCTTGCACACCTCGCACCAATGCGGCTTCGCTCCATGGTTCTTCGCCTGAGCGTTTCCTCCGCGATCAGCTTCATCAAGTTCAAACTCACGTGACTCAATCTCACTCAAAGGAGGCGGCTGCTTCTGGTTTGTTGATACACTCCTTCTGTGTTGGTTGTCCAGTTTGTGCAATGTGCTCTTAATAATAGAGATGGCAGCTGATGGTTCCTGTTGTGTTCCATCCGACCCCTCTCGTAGTAAAGAGTGTGGTTCACTGTCAGCTGCACATGCGAGGTGTTCCCCTGAATCAGGAAGAGGGTTTTTTTTTTGGATGATGAGATGTGGGTGGAAGTTCAAGAGATGATCACCTTCAGAGAAAACAAGGCAGTTCATCATCACGTGTTATGAACTGCCAGTAAACTTTATATATAAGTTTGTTTTGCAATACGTAAATAATGTGCATTGTGTACTGATATTATTCAAGGCTCTATAACTGGAAGTGTAATATTTAACTGAAGGTCTTATATTTAAAACAGTATATTTTATTATCATCAGCATTATAAAATTAATTTCTTAAAACAGAACAAGTCTTTTAGAGGTGGTGGGTTGACTCAAATATCAGTGCAATGAGTTAGCACCGCTGAGATCCTGGATTCGAATGCAGGCAACTGCCTGGTATTACACCGGCTTCTAAAGTGCAGTGATTTGTTTGGCAGCCTGATCATTAATGACTGCGCAACAAAATCATAATTTTACATTTGATTCTGAACTTTATTTAACTAACTTCCAGCTCTGACTTCAACTGTCTTGTGAAAGTACTTGTCATTAGTATATTGACCACAGTCACTTTAACAGATCTGAGAGGTATGATGTTTACTTCGGTGGCCCATTCACGAACGTGAAGGTTGTGCTACTGTGCAAAGGGCACAACTGCCTATTTTAACGGGCGCATGCAAGGTACAACTGTGAGCCCCCTACTTTCTCCCAACTCACTTTTAGTGAAATACATATTGATGTTTTTAACCTGTATACAGTAATATGTAGGCTACAACTATATCTTATTTTAGTTGCACCATGTATTGGGTGTAGAGAAAGACAGACTCACAGTGACAGTATTAATAAAGAGATGTAAGGGCATAATACTCACAATTAAGTAATCACGCGTCTTTCTTTCATGCGCATGTCAGTTAGCAAAAATGCCTGGTGTTCAGGAACAAACACCAGTAGCAATACTATATTTTACGTGGTGTATTTGACGCGCAACAATGTTTTTGGCCATTTATGGTTAATTTTCTGAATATTTTTTCGATTATTTTTCTTTACTTGTTAATTCGTTTATTCAGGGCCCCCCTTGTGGCCGACTGGGCCCCTACGTGTCCCATAATGAATGCCACGCACCCCATAATTGCGCCCCTGCTATTGTACCAGACATCTGAATGGTACCTAAGCCTTATCACACGATGCCTTATCACATGATAGCAAATGGGGAGAACCTCAGTAGGTGTGCAATTGGTTCTTCGTGAAGATTTATAATCTTGAGTCACCAGTCGCCAATTCACAATGCATTTTTTTTTCCACGAACACATGAATTAAAATATAACAGAGGCTCACTTGAAGTGCGTTCAACTGAGCCTTGTTCCAATTCTTCAGATGGCAGCACGTAACTGGAAACATCAGCGGTGGTATCTGGGAAACACAAATGTGATTGAATAGCATCCAAACACAAACCCGAACACAAAACGTTTAGAGCCGATGCGTGTGCATACATTTGCAATTTAATTCATGGGGAAAATGTGGAATATGGTTCGTACAGCTTCATGAATTAAGGAAACAACTTTACCTTCAGGGGGCTCGCTTTTAATGAGGTTCTCCATGAATTTTGCTTTCACTGGACAAATAAATAAAACCACGAGATTACCATTGTGAGCAGTCATTGCCTCAATATTTTTCTTTCACTATATTTGGGATGAATGAATGACCATTTTACCTTAATACCTGCATTACCAACAATTATATAAATCAGAAGACCAAGTGAAATAAAACCTTATATGTCGATCGTGTGTGCTATAACTTTAAGCATTATCCAGTCCTTGCATTGAATCTGGCCTGTGACAGAACTAAAACGTAGTGTATCATGTGGTCAAGCAGCTGGTGAAACTCATTTGAGAACACCAAGCTGATGACTGTGGCTGTCATATAAAGTGGTGCTAACGCCATTATAATGTGTAATATCCATCACTGCATCAAGATTGCCACGAAGAATGTGTATCGCCCAGCGCTTGGGAGCATGGGGACAATAATTGTAACATGGTAAGAGGTTTCAAGCCAAAGATGTAAAGTTGCATGAGTTAAACGGTCCTGTAATTGTATATGCATAAACCTCAATGTATGTAAAACACATTTGACAGAGTTATGCTTTACCATTTTCTTCACTTGGATGCATTTCCATTTCCATGCCATCAGAATTGACAGCATCTGTCGATGAAGCAGAAGCTACTACAGATTTACGATTGTCCATGTCATCCAACCTCTGCACGGACAAGAGCAGCTCCCGGCTCAAGCCGCTGAACAGCGCGAGCAGCACATCCACCAGGCCTCCCAGCATCACGTCGCCAGGGGAGGAAGCGGTATCGTCCCAGCACGGCGTCCCAGCGTCGTGGGGCTCGGCGCACTGCAGGGCCTTCACCACCTGCCGCAGCACGGCGTAGAAGCCGAAGGGCAGGCGGTCGCGCGCCGTGGCCAGCAGCTCGGCCCGCACGAGGCCGTCCCCGACGCAGGCGCGCAGGACCCCGTAGTCTCGGATCCCCAGCTCCGAGTCCATGGCCCGGGCCACCTCCGCGTTCATGCCTTGCGCCTCCAGCCATGCCGGGAAGTCCCCACTCGGCTCCAGCACCGGGGTGGCCACTGTAGCCGTCATCCTGATGGGATGTGCAGATAACCTGTATGTTTCTTCACGAGGCATGACTGACATTTTAAATATATGTTCTTTGGGTCTTTTGGTAAAGTCACAAAAACTACGACATTTCGATCGCAACACAAGCGGTCGTCATCAGGAAGATTTCTCCACAAATCTGGCTGTCGCCTGATGAAGCTAGTTGTAATTACTGGCGAAGCGTCGTACTCCGTTTGTAAATGTTGTGGCTTGGCTCTCTAACACACCGGTGTGCTGTACTAGTGACGAATTGGCCACGTTCTATTTACGTGACAACCCTCACTAGTTGGCTGTGTCGGGTGGTGGCGGGTTTTAACGACACATTTATATATTTACGCGATCTAACCCAAAAACCTCTATTATGGAAGGTAGGCACTGATAAGGGGTTGACAGGTATGCTATCGTGTGTAGCCAGGTCGCCTCTGAACAAGAGCGAACAGCTGACTGGGCTATAACCGTGTAAAATAATAGTGACATTTTTTTTGTCTCACACTCAACTCTTGTATGAATCTCTCTTTTTCGGCTGGCCATCAAACACAGATGGTCACTGCATTGTGCGGCGCTTTCAGATGCGCTTCTGCGACCATCTGGAACCGCTCTTCCGATATTAGGAAGCTACTGGAGCTCTGCACTTTTAAACTCAGTTATTGAAAGCTGCGTTTTTTGTTGAGTTTGTTGTCCTTCCCCCACACCTCCGATTAATACGGTTTGGCTACGTACGGCGCGAAAGAAGTTCAACATACATATGCACCGAAAAACAAGACCGATAACAAAAAGCGAAATACATTCATCAACTGTAGCCTTAAAAGGACAGAATATATCTTAATAGCACGTGACAGCATATAGTCCCGAATACATGTCAACCCCAAAGTGTTCACACATCAGTGGGACTCCTACTTGTACCTATGTTGATCTTCTTTCGCACCGTACTTAGCCAATCAGAGGCTCAACACTCAACGAGCACAGCATTTACGACTCCTACCCATACGTGTGTCGAACTTCTTTCGCACCGTACTTAGCCAATCAGAGGTGCAACACTCACTGAGCACCGCAGTTAGGACTCCTACCCGCATGTCTGTTGAACTTCTTTCGCACCATACCTAGCCAATCGGAGACTCAACACTCACTGAGCACCGCAATTTACGACTCCTACCCGCATGTATGTTGAACTTCTTTCGCACAGTACCTAGCCAATCGGAGGCTCAACACTCAATAAGTACCGCAGTTAGGACTCCTACCCGTATGTATGTTGAACTTCTTTCGCACCGTACCTAGCCAATCGGAGGCTCAACACTCAACGAGCACCGCATTTATAGACGCAAAAACGAAATGTATGATTTTTTTTTTACACAAACAAATGGAACTTAAAACATTAACCCCCCCCTCACCCCCCCCCGCACCCCCTCCACGTGTCGCCGCTCCTCCTCCTCCTCGTCGTCCTCTCGGCGCGTCCGACGTTGTCGCTGTGCAGCTTCGTCCTGAAGTGAACCGTGAGGTCGTAGACGCCGGACGCCGCCACTTTGATGTCGCGTCGACAAACGGTGCAGAATGCGAATTGCTCGCCCATGCGCGACGCGACGATGCAGTCGAACTGAGTTGTCCACTGGGGCAAGAATTTCGAGTGGTAGGTCTTCGGTCGCTTCGGTGGAGGCTCCATGGGTGGTTGTTTGTGTTTTTTTTTGGGGGGGGGGTGGTTAAGCTCTCGAATGCCGAGAAGAGAGAAGTTACAAATCGATGCGTGGGTGAGACTACCTCTTGAAGACGCACGTGGTGGGGGGGAGGAGGAGGTGGGGGCGTTTACAGCAAGAGACTTAGTGAACGACGACAACAAAGAAGAAACAATACAAATGCAGACAATTCGAGCACTAAATGTTATGCGAAAGATTGCGAGTTTGTGACCGTGCGTGCTGTCACGTCTACGGTGTGAGTCCGTGTAGAGACACCCCCCCACCAACCACCACCCACATCGATGGTAAATACCGCGGGGGGTTAGGGATCGTGGGGATTTGACCACGAGGGGATGTTCACTGCCAACGTGCTGACGAGACATTAGCGATGCTGCAACATAACGTCACCCATATAATCGTTTTGCGTAACGTAACAAGAGCATTGTGATTGTCGCAACTGGTTTTTTTCCCCTTTAAAGTGCAGCATACCAGCAACACCGCACGTCATTTTGGACGTGGCTGTCCGTGCATCCTCCAGCCAGACAGCCAGCGAGCAAAACGTTTTTCTCATCCTGTATACTGTGGCACCGGTATATGATTGCGTATCTTACGCGCCGGGAAATCCAGCCAGGCAGCTAGGAATCCAGACAAATATTTTTTTTTTCCGAATATAGTTAATATTTTTTTCTGAGCACGAGGGAATATTTACTGTCAACGGGCTGACGCGGTATTAGCGATTCTGCTAAATAACGTCCTCCGATAAACGTTTTGCGTAATGTAGTATACGAACAACACCGCACATCCTTTTGGACGTGACTGTCCGTGCATCCTCCAGCCAGCCAGCGAGCAAAACTTTTTTCTCATCCTGTATACTGTGGCACCGGTATATGATTGCGTATCTTACGCGCCGGGAAATCCAGCCAGGCAGCTAGGAATCCAGCCAAGAAACCTTTTAGTTTTCTAATATAGTATTTATTTCTGACAAAAAATATTTGCTTTAAACAACTGCACAAAGTTATCATTTATGAACAAATAGTTCCCTTTAGATGAGTGATTTGCCAATTGTTATCCGGAGTAATTCACACCATGGTGATTATATTACCTCGTTATTTAGTTGTGAGCATTATAGGTTGTAAAGTTGCAAGGATTTATGGAAAGTGAATGTTCAGAGAACAGCAGCTCAGGCACTTTTAAGTAATATTTATTTATACTGGAAGTACAGCACATTAAAATAAATCATACAATTATGAAAATGCGACAACTGTTATCACAATATTCGTCACATCCCGAAAATTAACATCCTATCGCATTGTGAATATTATAGAGGAAAGTATATTTAGATTAATGCTTTTACTAAACGAAAACAAATCTATATTTGAAGTTTTCGTGACTGCAGGGATCCATACTCTTTGGTTATTTCGGTAAAGACCCAAAGAATATGAAAGCTGTTGCCTGCTTATTCCCAAAATGCAGCCAAGAGGGTTTGTCCATCAGCTCACAGCAAAACATTTCTTGCTGTGGTTTTCCCACCTGATGATTGCTTGTGTTGCAATCGAAACGTCGTGATTTCATGTATTTTATACCTACGTGACTTTACCGAAAGAACCAAAGAGTATGAAAACAAACCTCTCAAATAAACACAAACACTGTCCTGGTAAATGCACAATACGTAACACGGGTATATATGAACCTTATGGCGGGACCCCGAAAACCAATAAGCCCCCGGCCCTCGCATAAAACATTATAATGTAAACAAAAACGTTGCTCTTTTTCACCAATGGGTTTGAAGGATGGTGGCAAGTGTTGTCTTGTTAAACTATGTCTTTACAACTGAAAACTACTTACCTGCAGTACCTCAATTTAAATACACTATCGAAAAAATAATTTACACCCCTCTGTCAATCATCGTTTCTCAGTGTGGATTTGTGAACACACTTTGTAAAAATACGTACAATAGTACGCGTTTTCAATGCGTTGTTCATATTGTAACAAGCGTTTATACCAATGTTACTCTACAGAGTAGTGGTTGCCGCTCCTCTTATCCGCATTGATACGAGCGGTATGTGGGGACTGTGGCTTAACCACAACAAATAAAAACCCCATCTGCACAGATGCATACGGACAAGAGAAGTATTATCAAACATGAAGAATTCACGGTGCAACGCATCTCATCTGTTAAATATCTGCAGGTAAGAGGATTGTCATCGACTGATCCTGGCTGCAGACATTGGTAGGTGACAAATAATGAAGAGAGCAGTTTCACTGTATTATGCATACCGTGATGACAAATCAAGGACTTAAGTTTGAGCAGCTTTGGATAAGACTTGTGATCCTGCCCATACCCGAGCATGGAGTGCATTCGCTTGTTCAGCTCTTGTGCGCATTCGTCCTCGCTGCTGCTGCTTGGACACGACATGACATAACAGAATGATCCGTGCCAGGTGGGTCGCGGCGTTTATGTTGGGCGGTGGGACGGAGTCGCCAAAAATCCATTAATTACGATTTTGACTTCCGTTTATTCGGGACCCCGGGGTCCCGCCATAAGGTTCATAGAGTGAACTCAAATATCTGGGTTGTGTATTAACCGCGCTGGAAAAACAAATATTAGAACACATAGGCCACCTCCTCTGCCGTTAACCTGGATAAGCTACATGTGACTTTACCGAAAGAACAAAAGATTACATATAACCGTGCTTCTCTTATTATTAGTTGCTCCTCATTGGTCGTAGGTCTGTGATTTAGTGGCCACGTATCTACAAAATAGTAAACCGATTACTTAAAATAAACAATTCAATTCAGACGACACATTCCGCCTTCAGCTCCGTGCTATATTAAGCCATGCACGTTGTTATAATCAATTTTACATCGGCGTTGAATTATCCATGGTTATTATTTCATCAAGGCCACCTCCTCCGCCGTTAACCTGGATAAGCTACAAAATGGGAAGATATTTTTTTAAGCCAAAGCACGCATATATATACAGTACATGCTGGGAATGCAAATGTTTGTGCAAATGTGTTTTTAAAGGTTATTTCTAGGCCAGCGGTTCTTAACCTGGGATGTAGGCACCCCATGGGGTTCGAGATGGCCTTTCTGGGGGTGCGAGTCATGGCCAGATCTTTTTAGAAAGTAAATCATCGAAGAGGCAAATTAATCACGGGCACGTAAGTACAACTGTGATGCCGCCGCCACGAAGCCGTTCAGCAGGCGCCCCATCTACGACCTCGCCACCACCAAGCGACGGAGCCGACCCCGCATCCCCCTCACCTCACCTCACATGAACACACCCGCACGCATCCCCCCCCCCCCCATAGAGCTGGAAGGGGAGGTCACCTGATCGACCGGTTTTTATCCGAGAAGCCCTTATCGGGATTGACTTTCACGGTTTCCGGCGACCAGGGACTTGGACGACCTCCCCCGACGCTACGTTGCACCGCGGCGCTGCGACCGGCCTAAAGATGGTATGGTCGCGGCGAAGGGCATTCGGCCACCGCGGTTGAAACGCATCCCTCCACACACACCCCCACGGGTCGACGAGACAGGCAGAGGAGGGACGGGGCGGCATAGTTTAGCGTGCCAAAGCGGGCTCGAGTGCGTAGGTGCCATCGTTAGGGAAGTTAAAGGATAGGGCGGGAATAGCAAATAATCAGAGAGGCGACTCGGACGCATAGTGCGCAATTAACTTCCGCAGCGGACCGTGGTGATGGACGCCGCTGCATGGTGCGCAGGAGCACGGCGCCATGCATGAGAAGGGGATTAATTGGAATCGGCGCCGCAGCACATCCGATTAGCATATCAAAGGCGCCCGGAGCCGCCGTGCGCGTTCCAGCGGGCGCGCGTCCATTGTTAAAGAAAAACTGGGAGAGGGCCGCCATCACGCTCGGAGCCGCATCCCTTTGATGTAGGGAGGATAACAAGGGGGCGCAAAGGAGAGATCGCTCTCTCTCACTCCAGCGCCAGGCGACAAGACGCTCTCCAGCCCAGCGACCCGAACGTCCGTGAGACGCATCGAGGTACGCTGCGAATACGGGATCAACGGACCGCCGTGGGCACCTAACAGTGAGTAAGGAGGTGAAGTAGGATCATAGCCGATAAATAGGGAATAGGTACAGGCGTAGTGGAATAGGCCAGCCTCGTCGATTCATACTGACTCAACAACCAGTTCCAGGTAGCAAACAATAAATCCTTAATAGCTGACCGTGTCTCCGTGTGATCTCGCGGAGAGGTGGGAATGCGTGTGGTGCTGTGTACACAGCGGCTCGCCACGTGGGAGCGTTGCGTAGAGCGGCGCACGAGTGGGTGTCGCGTGTGTGCAGGTGTGTACACTCGTAGTGTGGGGGAAGGGGTCGATGCGTCCGCAGGTCCCCGCTCCGTTTATCGCCGCCGGGACTCGCGCAGTGTGAGGGCAGCGTCATTCGCCCTCCGACCCCTGACCCCCGTTTAATAGCGCGTGATTTATGGAGAGACAATGCAGCGTTTGCAGGTGAACGAGAGCGTGCGGCGAGCTATGCCTCTCACACGAGCTCGCGGAGGGACGGACCAGGGAGGGGAGCCGTCGGGCGATGAGCCCAGCGACGGCAGCAGCTGCTCGCAGAGTAGCGAGGGGTCGACGAACGGCAGAGCCCCTGCCATAGGTACGGAACAGGGAGGGACTTCGGGGACCAGCGGCCCCAACACAACTACTTTGTTTCATCAAACCTAGGTACTTATTCACATTGTAATTGTTTATTTAGAAGCGAAGGGCTGAAGGCTGGAGTAAAGGTTAAGAACCACTGCTTGATGCATTTAACTATAAGCACGGTTGGCTTCGTACGGTCCGACACATGTTAAACATATACACACACACGGATTAACCGGTTCTGATTTACGATTCATGCAAATGTAATGCTGTTACCTGAAAAGAGGGTGAAGCATTTCCACAGAATTCACATCTCACGCAAAGCAGTTGCAACGATTGATGTTCGAGAACAGATCACGTATGTGGGCATCGCTTTACCCCATGGCTGGGCTAAAACGAATACACACAGGATGTGTTCCTTCTCAGAGCTGGAGTTTGAGTCACATTATGTGCAGAACCAAACGTAATGTGATGGTGTATGTATGTTAACCTGCTTTCGCACCGTACGTAGCCAAACGTGCTCATCAGAGGTGCTGGGGGGTGTGTGTGCAGTCTAAACCTATCTATTTTTTATTTTATCAAACAAGGCCCATTGAGCTATAATAGCTCTTTTTTTCAGAAACGGCCTGGCCACAAATGATAGCTCAACTAAGTGGCTTATCAAGTGGGTATTTATAGCAGACAAATACTTAAAATGCATGTTTCTAAATTTGGAGGGAAAAACCGGAGGACCCGGATTAAAATCCACAGGCGTCAGGGTCGGGATCGAACCCACGATCTCCTGTACACCAGGCAAGGTAGTTAATATCTCGCCACCGTGGCACCTAGTCATTAGTCTCTAAGTTGAGACCATGAAATCGATACACTTGAGAATCTTGAGAATCCATAAACTCAGCGAGGCCAGCTTAGCCCTCTGACTTCTGGGGCACCGCGTGGTTACAAACTCAATTTCCCCCAAATGCTGTCAACATGTCAGTATGCTAAGCAATTAGAATTTTCAGTCACATCACAAAAAGTTTTAAGTTAACAGCAAATATTTTTTGGAGAATTATAACACGGTAGTTCTATTGCTGTGAACACTTAACATTACTACGGTGTGGAAAAAGCAATGTAGCACATCTTTCTCTGAAAAGGCTACTACTTTGGGTGGTGTATGCGCTGGTGACTGTTAAGATTAGCAACCTGCGAAAAGGCCTTGTCACACATCTTGCATCGAAAAGGTTTTTCTCCTGTGTGTGTGCGGTAGTGATTGTTCAGATTTGTCACTTGTGTGAAGGCTTTTCCGCATATCTGGCACCGGTAGGGCTTTTCCCCCGTGTGCGTGCGATAGTGATTGTTAAGATTGGTGACCTGCGAAAAGGCTTTGTCACACATCTTGCAGCGAAAGGGTTTCTCCCCAGTGTGAATGCGCCAGTGATTATTGAGCTGGGTTACTTGTGAGAAGGCTTTTCCACACTCTTTGCAAATAAAAGGCTTATCTCTCATGTGTATGTGCTGATGATTGTTCAGATGCTTGGCAAGCGAGAATACTTTGTTACACACCTTGCAGCAATGGGGCGTTTCTTGCCTGTGTATGCACTGATGGCTGTTAAGTTTTGTGACTTTTGAGAACGTTTCACCGCACTTTTCGCAGCGGTGGCAATTATCCCCTCTGTGTATTCGCTGCTCGTTCTTAAGTTGGGTGAAAAGCGAGGCTTTTGACTGCTTAAAAGTCCCAAATGATTTCTCACTGCTCTGTGTACCCTGGTGATATCCCAGCTGGTTTGTGCGCAAGTAGGCTTTGCCGTAGCCCTTGCGAAGATACCACATTCCGCCCTTGTCTCTTTTCCAATAGTAACTCAAACTCCCGTAGATCCTGAACATGTGCTCATTAAAGTCACAGCCATACAGATTCCCTCTCGTGTGCATACGTCGATGGCGCTTAAAGGCACCGTTTTGTAAAAAGCCTCGTCCGCACCGTTCGCAGTGATAAGCTCTCTCGCCCAGCGCTTTATGCTTCTTAAAGAAATTCCTGGTGAGCTTCACGCTGTACGGTTTGGCGCAGCGCAGTCCAATCTCTTTGAGCGCCAAGTTACATTTCCTTTGCCGCTCCGCATTCTGGCGCACGGCACTCATCCAAATCGATCTTCCCACTGTGCATGCTAGAGACATGCGGCGAGTGCTGGAACCGACATCTGCTTTTTCACGTTTCACCGCTTCAGATGCTCCACGCTGCAGCAACTTTGACGTGCCGGCTTTGGGAGCATGTGAGGTCTCTCCTGCCTCGTGGGCCAATGAGGTCACGAATTCGATGACGAGATCTACATTTTTCTCCAAGTCTTCTCCATCTAAAGTAGAACATGACCAAAAAAAAGACTGTGAAGCCGCATGTATGTTGAATTTCTTTCGCACCGTACGCAGCCAACCGTGCTAAACGGAGGTGCGGGTGAACGACAAGAAGCTAAACACAAAGAGCAGTTCTAAACAAATTAGTTTTCAATCTATATTTAAAAGTACATAACTCCAGTGGCTTCCTAATCATCATTATTCAGCTACCTACTGATGAATATACAGTATGTCTTAATATTCATTACTTCCTATTAATAATATTAAATTACAGCCCTTTATCAATCCACTGCTGGATGAAGGCCTCACCAAACTTTGGTTGTCATTGGGGTTGTATGATCATACTTCATTGCTCTGATAAGTGTGAGTTGGTGAAGGGGGGACAGTACCAGCTCAGACATCACCTGCCACTGAGTCGTATTTGGAAATCAAAACTCAGGTCACCAAGTTTATACAGCAGTCCGCTCATCCTTATGCAAGTATATTATATGTGTATGTATATGTGTATGTTTCGGTAAAGTCACGTAGAAGGGAAGTAATAAAATAATAAAAATAAAACATAATAAAATGAAATAATTCTCACGACGTTTCGGCTACAACGCAAGCAGCCGTCTTCAGGTGAAGAATGAGACACTACCAAGCTAGGAGCTTATATATAAACTGGGTTGGAGGTGGAAGAGCGCCTTAACAAAAAAGAATGTGCATATGAAGAGGAATTTATCATATTCATGGAAAATGCGTAGGAGGTGGGCGGGGGGGGGTTTCAAAGGCATATTATGCCCATGCATTATGCAGGATCAACAGCACCAAGGGGGGGTGCAGGGAGTAGCATTAACAAAGGAAAGGAATGTTATTGATATGTAGCTGCAGTTACTAAACAACCACGTAGAAAACTAAAGTATAAACTACATAAAAACTAAAGTATAAACTGCATAGCACCATCAGTATACTTACTATACTCTACAATAAGCTGAGTTACTAACAGCAAGTAATAAGACTCTATATCACAGAGCCCAATGCATCTCCGACCATGAACACATTTCCAGTGAACTCAAACACGTACGCCAAGCTCTTAAGGCTAATGGTTACTCCGACTACACAATCCGCAAAGCCATCACTCCAACCATCAAGAAGGATCCTGTTGAGGAGCCTTTCAAGACCATCACCTTACCCTACATTGCTGGGGTCACAAAAAAGATCTCCAAAATCCTGATTAAACACAAGATCCAGGTCCGATTCAATACAGTACATAAAATCCGTGATCTGGTACCGTCTGTAAAAGATGTGGTTCCAGACATACAGTACCCTGGTGTCTACAAACTAAGTTGCCTCTGTGGTAGCAGTTACATTGGGGAAACCAAACGACATGTCTCGGACCGCATCCGTGAACATAAAGCTGACCTGAAACACGGTAGGACAAACACCTCAGCCGTGGCAGATCACTGTTACAACTCAGTGGGTTCACATGACATTGACTTCTCCAAGACAGAGGTTCTCTGCAAGCCATCTGGCTATCATGAGAGATTCGTTCATGAGGCGATCCACATATACAAACACAGAGACAATTTTAACCGGGAAGATGGATTCTGGCTTAGCAATCATTGGAAGGACGTAATAAACCATTTCGATACCAATTAGGGTGGGTAGAATAATACATAGTGTTATGTTGAAATGTATAAGGTATAGGGTGGTTTATAGTAATACAGTATATATTTTAATGTTGGGTTTATCTATGGCAGTATATAGTACGGTATATGCTCGTGTGATGTAAGAGAATAAAGTTTAGATGGAAGCATATTATATACTTTTTACGACGTAGAATTGTAATGTATTACTTGCTGTTAGTAACTCAGCTTATTGTAGAGTATAGTAAGTATACTGATGGTGCTATGCAGTTTATACTTTAGTTTTTATGTAGTTTATACTTTAGTTTTCTACGTGGTTGTTTAGTAACTGCAGCTACATATCAATAACATTCCTTTCCTTTGTTAATGCTACTCCCTGCACCCCCCCTTGGTGCTGTTGATCCTGCATAATGCATGGGCATAATATGCCTTTGAAACCCCCCCCCGCCCACCTCCTACGCATTTTCCATGAATATGATAAATTCCTCTTCATATGCACATTCTTTTTTGTTAAGGCGCTCTTCCACCTCCAACCCAGTTTATATATAAGCTCCTAGCTTGGTAGTGTCTCATTCTTCACCTGAAGACGGCTGCTTGCGTTGTAGCCGAAACGTCGTGAGAATTATTTCATTTTATTATGTTTTATTTTTATTATTTTATTACTTCCCTTCTACGTGACTTTACCGAAAGAACCAAGAAGATGAATCCCTGCAGTCACGAAAGCTTTAAATCGAAATTTATATGTGTATGCATTAGGGAGCGGTGGCGCAGTGGTTAGAGAGCTGCGCTACGAACGCAGCAACACGAGTTTGATTCCCGCTCAAGGCCAACACCAGTGACGGTTATCTGAACCGGTCCTGGGCCTCCCCTAGGTCGACTCAGCCTCAAATTAGTACCTCGTACGGTGTGTAAATTTCGCCACTAGGGAGACAAAGGCAGCCGGGCATGGTGCTGGCCACCCACCTCCTTGTGTGCTGTGCCGGCCTTCATAGGTGCTCGCTAACAGCACTTGCCCCAACAGTCGGTTAAAGGCTATATGGGAGATCTTTGTCTTTGTGCATTTGAGCTTGTATTTATACATGTATTTCTACGTTTAAGTCTGTGGGAGGGCACAAATGGGAGTATTTTGGGGAGGGGAGGGAACAAAGTCTGCAAGTTTTTACAGGTATATTCTAGTTAAGCAATAATATCTGTAAATGCTAATTAAAAAACTAAACTATTTTTTACCAGGTAAGGCCCACTGAGCTACACAGCTCTGTTTGAGGAGTGACCTGGCCACAAATGATAGCTTAACGAAGTGTCTTATCTTGTGGAAATGTATTGCAGCAAAATACTCTCAATGTGGAGGGTAAAAACCAGAGGACCCGGAGAAAAATCCATGCGACCACAGGGAGAAAATTCAAACTCCAAATATACAGGGGTCATCGTTGAGATCGAACCCACGACCTCCTGTATACCAGGTGCGGTAGTTAACTTCTCGCCACTGCGGATCCCCATTGATCACTTATCACTATAAAGTAGCTGGAAACACGACTGCTGATGTCGAGTGCAACAGAAGCGTGTGTTTAACGTGTTGATGAAACGCTCACCATCGCAAACCTCGGTTTTAATCCTATAACCGGTCAGGAAAGGGATGAAGCTGGTGTTGGCCGAAGAAGCATCTGGGGAAAACCACAAACACCACGCAAGTACTTAGCAATCACGTCATGTGTTATGTACGTCTTAAGTTGACTGCACGTGTTCACTTGTTAATATTATTACCACTCTCCAGGAACTCTTCCTTTTCCACTTTAATAGCCTTATTAAGACTGTCCCGAGTCAGGGGAAGAGCAGAGGTCTCGGCGCACATCGCCGAACCGTCCATCGCTCCCCAGTCCCTGCGCGGACAGCAGTAGCAGCTCTCAGCCAAAGCCGGCAAACACCGCGGAGCAGAACGTCCACGAGAGGCCTCCTCCCAGCGTCACGTCGCCAGTTGAGGAAGAGTTTCTGCCAGGAAGACTTCTTCTGTATGGCTGCTGATGTAGATGCAGAGAGCAACGACTACGATTTCACATTCAGGTGGTCAAGCCGGACAACCGCGTCAGGAGCAGCGAAGTGCCAAGAAGTCACCGGAATATTTTTTTTACCATAAAATGTTCCCTCGTTATTCGTGGATATCCGCGAATCGCATCTGTACCGCTACACGACTGCATCGAGAGAAAGAAAGTGATGAGAGAGAATGTGATGAGAGATAAATTGATGAGAATGTGATGTGAGAAAGTGATGCAATTATGATAATTATTGCGTATTTAATAGTTTACTTATGTATTACTTCAGTAATTACTGGCGAAATGTCGTACTCAGATTGTAAATGTTGTGAATTTTCTCTCCAACACACCGGTGTTGCTGTACTAGTAACGAATTGCCATGTTCTGTTTACGTGACAAACCTTACTAATTGGCTGTTTCGGGTGGTGGCGGGTTTAACGACTCATTTATATTTACGCGATCTAACTCAACCCCCCCCCCCCCCACCTATATTATGGATGATATTGGTCGCGAAAGCCTATGTGTTCAACTGCGTTACATTTAAGCAAATATAGTGCAACATTACATTATCTGACCGTGTGAAACATATCATCCTTAATTCACCGTCCCACACCCAGTGCAAGTATTTGTGCAAGTCGGGATGCCCAATGGCAGGGGCGGTTTCTTCATAAGGGCGATTGGGCGACGCACCACCAATGTCATTCAACCACAGAGTCACGCTAGCCGTCACTGTGCCTCTGGATATAGTCCAATCAGCGTCATGTCACGTTCTGTGGAGTACCGCCTCTTTTTGGGCGATTTCACTCCGGCTGAGAATCGCCCAGAGTGGTCCCATAGACTTACATTCAAAGATGTTTTTTTTCGAACGGGGGGCGCTGCAATGCATTCTCTATGGCTTCCGGGAGGGCTCGCACTAACGTGCTTACGTCATCATACGTAAGCACGTTGCATCCAACAATATTATTTGTCGCCACCTAGTGGAATCTTTAATAAAAGAAACTTGAGTGGATTGTATTAATAGTGAGTATAGAAACAAACAAGATGTATTGTAAGTCACTTTATTTTTCATTAATATTAAAGAAGCGAAATTGCCTTTACATGCTTAAGCTGTTAATTTATCCTTTGCATGGGTGGACCTTATCCTTATAAATCATCCAGACATTTGCCCCCCCTGAGAGATTTTGCAGGAGCCGCCACTGCCCAATGGTTCTTGAAGGTTCTTTGGGCTGGTTGGAGTCGCGTAACCAGCGTGGGGGCAGGGGGGTGCCTTGCCCCCCCCCCCCCAAAGCTACGAGTTCGGGCCCCACCGTTTTCAACAACAGTGTAAAAGAACAAAACGAATGATTTAAAACGCAGTTTAAATTACATTATTTTTGTAATCAAAATGCCGTCATTTACGTAGCACGTTTGGCGGCCGTGCGAGACAAATAAAATATTGGGGGGGGGCCCACCTGATCGACTGCCCCCCCAGAATTCAAAGTGGAGGTCGGCCCAACCCCCCCAAACACCACCAATTATAATTGATGAATAATTATTCATCAATTATAATTTATGAAAAAGTATTCGTATAATTATGCATCAATTATAATTTATAAATAAGTATTCAACAATTATAATTTATGAAAACGTATTCCTATAATTATGCATACATTATAATTAATTGATGAATATTCATCAATTATAATTGATTATTTATCAAAACGCAGGCCACGGTGTGGTGAGGGTCCCTGTTTTGTTTACGACCCAGAGCGCGCTGCTGGTCTCCATCGGGCACCACGTGGTCTTCGAGATGTTGACTACCTCGCCTGGTGTACAGGAGGTCGTGGGTTCGATCCCGATCCTGACGCCTGCTGCTGTATATTTTGAGTTTGTGTGTCTCTCATCATCATCACGGTGGCTAGGAGAGGTTAACTACCTCGCCTGGTGTACAGGAGATCGTGGGGTTGATCCTGATCCTGACGCCTGCTGCTGCTGTATATTTGGAGTTTGCGTGTCTCTCTCTCTCTCATCATCATCACGGTGGCTAGGAGATGTTAACTATCTCGCCTGGTGTACAGGAGGTCGTGGGTTCGATCCCGATCCTGACGCCTGCTGCTGTATATTTTGAGTTTGTGTGTCTCTCATCATCATCACGGTGGCTAGATGTTCACCAACTTGCCTGGTATACAGGACGCCTGCTGCTGTATATTTGGAGTTTGCGTGGCTCTCTCTCTCATCATCATCACGGTGGCTAGGAGATATTAAACACCTCGCCTGGTGTACAGGAGGTCGTGAGTTCAATCCCGACCCTGACGCCTGCTGCTGTATATTTGCACTTTGTGTCTCTCTTTCTCTCACTCCCCGTGGTCGCGTGGATTGTTGTTTCCCCTCCACGTTTATAATCAACACGAGGCGTTTAGAATCAACACGAGGCGTTTAGAGCATCTGGCTTGCTCTCACATCTCCACACGACGACGATAATCCCACTTCGTCAAGCTATCATTTGTGATGGCCAGGTCGCGTATATAAAAACAAGAAGCTATTGTAGCTCAGTGGGGCCTTACATGTGGTAAAATAACAACACCAGTTTAGTTAAGATCGCTCTCTTTGGCTTGTGTTGTAGCGCAGAAGCAACGATACAACACCAATTAAGAGAGAGAGCGAGAATGTATCGCGAATAAAACGATCCCAAAAAAACAACACCTATTGAACACTTTTGACTGTTAAAGATTAATATAAATAAGAAACAATAACACTTGTATGCGAGTACTGTTACAGGTAAACCTCACCTCGCTTTTGAGTGGCGTTGTGGCGTGTCCAGGGGACTCCACGTTGATGGGCTCAGCTTCTGTTGGGTTCGGGTCGGTTTTTTTTGGAGACTTTGTCGGATTCTTAGAAGAAGAAGAATTAAACAACATCAAATAAAAAAAATAAAAAAATGTTACAAAATAAAAATTAACAAATGTCCAGGACTCTACGAACAGGGTGGACAAAAACCTGTCCCCTCTTTCTCTCTCGCGCGAGATTCGTCACTTAGGGTCCGCGAACAACTCCGTGTTGCGGGGGGTGGGGGGTTGGGATTTAAAAGCCTCGCGAGATATTTTCGCCAAACGCTGTGAAGCTGCGGGATTCCTTCAAGGGCCTGGATCGCGCCTGGGATGGGTGACCCCACCCGTGTACCTCGGGTTGCTACAGGGCTGCTGTTGGGGCGGAGGAGGGGGTGGGGTGCTACGTTTTTTGGTTTGGCCATGTTTGTTGTAGTACGGAGTTAGACTGATGGCTTTAATCTAAGTTGTCTTGTGGTTGTTGATGTTTGACTTTCATCCCACTGGGATTTTTGCACACAGCGTTGGTGTACGGTGCTTTTTAAGGAAAATGTTGCTGTTTTTTCCTGGATTTTTCTGTTTGCGCATAGTCACTTTAAGATGTTTTCTTGTTCATGTTTTTGTTTGTTGCTGTTGCACCCGATTCAGGAGTCGAATGGCTCACAGGGCTATACCAAATAAATTAAACTGAAACGTGGTGGGTAGCAGTAGTGGTGGCTAGGAGATGTTGACTACCTCGCCTGGTGTGCAGGAGGTCGTAGGGCCGATCCCGACCCTGATGATGTCTGCTGCTGTATATTTGGAGTTTGCGGTGTCTCCCTCTCTCTCATCATCATCACAGTTGCGAGATGTTGACTACCTCGTCTGGTGTGCAGGAGGTCGTGGGGTCGATCCCGACCCGGACGATGCCTGCTGTGTATTTGGACTTTGGCGAGTAGATGTTAACTACCTCGCCTGGTATGAAGGAGTGGTGGGTTCAATGCCGACCCTGACGATGCCTGCTGCTTTATATTTGGACTTTGCGGTGTCTCTTTCTATCCCAGTGGTCGCGTGGATTTTTCTCAACGTTCATCCTGCAAAGTCCCATCACAAGGGAGAAACACAAATACAAATGTCCCGTATTGAAACGGCTGTACGCCGTATGAACCTGAAAACTAAATTTATCCTGTAAAAGAATACTGGTAAACCGTATGGGTTGACGGGTATGGTATCATGTAGTGTATAGCAGAGGTGTGGACTCGAGTCATGCGACTTGGACTCGAGTCAGACTCGAGTCATGATTTTGATGACTTCAGACTCGACTTGGACTTGCCTCATCTTTGACTCGACTTGACTCGGGACTCGAGAGCAAAGACTTGAGACTTACTTGTGACTTGCATAACAATGACTTTGTCCCACCTCTGGTGTATAGTGTATAGTAGTGTAGCGTACCATAATATATAGTAGTGTAGTGTATAGTGTATAGCATACCTGTCAACCCCTTATCAGTGCCTACCTTATTATAGACCTCGATGCAGAAGCAAATCCTCGTGGTCGCCGTGGTTGACACTTGTCGGGGGGGGGGGGGGATCTCACAGGGGGCCTCGCTTTTTAAAAAAAATTGAAAATAATAATTATGATCACCACAACAACCGCTTTAGGAAAACAATGATTGTGCCTCGAAACTGTTTCCTGCCTCCCCCCCGGGTTATCCGATCTCCACGCATCCCCAAAGCAATTTGGAAGACCCGGTGCACTTTTAAGTCATCTACATGGATAACTCATTTCTTGATAATTGCTTTTTTGTCTTCGGTTTCTTGTCACCCCCGCTCCCCGCACCGCCGATTATCACAATTTGCTACGTACGGTGCGAGAGAAGTTCAACATGGTACATACAAAACATACAATGCAACTGTTCTTGGCCAAAGCATCCCAGTACAGCCTTCAACTCTTCTTATTCATACTCTTTGGGTCTTTCTTCTTATCCACTATACAGCAATACCTATTGGCCCTCTCTATGTGCTATGAAGGGCCATTTCCCGAAACGTCGCCTTGTTACTGTGTGTATATATGTATCTTCTTTTCAGTGGGGAGCGGTAGTGTAGCATTTAGCGCGCTGCGCTACGAACCCAGAAATCCGGGTTCGATTCCCCCGGACCTGGGCCTCCCCCGTATGTCGACTCAGCCTCAAATCAGCACCTAGTGCGGTGTGGAGCAAATATCGCCACTGGGGGAGACAAAGGCGGCCGGGCGTGGTTGCTGGCCATCCAATCCCGACACGACCAATTAGTAAGGGGTTTGTCACGTAAATAGAACATACCAATTCGTTGCTAGTACAGCACTAACCAGTTGTGTGTTGGAAAGTAAAACCCGCAACAACATTTACAGGCTTTCAATTGTCCATAAAATAGGTTTTTTCTTGGGTGAGATCGCGTAAATATAAATGTGTCGTTAAACCCATCTGGCTGTCCGCCTGATGATGCTCGTTGTAATTACCAGCGAAACGTCGTACTCGGATTGCAAATGTTGTGGGTTTACACTCCAACACACAACTGGTGTCCTGTACTAGTAACGAATTGACCACGTTCTGTTTACGTGACAAACCCCTTACTAATTGGCCAGATTTGACCGTCCAGCATGATGATGGTTGTCCGCCTGATGAAGCTAGTTGTAATTACTGGCGAAATGTCGTACTCAGATTGTAAATGTTATGGATTTGCGCTCCAACACATCGGTGTGATGTACGAGTAACGAATTGGCTACGTTCTGTTTACGTGACAAACTTTACTAATTGGCTGTGTCGGGTGGTGACGGGTTTAACGACACATTTAGATTTCCTGATGATGCGAGTTGTAATTACTGGCGAAACGTCATACTCGAAAATTAGTTGTTGTGAGTTTACTCTCCAACACACAACTGGTGCTGCTATACTAGTGTATTGAGCGACTTCTCAGACACGTCGAGTAGAAGAAGGCTTCTTATTTATTAAGAGCACACTGGGCGATACATTGTGTAACGCAGCTACACAGCGATCCTAACACGTAGCCCCATCTTCGCTATGCAAGCTGTTTGACCAGCGCAGCGACAGAGCGAGTCTTCAGAAGATCAGCCACATGGTCGGAGACAAAGAGATGATGAAAAGATGACGACGAACATCGACGCAGCCAGGACCCGTAACAGCCACGAACCTCTGGTCGGTCCCCCTTATATCTGTCCCGGCGCGGCCAAGCTCCACCTCTTTCCACGCCCCCATTCCAGAACCTTCGAGCTGGTTCCCGGAGCTTCTCGACTGACTCCGCCTTCTACCTTTACCCCAGATACGCCCCCTTTATAATAAGGCATGTAATGCAGCTACGATCGTAATTACCAGTCCCGGCCGACAGGTGTCACCCTTGATTTGAAGCTTTCGTAACTGCAGGAATCCATACTCTTTGGTTTACAATAGTAACGAATTGGCCACGTTCTGTTTACGTGACAACCCTCTTTACTGATTGGCTGTGTCGGGTGGCGTCGGCTTTAACGCCACATATTTACGCGATCTAAACCAAACAAAAAAATTATTATGAATTAGTGATTAGGGGGGGGGCTTTGTCACGTAAACAGAACGCGCCAATTCGTTGCCAACCACCGCTAAACCGGTTGTGTGTTTGGCTCGAGTTAACTTTTTTTTTTTAAACCCCGCAACAACAATCTAGATTTGAAGTTTTCGTGACTGCAGGGATCCATACTCTTTGCTTCTTTCGGTAAAGTCCCGAAACGTCGTTATCCCGCAACAACATTTGAAACCGCCCTTGCAATTTTTTGCAAATCGCCGCGGTCCCTCCCCCCTGACTGCAGCGCGTTGCGGAAACACGTGTTCGTCAGCACCCCCCGCCGCCTGCCGCCGATCGCGTTTAATTCCGGGGAAGCGGGGAATCCGGTCTTAAAGTCCTCGCGGTTTAAAAAAAAAGACACACAAAGAGGTTGTCGTCGCGATTACCGTAAGTCTTGAAGCGAGTTGTGCTTTGAAAGTTTTAATGTTTTAAAACATTTTTTGGGAAATCGCTCGTACGCCAATGTATTTGTGTGCCGCGTGTGTGTTTGGTTTTCCGCAGTTTCTTTTGTGTGTCAGCCAGTTGTTTGCCTGTTTAAAGTCAAGTCCACGCGAGTCGTCCCGGTAAGGTGAAGCTACGTTATTGTTCCATAGGAAGCTTTAGCGCCACTCAACCACACCCCTCCCCCGTTTCCTTCCTCCATACTAAAATATTCCGTCTGGTTCATCCGCATCTTCTCATGTGCACCGCTGTGGCTAGGAGACGTTAAATGCCTCGTTTGGTTTACAGGAGATTCGTGGGTTCGATCCCGACCCTGACGCCTGCTGCTGTATATTTGGAGTTTTGCGTGTCTTTCTC
Source organism: Lampetra fluviatilis (assembly GCF_964198595.1). Lineage (NCBI taxonomy): Eukaryota > Metazoa > Chordata > Hyperoartia > Petromyzontiformes > Petromyzontidae > Lampetra > Lampetra fluviatilis. The sequence goes on from NC_136277.1 coordinate 13,712,599, forward strand.
ACTCCCCGTGGTCGCGTGGATGTTGTTCTCCGGGTCCTCCGTGGTTCCCACCCCCCACATCTAGGAACATACTTTGAGTGCACTATTTGGCTACCGCTATAAATGACCACGTGACGATAAGCCAACTCGTTGAGCTATCATTTGTGATGGTCGGGTAGCTTCTAAAACAGAGCTTCATCGCTTAGTGGGGGGGCCTTACCTGGTCAAAATAAATGTGTATAGTTTTGTTTATCTACACCTTCCCTCCTCTGTCACCCCGAACCAGTCCTCTACCACGTCCTCCTGCTTTCCCGCTTTTTATCCCAAATTGAACCCTGCCAGCCCATCCTTGCGTGACCCTTACACGTGCGTGACCCTCCCAATTTGGGGGGGATTAAACATTTCTTAGCGAGAAACGGTGGTGCAGTTGTTACCGCGCTGTGCTAGAGAAAAATGCACGATTGCGTTCAGTGCAACCGGTGAAGCGATATCGCAGTTTGTCGTTGTGCATCCAGAGAGGGCATTCATTCAAGAGTAAATTATGAATGGCTACATTTGTATTATTATTTTCAAACGGTGGTGGGTGGAGCGGTGGTTGCAGTGGTTAGCAACGCTGCTCTATGACGCCATTGACCCGAGTTCGATTACCAGCTAACAATCAGTCGCAAGTGATAGCTGTACCGGTCATGCCGTTCCATCCTTCAACTTGCGCTGACTAGTGTGTGGTAAAGTATGGTAAAATATATTTTTTTACCATGACTGATGCTGTGTGTTGAGAATGCCTAGCTTTTTAAAATGAATATTATTATACAAAGATCCCCGTGTAGCCTTAACAGACTTTTGGGGAAAGTGTTTTTAGCCAGCACATATTAAGGAATGGCACGACACGCGAGGGGGTGGGTGGCCAGCACCACGCACCATGGTACTTACTCGAGGCCGAGTCGACCTAGGGGTGGCCCAGGACCAGTTCAGATAATCGTCACTGGTGTTGGTGGCCCGTGAGCGGGAATCGAACTCGGGTCGCCGGGTCCGTAGCGAAGAATCATCTAAATATGCGTTTAGATGATTCTGCTGCTAAAAATTTCTACGTGATATTTGTGGCCAGTTCGCTTCTGAAAAAGAAGCTAATAGTTCAGCGAGCTTTAACACTGAGCTATTAGATAATAACAAAAAGATGTCGTTTAGTTTTATTTTAATATTCTTTGCAGTAATTTGTTTTCCTTTGCTATACCTTGCACACCTATCGTGTTTATGCATTGTTTGTTGTAACGTTCTGACTTGCCCTTTCTGGACATCTGTGAAAAGAGCTTTATAGCTCATTGGATTCCTCCAGTATAAATAAATGTCCTGATTTAAACTAAAACGGTTCAGTGCACCTGCTGGAGGAGGACCTGTTGACATAAAAGCATAGAAGATCCAACCGCAATGTAGATGGGGCACGGGAGGAAGCCATATGGTATGATTTACATAGCCCGTATTGACAACAATAGTGGATGTGACATCAGGGATGTCCAACCGAGCTTAAAGGAAAATCCAATCAAAATAATCAAATTATGGAGAGGCCGACCCCATGCAATAATATAACAACACATTAAACTATAAGATTGCCCTACAAGGAAACTACATAAGAGCAGCTAATGTTCTTCACAGCACGTTTCACGAAGGTTATTGCTCAAATCGTCGCCTTTTACAAAATGTTTTTCTTTTAGGGCAATGTTATTGACGTAAGTGTTATTTGTGTTTATGCACCACTGTGAACATAGCATAAAACACCCTTTCAATAATGGGACTTCAGGCTTAAAAGAATGTATCAATTGTAAAAGGATGGTATTCACATTGCAAATACATTCCAGAAGAAATTTAAGCTTTAGAGCTATAAAACATGTTTCTTACCTAAGATGCACCAAAGTGCAAAGAATATTTAGGGCTATGGCCAACATTGTCTTGTGCACCCCATCAGGATGGCGTGTGCAGTGGCCACCCCGTTGCTGGAGCCGAGTGGGGACTTCCCGGCGTGGCTTGAGGCGCAGGGCGTGAACGCGGAGGTGGCCCGGGCCATGGACTCGGAGCTGGGCATCCGGGACTACGGGGTCCTGCGCGCCTGCGTCGGGGACGGCCTCGTGCGGGCCGAGCTGCTGGCCACGGCGCGCGACCGCCTGCCCTTCGGCTTCTACGCCGTGCTGCGGCAGGTGGTGAAGGCCCTGCAGGGTAACGAGCACCACGACGCTGGGACGCCGCGCTGGGACGACGCCGCTTCCTCCCCTGGTGACGTGACACTGGGAGGCCTGGTGGACGTGCTGCTCGCCCTGTTCAGCGGCTTGAGCCGGGAGCTGCTGTTGTCCGCACAAAAGCTGGGAGACATGGACAAAAATGGAACATGCGCTGTTGGTTCCCCTTCAGCCACCGGGGCTGAAACACCTTTAGACAATGAGATTCATGAAATGAATGATTACGCAGTAAATGGTAAGATGCTTTCCATTGACGAAGCTCCTAAGTTGTACAAACTTAAAAATGCATGATTGTCAATTATTGCTCTTCCAATGTTTATTGATATAAAAAAAAATGCATGATAGATGTGACCTCTGCTGGTTAAAGATTAAGCAACCCTTTAAATCTAAAGTATTTCAATATTTGATTGAGAATTTTGCCTTGACGGAGTGTTTGTGGTTTTGACCAGATGAGGGTGGAGAGAACTCATCTCCAGACAAGGACGACATGGAGCCCCACCATACATTTTTTCCAGTAAAATCAGAGGTTGATAAAGGTAACACAACAATTCTGTTTATAATGTGTAAACTTGTCGAAAATGCTCTATGGTCTACACGATTATTACACAAGCTTGGAAACAATTACCAACTGACACACTGCATGCCTTAGATTGTAATATTAATTCCAACTTGCAGTTGTGCACAGTTTCTCCTCGTCGATGAGAGACGACCCTGATGTGCAAGCAACCACAAACAGGAAGGCAGCCAGCTGTTGAGCTGTTGCCAACCATGGCCCAAGCTGTGCGGTCTATTTATTAAGATGTTATCAACCATTTCATAAGAGTGAACATGTGGAAGGAAAACCAGAGCACCCAGATAAAAAAACGATACTTGTAAGTGGACAACACTCTATCCCATACCGTTGGAGCGGATGGATTCCACGTATACTTTTGGCAAGCCAGGGCATGGCACCTCGACATCCATGAGAAGGGACTTTGATAAACATGTATGTGATCCACCCACCCTTGCCTCTGCAGTGCTGGATTACAGGCGTGAGCCGCCACCAATGCTGAAGCTGCATCCTCAAGATAGAGTTTATGTATGCCGTTGCCAAATTGACGACGTGTAATTGTGATGCTAAACTGTTCGTGAGCCTGTAGCTGTGCTTTGGCGTCGGATTTAATAATTTAAAATTGTGTAAAGTTGGTTTCATTGTTGTTTTCTGTGTAGGTAGAGACAACAGTGAAGGTCACTCCGGATTCATCATCGAAGATCCATTCTTGTGTAAAGAGGTGGGATTGGACGTCATGAACGTTGTGAAAGTTTCACAGATTGAGGAGCAGACAGAGAGCCATGCTGAAGTTGAAGACAAGAGCACCGTGCATGTGACCAGATTTATCAAGGCAACAGAGCACATTCCTGAGAGAGTGGAGGCTCCGAGCATCAATGACCATCTACCAAATGATGGGCAAAACATTTTTGAAGACAACACACCATTAGAGCAACAGCAGCAGCAGCCTTTCAGTAAAAACACAAGCCCTCCCGTTTTTCTAACAGCAAACGTTAACAGCGGCGCGGAAAAGAAGCCTTACCAGTGCTCCGTGTGCAACAAGAGCTTCACGTGGAACTCGCACCTGGTTGAACATCAACGCATACACACGGGCGAGAAACCGTACCGCTGCAAGACGTGTGATCAGTCCTTCGTGCAGTCGTGCCACTTGAAGACGCACATGCGCACGCACACGGGCGAGAAGCCCTACCTGTGCACGACGTGCACCCGCAGCTTCTCACGTAGCCACCACTTGAAGGCGCACCAGCGCATGCACACGGGCCAGAGGCCGTTCCAGTGCAAGATTTGCAATCATAGTTTTTCACGGACGGGGATGCTGAAGGCACACGAGCGCTCGCACACGGGCGAGAGGCCCTACCGGTGCAAGATGTGCGACAGCAGCTTCTTGCGTAGCCACCACTTGCAGGTGCACGAGCGCACCCACACTGGCTTCCGGCCGTACCAGTGCAAGGTGTGCTCCAGCAGTTTTATGCGTAGCCATCACTTGAAAGTTCACGAGCGCATGCACGTCGGAAATGACTCACAGCAGTGAGGTGTGTGTGTGTGCGCGTGTCTTGATTCTTCGTGTTTACGTCTGCCCCCCGACGGTTAGGAATTAATTACCGCAAGGAGTTTGTGGCCAATGCTGTGAGCTGATGGACAAACCCTCTTGGCCGCATTTTAGGAATAGGCAAACTACAGCTTTCATATTCTTTGGGTCTTTACCGAAAGACCCAAATAATGAATCCCTGCAGTCACAAAAGCATTAAGTCAAGATTTTACAGCTTTCATTTGAACAAGATTGAGGAGTGGCTTGATTGGACGAAGAGTAAATAAAAAATGAGTGATCCCAACCAACTAATTTCAGAAGGAAACCAGGACCCTTAGTTATGGGGTCATCAACGGCCTCCAGATCTCCAACAGCGTTTGTTGCCGATGGCCACTGCGTGTTCCATTGCAGCTCATTGTAAGCACCCATTGGCTCAACACTTGGCGAGAGGGATACAGCCCTTCATTGTCAAGACACTATCACGTGAAGAACTGCACAATCCACAATAATGCTACAGGAGAAGAATCGTTCCAGGAGCCTTATTGGTGAGCTGTGATGTGTGTCTGTTCACCAAAGTCCCTGTCCAGGTGTTGGACAACATGAGGAATGGACTCGGGCTAAGAGGACTACACAAGAACTATCCTGACCTCGCAGAGTTATCCTTTAAAGGCTAAATTTTTCACGTGGGATTGAGTGCTTTACGAACAATAAGAGATTACTGCCATGGGAGTCCTCGCTTTCCCCAGTGGTAGCCAATCTATTTCACTTCGGCATGCTGAACTTCCTGCCCTCTAGTAAGGACAAGCTGCCTGCACCGCAGGTAGAGGGTGTGTATCGACAGAATTAAAAACTACGTGGGACAAACTTGCAGATCCAAACATGTAATATCAAGGAACACCAGGTTTGCATTCAATCAGCCATTGTGGAACATGGCTGGTTGGGTCTAACACAACGTACAGTCTAACAGTGCCGAGGCCCTAGCAATAACAGAACACTTGCTCTTGTCTAATAAAATAATCCACTGGAATTGAAAATATTCCATAACATTTTAATCAGGAAGATATAAGCAGAGTTTAACTCTAAAGCAGCTATTCCGTTCCAGATCTTTCCAGATGCGCAACTGCACGTGCCCGGATAGGTCCAGCCAGGCCCAGGACAACCGATTATTATTGTGGGTGGTGACCATCCAGTTTCTATGCAATAATAGTCCTGGGAGCCAACAGGATAACCAGGACAAAAACACAACATTTTATAGTGGACATCAAGGGGCCCTTGAGTACAGACAAGAATTTTGCTTAGGCTCCAAAAATTTGCATCGTGCAACAAACCCAGAGTATCTATGCGAGTCCCAGCCAGTTCGCATCGATGGACGCGCGTCAGTGGTTGCTGTGAATTTCGTCACCACTCCCGACACACCAGCCAATCGGCAGCCAGGAAAACTATTTTGATGTCGCATGGCTAGCGTTGCATTTAGTCCCTGTGCAAGTGAATATTATGTAGAAACTTGCAGGAACACCCACGGGAAGCGATGTCAGCACGTTGAAGATATCGACGCAGGCCCTTGTTCACAGAAGAAGAATGGCACCATGAGGCAATCGTTCCGTCCATTCAGCCGGGTATATGTCAGTGGTGCATTTTTTAAAATAACGTGTGATTTTGTATTTAGTTGTGCAAGTGTATGAATGCATATATGTAGTTACTGATATATGTTCCTTTTCGTTGGAACGTCCATTTGCGTGTGTGAGAAAGTGGGTTTTTTACACACTTATTTAACTTGCCTGTGTATATGATGTGCTGTGTCGGCCTTAATAGGTGTTCGCTAACAGTATGTTAAAAGTCTATATGAGAAAACACTTTAAGACGCGGTGGAGAGAATTTGATGAAAGCAAGATGCCTCTGCAGTGGGAAACGCCAGCCGGAGGTGGGAAAATGTGGTAGCTGTGTTTTAAACCATGTTTTTCTATGTTCTCACGGAAATGTACGTATTCCTCTTGCATAAATCCCGTAGGGAATCGGAAGATTGAGGGAACAAATGTTCAACACCCACCCTAACCTCGAAGACCACGCATGTTTCTACAGAAGTTTACACAAGTTAAATTAACAATAGTTTCGATTTAAAGCTTTCGTGACTGCAGGGATTCATCTAATTGGTTCTTTCGGTAAAGTCACGTAGTAGGGAAATAATAAAATAATAAAAATAAAACATAACAGGTCTGTCGGAAAGACAGTGTCTTTCCGACATACCTGTTCTTCACCCGAGGACGGCTGCGTGCGTTGTGGCCGAAACGTGAGAATTGTATTTTATTATGTTTTATTTTTATTATTTCCCTTCTACGTGACTTTACCGAAAGAACCAAGAAGATTAACAATAGTTGTGGAGTTACGCTTGTACCGGTGGTGGTGGTGGTGATGAACAGTGTATTTTACTGATTGTTAATATTTTAACGTTACTAATTCAACACAATGACATTTTTAAGCAATGGAATTTTAAATAAAGGAGTTTTATCTCCAAACTATGATTGCGTGACACTTGAATGGCTGATTGTTTTGGAATGACACGAGTACTTTTTTCGTCACCAAACACTGACAAAATTCATTGCAATTTTCACACATTGAGATAGAAGCTGCTAAGATATTTAAGAAACACTTTTATAAATATTTTGTCTTCCGTTTGAGCGTTGTTAAGCGCTTCCTTACAAGTCTCGTGATCTGTGCCAATGACTTCCTTCACAAGGCAGCCTTTCTGGGGTGGCTTGGGATATTTCTCCCGTTACTGTTAGGATCTTTAATGTTTTAATTTGGCCGACTTGATGTAATTTCCTTATGCAATTATGCCTGCGGCATCGACACTGACTCTCAATACTCATACGCACGATTTGTATGTATGTTGAACTTCTTTTGCACCGTACGTAGCCATCCGTGACAATGTACGTTACGAACGACTTCAAGTGACTCAGTTCTAAAATACACTGGTTGTGAATGCAGTTTAGTTTTCCCCTCAACTAATTCGGAGTAGTTGCATGCACTCACATCAGCAAATACAGTAACAAATGAATCCCAGTGAATTATTGGGGATGGATTGGTGGAACAATGGTTTAGTGTGCTACGCCATGAACTCAGCCACCTGGGTTTGATTCCGGCCACAGCTAACATCAGTAGCAAGTGATATCCTGAGCAGTCTCCTCGGTGCACCTTTCACAAACCCCCACTGACTGGTCTGTGACAATGTAACCTCTAACAATCCCCATGACCTCTTCATTAGATGCAGAGCAACAACTCCAATTTCACATTCAGGTGGTCAAGGCAGACAACCGCGTCAGGAGCAGCGGAGTGATGTCTCCTTCGTATTCGTGGATCGGGCATCGCATCGTTTTACGTTGTACGGTCTGTTCTGGATTACCACAGTAGAACATGGGAGAGTTTAATTTTCGATTATTGTAAATCGGGTATCTGCATCTGCCAAGGTTTGTACTGATGCGGTTTAGGATGGACCATGAGTTTCGTGGAAGATTAAATATAGGAATCTTCTGCGTTCGATTTTTGTTACAAATTTACATGACCTACATGAATGTCATCATTCGATTCAATAATAATAATTACCACCCTTGTGAACCTAGGCAGCATCTTGTGGTTTCAGGGATCACGTGAAACCATTGCATCCAATCAATACGAATCAACATTTCATTAATCGGTTTATTTGCTGATGATACAAATGGAAAACTGATTCTTACACGAGATTCAATGCATTGAATCGTGAGCCTAATATCGATAATACACAAAGCGTGAAAGAGTAAGCCAGAATACCCACGATAGAGTGGCTCTCGAAGGCTTGACCTATGTTTTTGCGTAGGCCCCAATATATCATACCTGTCAATCAAATTTGTTGTCCGTATTGAAACGGCTGTACGCCGTATGGACCTGAACACTCAATTTCCCTGTAATAGAATACGGATAAACCGTATGGATTGACAGGTATGATATAGTGTAGTGTATAGCAATGTAGTGTATAGTGTAGTGTATAGCAATGTAGTGTACGGTGTAGTCGTGTACAGTAACGTAGTATATAGTAGTGTATAGTGTCGTAGGGGTCAAATCGTTATGGGCTGACAGCTATGCACATTAACACTGGAAACAACAACAACAACGTCCCCGTGCAAAAATAATATCCTTTAATTTGTTTACATCTTATTCTTGGTTCTTTCGGTAAAGTCACGTAGAAGGGAAATAAAAAATAATAATAATAAATGTAGTGCATATTTACTTTTATTATCTCCCTTCTACGTGACTTTACCGAAATAACTAAGCATATGAATCCATTGCAGTCACGAAAGCTTTAAATCGAAATTAGTTCACATCTCTTTTAAATTCCCTCCCCGCCCGTTTCCCCGCGTGCAAATCGCCGCGGTCCCTTAGCCCCCTCTTTCATTCGTTAAGAAGAAGGGAGGAGGAGGAGGCGAAGTCGTCGCTATTTTTGGAGTTCGCCATCCGCATTCCCCTGGCTACTGCGGCCCACAGCGAACGTACGCCACCACCACACACACACACGGCAGTAGCAAGCAGCCAATTTTAGCGAACTTTGTTTCTTTTATAAACTTGCTCTACCCCCCCCCCCTGCATCTCCCCAACCTCTCCCCCCCCCTTCTTTCTCCGCCAGCTTTAAAAGAACAACTTCAATCGTATTCGGTGGTTGGAGCGGTAACGCTGCGGTTTGGTTGGTGGGGTGCACTTTGCACTTGGAAAATCGTGGGCCACCACCACCACCATCATCACCACAACCATCATCACCATCGGAGTTGGGATTTATCGCGTGGCTAGCGAACGTCGCTGGCGATATAGCGAGATCTTTACACGCACAGCCTCCGAGGAGAACAAACAAAAACCGTGATCCTGGTTGCTTCGCCCACCCGTCAAGAAGCCTGCATTGACCAGCGTGGTGAAGTATGTCCGCACGACCACCCTTGACCCATTTACGAGCGGCACGGTGCGACGCTGGGGGGGGGGGGGGGGCACTCATCCAGCAGTGGAGAGGCAATAGGGGAGCGGTCTCTCGTCCGCTCACTTGCAAGTTGGGACAAAGGTTCCTATACAAAGCACGTGTTTGCGTCGGTTAGTTTTGTTTCTTAAATGTATAGCCGTGAAATAAATGATAATACGAATGGGGACAGCTCTTTGTTCGGTCCACTGCTGGATGAATACCCGTGTTTTCGTGTGAGCGTGTTGGGTTCATTGCGTTCCGGTTTTTTTTAATATACACAACGACAACATGAAAAGTGTCGTCTTGTGACCACGAATTACAGCGCACGTCAGATCTCGGATGCTTAAAAGCATTCTGTTGAGCCTGGTTGAGAGCTTTGATGGGTAACCACCGTGCATAATCGGTGTTACAGGCTGCAAGGGGCCGTAAGTGGAACAACGTGTGAGTGGTGGGCAGAGCAGCACCCACATCCCATTGTTCTGTGCTCCCAAGTCGCACGTGCTTTTCCACCTTCGCCAAACTTACATTGACCAACGTGGTGAAGTATGATCAATAACCCCTCCCCGTGACCTGCGGAGCGCGTGGAGGCCGTCATCCAGTAGTGGATTTGACAATAAGGGTTGTACAGCATACATGTTCGTATTGCACAGGGAGAGATTTCAGTTTTCAGTTGCATTTATTTGGTATAACCCTGTGAGCCATTCGGCTCTTGAATCGGGTGCAACCGCAACAAACAAAAAACAAAAGCATGAACAAGAAAACTACTTAAAGTGATTATGCGCAAACAGAAAAATCCAGGAAAATCCATCTATCGATAAGGCCACTGAAGTCTTAATGGCCGAGTCGGTAATTGATGACAACAGGTGACTTCTGGCTGGGAAAGCGCTTGACATCGGTGGGAGACATTGTGGCGGTGTTGAATTCAAATGTTGTTTACTCTGCGTCTTTGGTTGGGTAGCTTGTACAACGTTGACTGTTAAGTTGCACCCAATCCATTTGTCTTGTGGTGCTGCGTTGGACATGGCGCAATAAGCACGAATTGCAATCGCTCAACACATTTGCCCATGGCACATCGCTCACCGCCTTAGAAGGAAGCGATATAGGCCACGTTTCGGGCTATGACCCTTCATTAGTATCAACCACACTTGTTTACCCAGGAAAGCCTCACTGCGTCTCAACACTCAGAAGGGCCCTATCAAGTTTTTGCAGGAAGGGGCTTACTGCCGATTCGAGTAATTGTCAAGATTCAGGGTCGCAATTCGGTTCAAGAATCCCATTCTCTTTCGTCTCGTTTTAATCGTATTTTTTTGCTCTATTAATGCATGTGCATATAGTGCACACAGTTGCATGCTGTACATTGTCAATAGAAGGCACATAGATTATCGTATTTTCCTGCATATAACCCGCAGACGCATAGACCCCGCAAAAATAGCGTTTTGTGTTAAACAAATTTCAGATAGCCCGCACCTCCATATACCCCGCAGGGTCTTGTTTTGTTTGTAAAAAGTGGTATACCCCGTGGGTTATATGTGGGGAAAATACGGTAATTATCTATGTGCTCTTTTCAATTCTCTTTAATGGCAAATGTTATCATTGACGAATGCGAGCGGCAGTAGGACTGCCGCAGGGCGCAGATTATATGGCTAATCATCACTGATGACTATTGTTTAATATATTTTTTAAATAATTTGTGCGTACACATATTTAGCCCTTTTTCCAATCACTGTAGGATTCACGGCCATTTGTTCGAATTAAATCTCAATCCCAAATCGTGACAACTGTATTCATCAAATCATTGGTAGCAGTAGGGTTATTCGTTAACAGGGTTTCTTCCCACCAGCAAATGCATTCACATTTTCTAATCATTGGTTTTGTGAAGCAATGGTGTCTCTAATGCAAATGCATTTTGGAGGCAAATGAAAACTGTGCATTGTAACTGTTAAAACTTATGTCGGTGTCCAATGAATGTATTGCACATCTCATCAGGATGGCGTGTGCAGTGGCCACCCCATTGCTGGAGCCGAGCGGGGACTTCCCGGCGTGGCTGGAGGCGCAGGGCGTGAACGAGGAGGTGGCCCGGGCCATGAACTCGGAGCTGGGCATCCGGGACTACGGGGTCCTGCGTGCCTGTGTCAGGGACGGCCTCGTGCGGGCCGAGCTGCTGGCCACGGCGCGCGACCGCCTGCCCTTTGGCTTCTACGCCGTGCTGCGGCAGGTGGTGAAGGCCCTGCAGGGTGCCGAGCCCCACGACCCTGAGACGCCGCACTGGGACGCTGCCACCGGCGCCCCCTCCTATCCGGGCGACGTGACGCTGGGAGGCCTTGTGGATGTGCTCCTCACACTGTTCAGTGGCTTGAGCCGGGAGCTGCAGTTGTGTGTGCAGAGGCTGGGAGGCATGGATGGCAATGAAGTGTGCACCGAGTATTCCCCTTCACCTACTACGGCAGTCACCCTGGAGGACGGTGCAATGCATGAAATTGATGATTGCAACATCAATGGTAAATTTACATTCTTAGAACTAGGCGCATCTCTTTACATTGTCATACTTATCAAGTAGGATTCTAGATCTACGTCCCAAATGGAGTATTCATCCCATGACCTGATGTAGATAGCACAATGAGAAAATGTTTTAATGTTGTAGAAGGGTATAGAGTTTTGGCTATATGGACATCTGAAGATGTAGCCTTGAACCTGACTGATGCTGCTTCATCAAAAGGTAACACCTTTTGAGACTAGGCTCCAAAGAAAGCTGTCTCTGGTGTGGACCAATCAGTTTCAAAGACAATGCATATATTATCAGAGTATGTTTTTTGTTTGCATTCTGACCACAAGTATTGTGGGTAATGCAGACATGATTCCTTGTAAAAGGTTTCAGTTTGGTGTTTTAACATCTTAACACCTGTTTTGTTTCCAGAAAAAAGGGGAAAACCTATTCTTGTAATTGATGCTGTGTTCTTGAATTTCCCCAGATGAGGTTGGAGAGAACCAAAACTCGGAAAGAGAAGAGGATGGCCCCAACGAGACATTGCACACGATTAAAACGGAGCACTTCAGAGGTAAACCTTACATAATGATCTATATTTAAACATTTAAATTGTTCTGTTTCACCCAACAGATTCAGCACGGTTGGCTACTGATGGTGCAGAAAAAATTCAACGTACAACTGCATTTAAATTGCACGGGAAAATAAGTGAGGTTTAGGATAGTGGCTTATACAGCTGTCTTGACTGTTGATTCATGGTTCAATTTGTTTGGAGAATGTGTTATGAACAAATAGCTTCGGCCACTTCAGTGGTTTGATCGTGTTGATACTGTAACTTTTGACTCGGTAGGTGAAAGGAACACACGTATGGACATGGGAAATTCTGACCCAGAGCGTATATCGCACAAATTAAAGACTGAATTGCTGTGAAGGTGAATCAGGATTGCAACAATACATTTCAACATGTTTCATGTGACCTCACTGCCAGACAAACGAGAGGAAGTAGTGCTAATCTGAAACAGTCACAACAAGGTCAAATTACAGCATACAGAGCAAAGGATGCAAGTTTACAGGACCTTCAATTTTTATGGAACCACTTTCAGTTGACCCCCACATGTAATAAAAGGGAAGTGCAGTAAAATATATCGTACTTCATCGTCTATGCTGCCTGCCTTCAACCCACACTGACCATTGTGGTGAAGTATGGTCAATAATCACCAAGACGCACATACCATAGGAGGTCCTCATCCAGGAGTGGATTTGACAAAGGGCCATACATTTACATTAGAAAAATAGACATTTTTTCTAATCCCCAATTCAAGTGTTTGTGAATTTCTCTATCCAGTTTTTCCACATATGCTGACTGAATGTCTACATCACCAACATGGCAGATCACCACAGTGATACATTTTGACCCACAGCATCAAGTCAAGGGTGTGAGATCAGGCTACATTGAAAGAGTGGCAATGTCTTTGCTGAGGTCTGATTTTTAACAACTGAAATCCCCCATACCATAACTAACTTGGTTTTTATTGTTTTTTCTATATCTCAAAATAAAATCAAAGGTGATGCAGGACTCGCCATCACAGGCGTGCTCTCGCTCGTCGAGAGAAAATCAAACCTCGAACACGTTAAGGAAGATCCACAGATTCACCAACAGCAGCTGGAGCAGCAGACTGGTGACGAAATACAAATCATCGCCGACGCTGAAGAAATGTCTTCGTGCAAAGTGAACACGCACATGCCAGCTGATACACAACACACTTCTGAAAGCCAGGAGAACCTGAATCATAATTTTACTCCCTTGAATGACAAGGATATGCCGTTAGAGCTCCAGCATGATGAACCGAAATCTTCAAGATCTAGTTCGATGAGAAACGTGAATGAAAAATCCGAAAAGAAGCCCTTTGAGTGCACAGTGTGCAACAAGAAGTTTGCACGGAAATACCAATTTCTGACCCACCAGCGTGTGCACACGGGTGAGGAGAAGATGATTCACTCCATGTGCGACCTTTCTTATCCCCAGTCTTCCGAATTTGGGGCCCATGAGCAGATGCATGAGGAGGAGGAGGAAGAGGAGACGCACCCGTGCAAGTTCTGTGATCAAAGCTTCGCATACAAATCGATGCTCACGGACCACATGCATTTACACTCGGAGTGGAGGCCCTACCAGTGCAAGATTTGCGACAGCAGCTTCTTCCGTAACGATCACTTGCAAATGCACGTGCGCACGCACACAGGCTTACGGCCGTACCAGTGCAAAGTGTGCACGAGAAGTTTTATGCGTAGTCATCATTTAAAGGTTCACGAGCGCACGCACACAGGCTTGAGGCCTTACCAGTGCAAGACGTGCAATGCGACCTTCATATGTAGTCACCACTTGAAAGTCCACGAGCGCAAACACTGTGGACAGTGATGGTAATTGAACAAAGTGCGTCAAATTCTTGACTTTCTTGAGTACCAGCCCCTGTGGCGTAGTGTGGATGGCACAGGTCCATAGTGAAAGAAGAGAAATGGGAACCTCTGTCTCAATCACCCTTGCCTCTTTGTAGCCTCAAACCTGGGCCCTTTCTGCCCCATTGGCCTTTGTGCAGTTGCACTGCTTGCACACTGCAAAGCTATTCCTCTGACAACCCCCAAGAATTGAGCCCATTTGTCAGCCGATGCAGTTTTATTTTCACAAGTACATTTGAGTTCACATCCTCCCTCACACCATATATTGATGTTCCGGGTGTTGGTTCTCGGGGCATCGGTGGTATAAGGTATAACTCCCACAGTGAACTCTTCAGAGCAGGTGGTGGGAGGAGGGGGGAGATTTTCTGTGGGCGGGGAGTGAGGGTTGGCTGGACATTACCATTCTTGGTTGATTCTGGGTTTTTCCGTTTGAGCTTAAAGCTCTCATTCTACAGGATTTAGATTGGGCCTAATGAATTCAGCCATTGAGTATGGGAGGGGAGTTGGTGATTATTTCACGTACTCAATATGGTTTTCCTGGCCCGATATATGGAAAGTCCTGAACAAAGCTTTCTATGCTCGTGTCAGCCCCGCTTCTCTTAGGCTCAACGGGGTAGTTTCCATACCGATATTGACAAGATGTATTGTTAATCTTATTGAAAACCACCATTATATGTTCATAGAGCTCAGCAATAGTCGGACATGAGCGTAAAGCACGTTTGTAATTGTGTAATATATCTTGGGGGGGTCATTCGGACATGAGGCTGCACCAAACTTAGCCCTCCTCTGGTTGTTTGTAGGCCCCATGTAAGAGTTTGATTTGGACAGTTCTCATGTGGAAGCATTTTTGCCCTTTGGGAGGTGGATTTCTAAATCTGGGTCCATGTCTGGTTGGGGATTGGCCCATTTGCAATTTGCTCCCACATTAACCATTCTCGCATGTATCCCACCAGTGGCGTGGGAGGGGTCGTGAAATGGGCCCTCAAACGGCCAGGAGGGCTGATCGTTAGAAATATTATCTAGCTCCTCTCTTGCTCGACAGAGCTCAACCCCACGTCTCCTTACCTTGGGAGTGTCTTAATAGTAGTTATCGAGGAGCCTCTGTCCCCTTACTTTCCTGAGCCACGCACCCCTTGCTATAAGGACCTCTATGAGGTGGGCAAAGGCGATGTGGGAGGTTACGCACTTAACCCTTTCCCATTCCGATGACGTACGTGTATGTCGTCACCTTTTATTCCGATTCCATTCCCATGACATACGTGTACATCATCAAAACAAAACCGGAAGAAAAACTAAAATAACTTTATCAGTACCGAGGCTCCCCCAACGCCATGCAGGAGGGCGTGTGGCACAGTTTGGCACTAGCCAAACTGAGTGCGGTCGTGTTCCTGTAGTTCTCTGCGTTGACTACAATGTCTTTTAAAAACAATGGTGCTATGCCTCGAAATAAAATTTACGCTGACCCGCTTCCGCGTTCCAAGCATCCCTCGGAGGCAAATGGAACCCACCCTACAACTTGCAAACGTCTTGAAACGGGAAAGTGTTACTTTTCCATTAGCGACCCTATTTTCAACTTTCCTATGTTATCTTTTCAACCGTTTATCCCTAAGCAGGCCTCCGTCTGGGGCCCATGTCCTGTGCATCCACTCCTTCGGGTCCAATACCAATTGTGTAAGGACTGGGGTGTGATCACACATTTGGAAGTCCAGAATTTTTACTTTTGTGACTGAGAGGGGGGTGTTTGACAACAGAAAGTTGTCTCTCCTTGATAACGTCCCGTGCACTCTAGAAGCGTATGTGTGATCTCTCTCCCCAGAATTCAAGGCCCTCCAGGGGTCTGTCAGATGATGGGCTGAGGAGATCTCAGCTCGGAGTCCTCTGTCTGGCGTGCGCCTCCGTTTTTGGGGGATTTGACCTGGCTGATCCAGTTTTTTTACATTGAGTACAAGTAGCAGATTCATCTCTTTGATATTGATAATTGCAGGTTAAATACAACAGTTTTTAAGAAAATGAATTTTTTATGCAAACATTTTGATTCAATTGATTTCATGGGTCAGATCGTGCAAGTAAAATGAGAGTCGTTAAAAACTCCACCTTACACAGAATTATCACGCAGCGAAAACTGACTGAAAATGCTGGTTGTAACTGCCAGTGAAACGTTGCAAATTGTTAAATGTTATGGGTAGCTCTCCAACACACCGGTGTCTAGAAGCACTCAGTGGCATGTTCACGTGACGCATTTATTGTCTGTGTCGGTTGGAAGAGAGTGTACAACACATTTTACGCGATATTAACCAAATATCTCTTATGACTCATTGGTTGTGAAAGCCATTGTGTTAAAATCTTATAGTGTTTGGGAAGGGCGCTGCAGTGGTGAGATGTTAACTCCCTCGCCTGGTATGCAGGAGGTCGTGGGTTCGATTCCGACGGTGACCGCCTGTGTATTTGGCGTTTGCGTATCTTCCTGTGGTCGTGTGGATTTTTTTCCGGGTCCTCCAGTTTTCCCCTCTACATTTAGAAACATCCGTTTTGAGTATTTGGCTACTATAAATTTCCACATGATAAGCCACTGTTGAGCTATCATTTGTGGCCAGGTCGCTTCTGAAAAAATAGCCACAAAAAGAAAGTATGTAAATTTTATGTCCAGGTTTAGATTATTTAGCCGCGTGTTAAATAAAGACTTTAACTGACATGTTTGTACCGGTTGTAACTTTTTTTTGTTAGTCATAAAAAATTGTAGACTGCTAAAGTAGTAAGGTGACGGCTAGCAACCGCTGAGAATCTGGGTTCAAGTCTGGGCAGCAGCAACAGCCCATGGTTAAACCGGCTTCTCATGTGCAGTGAGTTGATGGTATACCAACAAAAATATAGTTTTTATTTGCTTTGGCCAAATTAAAGTTACGAAAATGTTATTAATGTAGATTAATAGGCTGTGTGCTCGTCAGTTTGACCGTCACCGACATGGTTCAGCCTCCTCCCTGTGTTATGAATCCGGCCAACGTCCATCCACGGCTGAACAATCATTTGGCAAGAGATATTGGAGCCGGTCCTGAACAATCCCCACCCCCCAATCCTTCCTCCTCCAACCCACTGTGACCAACGTGCTGAACTATGGTCAAACAACCCCACGTGGCCAACACGGCATGGTGGTGTCGGTGGGGGGGGGAAAGCCCTTCACTGAATAGCAAAGGGGCCGTCCATAAATGACGTCACGCACCTAGGGGGTGGGGTCAGACATTTGTGACTGTGACAAGGGGTGGGGGGGGGTTTGAGAAATGTGACGTCACATCAAAATGCGCAACTTAAAATAAACACAGACAACACGTTCTAATTAATTAAATAGACTTTTAAAAAAAATTCTCCTACAACATCAGAGTGTAGCGCCACATTAAATACGCACTACAATGACAATAGTTTAAAGCGATTTGAAGCATGTTTTAAAAAATGGGGGGGGGCAGAGCTTTGTGGCGTCATTTGAGGGGGGGGGGGTCTGACTTTGTGCGACGAGGGGGGGGGGTCAAAAATCGTCCAAAATCGCGTGACGTCATTTATGTACGGCTCCAAAGGGAAACCCGCAACATCCGGCGCGTCAAGAGTGCCGCCTGTGCAGTTGTGGTCAAATTGCCGCGTTCCCTAACTTCGCTGAGTCTGGGAACGGCGCCTGGTGCGTGAAGAAGAAGCAGCAGCGGGTATCTTGGCCTCCGTTTTGTACCATTCCGAGACCGCGGCTTCCAACATCATCATCGTCGACAACAACAGCATCGTTAACATCCACAACAACAACAACATCAGGTACGGAAAGTAACAACATCATCGGCTAACAGCAGCGGCGTAAAACGGCGATATTCAACCAGTATCATCAACATCGTCGGCTGCAGAACGCAAGCATCAAAAGTGAGTTTACTGGGAAACTTAATTTCATGGGACCTACATGACAGTATACAATAGGCGACGTTTCGGGCGATGGCCCTTCACAAGCACACAGGCCGCTGAGGAAGGGTCCATAAGAGGTTTTTGGGGTTAGATCGCGTAAATATAAATGTGTCGTTAAACCCGCCACCACCCGACAGACAATAAGTAAAGGTTTGTCACGTAAACAGAACACGCCAATTCGTTGCTAGTTCAGCACACCGATGTTGTTGGAGAGTAAAACCCACAACATTGACAATTCGAGTACGTTGTTGCGCTAGTAATTACAACTAGCATCAGGCTGAACTAGTAAGGAATTGGCATGTTTTGTTTACGTGACAAACCTTACTATAATGGGCTGTGTCGGGTGGTTTCGGATTTAACGACGAATTTATATTTTACGCGATCTAACCCAAAAACCTCTGTGGATATTGCTCGCGAAAACCTCTGTGTTAAACGGAAGGGTCATTTGCCCAAAACGTCGCCTATTATATAATTTAATTTTAAGGCGGTGCTATTGACATGTTAAGGTAATTGTTTTATTTGTGCTTGTGTACCACTGTCAGTGCAGCATCACAAAATACTGTGCTATACAGTACATCTTTTTAAAATTAAATTTTCACTGTTGATGGCAGGCCAGTGTTTCTGTATGACATGAAGCCTGAAACTTGTACCACATCTATGAAACATGACTCGGGAATACCTTAAAGCTTTACAACCCACAACACTCACCCATGGTGAATCACTGTGATCTGGCCACAAAGCTCTGAACACCTCTGGGAAGACATCGTGGTGTTTGGGTTACTCCCCACAATCTTATGTAACTCCCGTATGCCAGAATCGCGAAAGAATAGTGTCCACATTTAAAATGAAAAATTAATTCACTTTGCAGCTGAAAGGTTGTTTGTTTTGTATGAGTCTATGTGGTAAAAGTATTTTTGATAAAATTGCTGCCCGTGTACCAAGCCCCACCAGAATGGCGTGCGCGGTGGCCACCCCGGTGCTGGAGCTGAGCGGGAACTTCCCGGCATGGCTGGAGGCGCAGGGCGTGAACACGGAGGTGGCCCGGGCCATGGACTCGGAGCTGGGCATCCGGGACTACGGGGTCCTGTGCGCCTGCGTCGGGGACGGCCTCGTGCGGGCCGAGCTGCTGGCCACGGCGCGCGACCGCCTGCCCTTCGGCTTCTACGCCGTGCTGCGGCAGGTGGTGAAGGCCCTGCGGGGCGCCGAGCAACACGACGACGGGACGCCGCGCTGGGACGATGCCACCGCCGCCGTCACGTCCTCCCCTCGCAACGTCACGCTGGGAGGCCTGGTGGACGTGCTGCTCGCACTGTTCAGTGGCTTGAGCCGGGAGCTGCTGCTGTCCGTGCGGAGGCTAGGAACCATGGACAATGTCGGAGCTGTCGATGTGGATTCGCATTTGATTTCTCCTGAGGACAATGTGGTTGACGATACAGATGAAGATGCGGCTCATGGTAAAGTCGTTCAGTTCGCGGAGGTGCTTCGTGAATGCTCATGTGGCATACTGATTATCCTATCATAAATGTTTAAGATAAGCCATGTGTAAATAATATTGCAGTGGTAGATTTCTAAAATGCATATTTCTGCCACAGCCAGACTTAGAAATTGCAGTCAACCGTCCCTCATTGAGAGGTCACTCATTCTTCTCTGCTCCCGTTATTGTCTGCAACTCGCTTCCCGCCAGTCATCTGTGCAGCTGACTCACTGTCCTTAAGTCAATTCTGAATGTGGGGTAACCCACATTCGGTAACATCCTGGCTTCATTCAAACACACGATGATCTGCTTTTCATTAAAAAAAAAATACGTATCATGTTCACACAATTAACTTAACAATTCACTCACTATCCCCTCGATCCCCATGCTCTTAACAAAATACTACTTTCTAGACAGTGTATTGCATTTTATTTTCCAGTGTAAATTATCAAGGGGTAATTCATCCTCAATATGAGGATAAACTGGCTGCATCTGCAAGGGGGGATGGGGAAATGTTAAGTGCCTAACGTGTAACCTGTCTGTATGTATCTATCAATTTTTAGTGGCATATAAATAATATCACCTGTTTGGGTTACCTTTCTAAGATGTCACTGTCGTGTTCTTGAATCTTCGCAGATGAGGCTGGGGGGAATGCAGACTGGCAGAGAGAAGTCATCAGCCCAAGGCAGACATTACAAATGATTAAAGAAGAGGCAAGTGCAGGTAAGGCTGCACTAACCAAAAAAAAACAAACACCATAAATCATCTGCTTGGCTAGCAGATTCTTCAATAAGGCCTTTAAACACTGTAAGCTTTATGATCTTCCGTTTTTAACTGGTACAGCATATACCAAC
Organism: Lampetra fluviatilis; assembly: GCF_964198595.1. Taxonomy (NCBI): domain Eukaryota; kingdom Metazoa; phylum Chordata; class Hyperoartia; order Petromyzontiformes; family Petromyzontidae; genus Lampetra; species Lampetra fluviatilis. The sequence continues at coordinate 13,733,056 of NC_136277.1, forward strand.
ACTCTCAGGCATGTTTATCTGGGTTCCATGCTGTCACCAGTCTCGTCCATTGGATATCCTCTGTCGCACAGCAACTTTCCCTAGCCCACTTTTTAGATGGACATTGTTTCTAATGTGCCTTTTCTCTTAATCCAAGAGTTCCTGTTTCTGTATTGTGTTATTCCAAACATGCATCGCCACGCTTTTTTGTAGGAGGGTGTTATTTTTTTCAGAGGCCGCAGACATTTGTTCAGATTGGACAAATAGGTCTCGAAACCAGAGTTTCAGCGACTAGATCAGCGATGGGACTATATTACGGCGAATTCATGTAGAACGGTGCGATGTTTTTTGGGACTTTTTACCAGATTACGATGGAGAGAGGCCAACATCAAGCGTGGAGGATTCGGACCCCATCACGGTGCTACGTCATTTAAAGACGGAGCCCTTTGATGGTAGAGCTGGATTATCATCACTGACCACACATTCTATAAAAAATATTATTTTACCAGGTAAGGCCTCACTGAGCTATGTAGCGCTTTGTTAGAAGCGACCTGGCCAAATATTATAGCTAAACTAAGTGGGTTATCACATGGAAATTTATAGCAGCCAAAATACTCTTAAATGCACGTTGATTCTAAATGTGGAGGGAAAAACTGGAGGACCCGGAGAAAAATCCACACGACCAAGGGGAGAACATGCAAACTCCAAATATACAGTTGTCAGGGTGGGGATTGAACCCATGTACTGTATACCAGAAGAGGTAGTTAACATCTTACCACCACGGCACCATTCATATTGCCTATGACCAAATCACCCTAAATTTGCCAAATCTCGTTTGGATCTTGGAAGCTCAGCAGGTCTTAACCTGGTTGATACCTGGACGGGTCACAACTGGATGAGAAGAATCAGTGGCAAATAACATCTGAACCAATCCTAAATATCCTCCCTTTATCAACTAACACAGACCAAGTATGGTCAAACAACTTTCCATGGTTGAGAGTGTGGTGAGGCCTTCATCCAGCAGTCGATTGACTAAGGCATGTATATACATTTTCAGCTTGTTTTCCAGGCACTCCTATATCTTCCCAAACCCAAAAGAATACTCAAAAGGAACTGAACTAGCATTCTAGATTAGGACAATTCTGATCTTGACTGTTTTCTCGAGAGCCATTCAGGATATTTCTAGGTAATAAATAAATAATTTAGGTAACATTCCATTACACTTCGGTAATTATATCTGTTATGATGTCCATTGCTCCTGGGTACAGTCCAAGGGCCCAGTCCCATTTAGATGTATCTTCTTACAAGCGGAATTTAATTTTGGTTGTCTTATTGATGGAGTATTTGTCTTGTATTCGCACTATAGGTAAAAATACTATTGAAGATTTTCCAAGATTCGTCCATCAAGAGGAGACCTCGTTTCAAGGGCTGGGAATATGTGTGGAAAACTCCACCAAGATTGGCACTCACCAACAAGTGAATCAGCAGCAGCGAATGGACAACGAAACGCAAGACAACACCGACGTATTTGACAGGTCTCACAGCACCAAGTGTTCAACTGAGGCGTTCAGCGGCCATTGCTCCGAGGAAGAGATGCCGAACAGAAACGCTTTTCTGCCAAGTGACGAGCAAGGTTTTGCCTTTGAAAATCACGAACCATTTGATTTCCAGTCCTGCGCACAGTGGCCCACAACGTCCGGTTCCCTGAACAAGGGAGTAGACGTGGCAGCGGTGAAGAAGCCTTACCAGTGCGCAGTATGCGATAAGCGTTTTGCGCAGAACTGCCTTCTCAAGTACCACCAGCGGATGCACACGGGCGAGAAACCATTCCGCTGCAAGATGTGCGACCATTCCTTCACCCAGTCGTCCCACCTGAAGGCGCACCAGCGCACGCACACGGGTGAGAAGCCCTACCAATGCAGTCTGTGCAGTCAGAGTTTCTCGCGCAGTCGCAATTTGAAAGCCCACCAGCATACGCACACGGGCAAGAAGCCGTACAAGTGCGAGCTGTGCAGCAAAAGCTTCCTGCGCAGCGATAGCCTAAAGACCCACCAGCGCAAACACACGGGAGAGAAGCCATACAAGTGCACGGTGTGCAACCAGACCTTCGTGAAAAATTACCACCTGAAGGTCCACGAGTGCATGCACACGGGCGAGAAGTCATTCAAGTGCAGCTTGTGCAGTAAGAGTTTCTTGCGTAGCGATAGTCTAAAGTCCCACCAGCGTACACACGCACGGGCGAGAAGCCCTACAAGCGCAGGGTGGGCGATTAGAGCTTCCCGTAGCCAAAGTCTTAACATCCACCAGTTCATGCACGCCGTGGGGACAAGTTATGATGCAAGGCGCCCACTCAAACCTTCTTGTGCGGTACAGTTTTAAACACCTGTAATGAGAGAGCGCCATCCAGTGGGTGCCAGAGGATAACTGGGTACAGGCACTTATGTAATCGGCATCCAGTCCTAAGAGGGAATGACATCTGGGCCAAAGGTGACGGGCAGAGTCGAGATGCTTCGGGAACCATCGGGAAGGTTCCACGAGGGGGCATGGCTAGAGGCGGAGCCTAGCTCCGCCAGGGGAAAATATAAGCAGGGGAGAACTCGGTCGGTGTAGGGAACCTGCGGTCCGGACTAGGTCGCTGCTTGTCATCTCCTCTCTTCGCCACCGACCACGTGCCGGGTTCCCCAGTGACGCTTGCCTCTTCTCTTCGGCACGCCGCCAGCGAGACCGGGGGAGCGCAGCGAACCTCGCCGGTGGACCGGAGAGAGACGCCTCATCCATGGCGTTATTATATAATTGCAATACCCTCCCCCTGCTTGCCTCGAATCACTGTACCAGATTGAATTGAATTAAATGATGAAGTCACCCTGATGCTCTATTTAAGACCGGAAGCAACAGGAGAGCTTCACCATTCTTGCCCGATGAAGCTGATTGTAATTATCAGCGAAACGTCGTACTCAAATTTTAAAATGCTGTTGATTCTCTCTTCAGCACACCGGGTGGGCTAAAGAAGGCAATTAATTTGTCCTTTGAAAACGTGACGCATTTTTTTACTGTTTGGCTGTGTCGGGTGGTGGAGGGTTACGACACATTTATAAATAGCGCGATCTGACCCAAAAATCTATATTATGAAGGGAAATTACCCGGAGAGGGAAAAAGAGGAACCGTTGCAGTGCTACAGTTAATAAAGAAGCACTCTTTTCACAATCGTCGTGGAAGTCGTTTATTACACACCTAACAGCCTGCACCGTATGTCACGGACTCGCACAAGCGGTTTAAACGAGAGGAGCGAATGGATGTAAGACCAACGTAGCATTCGTGAAGGATGTCGGGCTAATTGTCTGCAGAATAGTTAAAGCGAAGACCATTTGATTCACAAGCGAATGCGGAAAGTGGGCAAATGCGGGCCTCGTTGAGCTGGATTGGAGACTTAACGCTTGGTTACTGTTCTAAAGTATTTTTAAGTTTTTGCGTTTTATTCTGATTTGTGTACACACTTATTCTGTTGGCATCATGTCACGGGGTGAGAAAATTCCACTTGGAACTCGTGCAGCTGTCGGCGCACCACCTTGTCATAGAACGGGCCCGAGAAGATGACATTTGTCCACACAAGGGTCACTTTTTATAAGCAGAGTATATTCATCGCATGACAAACCAAATAGTTTTCGTTTACACCATTGGAACCTCCTTTGCCAGTCGCAAAATATGATAATTGTTTATTTACCCTTTTATCTGGCAACAAAACTGACACCTTTTTACAAGGATGTCATGTTTGCATTGACCACAATACCTGCAGTCAGAATGCAAACAAAAAACACAACTCCGATAATGTATGCACTGTCCTTGAAATTGATTGGTCCACACCTGAGACAGCTTTTCTTAGAGCCTAGTCTCACATGGTGTTGGACCAGATGACACCAAAAGTGTGCCTTTTGAGAGCTGGAATATGCTGCAATGCTGAAAATGTAATAAATTGAGTATTTTCCAGTCAACGGTGACCGACCTGAATCCATCCACCTGCTACACTTGAGAACCCAGTTTTAGTCACAGGCGAGTGTGGCTATTGCCCGACTTTCACCCCCAGGGTCTGAGCAGTGCTGATTCGGTGCTTCCGACAGTTAACGAGTCCCTTTGAGCCACCTGGCCAACCTCTGCGTGTCATGTGCTCGTGGCGGCGGTATTGTACACCAGCAGACACTGAACACGCTGTTGGTGATGCTGATATTGAAAGTTGTCCGACGGCTACAGGTTCCCGTTTGCACATGTAGCCGGTGTGAGCTCACCTGTAGTTTAATCACACGAATAATTGCGCACTGCTAATAGCTAGGGGGAGCTAGGTGCGTTTTTATCATTAAAGTGAATGCAATGGTGATCAGGGATTGCACCCAAAGCCCTACGTTCACTGTGTACGACGCACACTGCCACTCTAGATTTGGGCTAATTTCGGACTGAGAAATTGAGCTGCGGTGTTGATGGGGAGTGGTGTTTCTGATCGCCATTGCAGAGAGCACCACTGCCCTTCTGAGGAATACTTTGAAATAAAGTTTCACCTTTTCACAAATCCCACCCGGGTGCTCAGCTCATACCTGTCAACCCCTCATCAGTGCCTACCTTATTGCAGACCAATTCAGACCTTATTGGTCACACAGTACCCCTTATAAATCTCAACGTTCATCCTACGAAGTCCCATCACAACGAAGAAACACAAATGGTCCAAAAAAATGTCCGGATTGAAACGGCTGTATACCATATGGACCTGAAAACTCATTTATTGTACAAAAATACGGGTAACCCGTATGGGTTGACAGGTATGTCAGCTGTTGTGGAGTCGCCCACGACGCAGAGGACGCATCAACGCATCTGTCTCAGAACTTGATTAATTGTATTGGCGATTTAGCCAACCGATCCCCCCCTCGCAAGGATTCGCGATGGGAGGAGAGGGGGCATGGCAGACCGGCTACACATGCACACGTTGATGTTTATTCCATGTTTTTCAGGATGGATTTTTGCCTTTAGATTTACTGGCTTGTTCAATAAAGATTGTTCTTTAGAGGGGTGGCCGAGTTTATTTTATGCCATTACCGGTGGTGATGGGTGCGCTGGGTGGAAGCCACGGGACATTTGTGTACACCAGTGGTTCTCAACATTTGCGATAGCCAGGTCGCTTCTAAAAAATACCTACATAGCTCAGTGGGCCTTACCTGGTAAAATAAAAACATTTAGTTCAGTTCTCAACATTTAGTTCAGTTCTTGACTTTTGTTTCAACAGTAACCCCCTTACCTGGCCCTCCATGATTCTGAAAAATGTAAGTGAATAATGAACATCAATATTTTGACCACTTGTTCATTTTGGGAGGTATCTTAACTAGCTCGTAACTGCCAGTGAATAAAAGACATTGAACAGACATTCCACTCTTGGAAACCACATTGTTAATGATTAATCAGTTTAGGTCTTTTATATCGTTCTAGGTTACCATATGGATTAAAATTTTCATCAATTTATATTGGAAAATTAAAAAAATGATTATTCACCAATGACTCGTGTGTGCTATAATTTCACACAAATAACCTCACGTACCCCCAGGGGGTCCGCGTACCCCCTCTCCTGTTGAGAACCACTGCTGTACACAAACCACTGCGATTGCACTTAAAGATGCAGCGAGTCAACGCATGTTAAGGGTCATATTCAAGAGCCAATCAATAGTTCTGCCCTTTCTGCTCCAAATAATGACCATTGGCCAAACGTCCGGATCTATTTCGTGTATATTTTCTATGCATTTCAACTTATTTTCTCGGTGTTGCAAGGCAATCTCGATGACAAAAGGTATAACGTTTATTGTATTACTCCGAGTACGACACTTACCTACCTTGGCGAGATGAAAGCCAATCATCACGAACCAACAAACAGCAACATCGCAAAGGCGCCAAACACATTGTGAGCGATTGCTTTGTTTTGCTCGATTGAGGAGAGGTCAGGAGTGGTAGCCCAGTGTTTCTATCTCCAGCATTCTTCACAAATGTTAAGAGCGGGGAGCACTTTCGCCGATAAGACATCAATGTCAGGGTCACCACACATTTGAAACCATTGGGTTTCACAGCACGATTGTGGAGGGTGTTTTCACATTAGGGTTATTGTCAGAGGCCGCACTAAAGGTCACCCAGGATCGCCAGTGACCTTGCAATGAAGAACACAGTTCTAAATTGGACTCCATTAGTTCTCCTCTGGGGCAGAGTCCTGGATCAGGGCGGGGTACCTTACCTCAATTCCAGCATACCCACAGATACCCGCAAAGGGTAACCCCCCCCACCTTCCACAAGTGAGCTCCCAACTAAATAAAATCATCCACTTTTCCTCCGTTTTACCCACGGACTATCGAGGTTTCCTTCGCTTTACCTTGCTGATCTGGTCAAGGAGCATAAACCATCCTCGCAGCAGCGGCTTTTGGCTAAGCGATCGAACAAAGACGGTCACCACATCGTTGCGCGCTTTCAGATGCACTTCTTCGGCCCTTTGGAACGCTCTTCCTTCCGATATTAGGAAGCCACTGGAGCTATGCACTTTTAATTATGTATTTCGTTTGTTGTCCCCCACCACCTATGATTAGTACGGCTGGCAACGTACCGTGCGAAAGAAGTTCAACATACGGTACATGCAGTAGATGCATTTAAAAAAAGGACGCAACAACGCGAAACCGCACGAGAGAACTACCTGCCCGGTAGCGCATACAGCACACAATTTCCCAAATCCGACCGCCATAGCCGCATGGGTGAATTGAAATTTCTAATTCTGAATTTTGCGTGGAAATAGGTTTAATGTTGTATGTTGAACTTATTTCGTACCGTACTAATCGGAGGTGCGGGGGAAAGACAACAAACTAAACACAAAAAGCTATTCTAAAATAAATAAGTTACCCGCATATACGAGAAATCGCACAAACCAAACTCGCATATGGAAAGGGGACCCTGTACTTTGGAGTAAAGTGGAATTTTGTTTGATAGGCAGGCACGTGGGAGTGGGTAAAGTGGTAGCCTGACTCCAATACTATCCAGTCGGTGAGCTTCATTAGCACAGTTGGCTACGCACGGTGCGAAAGAAGTTCAACTTACATACATTTGTCAAGACTACGCGAGCACAATCTACGCATCCCAACGAATACCAGGTAGCAGTGGATTCAGCAGTTGTAAGAGGAACATGCATCAGGAAACCAGCAGTAGCAACAGTGAAAAGCACCCAACAGTAGTGAACGGCAAGCAGCAGCAGCAGCAGTTGTCGTGGATGAGCGTCAACAATTCACAAACAGAATATTTACAACTGGAAAAATTCGATGGGCTATAAAGCAATTCTTTTCCACAGATGTCCAGGAGATTACAGGAAGCACTCAGGACGCACAGCGCTCCCGGCAGTTTAAAGTCAGTCAACCGGTTCTCGCAATGAAATGGCTTGTCGAAAAACCAGTTTTGCTCGCAGTACTGTATTACATATAGTCGTGCCCGTGTGGCCACTCGTGAAAAGAGGATTTCAGCTCGGCCTGTGGAAGCTCCGTGGATCTCCCCCCCTCTCCCTGTCACCTACTGCCCTGGCCTTCACGAGGCCCGCTCTGTTAAGTGAGAAATCACAACGAATGCTTTCAACGTGGCAACCATCGAACATCGATCATTTATCTCCAGAGCGACAACACTGCCCTGGTGAACAGCCAATGATCGTAGCCGTCTCTTGCTGCGTTTCATTGTTGTCCGTCTCTTTGTTATCTTTTGCCTTCCCTCTGGGTGGGCCTCATTCAGACCACATCCATCTTTTCAGTCTTTATCACGCAAGTATGTTCCGATTGACTTTAATTATTGGCAAATTATTGATAAATATGCACTAGCTGCAAAATGTATTATACGCTGGGAATCTATGGATAAAATGCATACTCTTAGGCTTTTTCGGTAAAGTCACGTAGGTAAAAAAAAATAGAAGTAATAATAGAAATAAAATAATAAATCACGACGTTTCGGAGGCAACACAAGTCTCCGTCATCAGGTAAAATGCACCTTATAAATTAAAATTACTGTGCACGATTCCTTAATTTTAATTGTAGATGTGGTAGGACAAATTAGTCATGGCCAGTAATAAACCGGCTATCCAAAGCCTCGGCGCAAGGCGTCCTACCACCCTGGTGCTTTGCAAGAGATGCAATGTTGCTGTGCAGTACACTTAGCACAAGTTCCACCGCGCGCACTCGCTGTCTTCAAGGAGTCAGTATAGCACGGTGTTCTTCACTAATTTTCAGAGGGAGAGGGCCACTTTCGCAGATATGACATCAGTGTGAGGGCCACCACACATTTGAAACCATTGGGTTCGACAACACGAAGGGGTGTTTTCCAATGTTGTGTATTGCTGGGGGCCGGACGTCAGGGGCCGCATTAAAGGCCACCAGAGGCCACCAGCGGCCGCCAGTGGCACGCAGCACATGAGAGTTACATTGTGAAACTACAAAATCAAATTGACTTTGGCCCAGAGTTCCCAAGTCTCGTGGGAAAATAAGCAGCACTGTTTTTACAAAGCAGCCCCAAAACAAGGTCAAGCTCGTGTCCAGAGGGAAGGGGCAGAGCCTGAAGAGAAAGAGGTGCAGCCTAAACACCAGAGAGCAGGCATCCAATCTGAAAACACTAAACAAGAATAGGGATTTGGCTTCAGAAACCAATATCTGAGAAAATGTTATTTGAAAACTCATCCCGAGTGGAGACTGTGTGCACATGTACATCTGTTTGTGCGAATTAATGTGTGTATAAAATAATGTGTGTGTTGGGGAAGTACTACCCCCTTACTGTGTGGATCAGTGGTCACTTAAAGTCATCTTGGGAGGTAGTTCTCTTTTACAGTGATACCCAGATTTAGGCCCTCCCATCTTGTGCTTTCGCTATAGCGTACCCAACTTCTTGATAGGCAATCCCATTTTGCGTACTGTGTGGTACATTGCCCTAACGTGCTCGAGATCATCTGTGAACTACTGGACATGTGAAAAAAGAGCTTCATAGCTCATCGGATTCCTCCAGTGTAAATAAATAAAGATCCGGAGATTTAACAACTTCACCATTTACGTCGTGGCATTCAAAAAATAATTATGCTCGAAACTACCGTCGCATTTCTCGCTCCCCCAACTTGCTCAAGCTCTGTGGGTGCGCTGGTGACCTTTTAAGTGTTGACTCTGCTTGAAGCATTTGTTGCAGATCTTGCACCGGTAGGGCTTCTCCCCCGTGTGCGTGCGCTCGTGGACCCTCAAATTGCCAGAGTTTGAGAAGGACCGGTTGCACACGCTGCAGCGGAACGGCTTCTCTCCCGTGTGCACGCGATGGTGGTACCGCAGGAGCGAGCGCCACGCAAAACTCTTTTTGCACACCGTGCACTCGTACGGCTTCGCCGAGTTGACGTTCAGGCTCGCTTGTCGCGAACCGCACCCCACCATGTAAAGCTGGCGCTCCGCTGGATTTTCCTCTGCAAAAGCAGGAATCTGCCGCACATCGCTCGGCAGAGCCTCGGTAATGTTCAGTGGCGCTTGTCGCCCGTGAACATGTCGATTTGCTGGAGGGTTGGACGTGTACAAGCTGCGCAGAGAAATGTTTTCCACCTCGTCAACTTGACAGCTTCTTCGCATTCTGTCTCCTGTCTGCTGCTGCTGTTGTTGTTGCTGCTGCTGTTGTTGCTGCTGCTGTTGCCATGAACATGAACTAACGTCACCAACGTCATCAACGTCATCAATGTCACCAACATCACCAACGTTCGTAAAATGGTTTCCCATTGCTTGGAGTGAAACCACATCTTGCACTGAATTGCCTTCGATGTCACTAGAATCTGTAAGGGCATACCATTGAACATGTTATTAAGAAGCCATAGGCAGTTAAGCGAAAAAAATCGGACATTTGAAAATGCTTCACATTTGCACTTGAGTCGATACAGTAACTTCTGTATCATACCCTTATGGTCGGTTCTGGAAGGGACTCCATGTCAACTGTTGTCTCTTTATTCTCCCATTTGATTTAGTAGCGACCAGAGAGTCGAACTGAACTAATAACTTCAACCGTTAACAAAATATAGTTGCTTTCGATTTTGGACTGTTATCAAAAACCAAAGTGAATTTACTTTTCACGAAGGAACAAAAACTATGAAACGTAATTTGGGTAACCAGTTTTAACCATTTCATGCATTGGATATCTAAATGTTGTTGTCACCAGCTGTCTTGCATGCCATGGTGTGCATCTACACTATAAAAAGTCCACTTCGAAACTCATTTCTTTAGAACTGCCTTTCTTGTTTAGTTCGTTATCCTTCCCCCGCACCTCCGATTAGCACGGTTGGCTACATATGTGCAAAATAAGTTAAACATACATACATACCTTTCCCTCAAGAAAACGGTAAAGGTGCACTTTTCTGTGGACTCTCAAATCAATGTGCGCTTCTCCAATGTGTTTTCGGATTGTATTGCGTGTTCGGCATTATGAAAATTAGGACGTATGCATTCCCGTGGCAGTATAGAGAGCAGAGTGACACAAAGCACAGATACAGACAGTGATAGACACAGAAATGTAGAAACACAAAGAGGTGAATGTTGCAGCAATGGTGCAGTGGGTTAACAGACTGAGCTAAAAACCCAGCCCTGAGTTTGATTCACGGCCATGGCTTTTACTTGTGGCAGGTGAAATCTGAAGCAGTCCTGAGAACCACCTTCACCAACTTGCATCAAGCAGCTTGGTGAAGTACGGTCAACAATTATCATGACCAACGTGGGGTGGGGAGGCCTTCATACAGAAGTAGATTGACAAAAGGATGAATATTATTATCAAAGGGGAATGGGAAACGTTAAAATTGGGTTTATAATTTGGTTTTACCTTCAAGGGCTTCCGTCTTTATTAAAGGTGATGTGTCCACAGCTTGCGATTCTCCCATATCTGGAATGAAGTTCCTCTCACTTTCATCTGTGTAAAGCATAATGCATTCGCAGGTTTATTTTCCAAACCTATGCGTTATTTTACAAGTTATCTAAATCCAATGGCTAAATACCATAAATGAGATTTAATGTTATAACATAAGTTGAGACTTAAAACTTTCGTGACTGCAGGAATTCATATTCTTGGTTCTTTCGGTAAAGTCACGTAAATAGAAAAATAAAAAAATGAAAATAAAATAAAAAAATACAAATTAAAAAAATGTAATTAAAATAATAAATTGAAAGTGGGGGCAAGCCTCATAAGCAGCTACATTTGGAGGCTTGCCCCCACTTTTCTCTCCGCCTGATGAAGACCGCTTGTGTTGCGATCGAAACGTCGTGGGTTTTTTGCTTTCATTATTTTCAATTTATTATTTACATTTTATGTTATAATTTTTTTTCATTTTTTATTATTATTTTCTTTATATTTACGCGACTTTACCGAAAGAACCAAGATTATAAAATAAGGTCGGCGAACAAGAATACAACTTTACCGTTCACTTTGTAATCTTCAATTTCATTCATCACACTGTTCTCAGGCAAAACGACAGTGTTGGCCGAAGGGGAGCCAACAGCACACATTCCAGTGTTATCAATGTCTCCCAGCCTCTGCACTGACAGCAGCAGTTCCCGGCTCAAGCCGCTGAACAGCGCGAGCAGCACCTCCACCAGGCCTCCCAGCGTCATGTCGCCAGGGGAGGAAGCGGCGGCGTCGTCCCAGCGCAGCATCCCAGCGTCGTGGGGCTGGGCACCCTGCAAGTCCTTCACCACCTGCCGCAGCACGGCGTAGAAGCCGAAGGGCAGGCGGTCGCGTGCCGTAGCTAGCAGCTCCGCCCGCACGAGGCCATCCCCGACGCAGGCGCGCAGGACCCCGTAGTCCCGGATGCCCAGCTCCGAGTCCATGGCCCGGGCCACCTCCGCGTTCACGCCCTGCGCCTCCAGCCATGCCGGGAAGTCCCCGCTTGGTTCCAGCACTGGGGTGGTTACCATGCATGCCATTCTGATGGGAGGTAAATATTTGAAAACAGTAATGAATGCATCAAAGACAAGAAACTTCTCACAACCACCGTGGAGATGCGGCGATGAAATCAGTTTACGCGAAGATGGATGGAAGCAGCATTGATCTGCGAGGGATGGCGACGGCACGGGGATGAATTCCTCCAGCAGTGGATAGACAATGGCTGATGATGTTGAGTGCACATTGAGACTAATTGTCTCTTTTAAGGGGGAGATAGATGGCCTTATGAGCCCTTCTATCCGAATTTGATTCCAGGCCATTGCCACCATCAGTGCCAATTGATGTCTAACCTGGTCCCTGGCCTTTGACAAACAGCTGAAAATCATGATCAGGAATAGAACATTGTGAAGTTAAACATATTTACACAGGTTAACTGAAATGCATGTAATAGGCAAGAGGAGGTAGCATCGATGTAATTGGTCTTTGAAGCTACAGTAAAACCCCGGATAGCCAGACTGAGAAGCGGAGTGCTCTGGGGCTGATTACATACAAAAATTGCAAAACAATTCCGAGCAGGCAGCGGTATTTGTGTGCTTCTAAGCCACACAGTGGTCGCTAGGGATTACATCATCACTACACCAGCCAATTAGCTGCCAGGAAAGTCATCCTGATGTAATATGGCTGCTGTTGATGCACCAAGTCCCCAACCCAATGCGACATAGCCCCCGGTGAAGTCAGTTGGTTTTGTTTTTTAACAAAGTCAGTTTAACACGTAGTGAACTTTCGCCCACCAATATTATCCACAAGAGATTTTTGGGTTGGATCACGTTAAAAAATGTGTCATTAAACACGCCACCACCCGATGACACAGCCAATTACTTAGGTTTGTCACATAAACAAAACGTGCCAATTCATTACTAGTTCAGCACACCAGTGTGTTTGGAGAGTAAAACCCACATTTACAATTCGAGTACCGTGAGCTTTCGCCAGCAATTACAACTAGCATCAGGCGGACCGCCTGGCTGAATTAGTAATGAATTGGCATGTTTTGTTTAAGTGACAAACCTTACTAATGGGCTGTGTCGGGAGGTGGCGGGTTTAACGACACGTTTATATCTACGTGATCTAACCCAAAAACTTCTATTATGAACAAAAAAGTTAACACGTGCGATTTTGCGTGCATTTGTTTAATGCGTGGTGTGCGAGTGCACTTGATTGGGTCAAACGTGTTACTTTGCGTGAAAATGTGCGTGTTGAAGGTGTAATCGACCTTCAGAGATGCTCATTAACAGTCTGTTAAACAAAAGGCACGGGCGTGGTGCTGACCCACCAACCCCTCGTGTGCCACAGTGCCGGCCTTCATAGGTGCTGCTACTCATTACCAGCACTTGCCCCAACAGTCTGTTGAGGCTACACGGTGGATCTTTGCGAGGGCGCGGGTTTGTTTGGCGGCCTCAAAGCCGAAATTTACGCAATCCCGTTGAGAATCGGATGATTAAAAAATGAGAGACCACGAGAGAAACCGCGAAGAGATGCCCCTATGGTGTTTTTTTTGTGTACAGGTGGGGCCAGATGTTCTGTGACCTCCCCAATTAACTGACCCCGAATATATTTCCACCAATTTGTTTCAAATAATAATAAAATAAGTTTGAGAGAATGAAAAGGGGGAGGGGAGGGGTCAAAAGACATCTCGTGCACCCAGTCCTTAATCGAGTGAAACATGAACGAAGGGCCACGTGTACCCCAAAACCAATGCCCGCCATTCGCCACTCAGTGAGGGTGACGTCACAGCGGCGCCTGTGCCAGGCAAGGTGCACGTTAAGGGGGGGGCAGACCGAGCACACACAAAGACAAAGATCCTCCGTGTAGCCCTTAAAAGACTAGGGTCAAGTGCTGTTAGCAAGCACCTATAAAGGCCGGCACGGCACAAGAGGGGGTGGGTGGCCAATACCCACTCCCGGCCGCCTTTGTCTCCCCCAGTGGCGATGTTTACACATCGCACCAGGTACTAATTTGATGCCGAGTCGATCTAGGGGATGCCCTGCACCGGTTCGAGATAATCTTCACTGGTTGTTGGCCGTGAGCAGGAATCAAACCCAGGTCGCCAGGTTCGTAGCGCAGCGTAGCGCTAACCACAACACTACCGCTCCCCACACACACACAGACACACACATAGACAGACACACAGACACACACAGACACACAACAACAACAACCGCCATTCGCCACTAAGTGGCGGTGACGTCACCACGACGCTTGTGCCAGGCAATGTGCACCCTGAGGCCACGTGAAGTGTAGAACGCCCGCTGGCAGGATGTCACGGGGCAGACCCAGCAGGTGCCACGGGTCGACTGACCGAGATGACCGAGATGACTGGCTGATGCACAACCTGTGCCCCCTACTGTGCCAACTTGCTGTGCTTTAGCCACCCGGCGCTCCGCTCGTTGTTGTGAGCGTCGCTCCTCCGCCCTCCGTTGTTGTTGGAGGGCGACTGCCTCCAACTGCCCAGTAGCGTCCTTCACGAGCCTCCTCCACAGAGGCCGATCTTGACACCGCTGGTACCAGTCATCGGCAAAATCCACTCAGCTCCGCATCCTCCTGTACCACATCACTCCATCTCTTCTCTAGCCCGTTTAGCCCCCTCGATCCGGCCGAACAAAAGCTGTTCAGGCATGCGGTGGCTGGGCATGCGGGCTACATGACCCAGCCAACGCAGCCTTGCCTGCCGGAGGTGCTCACCGATGGGACTTTGTCCAGATCTTTCAAGGATTTGGTTAAACCCAGGATGGATCGCAGGCAGGCCAGCCTGAATGTTTCTAACCGGCGAAGATAGTCCATTAGAGGGGGTCCACGTTTCGCAAGCGTAGAGAACGGAGGGAATGACTGTGGCCGAGAAGACACACAGACAGACACACACACACAGACACACACAGACAGACACAGACAGACACGCACACAGACACACACACAGACAGACAGACAGACACACAGACAGACACACACACAGACAGACACGCACACAGACACACACACACACACAGACAGACACAGACAGACACATACAAAGACACACACACACAGACAGACACAAACACACACACACAGACAGACACACACACACAGAGACTACGTACGCGACTCCGTTTAGTCTCCGGGCCCAGGCAGCTTACGACGATGTTGCTGTAACTGATGATGATGTTGTTTGTTTGTTGTTGTCGTTGTCGTAGGTGTTGTTGCTGATGTGGATGATAACGTTGTTTTGTTACACTCACGAAAGGCTGTCGATGTTGGAAGCGGCGGCCTCAAAGGGAAATTATAAACCCAACCCGGATCACCAAATCGCTCCGACAGCCGCTTCCTTTATAAAAAAAAGAGAGTCAGGGACCGCGGCCATTTGACACCCACTCGACTCTGCGGCAGTGTCGATGAAACCCAACACCCAGGGACGCACGTGGAACTTCTTTCGCACAGCACGTAGCCCAACCGTGATAATACTGGTAGGAACCACCTGGTTCCACCAGCCCACAGGGGATTATTGTGTCCGTCCGTCCGTCGCGAATCCAAAAATGGGAGGGGTGGATCTGGGTGGAGAGGGGAGGGTGAGGATGGTGGGGAGGGGCTTGGTGGGGAGGGTGGAGAGGGGCTGGTCACCCCGTGGTGCCCTTATAAAACTCAACGTTTAACCTACTCACGCCGGCTTGTGCCCGCCCTCATAGTCGACCATATTTGCGGAATACACCACGCCGCCGTTGACCCTGGCCATTGACCGAGCAACCCAACGTTCCTACCAGCTCCCTCCGCAGGAATGTGTTTATAATCGGAGGTGCAGCGTTGAGTCGTCTATGGGCAGTGTGAATCTGTGGGCGGTGTTGAGTTGATGGGCAGTGTTGAGTCTATGGGTAGTTATTAGTCTATGGGGCCGTCCATGAATGATGTCACGCGATTCTTTACGATTTTTGACCCCCCCCTCGTCACACGGCGTCGCAAAAAGGCAGACCACCCCTCAAATATGACGTGACAAAGCTCTGCCACCCCCCCCCAAATAAGACATGCTTCAAATCGCTTTAAACTATTGTCATTGTAGTGCGTATTTAATGTGGCGCTGCACTCTGATGTTGTAGGAGAAAACATTTATTAAAAAGTATATTTAATGAAGTAGAACATGTTGTCTATATTTATTTAAAGTTGCGCATTTTGATGTGACGTCACATTTCGCAAACCCCTCCCCCCTCGTCACACATCGTCACAAATGTCTGACCCACCCCTCCCCCTAGGTGCGTGACGTCATTTATGGACGGCCCCCGTGATAATAGGGTTTTCCCATTTCTGGCAATTAAACAGGTGTTCAGATGTTAAAACACCAAACTGAAATGTCTGCATTAATCACATATACTTGCGGTGAAAATGCAAACAAAAAGCATGCTCTGAGGCTCTGGGGTCACACCGCTGGCTTGCTCTGCCCGGCCCTGAGAAGGACTGCGGGTCAGAGGAGTCCCAGGGTCTATCTAGCTGGTCTTCAGTCTTCAACTGGGTCTTCGGACTTCGGCTCGCGAACACTGCCCCTATCTCTCTGGCTCCCCGTCTTTTATACTCATTTCCCCACCGAGGGGCGGGGTTCTGAAGGATCACAGCACACCCCGCAGCCCCCACCCGTTGGGAGGGGCACGGGGGATCCAAAGCCCACAGCCCCCTGCGGGTAAGCGAAGGGTGCTAGCTGTAACCGATGTGTGTTTGTCCCATAACACCACTACACCAATATTAAATTATTGTCTTTGTGCGCTTCGCCTTTTGGCGTCCTCTGGTCTCTATATAACTGTGTTTAGATTATTAATTTGGGTTTAAGGGAAAAACCACGAGATATTATTAATTTACGTCAAAATCTCAGGGGCGTGATTAATCCGCAAATCGGATAAACCACACGCGGATAGTCGAGAGTCTACTGGACAAATAAACCACCACTCACACATACCAGTTGCACACAACCTAACTGCACATCATCAAATTCGGGCCTACTTCTTCTTTTGTACAGCTGATGTAGATGCAGAGGAACTATAAGTTCACATTCAAGGTGGTCAAGCCAGATAACTGCATTAGGAGCAGCAGAGTGTATCGCTGTGATGTCTTCTTCGTATTTGTGGATCGGGGCATTGCGTTGTTATATGTTGTACTGTCTGTTCTGGATGACCACAGTCGCACACCTGAGGATTTTTAATTTTCCATTTGTGCATCAGGTATCTGCATCTAGTCGAAGACTCCGGGGCCGGCCCAGGACATGCTGGCGGCACTATGTCGCTCGGCTGGCCTGAGAACGCCAAGGAAAGGGAGGTCTGGACCGCCCTACTCAATATGATACCGCCGCAACCCTCACCAGAACAAGCGGATTGAGAAACTAACAAACAATATCTGCCATGGTTTGTGTGGATGCGTTTTAGGGTCGACCAAAACCAGGGGATCATCTGCGTTGGGTCTTTCACAAGGTGTTTGCAAGTTCTTATAAACTCCATTCAGCTTTCCAAGCTTCATCAGGATTGAATTCACATTGTCGAAGGTTACGCGAATGGGTCCCAAAGGGCTATGGAAAAACACTGGATACACCCTAAATGTCCCCTGCATTGCAGACTGATCTTTTATCTGCAAATGGAACGGTCTCGTTACCTGTGTGGACGTTGATCTTGTTAATTATAATTATCAGTTGTATTATTATGTTTACCAGTTGCAGTCATTAAGGTATGCCTTGAACAAAATTCAACATCCAAAAGGATATTATTTGATGTCATGTCTTTTATTCTCCAAAACTGCATAGTAGTATACCTTACACAACACCGTGAAAAATGTCCACAGTAACACATTTCATCATTACAGCTGATATCCCGCACCTACGATTAGCACAGTTAGCTACGTACGGTGCGAAAAAAGTTAAACATACATATCCAATGTGGGTGTGCCGCAAGCGAGCTTTTATCCCGGTTATGCAAGCTCACCGGGTGGCTCACAAGCCCGGGTATTGAGCTGGTACCATAGAACCTGGGTTCGAATCTGGGATTTATCAGGCCGTGATTAAATCTGGTTCTCAACTGGAGTGAGATGGCTCATTCTAGCCACCAATAACTGTCCATTAAAAAAACCCATCACGTAAAATTAGATTCTGCACTTAATTTTGCTAAATGTAATTCAGAAAATTTAAATGTTTCACTCAGTGGAAAGATGGTAGGGAAAAGCACTACCTTACCCTCGACTGTGTGCACCATAGGTCACGAGGATGGATTTGATCTGCTCAAGTAGGCCATTCGCTGGCACAAAGGGTTGCACTTCTATGTGAGAGTTCTGAATGGATTCTTTGCCTCATGACCTGATAGCACAATTATTAAAATCAGAATATGTATTTATACTGGAGGAATTCGATAAGCTATCTCTTTTTCCCAGATGTTCAATAGTTTTCACAGATGTAAAGTAGTACAAATCAATTATGCACAAATCAACAATCGCATTTCTTGTACCACTATTTCTGCTCAAGGCTTGTGCGTGCGCTGGTGACCTTTTAAGTGATGACTGCGCGAGAAGCTGCTGTTGCAAATATCGCACCGGTACGGCTTCTGTCCCGTGTGCGTGCGCTCGTGGACCCTCAAATTGCCAGAGTTTGAGAAGGACCGGTTGCACACGCTGCAGCAGAACGGCTTCTCTCCCGTGTGCACGCGATGGTGGTACCGCAGGAGCGAGAGGCACGCAAAACTCTTTTTACACACCGTGCACTCATACGGCTTCGGCGAGTTGACGTTCACGCTCGCTTGTCGCGAACCACACCCCACCATAAAAAGCTGGCGCTCTGCTGGATTTTCCTCTGAAAAAGCAGGATTCTGCCGCACATCGCTCGGCAGAGCCTCGGTAATGTTCAATGGCGCTTGTCGCCCGTGAACATGTCGATTTGCTGGAGGGTTGGACGTGTACATGCTGCGCAGAGAAATGTTTTCCACCTCGTCAACTTGACAGCTTCGCATTCTGTCTCCTGTCTGCTGCTGTTGTTGCTGCTGCTGTTGTTGCCATGAACATGAACCAACGTCACCAACGTCATCAACGTCACCAATGTCACCAACATCACCAACGTTCGCAAAATGGTTTCCCATTGCTTGGAGTGAAACCACAGCTTGCACTGAATTACCTTCGATGTCACTAGAACCTGTATGGGCATACCATTGAACATGTTATTAAGGAGCAATAGGCAGTTAAGCGAAAAAAATCGGACATTTGAAAATGCTTCACATTTGCACTTGAGTTGATACAGTAACTTCCGTCTCATACCCTTGTGGCTGGTTCTGGAAGGGACTCCATGCCAACTGTTGTCTCTCTATTCTCCCATTTGATTTAGTAGCGACCAGAGAGTTGAACTGAACTAAAAACTTCAACCGTTAACAAGATATAGTTGGACTGTTATTAAAAACCAAAGTGAATTTACTTTTCACGAAGGAACAAAAACTATTAAACATAATTTGGGAAACCAGTTTTAACCACTTGGAAACTCTTTTCTTTAGAACTGCCTTTCATGTTTAGTTTGTTATCCTTCCCCCGCACCTCCGATAAGCACGGTTGGCTGCGTACGTGCAAAATAAGTTAAACATACATACACACCTTTCCCTCAAGAAAACGGTAATGCACTTTTCTGTGGACTCTCAAATCAATGTGCGCTTCTCCGATGTGTTTTCAGATTGTATTGCGTGTTCGACATTATGAAAATTAGGATGTATGCATTCCCACGGCAGTACAGAGAGCAGAGTGACACACAGCACAGATACAGACATTGATAGACACAGATAGAGATGAAGAAACACAAAGAGGTGAATGTTGCAGCAATGGTGCAGTGGGTTAACACACTAAGCTAAAAACCCAGCCCTGAGTTTGATTCACGGCCATGGCTTTTACTTGTGGCAGGTGAAATCTGAAGCAGTCCTGAGAACCACCTTCACCAACTTGCATCAAGCAGCTTGGTGAGGTATGGTCAACAATTATCATGACCAACGTGGGGTGGGGAGGCCTTCATACAGAAGTAGATTGACAAAAGAATGAATATTATTATTAGAGGGGAATGGGAAACGTTAAAATTGGGTTTATAATTTGGTTTTTACCTTCAAGGGCTTCCGTCTTTATTAAACGTGATGCGTCCACAGCTTGCGATTCTCCCATATCTGGAATGAAGTTCTTCTCACCTTCATCTGTGTAAAGCATAATGCATTCGCGGGTTTATTTTCTAAACCTATGCATTCTTTTACAAGTTTGCTAAATCCAAAAGTCACGTAAATAGAAAACAAAAACATGAAAATAAAAGAAAAATACTAAAATTAAAATAAAATAAATAAAATTAAAAGAATAAATTGAAAGTAACGAAAGCAAAAAACCCACGACGTTTCGATCGCAACACAAGCGGTCTTCATCAGGCGGAGAGAAAAGTGGGGGCAAGCCTCATAAGCAGCTATATTTAGAGGCTTGCCCCCACTTTTCTCTCCGCCTGATGAAGACCGCTTGTGTTGCGATCGAAACGTCGTGGGCTTTTTGCTTTTATTACTGTAAATGTATTATTTAATGTTATAATTTTTATTTCATCTTATTATTTTTTATTTTATTTAAAAAATATTAATTTTTCTTCTTTCTATTTACGTGACTTTACCGAAAAAACCAAAATTATAAAATAAGGTCGGCGAACAAGAATACAACTTTACCGTTCACTTTGTAATCTTCAATTTCATTCATCACACTGTTCTCAGGCAAAACGACAGTTTTGGCTGAAGGGGAGCCAACAGCGCACATTCCAGTGTGATCAATGTCTCCCAGCCTCTGCACGGACAGCAGCAGCTCCCGGCTCAAGCCGCTGAAGCAGTCCTGAGAACCACCTTCATCAACTGGCATCAAGCAGTTTTGTGAAGTATGATCAGCAATTATCATGACCAACGTGGGGTGGGGAGGCCTTCATACAGAAGTAGATTGACAAAAGGATGAATATTATTATTAGAGGGGAATGGGAAATGTTAAAATTGGGTTTATAATTTGGTTTTACCTTCAAGGGCTTCCGTCTTTATTAAAGGTAATGCGTCCACAGCTTGCGATTCTCCCATATCTTGAATGAAGTTCTTCTCACCTTCATCTGTGTAAAGCATAATACATTCACGGGTTTATTTTTCAAACCTATGCGTTATTTTACAAGTTTGCTAAATCCAATGGCTAAATACCATAAATGAGATATTTAATGTTACAAAATAAGTATAGACTTAAAATTTTCGTTTCTGCAAGAATTCATATTCTTGGTTCTTTCGGTAAAGTCACGTAAATATAAAACAAAAATAATGAAAATAAAAAATAATAAAATGCAAAAAAAAAGAATAAATTGAAAGTAATAAAATAAAAAACCCACGACGTTTTGATCGCAACACAAGCGGTCTCCATCAGGCGGAGAGAAAAGTGGTGACAAGCCTCATAAGCAGCTACATTTTGAGGCTTGCCCCCACTTTTTTCTCCACCTGATGAAGACTGCTTGTGTTGCGATCGAAACGCCGTGGGTTTTTTGCTTTTATTACTTTTAAAGTATTCTTTTTATCATATTATTTAAATTGTATCTTATTATTGTTATTTTTCTATTCACGTGACTTTACCGAAAGAACCAAGATTATAAAATAACGTCGGCGAACAAGAATACAACTTTACCATTCACATTGTAATCTTCAATTTCATTCATCACACTGTTCTCAGGCAAAACGACAGTGTTGGCTGAAGGTGAGCCAACAGCACACATTCCAGTGTTATCAATGTCTCCCAGCCTCTGGACGGACAGCAGCAGTTCCCGGCTCAAGCCGCTGAACAGCGCGAGCAGCACCTCTACCAGGCCTCCCAGCATCACGTCGCCTGGGGAGGAAGCGGCGGCGTCGTCCCAGCGCGGCGTCCCAGCGTCGTGGGGTTCGGCACCCTGCAAGGCCTTCACCACCTGCCGCAGCACGGCGTAGAAGCCGAAGGGCAGGCGGTCGCGCGCCGTGGCCAGCAGCTCGGCCCGCACGAGGCCATCCCCGACGCAGGCGCGCAGGACCCCGTAGTCCCGGATGCCCAGCTCTGAGTCCATGGCCTGGGCCACCTCCACGTTCACGCCCTGCGCCTCCAGCCATGCCGGGAAGTCCCCGCTTGGCTCCAGCACTTGGGTGGTTACCATGCATGCCATTCTGATGGGACATAAATATTTGAAAACAGTGATGAATGCATCGAGGACAAGAAACTTCTCACAACCACCGTGGAGATACAGCGATGAAATCAGTTCACGTGAAGATGGATGGAAGCAACATTGAACTGCGAGGGATGGCGACGGCATGGGGATGAATTCCTCCAGCAGTGGATAGACAATGGCTGATGATGTTGAGTGCACATTGAGACTAATTGTCTCTTTTAAGGGGGAGATAGATGGCCTTATGAGCCCTTCTATCCGAATTTGATTCCAGGCCATTGCCAGCATCAGTGCCAATTGATGTCTAACCTGGTCCCTGGCCATTGACAAACAGCTGAAAATCATGATCAGGTTTAGAACATTGTAAAGTTAAAGATATTAACACAGGTGAACTGAAATGCATATCATGGGCAAGGGGACGTAGCATCAATATAATTGGTCTTTGAAGCTACGGTAAAACCCTGGATAGCCAGACTGAGAAGTGGAGTGCTCTGGGGCCTGATTACATACAAAAATTGCAAATAAATTCCGAGCAGGCAGCGATATTTGTATTTGTGTTACTTTTTTGATGGAGTTAAATAGTGATTTGTGATCATGGGCCACTGAGGCAGACTCCATCTCCTCAGCAACCCGCGACCACCACCCATCCTTGCAGCGCCTCACTGCTCTCCAAACCTCCGAGCGAAGGCTGCGGTAAGCCTCCTCATTCTCTGACGTGGGATGCTGTAGCCGATGAGAGTGGGCCTGTCGCTTTTTCTCAAATATCCCGAACACCTCCTCTGTCAGCCAGAGTCTCTGAGGAGGTCTGGACCGCGTACCCAAAGCAGCCATTGCAGCTGCATGAGCCACAGTCCTAAACGTCGCCCATTTACCCTCGACATCAGGAGGAGTGGGGGACGATGCCAGCCCCAGTTGCAAGCGATGATGAAATTCTCGCTTGCAACTTTCATCAGCTAACTGAGACCAGGCCACTTTAGGTTGGAATGGGGTCCTGGGTGTACACCCACCACCGGAGTGGAAGAATGGCAGGCGCATCTTATAGATGACTAGTCGATGGTCAGAGGGCAGATCAGCTCCATGGTAGGTCCTGGTGTCAAGGACATGGGCTCGCATCCGCTGGTCCGTCACTATGTAGTTCAGCAGATGTTCTTGCTTGGACCCGGCATGCATCCATGATGTTGTGTGGATGCGCCGATGCCGGAAGAGCGTGTTGGTAATTACAAGCCCATGGGCTGCACAAAAATCAGACACAGACAGACAGACACACACACAGACAGACACACACAGACACACACACACAGACGCACACAGACACACACAAACACACACAGACAGACACACAGACACGCACAGACATACACAGACACACACACACAGACACACAGATAGCCACACACACAGACAGACACACAGACAGACACATACAAAGACACACACACAGACACACACACACAGACAGACACACACACAGAGACTACGTACGCGATTCCGTTTAGTCTCCGGGCCCCGGCAGCTTACGACGATGTTGCTGTAACTGATGATGATGATGTTGTTTGTTTGTTGTTGTCGTAGTAGTAGGTGTTGTTGCTGATGTGGATGATAACGTTTTTTTGTTACACTCACGAAAGGCTGTCGATGTTGGAAGCGGCGTCCTCAAAGGGAAATTAAAAACCCAACCCGAATCACCAAATCGCTCCGACAGCTGCCTCCTTTATATATAAAAAAAAGTCAGGGACCGCGGCCATTTGACACCAACTCGACTCTGCGGCAGTGTCGATGAAACCCAACACCCAGGGACGCACGTGGAAACTTATTTCGCACAGCACGTAGCCCAACCGTGATTATTATAATCGGAGGCGCAGCGTTGAGTCGTCTATGGATCGTGTTGAGTCTACGGGTAGTTGTTAGTCTATGGGGCCGTCCATGAAGGACGTCACGCGATTTTGGACGATTTTTGACCCCCCCACCTCGTCACACGGCGTTACAAAAAGTCAGATCACCCCTCAAATATGACGTCACAGAGCTCTGCCCCCCCCCCCCCTTTATTAAAAAGTATATTTAATTAAGTAGAACGTGTTGTCTATATTTATTTAAAGTTGCGCATTTTGATGTGACGTCACATTTCTCAAACCCCTCCCCCCTTGTCACAAATGTCTGACCGCCCCCCCCCAGGTGCGTGACGTCATTTATGGACGGCCCCCATGATAATAGGGTTTTCCCCTTTCTGGCAATAAAACAGGTGTTCAGATGTAAAAACACCAAACTGAAACCTTTGCAAGAATCATGTCTGCATTAAACACGTTCCTTCGGAGTGGGCAGGTGGGAACTTGGTTGAACAGCGCATTCGTGCACGACAGAAAGTTCGCGGTCACGTGACGCACTTCAACCAATCCGGGAGCGTACATGTTTGGGAGGGGCTATGCACGACAGACAAATAATCCCTGGTGGGCAGTGTGGAACTCTTGTTCCTGCCTGTACCACATATACTTGTGGTGAAAATGCAAACAAAAAATGCTCTGACAGTATGTGCATTGTCTTTGAAACTGATTGGTCCACACCAGAGACAGCTTTCTTTAGAGCCTAGTCTCAAACGGTGTTAGAAAAGAGGATGCCAAAAGACGAACAGCACAAAGACAATGTACTTTCAGGACATTGAGCGCTCGTGGTGAGCAGCTACATCACGACCTCTGGTCTCTATTTAACTGTGTTTAGATTATTAATTTGGGTTTAAGGGAAAAACCACGAGCTATTATTAGTTATGTCAAAATCTCAGGGGCGCGATTAATCCGCAAATCAGATAAACCCCACGCGGATAGTAGAGAGTCTACTGGACAAATAAACCACCACTCACACATACCAGTTGTACACAACCTAATTGTACATAATCAAATTCAGGCCTACTTCTTCTTTCGTACAGCTGATGTAGATGCAGAGGAACTATAAGTTCACATTCAAGGTGGTCAAGCCAGACAACCGCATTAGGAGCAGCAGAGTGTATTGCTGTGATGTCTTCTTCGTATTTGTGGATCGGGGCATTGCGTCGTTATATGTTGTACTGTCTGTTCTGGATGACCACAGTCGCACACCTGAGGATTTTTAATTTTCCATTTGTGCATCAGGTATCTGCATTTAGGCGAAGACCCCGGGGCCGGCCCAGGACATGCTGGCGGCACTATGTCGCTCGGCTGGCCTGAGAACGCCAAGGAAAGGGAGGTCTGGACCACCCTGCTCAATATGATACCGCCGCAACCCTCACCAGAATAAGCGGATTGAGAAACTAACAAACAATATCTGCCATGGCTTGTGCGAATGCGTTTTAGGGTCGACCAAAACCAGGGGATCATCTGCGTTGGATCTTTCACAAGGTGTTTGCAAGTTCTTATGAACTCCATTCAGCTTTCCAAGCTTCATCAGGATTGAATTCACATTGTCGAAGGTTACGCGAATGGGTCCCAAAGGGCTATGGAAAAACACTGGATACACCTTAAATGTCCCCTGCATCGCAGACTGATCTTTTATCTGCAAATGGAACGGTCTCGTTACCTGTGTGGACATTGATCTTGTTAATTATAATTAGCAGTTGTATTATTATGTTTACCAGTTGCAGTCATTAAGGTATGCCTTGAACAAAATTCAACAGCCAAAAGGATATTATTTGATGTAATGTCTTTTATTCTACAAAACTGCATAGTAGTATACCTTACACAACACCGTGAAAAATGTCCACAGTAACACATTTCATCATTACAGCTGATATCCCGCACCTACGATCAGCACAGTTAGCTACGTACGGTGCGAAAAAAGTTAAACATACATATCCAATGTGGGTGTGCCGCAAGCAAGCTTTTATCCCGGTTATGCAAGCTCACCGGGTATTGAGCCGGTACCATAGAACCTGGGTTCGAATCTGGGATTTATCAGGCCGTGATTAAAACGGGTTCTCAACTGTAGTGAGATGGTCTCAGTCTAGCCACCAATAACTGTACATAAAAAAACAATTCATCACATAAAATTAGATTCTGCACTTAATTTTGCTAAATGTAATTCAGAAAATCAAAATGTTTCACTAAGTGGAAAGATGGTAGGGAAAAGCACTACCTTACCCTCGACTGTGTGCAACATAGGTCACGAGGGACAATTTGATCTGCTCAAGTAGGCCGTTCGCTGGCACAAAGGGTTGCACTTCTATGTGAGAGTTCTGAATGGATTCTTTGCCTCATGACCTGATACGGATAGCACAATTATCAAAATCAGAATATGTATTTATACTGGAGGAATTCGATAAGCTATCTCTTTTTCACAGATGTTCAGTAGTTTTCACAGATGTCCAGTGGTACAAATCAATTATGCACAAATCAACAATCGCATTTCTTGTACCACTATTTCTGCTCAAGGCTTGTGCGTGCGCTGGTGACCTTTTAAGTGATGACTGCGCGAGAAGCTAATGTTACAAATATCGCACCGGTACGGCTTCTGCCCCGTGTGCGTGCGCTCGTGGACCTTCAGATTGCAAGACTGCGCAAAGGACCGGTTGCACATCTTACAGCGGAACGGCTTCTCTCCCGTGTGTATGCGTTGGTGATACTTAAGAAGTGAGAGCCACGCAAAGCTCTTCTTGCACACCGTGCACTCGAATGGCTTGTTCACCAAGTTTACATTCCCGTTGGCTTCCAGCGACCTTAAAGTGTCCAGCTGGTTAACTGATCGGTCGGCCTCTTCAACAGCAGGATCCTGCCGACTGCTAGGCAAATCCTCGATGGCGTTTGGTGGTTCCTGTCGCCCGTGATAGTGTCCAGTTTTTTCAGAATTATACGTACGCATTTCACTTCCAGTCCTCTGCCAATTGTGAAACTGCTGCAGCCGTGAACACGAAGCAACTCTTTCGGAGTTTGCGAAGTTCAGTCCCATCCCTTGTAGTGAAACTACGTCTTGCACGATGAACCCCGTATTTTCTTCAATGCCACTAGCACCTGTGTGGGGAAAACAATACATGTGTTACTAACAGAACAGCATCAGAAATTGGGATTCTGAGAAAGGGAGGTGTAAGAAGGCTGTAAAGTGTTGAGATGTGGGTTTTGATATTAAATGGATTAATTAAATTGAGTGGAATGAAAGGAGTTAAACAGTTGGAACAACCGACAAAAGAAAATAGATACGGATTGGGCACATTCTCTGAGTAGAAAGCTTGATGAAATAGGTTCTCAAAGGATGTTGGGAATATATCAAGAGCCTTAACAAGGAAGATGCAACTTGGATTTACAGAAAGGTGGTGGCAACTGTACAGAGAGGCGAAGCATCTCATTGGACAGGATTGAGGGGGTATGAGCCAAGGACCTCTGATTATCACGGTTGGCTACGTACGGTGCGAAAGAAATTCAACGTCCATACATACAGGACAAAAAACCAAGAAAACGAAGCAGTAAACTCTGCAATTAAAGTTAACCGTCTGTAGCAAATGTTTGATTTTTTTTAGAATGTACCCAGCCTCATTGACACTCGACCTGATACAATGACTTGTCTAATTCTCTACTAAGCAGTGGGTTTCTAACTGTGCGTCCACAATGTCTTTATTATCTGATTTTATTTCGTTGCGATGATTTTTTAAAATAACTACCACTTAAATCACCGATTTAAAAATACATTTTACACATATTTTTTATAAATCAGTTTTCTTTAAGTATAACGTATATTACCTGCTATGTTATATGGATCCAAAACACGGAAGATGAATAAAATAGAAAAGCTGAAAAGTACAAAATTAAGTATGGAGAGAAGAAGATAAGTTTGAAATTACACAAAGAGATAGGAAGACCAAAATATGGATCAGATAACTTATGAAAATAATGGGAGTCATATTCAGTTTAACACGTATGCTTTTGCAACCAATGTTATCCGCAAGAAGTATTTTTGGGTTAGATCGTGGAAATTTATAAATGTGTCGTTAAACCCGCCACCACCTGACACAGCCATTTTGTAAGATTTGTCCCATGAACAAAACATGCCAATTCATTACTAGTTCAGCACACCGGTGTGTTGGAGAGTAAACCCACAACATTTACAATTCAAGTATGACGTTTCTCTGATAACTACAACTGACTTCAACAGCCGATAGCCAGAAACGTGGAGAATTCCTCCTGTTTCGAGTCTTATTGACTGTTAAAAAAATTGGCTTGGGCAGTACATTCCGCTAAAGCGTATAAGGGCCGGTGGTCGAGGCTAATAAGAGTGGCAGCCAAAGCAGACACCACGTCCGAGATGATGCCCACCATGGAGATGCAGCGATGAAATCATCTCGTGTGCAGAAGTTTGATGGACTGTTTTATCGCGAGACTCTGAGAGATGACTTTCGAAAACCTTAACCCATCAGTGGATTGATCATGGCTGATGGTGATGATGAAGAGTGTGAAACATATCTGTGATATGACTGCAAATATTGGGAAAATTGTTCAAACGTGGGCTCTATAATTCGGCTTTACCTTCAAGGGCCTCCGTCTTAATTATAGATGATTCATCCACAGCGTTCGAATCTCCCATGTCTGGAATCAAGTCCTCTCCATCCTCGTCTGCATCAAATCACAATGTATCAGCAGCTTTATTTTCCAAAACTAAGCATTCCTTCATATGCTAATGCCAGACGTGACATCAAATAATGTACAGATGTGTCACTAAATCCACACATAGCATACAGTAAAAGCTGTAGTAAGCTGAAATTGGGGGTAAGCCAGAAGGCTACTTGAATAATCACTGATGTATGTTCAACTTCTTTCGCACCGTATGTAGCACCGTACATAGCTAACCGTGCTAATCATAGATGCTGGAAAACAAAGTAAACAGTATATAATATATAAGCAAAACAACACTGTTATGCTAGCGTGGTAGGAAATGGTGTGCATAAATTCACTCGTAATTCTAAAGCTGGGTTCTTGTCTGATGTATGGAATTCGGTGAATCCATTCACTTGGAACCCCTCGTGCTTAGCCGGGTGTTTTCTTTTTTTTCTTTCCAACTTTGATTTTACATTCATATTGCAAATAAACAAAATCAATTCAAGCCTGTCAGAAATTATTTTCAGCCTTCCACCTCTGTTTTATGGTGACGTTGACGCCGGTTAAACTGTACCTAGTGATGTAATTTTGCATTACACTGTAAAAATGTACTCGTAAATAGTTATTTGAATATATTAGATGTTAATTTCGTGTAAATATCATTCAAATGTAGCCCTTAAGTATTATTTTATTTGCATTATTCCAGACATCCCCATAACTGAAAAGGTCCTGTTAATTAGTCTGATTTTGAGAGGATCTACTACTAAATAAGAATTGAGATATCACGACCAACTACCTGCTTTAAATAAATATTTCACGTGTTTAATAAGTTCAGCGAATAGGAAACAACTTTACCGTTCAGTGTGTAATCGTCAATTTCATTAATCACACTGTTCTCAGGGGAGACGACCGTTTTGGCTGAAGGGGAGCCAACAACGCACACTCCGGTGTTATCAATGTCTCCCAGTCTCTGCACGGACAACAGCAGCTCCCGGCTCAAGCCACTGAACAGCGCGAGCAGCACGTCCACCAGGCCTCCCAGTGTCACGTCGCCTGGGGAGGAAGCGGCGGCGTCGTCCCAGCGCGGCGTCCCAGCGTCGTGGGGCTCGGCGCCCTGCAGGGCCTTCACCACCTGCCGCAGCACGGCGTAGAAGCCGAAGGGGAGGCGGTCGCGTGCCGTGGCCAGCAGCTCGGCCCGCACGAGGCCGTCCCTGACGCAGGCGCACAGAACCCCGTAGTCCCGGATGCCCAGCTCCAAGTCCATGGCCCGGGCCACCTCTGCGTTCACGCCCTGCGCCTCTAGCCACGCCGGGAAGTCCCCGCTTGGCTCAAGCAGTGGGGAGGCCACTGCACACGCCATCCTGATGGGACATGGTTAATATTCAGGCTTTATCTAAGAATGTTTTTAAAACTGACATTTATGTATCTAAATTAATTTTACAAAATGTATATTTCCTCTGCCTAAAAATAAAAAAAATTCAATCAATTTCTCAGTTCTGGTATTGTTCCTTCAAACTTCTAAACTTGCAGCTGTCACTCCCCTCATGAAAAAGACAGGCCTCGACTCTGAGGTTCCAAATAACTATCGCTCAATCTCCAATCCACCCATCCTATCCAAGGTCCTCGAACACGTGGTTGCCTTGCAGTGAAACCAACATCTGTACTCTCATGACTTGCTCAGCACTCCCAGGTTTCTAGGTTTGTGTTCTTTTGGCGATCAGGCTTTTGTTAGCGTGGCACCCCAAGCTATGGAACGCTTTTCCACTTGAAATCAGGGCAATCAGAGTCGGTAGATAGATTGAAGTCTGCTTTGAAAACCCCATCTCTTTAAAGTGGCCTTCCCTCTCTCGTCTGGTCGGTTGCCCCTTGTTGTATGTGTCGGGTTATGAAATTTTGATGAAAATAATAAAAATTAATAATTTTCCGAAAAATGCGCAAATCACATTAATTATGTTAATGTGTGTATTAATATGCATAAATTATGATGGTGTGAGTAATTGTATGCATAAATTATGATAATCGCGGAGATAATCGTAGTAATTTATGCGGATGCTTGCGATGATGTTAATGTGAGCAGTTGTGATAATTAGGCTCAGCTTCGTTTATCCAGAGTTATATCAATCAGGATAACACGATTATCATCGATTAAACGTTTACCGATTATCTTAGTGTGTTTATATTATTTTAAGGTCACCAGTGTCAGATCTCATCACAGGCAACAGCTCTTATGAATAAGATAGTTTTGCATGGACTTGGAAAGAAGCACTCGAACAGTTGGTGTTAAGCAATTTTATTCTAACAAGCATGTGACATTCTATCATGCAGGTCAAACATGCGTCAATAATTCATGAATAACCAAACTCTTATGCATTTGCGATACTATGCATTCGATTAATATGAATAACTAAAATCCTTATGCAATTACGAGGTTATGCAATTACCTAATATGAATGACTAAACATTTTTTATTCATTGGCGAAAGTATGCAGTTAACGAAAATGAATGACTAAAACATTTCTTATTCATGTAACTCGACGGCAGCAACTGCTTTGCACGATCAGTTGATATTGAACGCACCACCTCGAAATGGCAACCCTTTCTGAAACGCAATGACAATTTTTCTTATTCGTGTGCGTGCTGTGTGTGCGTTGTCCCCTCGTAATATGAATTGTGTCGTTAGCTTGTGTGGTGTAGGAGGATACAACCAGCGGCCAGAAGTTTTCTCTGGCTTGGGCGTGGCCGCTGCGAGCGCTTGCTGCTCCCTCGCTCAGCGTGTCGCTCGGCTTGTGCGCTCTCTCTCTCTCTCTACCGCTGGATGACGAGTTGGCACGATGCTGTCCTTGAAGATGCTCGGTCGCTCGTGTCGCTCGGTGGCGCTGGGTGTCGCTCGTTGGCGCACAGTGGCGCACGGTGGCGCACGGTGGCGCACGGTGGCGCACGGTGGCGCACGGTGGCGCTCGGTGGCGCAGCTCTGCTGGCGCTGGGTGGCGCAGCTCTGCTGGCGCTGGGTGGCGCTCGCTTGGCGATCTCCGCCTTTCCTGCGGGTTGTTCGCTGGTCGTCACTCTGACGAGGAGCGATGCTTCGTTCGTGGCAGGGTGGACGTTGGCGTCTTTGTTGGCTTCACTCGCAGCTCGGCGACTCAGGGTAGCGATTCTTCTCAGTTGGTGCAGACCTCGGCTTGTAGCGGAACGTTGCTAACCCGCGAACCTCGTCATTCTGGATGACGAAAAACTTCTTGACGATCTGTGGTGGAGTCGAAGCCCTGGCGACGAGATGGGGCTCAGAGCCCTGGCGATCTGTGGTGGGGGCCAGGGCCCCTGACGATCTGTGTTGAATGGATCTTCCTTCGACTTATATGGGAAAATTCCACTCAGTTTCCCGAGTTGTTCAAAGTCTGTCATAAAACCTTCCTGTGTTCGTGTGTGTGTCCGTCCGTGTGTTTATTAGCTTTGAAGACACAGCTGTGTGTCGTTCTGGAAGAGGGGGGGGGGGTGCCTCGTGACGGCGCCACCGAAGTTATCCATTAGCCAGACCGATTATTCGCGTTCGCATTGAGTTATATATAAAAAGGTATTCGAATCCATGTTTTTGTTACTGAATAATATTTGTCGCGAAAACCTACGCGTTAAGCGAGCTTAATTATTCCCTCCCCTGCTCGGGGATCATATCTTTTGTCTCACACAGCTTAAGTTGTTTTGGTTTGGAAGTTGAAATGCGACTTATTTCCATTATGCCCCAGTTATGCCGAAACCGTGTTCCCGATGTTTCATCGTGACCCGATCTCTCATGGAAATGTTATTTCCTTGCGTGTGCAATTTTTGCTGTCCGTGTTGTGGGAAGACAAAGACGGTTGTTTCCACGGTGGAAGCACCCGGCGCATGCGCTTATTTATTTATTTCTGAGAGCGTGTTAATTTCCTTTGAGCCATTGCCCCCTTTATGGGTGTCATTTCCTCGCTTTTGTGCCTGCGTGTGGAGATCCTCTCGGAAAGACAAAGACGGTCGTGTTGCTCGCTTCCCATGGGTGTTGTGTTTGGTTAATTTTGAGAGCCTTATCCGCCCTTGATTCCTCTTCTTCTTTAATTCCGTACTTATTATTTGACTTCGTGATTATTTAATTTGGTATCCCGTCTAGGAATTTTGTTTTGGGGTGACTCAAGTCATAATTATTCTTTGGTGCTTCGGCCCGGCCGCGTAGAAATTATTTAAGGTAAGTAATGTCCGTATTTAATTAACAATTGATGAATCGCGACTCTGGTGTAGACTGTAGTCTGTTTTCCAATTGGAGTAAGGATGGATACTGTTTGCTTACTCTTCATGGCTAAGTTGGTAATTGTTTATCTAACATGGTTCAAAACCCGTCTGTGTTTTTTTTTCGTCAATGTTGTTTCCTTTGTTAAGAATATAATTATATATTCCTCCGTGGTGCCCGGCCCTGCAAGGTTTTTTTCGAGAGGGTGTCATTCCAACCCCCCGCCTGCCATTCCCCCCTCCCTTGTTCCTCCTGTGTGAAATTCGGGGAGTTTTATGACCTTGATTGCCCCCTTTAGTCTTTTTGAAAGGCGAGGAATGTGCATCTGTGGAGGTGTGGGGGCGTGTTCGTTCCACGTTGCCCCGTGTCTATTAAAAACGATATTATATCTGTTGGCAGAATAATTCTTAAAAATAATATTAAAAAAATTAAAAAGGGGTACATACACAACACCCTGCTTCTGTTTTTGGTTCCTGCATTCCATGTAATGCGCATTGGGATCCGAGGATGGAATGGCACAATAATACATTTGAATAATTATAACCATCATCATCTTATCTCTGCCAGTCTTTGTTTTAATATCCTAAGTCTCGCAGTCATACGACGCTGTACTGAACATGCGTGTTACTATAAACAACACTTACCTGAAGGAGCCTCAAAGAACGAATGCCGTTTGCACCTGAAGGGTTTCAAATTCCGGAAAAGAGGGAGATGACAAACTATGAGGGGCCGTCCATAAATGACGTCACGCACCTAGGGGAGGTGGGGGTCAGACATTTGTGACGATGTGTGACGATGGGGTCGGGGGGGGGGTTGAGAAATGTGACGTCACATCAAAATGCACAACTATAGACAACACGTTCTACTCAATTAAATAGACTTTTTAATAAATGTTGCATCCTACAACATCAGAGTGCAGCGCCACATTAAATACGCACTACAATGACAATAGTTGAAAGCGATTTGAAGCATGTTTTATTTGGGGGGGGGGGGGCAGAGCTTTGTGACGTCATATTTGAGGGAGGGTCTGACTTTTTGTGACGAAGAGGGGGGGTCAAAAATCGTCCAAAATCGAGTGACGTCATTTATGGACAGCCTCTTAACACCTCATTGAGATCAATCGCCGACGAGCACATTGCGGGTTATGTTTACCCAGGTCGTGTAGCTGATGATGACGATGCTCTGCTTGCTGTTGTCGTTGATATCGATGTTGCTGATGGTGACACCGATGATGCTGTTGTTGTAGTTGACGATGTTGCCGTAGATGATGATGCAGTTGATGGTGCTGTAGCAGATAATGCTGTTGTAGTTGATGTTGCTGTAGTTGATGGTGCCGTAGTAGATAATGGTGTTGTAGTTGATGGTGCTGTAGTTGATGTTGCTGTAGTTGATGGTGCTGTAGCAGATAATGCTGTTGTAGTTGATGATGTTGTAGTTGATGGTGCTGTAGTTGATGGTGCTGTAGCTGATGGTGTTGTAGTTGACGATGTTGCCCTAGATGATGATGCAGTTGATGGTGCTGTAGCAGATAATGCTGTTGTAGTTGATGATGTTGTAGTTGATGATGCTGTAGATGATGATGTTGTAGTTGATGATATTGTAGTTGATGGTGCTGTAGATGATGATATTGTAGTTGATGGTGCTGTAGATGATGATGTTGTAGTTGATGATGTTGTAGTTGATGGTGCTGTAGATGATGATGTTGTAGTTGATGGTGCTGTAGATGATGATGTTGTAGTTGATGATGTTGTAGTTGATGGTGCTGTAGTTGATGATGTTGTAGTTGATGGTGCTGTAGATGATGATGTTGTAGTTGATGATCTTGTAGTTGATGGTGCTGTAGATGATTATGTTGTAGTTGATGGTGCTGTAGATGATGATGTTGTAGTTGATGATGTTGTAGTTGATGTTGTAGTTGACGATGCTGTAGTTGATGATGTTGTAGATGATGATGTTGTAGTTGATGATGTTGTAGTTGATGGTGCTGTAGTTGATGGTGCTGTAGATGATGATGTTGTAGTTGATGATGTTGTATTTGATGGTGCTGTAGCTGATGGTGTTGTAGTTGACGATGTTGCCGTAGATGATGATGCAGCTGATGGTGCTGTAGCAGATAATGCTGCTGTAGTTGATGTTGCTGTAGTTGATGTTGTAGTTGACGATGCTGTAGTTGATGATGTTGTAGATGATGATGTTGTAGTTGATGATGTTGTAGTTGATGGTGCTGTAGCTGATGGTGTAGTAGTTGACGATGTTGCCGTAGATGATGATGCAGCTGATGGTGCTGTAGCAGATAATGCTGTTGTAGTTGATGTTGCTGTAGTTGATGTTGTAGTTGATGATGATGTAGATGATGATGTTGTAGTTGATGGAGCTGTAGATGATGTTGTAGTTGATGATGTTGTAGTTGATGTTGCTGTAGCTGATGATGATACTGATGATGCTGTAGTTGATGTTGCTGTAGCTGATGATGATACTGATGATCTTGTAGTTGATGGTGCTGGAAATGATGTTGTAGTTGCTGTACCTGATGATGATGATGTTGCAGTTGATGGTGCTGTCGCTGCTGATGATGATGATGTTGTTACCGGTGGCGCTCGTACAGCAGTGCACTGTCCCTTTAAAGCTAGGGACCGCGGAGATTTGCCCAAAACCAGAGCCCGCTGCAGTTTGATCAAACCAACCCAGAATGTGCCAGATCTCAAAAGCTAAGCAGGTGTTCAGCCTGGATAGTAATTGGATGGGCGATCACAGTACATAAAATTGGTGATCTGATCCCATCTGTGAAGGATGTGATCCCTGACATGCAATACCCCGGCGTCTACAAACTACATAAAATTCGTGATCTGATTCCATCTGTGAAGGATGTGATCCCTGACATGTAATACCCCAGCGTCTACAAACTAAGCTGTGTCTGCGGCAGTAGTTACATTGGGGAAACTAAGCGACATGTCTCGGACCGTGTTCGTGAACATGAGGCAGATCTGAAATACGGTAGAACCAATACCTCGGCCGTGGCTGATCATTGGTTTAATGCGGTGGGCTCACACGAAATTGATTTCTCTAAGACGAAGGTACTTTGCAAACCCACTGGCTATCAACAAAGATTCGTTCTTGAAGCCATCCATATATACAGACACAATTTCAACTGAGAAGATGGGTACACACTTAGCAATCATTGGAAGGACGTTATAAACCAGTTTAAGTCATAACTGGCTGTGATGTTCCCATCCTGCCACCTTCCGATGTTAGTTGTTTTATTTGGCTCTCCGATTTGACATTAACAGGTTACATTTCTTACACTTACACAGCCACCTTCGCGCGCCGTACCTCGACGTGGCGGTGGCTCTGCGATCTGCCATTAACATGCTAATCTCTCTCATTAACATTGCCACCTCAGCGCGCTCGCCGTGGAAGCCGCTCACCAATCTTACATTAACATGCTAATTGTTACCTGGCAGCCCTTTAATTGGTGGAAACCCACCGTCAATCGTGGTCGCTGCCCACCACTTACATTAACATTAGCTGCCCCACCCATGCTGCTGACATTTGGGCTACGCCCATTTTAAACCTTTATAAACAGTTTGCCTTTAGAAGCTAACCCCCTTTTCCTGATGATGAACGCTTGTGTTGCGATCGAAACGTCGTAGTTTTTTGTTATTTTCTTTGAACCTATCTATGTGACTTTACCAAAAGACCCAAATAATGTTTTTTAATTAATTTGTTATTGCAACTATTTCAAATATATAATTATTGTGATCTTAAAATGAATATGTACATATGCATATAAATTTGTTCAAGATTAACATTATTACAATTAGGTAAAAAAAACTTTGTTTTTCAATGCAGACACTTATGTGCACTCAAAAGTAGAAGATACATTATTTTGACCCCAACATTTTTTTAATTTGACATTCTCAATAAACGTGGGTGGTCCCCTTTCGATGTTTAATTTTCTTTATGCAAGCCACCCACTTTTATTCAGCACATCTAATTTGATTGTGTGGTCAAATTAATTTATGATCTACTTTTGAGTGCAAATAAAACGTTTTTTTACCTTAACATTTTTTTTGACATGAAAAACAGACGGATATATTAAGATATGCTTTATGCCAAGGCGTGTCTTTGCACAAAAATGCATTTTGCAGAACTAAACGTTTATTCCTCAAAGGTGCGTGCACCTTGATCTTGTTGATTTGTATTATGGTTGTCGCGTTATGTTTACCAGTTCCATTGACACCACTCACACCCAATCACACATCATGTGCTGATGAGACAGTTATGTCGATAACGATCCCGAGTATTATTGCATGTCTTGCAATCAATGTTGCTGAAATTATACACTCTGAAAAGGCTGATCTGACGGGGGGGGAGGGTGTATTTTATTTATTTATTTATGTGAAGATCATACGGATACATAAACGAGACATACTATTGCAATATGGCACGGTAGAATTAGTGACATTTAAATCGATTGTGCGTGCATGAACCTAATCTCACCAATCGCAGGCAATGCCACACGATAACCAATCAATGCAAAGTGTATATTCCGTAGTCGCTGCACGTTAAATCGCATCGATTACAGTACAATGGAATACGAGCGTAGATTTTCAGTGTGGGATTCAGCATGGAGTCGAGCATGGTATTGGAACTATTATTTATATTCCTGTTCCGCAACTCCCAAGGTGGGCAAGCAGACGCCCAGGAAAATCTCATTTGGGGGCGACACACCTACATGACATAATAATTTAGGCCTCCATATTCACCGATTCATTCTGTTGCTTTCCAGAGCAACGCTCGGCTTCACCAATAATAGGCAAGGCGTGGTGGTGCTCTACCGTCATGGGCTATGGGGAAAAAAAAACACTGGCTACACATTAAATGTCTGCACGGAAAAGCATTGAAGAACTGTCGTTTCTTTAAAAGGACCGGTAGCATGCAATTTGTGTGGAGATTGATCTTGGTGTGACAGTAAATGTTTGATGTTTACCGGTGGCATGAACACGTGCAAGTCTTGTACAAAATTCCACAACCAAAAGGGGTTATTATTGGGTGTAATGCTTTTATTTAAACACAACTGCATAGTTAGTATTCCTTACACATCACCATGCAAACTTTATACAGGAACACATTTCATCATTAAAACCTATAATTCAATGTGGGTGCCCCAAGTGAGTTTTTAAATGATAATTATGCGAGGCGGCTGGGTAGTTGAGCTGGCTGCACGTCGTTCGTGGGTTCAAATCCAGGTTTTTATCCACTCATGATTAAATCGGGTTCCCAAGTGTCGCGAGTTGGGGGTCTCAGTCTGGTCACCAATAACTGCAGGCAAAAAAAATCAATCATCAAATTGTGTTCTGCACTTAAATTGGCTAAATTAAAATTTGCTTTTGACTGTCAGTGGAAATATGAAAGGGAAAGTGCTCCCTACCCTCTACTGTGTGGACCATCGGTCACAGGAAGGGATTTTATCTGCTTAAACTTGGCAATCTCTGGCACAAAGGTTTCTACTTGTATGCTTCGCGCAAAGCAACCGTCGCATTTCTTGCGCCGGTAATTGTTTTGCTCAAGGCCTGTGCGTGCGCTGGTGAGCTTTTAAGTGATGACTCCGCGAGAAACAGCTGTTGCAAATATCACACTGGTACGGCCTCTCTCCCGTGTGCACGCGGACGTGCGACTTCAAGCTCCCGCTGCAGACGAAGCTCTGGTTGCAGAACCTGCACCGGTACGGCTTCTCCCCCGTGTGCGTGCGCATGTGGACCTTCAGATTGCAAGACTGCGCAAAGGACCGGTTGCACATCTTGCAGTGGTACGGCTTCTCTCCCGTGTGTATGCGATGGTGGTACTTCAGAAGCGAGACCCAAGCAAAGCTCTTCTTGCACACCGTGCACTGGTATGGCTTATCCACCGACTTAGCAGTCACATTCAATTTTGGCGAACGGGAAGTCGCACCCATTAACATGTAAAGCTGGTTGTCTGATGCATCGGGCTCATCAGCAGCAGGAACTTGCCCATCGATTGGAAAATCCTCTATACCATTCGGGCATTCTTGTTGCCCGATGACGTGTCGAGTCTTTAGGGGATTGGACATAAACAATTCACCCGGGGACATGTCTTGCATCTCTTCTGCTTTAAAGTTTATTTGCATTTTACCTCCAGTCCTCTGATGCGGATTCTGATGCTGCAGCTGTGAACATGAACCAACGTTGTCACCGTTTGAAGAAACCACATCTTGTATGATGAACCCTGAATCCTCTTCAATGCCACAAGCACCTTTGATGGGAGAAAACCATAAACATGCGTCATTAACCCTTTGCTGTTCCGGTGATGTACTGAATAAAAACTGATGGCGTACGTGGGCGTCGTCAAAAAAAGTGGGCTTAGGCAGTACACTCCGCTAAAGCGGATAAGGGCCATTGGTCGAGACTAAAAAGAGCGGCAGCCAAAGGAGGGAGCACGTCCGAGATGACGTCCACCATGGAGATGCAGCAATTAAATAATCTCGTGTGCAAAAGCCTTCATCCAGAAGTGGATTGATCATGGCTAATGATGATGAACTACAAACATACCTATATGACTTTAAATATTTCCGTGATATTTAAGTGAAGGGAAAAATGTAAAACTTGGGCTTCGATTAGCATGGTTGGCTAAGTACGGTGGCGGAAGAATTTCAACATACAGGTAGTCCTCTTACGATGGAGATGCGTTACGATGACCCCAACGTAAGTCAAAAATATCGTAAGTCGAAGATGGCCTAGCCTACCCAGGAGTCTTAAAGAATGGTGATAATCTAGCAAAACAGAGCAATTTACAGTACCGTATAAACTATATACTGTATGTATTTATTAATTACAATACTGTATTGCACAGTAAAATGTAAAGTAAAAAAAACAAGGTAAATTCTGAGCCTACCTATATGAACTGCAATTTAATTAGAACATTTTTTCAGGAAACAATCTGCATCACACAAGGCGGGAGATGCGTACATCCCGGCAGCGTCCCAATGTACAGTATCGTACCTCGTACGCTGCTGCGTTTGCCTGCCGCGCGAAATTTGAAATATTTAACAATTTTGTCGTATCGTTATCGCCATCGCAAGATCGAAATATCGTAAGTCGGACCATCGTAACTCGGGGACTATCTGTATATACACACAGAATTTGGCTTTACCTTCAAGGGCCTCCAATTTTATTGAAGACGATGCGTCCACAGCGTCCGCAGCGTCCGCGCCTCCCATGTCTGAAATTAAGTTTTCTCCATCCTCGTCTGCATAAAATCACAATGCACCAGGAGCTTAATTTCCCAAAAATAAGCATTTCTTTACATATTAATGCCAGATGTGATATCAAAGAATTAAATGTACAGATGTGTTGCTAAATCCATACACCACATAGAGTAAAACCTCTCAAACCCAGACTCGAGTAACCTAGAAATTGGAGTAAGTCAAAGGCTACTTTAAATCACCACTGATAAATTAACAAAAAAATTACAAATAGAACAACTCTGACCATAACACTGTTTGTGCACTAATTAAGTTAGTTTAGTAGGAAATGGTGTGCATATGTGCACTGGTAATTTTAAAGCTGAGTAATTGTCTATGCTAGGTGTACTCTTGCTTTTTGAACTTTAAAAGTACATTTTGTAAATAAACAAAATGTAAAGCCTGTCATAAAATATCTTCAGCCTTCCCCATCCAGTGCACCACCTCCTTCCACCTCTGCCACGCAGTGATGAGAATTAAACTGTACGTAGAATTTTTTGTATTATGAAACTGTAAAAGGTAATTGTAAATATAGTTATTATGTGGGTCTTTCGGTGAAGCGACGTAGAGAGAAAAAATAAAAATATCACGACGTTTCGATCACAACACAAGCAATCATCATCAGGTGAAAAAATAGTGAGAGTTGCTTAGGCAGGATGTTCTAAAAATTTGAGATGGGTGTAGCCCAAGGGTCATAAGTGAAGTGGGTGGGGCTAGTGAAGACATTTGCATGTAAATTTAAGATCGGAGAGCTGAGCTACCTCCACGACAATGAAGCTGCGGAGATGGCCATTTTAATTTATATAAGCGAAGTGGGCGGAGCTAGTGATAAAATGTGCATGTAAATGTAAGATCGGAGTGCTGAGCTACCTCCACGACGACAAAGCTGCAGAGGTGGCCATTGTATTGTGAGAGCTTAGCATGTCAATGTAAGATCGTAGAGCCACTGCCACATCAAGGAAAACGAGCAACGGTGGCTGTTAGTGAGACATTTAACCTGTTAATGTAACACCAGAGTCGAAAATAACTACTACACATCACAGCCAGTTATGACTTTACCTGGTTAATAACGCCCTTCCAATGATTACTCAGTTTGTACCCATCTCCTCGGTTGAGCAATCATTGGAAGGACGTTATTAATCAAGTTCAGTCATAACTGGCTGTGGTGTTTCATTAATAGGTTAAATGTATTTACATTAACAGGTTAAAATGTCTCACTAACACAGCCACCTTTGCTCTTTTTCCTTGATGTGGCGGTGGCTCTACGATCTTACATTGACATGCTAATCTTTCACAATACAATGGCGACCTCCGCAGCTTCGTCGTCGTGGAAGTAGCTCAGTATTCCGATCTTACATTTACATGCAAATTTCATCACTAGCCCCGCCCACTTCGCTTATGACCCTTGGGCTACACCCATCTCAAACCTTTTTCACATCCTGCCTCAGCAGCTCTCTCGCTATTTTTTCACCTGTTGACGATTGTGTGTGTTGTGGTCGAAACGTCGTGATATTTTAATTATTTTTTCTATTTACGTAGTTTTACCGAAAGACGCAAAGAATATGATTTCCTGCAGTCACGAAAGCTTTAAGTCAAGATTCATGAAGTTATTGTTATTTCAATATATTCAATGTTAATTGATTGTAGTAGTTAAAATTAAGCCATGTATTATTTTGTTTGTAGTTTGCCAGATATCCGCTGTAACTAAAAAGGTTATTTCCCAAAATAGTCTGGTTTTGAGAGGATCTAATTACCGTTTGTTGTGTAATCATTAATTTCATTCATCGCAATGTTCTCAGGATGGCCAACCCAAGTGGCTGAAGGCGAGCCAGCAGGACACGTTCTCTTGTTATCAATGTTTCCCATCCTCCGTACAGACAACAGCAGCTCCCGACTCAAGCCGCTGAACAGCGCGAGCAGCACGTCCACCAGGCCTCCCAGCGTCACATCGCCAGGGGAGGAAGCGGCGGCGTCGTCCCAGCACGGCGTCCCAGCGTCGTGGGGCTCAGCATCTTGCAGGGCTTTCACCACCTGCCGCAGCACGGCGTAGAAGCCAAAGGGCAGGCGGTCGCGCGCCGTGGCCAGTAGCTCGGCCCGCACGAGGCCGTCTCCGACGCAGGCACACAGGACCCCGTAGTCCCGGATGCCCAGCTCCGAGTCCATGGCCCGGGCCACCTCCGCGTTCACGCCCTGCGTCTCCAGCCATGTCGGGAAGTCCCCGCTTTGCTCCAGCAGCGGGGAGGCCACTTCGCACGCCATCTGGGACACCAACGTTTATTCAAAGGGATTCCTTACTCAAGTGAGCAATCGACGGAATTCATTTCCTCTGGCAACAAATAGGCGAAGGTGTAAATCCACATTCAAATGGCAGGGGCTGAAAAATGACATTCTAACCAGTAGATATCATTTAAGTGTCTGAAACTAATGTCCATGCAAATGCAGGGCAAGAATATCAGTCCACTTTCTGTAACTTCTAAACCCTAACTTGAACTTCGAATCCTAAGCTCTAACTCTAAGCTTTTAATTCCTAATCCTAACCCGTTACTTAAACCTTAACTCTTTACTCTAAACCACGACATCAAACCCCCTAATCTTACAAAAAATACTGGGTACTTGTCTGGAATTTGGTGCTATTGTGCTAATCTTATGCAACAACCGAAGCAACATCTCCCTGCATATTTCAATGACTGAATTGGAGAGGACCACTTGCTACCTAAGGACTGTGATTGGACAAAAAAACATCTGGTCTATACTGCAATTGAATAAAACCTCTAGGGCAGGGGTCCCCAATCCCGGGGCCGTGGATTGGTACCGGTCCGTGGCCTGTTAGGAACTGGGCCGCACAGCAGGAAGTGAGCGGTGAGTCCGCGCGTGGCCCGCTCATTATTTTATTTACCACTTCCGTCCGCACCTCTTTCCCGTACTTGTCTCGGTCACAGTTTTGGTAAGCCCACAAGCTAACCTTAGCCAAAATGAGTAAAAAACAAACGTCGCTGGAGAGTTTCTTTGAAAATGGGGAAAGACCCAATGATGAACCCCCCCGCCGGTCCGTGAAAAAATTGTTTTCCACTAAACCAGTCCCTGGTGCCAAAAAGGTTGGGGACAACTGCTCTAGGGG
The DNA here is from genome assembly GCF_964198595.1 of Lampetra fluviatilis. Lineage (NCBI taxonomy): Eukaryota > Metazoa > Chordata > Hyperoartia > Petromyzontiformes > Petromyzontidae > Lampetra > Lampetra fluviatilis. The sequence goes on from NC_136277.1 coordinate 13,776,325, forward strand.
ACATTTATTACTCCTTACGTTAATAAACTGGCCTCAGGGTAGCCACTTATGAGATACAATAAACCGGGACAGAATATATCACAATACCAGAAGAGAGAACTGCATGTAAATGTATTATCTTGAGTAGTACACTTTGCAAATTACAAAGACTGAGACCCTACACTAGGAGGCCGATCCTGGAAAACCAGGATAGGTGGCAACCCTTCCTTTTCCTGGTGGCATTGAGGTCAGAGCATGCAGCTCCCAAGAGGAGCGTTTTGAGTGTAAATCCGTGTTGAGTAGGCCTAACGTCGTTCCGAATTGGATCAAACAAGTACAGTGCCACTTTGTGAGAAAGCTACAGTTGTCTGGGCTGTGGAAGGATCCTGTCATGGTAATGTGGAATTTCCAACACTGGCTAGGGACCGCCAATGGCGATGAGCACTGCCCCCATTGCGTTGTTTGAGCAGAGGCAATTTGACGTTTACACAAGTCCTTTTCATACTCACGTAGGTATAAAATAAATAAAATCACGACGTTTCGGGCGCAACACAAGCGTCCGTCATCAGGTGGGACAACCACAGCAAGAAACATTTGCTGAAGTGGGCAAAAGGGCTGCCGTAACAAGAGGCTAGATCCACTGCTGGATAAAGACATAGACGTTGGAGCATAGTGAAGTACAAGTGGTTTTGCTAGTGCCCTGACCACATGGCCACCCATCCGAGCACGATCCTAAACTAAACTACCGGAGAAAGTTTTTTATTTTACCGGGTAAAGCCCACTTAGCGAAATAGCTCGTTTGAGAAGCGACCTAGCCACAAATTATAGCTTAATGAAGTCCCTTATCATCACGTGGAAATTTATAGCAGCCAAATACGGTACTATAAACGCTTGTTGATTCTAAATGTGGAGGGGAGAACCCGGAGAAAAATCCCAAAAAATATATAGGAGCAGGTGTCAGGGGGTCGGGAACGAAACCACGACCTCCTGTATACCAGGCGAGGTAGTTAACATCTCCTAGCCACCGTGATGATGTGTGAGAGGCACCGCAAACTCCAAATATACAGTAGGTGTCAGGGTCAGGATGGAACCCACGACATCCTGCATACCAGGCGAGGTAGTTAACATATCCTAGCCACCGTGATGATGATGAGAGACACGCAAACCCCAACATATACAGCAGCAGGCATTGTCAAGAGACACGCAAACCCCAAGATATACAGCAGCAGGCATTGTCAGTCGGAATCGAACCCACGAACTCCTGTATACCAGGCGACGTAGTTAACATCTCCCAGCCACCGTGATGATGATAGAAACACGCAAACTTCAAATACACGGCAGGCGTCAGGGTCGGTATCGAACCCACGACCTCCTGTACACCAGGCGAGGTGGTTAACATCTCCCAGCCACCGTGATGATGATAGAGGCACGCAAACTACAAATATACGGCAGGCGTCATGGTCGGGATCGAACCCACGACCTCCTGTAGACCAGGCGAGGTAGTTAACATCTCGCTATCAGGGTACCCGGTGGTTTCGTCACAGGCTGCACATTTAGACACCTTGCAACGTAACAATATAAACATTATAAATGCCGGCAGCCCGAGTTTGATTCCAGGGCACGGCTCAGTCAGTGGCGATCGATATTAGAACCCCAATCACGTGGGCCCTGCCTTTGCACCAAACCCACGCATTGACCAGCGTGGTGAAGTATGGGCAAACACCCCCCCCCTCCCCCAACCACCATGGTGACCAACATTCATCAGTAGATTGCGACAGCCAGCACGGAATAATTATTGTTGCGACATTAATTCGCAATTCAAGTCCATCATGTTGACGTCTACCAACTGTGCTGCAATGCGTAGTCGGAATGAAAAAGAACGTAAGCATCGCGAACAAACACGACATCAGCTTGTATAATGAGTGTATAGCGACACTTATAATACCCGTCGTTATTTAACGATAATTATTATTATTTTGCACAAATAATGAAATCCGAGTTACTTTGTCGTCGAAGATTGGTGATGGGTGGGTGCCCGGAGCGCGGACGTTGACCGCTGTGTCGCCACCAGCTGATTCAACGCCTTAAGGGACCGTAGCGATTTACCGTCGAAAAAAGAAAATTACAAAAAAGCAAGCCGGCAAAACCACTCTATTGTGTGAGCAAGCTCAGTTGGTATGCGAATACTGTAGATTATCTACCATCGTTGTGATATATCGATAATCCATGCAAATTGATCTCATGAAAATTATTATGTAGACAGTTTGAGCCATTTACATGTCGAATAACATACGCATTCTTAATTTTTTTTATATTACACTATTAAAATGAAATGTCAAATAATTATTAATAAACTCCTTTAAAATAGTTTTTTTTAAACAACGGTTGTATTAACAACTTCGTTTAACTCACGGTCGAGAGTACGTCAATGGTGCCTGCTTTTTGTGCGAGCCGATTCCACCGTTTAGGGACTGCGGCGTTTTTAACCTACACAAAAAATATAAATAATAAGGCGTCCACACAAAATGTAAATTGCTTTAAAGTAGCGAATTACAGTAATTGATTACTTGATGCCGATTTTGATACAGGCATGCATTGTCACCGGATCTGAGTACGTGTGCAACATGTGGAATTGATTGGACAACGGGAAGTGGACGAAATGTTTAGTACAAGATTTGACCACGACAAACAGAGGAATCAAGTTAAGTAAACCCGTTGAAAAAGAGTCTGCAAAGTGGACCTCAAAATAATAAATAAACTAAACAAAGCTCACATACACCACGCTTGCTAAACAACTGAGAATATATTTTGTGGGGAAACAACTGGAATGCATTCCATGATCAGAGAGAGAGAGTGAGCTCTGATTTATGTAGCCGCGATGGATCGTCTCGGGATGGTGGAAATTCACCACCAAATCAGATTCTGAAACTATCCGAAACACCTGCCTAAACGCTCTTGACAATTAGCTCCGGTTACGATGCCCTCTCTGCGCTAACAGGTCGTTCAGTGGGGGGAAAAGAAGCGCTCTGTAGGGCTCTGCCCATTGAACGAACCCTCTGAGAAACAGAAATTTCGGGAAACTGAGCTTACTCATGAAGAGCAGCATTGCAATGTGCCCGGATAACCTTTGTTTGAATCAGCATGCATTTACCTGCTGTGACTGTATGGCTCAGAAGCACAGGTCATCATTGAAGAAAATTGAATTAAAAAAACTGATGTGAAAAGCATGGGTGGGATGCGTGCTTTGAATTCCGCTGGCAAAACAAGAGACACGTGGATGACAGAAGATACGCAGGTTAATGCCATCAAACTGTTTCTAGACAAGTGGGCTTGGGCAGTACACGTCATCACTGTAATGGGAGTAGTAGCCAATGAATGGAACTAATCCGAAAAAAAACCCTATCGATCAATAAAACCAAGTGATGAAATCGGTTCTTGTGCCGGTGTGATGACCAATGAGAGCAGGTTATGAAAGAGGCTGCAATTTTGATTCAGTGGGGACAGGAGGAGGGGGGGCAATTATTGGGCCAGGAAATAGGAAAGATAACCCATTTAAAGATCACAACTGCGGAAAAAGAGCAAGGCAGTGATGAGAGAGCCATTATTAAACTGTTCATTTTTATCTTGATTTGAAGCTTTCGTGACTGCAGGAATCCATACTCTTTGGTTATTTCGGTAAAGTCACGTCGGTGTAAAATAAAACAATAAATCACGTTTCGGGTGAAACACAAGCGTCCGTCATCAGGTGGGAAAGCATGGTCTGCTGCTGAGGCAGACTGTTTTAAAAAGGTTTGAAATGGGTGTAGCCCAAGGGTCATAAAGAAGTGGCCGGGGCTAGTGATGTTAATGTGAGAAATTAGCATGTAACTGTAAGATAGGAGAGCGGCCTCCTCGACGAGGGCACGGAAGTGACTATGTTAATGTGAGGGATTTAACCCCAGGTAAAGCCCACCGAGCTACATAGCTCTTTTCCAGAAGTGACCTGGCCACACATTCATTGCAGCCAAATACTCTCAAACGCATATTATTACATGCGGAGGGAAAACCTGGAGGACCCGGAGAAAAATCCAGGCGACCACGATGAGAACATGCAAACTTCAAATATATAGCAGGCGTCAGGTTCGCGATCGAACCCACGACCTCCTGCATACTCGGCAAGATATTTAACATCTCACCACCGTGGTGCCCTAAAGGTAGACAGAGCGGGCCAGGAAATTGGAAAGATAAGCCGTTTAAAGAGGCATCACAGCAGGACAGCATGAGTATGAAGACAATGAGCTTTTGAGGATGTGAACCCAAACAGGGCATTAGAGGGAACTGGCACGGTGGGAGAGAGAATGAAGGATAAAATAGTTGCACAGAAGGGATGGAGTTGGCGCTGAAGTAAAAAGGCTCGGGGGGAGAGGGGACGCCGAGGACAGATTGGTAACCATGGGAATGGAGTGCTCTTGGAGAATGCAGCACGCTGGCAAGGGACACAAAAATATACGGGACAGCAGAGGCAGTACAGCGGAGTGGCATAATATGGCTCACTTCATAAGACACGTCGCACACACCACATTTAGACAAAGATCTTTTATTGAGATTTCCGAGTACAGTCTGTGAATTGTTTATGATACAAGTGTCTATGTGGACCAGATTCGGCGACTTAAAACTGTCATTAAACAGGTGTTATAGAATTAGATCATATGATCATGAGATGGTGGCGGCTTGGGGAGGCTTTCATCCAGCAGTGGGTTGACCATGGCCGATTCCACAACAGTTGGCAGTCGGGTAGCATAAAAATAAGCCATAAAACATTCCAGATGATCTCTTTTGGTTAGAATGTGTGCAAACATAGCTGCCTGTCATTACCTTACGAAGAAACTAATGCTTGGCCTTTTAATGAGACAACCACCAGTTTTAACAATGTACTGTCATATCATTCCGTGTTAAGTGAAATAATTAAGGCACCCTTTCCTCGGGGGCTTGCTTGGTGGGACCTGGTAGGCCAGTCTGAGGCCAAACTTGAGGTCTTCACTATATTTTTTATATGGGAATGTACATGTATCACGTCTCGTTCTGGTGAATTATTTTTCTGCCATTTAATGACTGATTAAACAGCATTTGCATCGAACCAAATCGCCCAGAATCGTGGATGCTAAGCAGGCCTTGAGCCCGAATAGCGCCTGAATGTGTGAACTTCCATGTATCAAACGGGTGTCGTAGGCTGCTGCAGGGCTAAGATGTTATTCGGCACGATGTCCGAACATTTCTCTCCCAAGTGCTGGGGAGAGCTGCCTCTGCAACCTCCGTTCGTTTCCAGAGATCGCGCCGAACGACCGCGCGCGGTTAACAACCCAAAAGCAACGTCGGAGAGTAACAAACCTACCCCGGACACCGGGGGGAATAACATAAAAAAAAATAACCCACCCACTACCGCCGGCATCAGTTTGACGATGGCGGCGGCGGAGGAGGTGGCACACCCTGGGGTCTTGGGACCCCCTGCATGTGAGGGGGACCTGGCGGGGGCGGCCGGATCAGCATGGGGGGCGGCGGCGGCGGCGGAGGCACGGGTCCCGGTGGGGGTGGCCCAGGGGGCATCCCCCCGGGTGGCGGGGGCGGCGGGGGACCGCCCGTGGACGGCGGCGGCAGCGGGGGCGGCGGCGGCCCCCCCGAGGGAGGGGGCGGCGGAGGGATGCCCGACGGGGGCGGGGGAGGGGGCGGCAGCCTGTTGGACATCAGGGGGGGGCGGCGGCGGCGGCGGAGGGAGGGGCCCGGTGAGCGGGGGTGGAGGCGGGGGCCCCATACCCGGAGGGGGCATGCCCATGTGGCCCACCATCGTCCCCATCATTGGGCCCATACTCATGTTCATGGGCATCCCCATGGGAGGCATGTGCACGGGGTGGTTCATGGGAGGCGCCATGCCAGGAGGCGGGGGTCCCCGTGGGCCGGGTCTCACGGGCGGGGGGGCCAGGTGTGGGGGCTGCTGTACGGGCACCGGCTTTTCCAGCTTGTAGTGGAACTGCATGAAGAACTGTGGGGGGTGAAGGGTAGAAGGGGTGAGTAACACAGATGTCGTGTCGGGGATTCGCTAAGCTCAATGTACATTACCCCCTTGCCTGCCTAATACACAGCCAATGCAGAGTTCAACAAGAGATACAGTGCACTTTTCCGCCCATCTTTGGTGGAAGAATGTGGGACCCGTGTATGTCACATCCATAATGTGACATACACAAGTGTGTAAAATGTAAAATGCTGAGAATTAAAATTTCATGTGAACAAACTCTTGTCTTCACAATGACAAGGTTAAACCTGTTTTCTGAACGTTCTGCATTTACTCAACATCTGACAAATAAAGTGTCTGGTCCTTTACTTGCTTGGACACAACAGAGGTGCACTCATTCGTTTAATCAAGTGGCTTTTCACATGGGCATAGTGCGTCAACCAACTATGAATGTACTTGAAATAATTTGTCCACCTTTGTAGATTATATAGACACATGCTCAGTGTCGGACACTCAGATGAACATATTTTACCATCTACGATGGGATGGTGACGGTGAATTATCTTTTATCCGTGTCAAAAGTGCCAATTTATTCCATAAATAAGACATTTCTAAAACTACAGATAATTCCCTTCAAACTGACACCCCCATATACATTATTGGGATGATTTTAGGGAGCCTAATTTGTGTAATTGCCATAACACCAAGGCAGCTAACTGACTGGAGGACGGACTGATAGACTGACAAGACTGACAGATGGACTCACCTGCTTGGTCTCTTTGTTCCAATGCGTCCAGAACTTTCCCTCGCCCTTGTCGATCTCACGACTCGGCACCTGAAAGAAAGGTGAGCGGGCAAGCGAGCATCATGCACGAGCTCAAGCCATAAACCCCCCCATCATCACGCCATCACAAGCACAATTACACCGTTACCATTCGCAACATCGTCATTGCTCATGCCACCAAAATACCACCGCCACCACAACATACCCCCCCCTGGCACCATCACGACGATCATGACCACCGTCACCACTGCGCTGTCACCACAACACCACCCCCAACACCACATCACTATCGTCGCCACGCAAAGACCATCAACACAACTTACCATATCATACCACACCGCACCACCACTACATTGGATCAGTATTCAAACTGCTTTTGTGTTAGTTTGTTGTCTTTCCCCCGCACCTCCGATTAGCGCGGTTTGCTACATACAGTGCAAAAGGTCAACATACATACAGGTATGAATGTCTGCTCCTTGCACCCACACTCGTACTTGAGTACTTCAAATTTGGGCCTCTGAGGTTCTGGCTCTGTCTTTACATAGGCAGCAGCTCCTGAAAGAGAAACTCAAGACCCTCCCCCTCCGCCCCTCCGACCGCCTTCCTCTACATGCGATACCAGCCCACCTACGCGAGAGCTCTGTTTTTACTACGGCGACCACTGCCGACGTCGCAGCATCACACCTTGAAGGCAATGGTCTCGTAAGGCTCGGCAGCGAAGAGCAAGTACTGCCAGCGGCGGTCGGGCGGCTCGACGCGCTGCTCGTAGGCCGACATGAAACGGTGGCGTGGCACAACGCCGTCCACGATCTCCGGGTAGTCGATCTGTGACGGCAAAAAAAAAACCAGAAAAAAGGGCACCATCAGTGAAGGTGCCAGAGATACTGGCGGCACTGTTCTCTGCTCTACCCCCCCCCCCCACCCAGACATAGGGTAAATAATAATTACGACAAAAGTAATGTGACCTCAAATTACAATTACAATGCAATGGCACTTATTGTGAACTGCCAAATAAAAAATGGAGTTGACCCATGTCCGCTTCTAATGAAGAGCTTGCTGGGTGCAGCTTAAATATATTGGGTGGGTTCTATAATTTAGGCAATAACTCCAAGATAGTCTGAACATTACATATGGGGTGTCATTTTGAAGGTAATGTCGACACATTTTCGAATAATATTGTACTGCCCTTTGTCGATTTACTGCTGCAATTAAGGTATGTTGGTTATGGGTTGACCATACATCATGCTGGTCAGTTGCAGGTTGAAGAACGTAATTAGAAGGGTGAGGAACCCTTTTTATTGCCAAGCACCCAACATGAGTTTCAAAGACACTTAGTAAGCACCGCGTTCGCACACCTCAATCGCTTCCGTCACTGCAAGCGGCCCTTGAAGTGCCGGAAGAGATTGAGGGCGCAAAATTCAGAAACAGTGTTGCCACATCGAATACATTCCCTTCAATTACCCAATGACTTGGCCAAGAGACACAGTGACGGATGTCCTCTACAGGCCATTTGAAAATTGTCGGCCTCGTGCAGCCGTGAGGAGGATGAAGTTGTGGGAAATATCTGGGCCACGGATTACAGGTTTCCCCACCCTTGCTTTCATAGTACACGTGTGCGCTCTCTTTTAAATCAAGACTAACTGGATGGAGGGGCCCTTCCCACCTGGAAGAGCAGTGATTGCTGGTTGGATTCGGGGTCCCTTTGCTTGGTGACTGCACAGGAAGAACAAAACATGGGCAAGTCAGTATCGGTCAACTGAACGACGCATCGACTCGTTAATTACAATCAATTCTTACGCTCAAAATAAGTTGCATAAATCACGTGATGCGAATAAATTACTTACAATTTAAAAAAACTGTATGTATGCTCATGTTACATTTAGGATACAAAACTCAACAAAACTCAAGGTAGGAAAATAAGAAACAATACCAAGAAGATGGTAAATATGGATTCTTGATTATGGTAACCACTTGGACAGATGAATTTACATGCCTACTTTAAAATTGTTATCTATCCAATAAAGCCTCATTGAGAATTACAATTATAGGATTGACCACCATTGAGAAACAAATATTGTTCTGAAGTAGCAGTAGGGTTGGAATGTGCTGCTTTCCTACTGTGAGGACCAGAAGTTCACTTAAAATAAGTCTCAGATGCTGCTCTGTGACATCCGCTTTCATGGGCCGTTAAACACAAAGGGTTTCACTGCTCTGCAAGAGATGCGAACGAATTCTTTGTTGTCAGGACGCCTACATCACAATCAGGATGCAATTGTGGGGGAAAAAAAGACAGATCAGCATTCAAAGATTGCCAAACTTCTGCCTTCACCAACAAGGCAGGACACGATGGAAGAACCAGTCACAATCTGTTAATGACAGTCTCCAAACGGACCAAAGACGTCAGTGTGCGGGGAATGACCTTTGTATCCAGGGCGTCCGATCTTGACAAACTTCTTGACGTCGACTTTCACCTTCTCAGGTGCCGGCTGCACCGGAGCGTCCTTTGCCTCCTTCGCTGCTCTCCTCGCTCTGGCGGTGGGGGAGGTGAAGAGGGGGAGAGACAGAAAAAAAATACAATTCAATATCTTTGGCTTAGGAAGCCGCACCTCCGATCAGCACGGTTGGCTACGTACGGTGCGAAAGAAGTTCAACATTCATAGATACTGACCATAGACTAACACTATCAATAGACAAACACTGCCCATAGGCTAACACTGCCCATAGACTCAACGCTGCACCTCCGATCAGCACGGTTGGCTACGTACGGTGCGAAAGAAGTTCAACATACATAGATACTGACCATAGACTAACACTATCAATAGACAAACACTGCCCAAAGACTCAACGCTGCACCTCCATTCAGCTCGGTTGGCTACGTGCGGTGCGAAAGAAGTTCAACATACATAGATACTGCCCATAGACTCAATGCTTCACCTCCGATGAACACAGTTGGCTACGTACGGTGCGAAGAAAGTTCAGCATACGTACGAGGGGTTGGAACTGTGGTTTATGTGCTGTGAACTCAGCAGCCCGTGTCTAATTTCCATGTGGTCCATAAGATCAGTAGCAGGTGATATCTGAAGCAGTCCCGGGACCCCACTTCCTCTCTACTAACCCACATAAACAAGTGTGAAGTACAGTCTGTTCTCCTATAACACTTGTTTTCATAACGCGAATTGGATAGAATGGGATGAATGTATTAGGGAACACATTTTTTATAACACGAATGCGAATTGGCTATAACGTGATTGAGCGAACAGAACTACGTCACGCGAGTAGGAATAAGCGGTTGTACGGCTGCCTCGGCATAGCATTACACAAGGCGGGATGCTGCTGGATGCTTCCAAATGCTATGCACGCATCTCAGCCTTTGTTCAGCCTGCATACGCATCTCACGTGCTATCGCGGACTGTGCTTTACCCTATATTATATAGAATTCATTATAACGCGGTGTTCTTCAGGAACACAACTATCATGTTATAGAACAGGGGTGGGGAACGTCCGGTCCGCGGGCCGTATGAGGCCCGCAAAATCATTTGGTGTGGCCCTGCCAAGGCAACCGCAGGCAGGACTCGAAATTCAATCAATCTAGGAGCAAACCTGGAAAAGCAGTTGCGAGTAGCAACATCATCAATACCAGCTAACATCACACGCCTCACCAAAGAGAAGCAGTTCCAGCCATCACATTAGGGGTGAGTTAATAAAATGTTTGCCCAAATATAACGGGCTAATTTTTAAGTTGATAATTTTGTATGGCCCGCGAACGATGTTATAAATATCCAAATCGCCCTTGGCAGAAAAAAGGTTCCCCACCCCTGTTATAGAAGAACAGACTGTAGAACAGACTGTATGCGAGGCCTTAATTTATCTTACATTCAGCTTAAACTTTTTTTTCTCCAGGTCCTCCGGTTTTTTCCCTCCACATTTAGAAACGTGCATTTAGAGTATTTGGCTGCTATACATTTCCACATGATAAGCCACTTCGTTGAGCTTTCATTTGTGGCCAGGTCGCTTCTGAAAAAGGGCTATGTAGCTCAGTGAGGCTTACCTGGTAAAATAAAAAATATTTTTTTTAATAGCAATACACATGACGACCACTTAACATATGTCGAAAATCGAGCGGGATCCCATCTACAAGTCTGCTGCAGAGAAGGGCTATATAACTGGTGCCGGTTAGCTACAAAGCGAAAAGCTTATTGTGTCATAAGGGTTATCACCATGGCTCATACACAATACTTACAGATTAGCCTGATGTTTCTTGCCCTGGGTATGAGCCAAGTAGCTTCCCTGCAATGAAAAAAATAATACAGACATTACACAAATGAATATGTATAGTAGAGGTGTATTAAATAATAAGTACGTATTAGTCAGGGAAAGCTGCATTGATTCTAAAGACTTGTTTCAGGAGGGTCCTGTACTGGGATGTTTGGCCAATTCCCCGAGTTGAGTATATTTTCACTGGAGAGGAAACAGGAGCAATAAAAAAAAAACCTCCTACATAGAGGGGATAACAATTAAATGAACAAATACATATTGATGTATTCATATTCTTGGTTCTTTCTGTAAAGTCACGTAGATAGAAAATAAAATAAAAAATAATAAAATAAATTTATTTTTGAAAATAATAAAAGCAAGAAACCCACGACTTTTCGATCGCCCGATGACAACTTGTTTGTGGATGATGAACAACATATTTTCTCCATTGCCACCAACTGGAAACATCTTAACCCTGTTGTAACAAGCAGAGGGTAATGCACCAATCCCGTTCTAAAAAGTTGAATTACAGGCATGTCCTACCACTCCAGGCAGTGATAAACATGAAATTTTATTCAAGGGTATTGTAGAGACCAAATCAGATTTCGACTCAGAAATGTAAAAAAATGTACGTTTTGAAACAGAAAGCTATATTTAAACGAGCGGGTACCTCATTGTTGTGGAGCGTCAGACACAGCTTGCACTCGTATGAGCCCAGGTGATTTTTCATGAAGTACGGGTCCTGTGCGAGAAGAAGCGGGTAAGGGTATTGGTCAAAGAGCAACACTGTTACACCAACAACCATGGGGACCGTTCGCGGCACGTTAGTCAGAATGACTTCCAGAGGTGCGAGACTGAACAATGCAATTGAATTAACAATCTCATGCAACTGGACAGATATCCTCTACGAACATGGCCTTAGCGTGAAGTTCTTACCAATTGTGACATAATAGCTCTATTGTCTAGTCTACATGTGCAATAAATGCACAGCCCTCTTGTCAATCAAATGCTGGATCAGGGTCTCCCCACACCATTCAGGTTGTTTTACCGTAATTCGCCACAATGGTCAGTACAAGTTGGTGATAGCTCGAAGCACAAACGTGGTAACACAGCACAAAACAAGGGATTTTCTTTTTGTTTAGTACGACATCAAGTCATGGGCTGAACACGCCCACATGTCCCATAGGTTTTCTAGCCAATCTTCCACCCCCCTACAGCGAAGGTTGCTTGATATGTATGCGCACAAGTTCCCAGCAGTGTCTTCACTTGCCTTGTTGATGTCAATCGTCTCCAGTGCGAGCTGCTTCAGCCTCTCGCGTCGGTCGCGGTTCGACTCGGAGGAGGAGGCGACGCCGCCTCCGCCGGTCTTCCCGCCCGCCCGGTGCTGGAAATCCATTTTTGATGGGAGTCACTGCGCGTGCGCCTGGGATGGGAATGGCGGCACCTGGGGAAAAACGAGGGAGCAAACGGCGCTTCGTTAAACACAACAGCAGCAGCAACAACAACGAGGAGAGGGTGAAGCGGTACTGGGGTCAAACTAAAAAACTAAACTATTCTTATTTTTCCAGGTAAGGCCCACTCAGCTGTATAACTCTTTTTCAGAAGCGACCTGGCCACAAATGATAGCTCAACGAAGTGGCTTATCATGTGGAAATTTATAGCAGCCAAATACTCTAAATGCACGTTTATAAATGTGGAGGGAAAAACCTGAGGACCCGAAGAAAAATGCACACGATAACGGAGTAAACATGCAAACTCCAAATTAACAGACGTTAGGGTAGGGATTGAACCCACCACCAATCAGAGGAATGAGGGCTCGGGGTAAGCATTTACATCATGAGGCCTCCTTTGTCAGTTGCAAAATATTACTCTGATAGTGCGTTGTCTTTGAGTTGTGCGCCTTTTGGCGTCATCTGGTCGAACACCATATGAGACTAGGCTCATATGCTGTCTCTGGTGTGGACCGATAAATTTGAAGGACAATGCATACATTATCAGTGTGTTTTTGTTTGCATTCTGACCGCAGGCATTGTGGTTAATGTAAACATGATTACTTGTAAAAAGGTTTCAGTTTTGTTGCCAGAAAAAAGGGGGGAAACCCTATTATTATTGTAAGATATGAGTTACTGACAATTTATTCAATAATACTGTGAGGTCATTCTCAAAACGCGCAACGGGGCGGTTCTCATCCGATAAGTGAGAAACTCCACATTCGATAGTTGTCCTAAAGTTAACTGAATGTACGGATATCTTGCAAATCCACTGCTGTACGAGAACCTCCCCGTGCTGTGTTATACGACCCTACGTCACATCACGCTGCTCATTACGGATTGAAGTCGGGAGAGGCCACCATAGACGCAGGAACATACAAGTACAATACAATAACTGATTTTGCACGAGCAGTCTCTGCCGCTCACCACTTATGAGCCACAGTAGCTTACGGCACCCGGTGTTGAGCGGAGTGATAGCCCATTCAAAACACGACCTCGACTCATTGCGGACCGATACTCGCCATGGATACAATAACAACTGTTACTGTGCAATTAGTCGATTGGTTTACGATCGCAACATTAAGCAATGGGTAACTTCCCTTTCGCAATTATTTTAAAAGAGAAGGGGGGCGAGGAAGAAGCCGGTTAACGTTGTGAATCCGGCTCTCGCCTTTCATTCGCCGAGGCGAGCGAAGGTTTGAGGCCTACTCGACCACATTCAAAACGTGTCAACCAAACCGTGAGGAAAGCAACAAAACACCGCCCTTCTCGAAGCTCAAGTGGAGACCCAGACGTTTGGGGGAGACTTATGATAGCAGATAATTGAAGTAACCATCACAACGAAGTATAACGGCGCTGTACTTACGCGGATTATGGGAGAACTCACGCACCACGGAACGCACGCGCGGGCCTAACGCGACAATAAACCGCGTCGTGATTCGTCCAAGAGGTTCCCTCCCATTTCCCTGAAGCGGACCAATCAACGCACGTTCCGAGAGGGTTTTTTTCCCCCACACCCATCGCTTATGCCGGACCAATCAACGCACGCCCAGAAGTTCCCCCCCCCCTCTTCCTGGAGTAGGACCAATCATCGCTTGCCCCGAGAGGGTTTTCCCCCCCCTCATCCCTTACCCGCGGACCAATCAACGCTCGCCCGGTACGGCCGCGTCGCGCGCTGGTTGGTCATAGCGTCATCGGTTCATTCGACCCGGCCCGCCATGTTGCATAGGGAACAAAAAAACGTGTTTTTATTTCTCGAGGGCTCTACTCGACGACTTCATACTCAAAATCAACATTTGGAGCGGAGGAGGAAATCCGATGCGTCGCGAAGCTCTTTTTAAACAGATCTCCAGTACGGGGGGCAAAATCAGCAAGTTACGACAGCAAACAAATATCAAATAAAGACTGTGGGGGCAAGTGCTGTTTAGCGAGCAGCACCTATGAAGGCCGGCACGGCACACCAGGGGGTGGGGTGGAGCAACAACCACGCCCGGCCGCCTTTGTCTCCCCAGTGGCGATGTTTACGCACCGCACCAGAGGAGGCCACGGGAATCGAACCCGGGTCGCCAGGTTCGTAGCGCTAACCGCTGCAAATACACACACGCACACAAAACTACAGGAGTGAAAAAAGTAGAGAAAATTATAAGCAAGTCCTCCCTCACTCAACGTGGATGGCAAAAGAGCTTGGCGGCTCATCGGATTTCGTGCGGTTATTCTTGACGCGCCATGTCCTCACCCAACATGGCCGCTTCTGCTTCTGCTGGGTCGAGTGGCCTCGGCTCCGCCCTCTGCGTTAGTCGAATCGCTGCACGCGGAAACCGCTGCAATTAAATTTATTTATCTTTACAAACAATTTCCCTGGAAAGTCGTCGGTGATTTTTTTTCTTTTTCTCTCCAATTTTCTTTTAAAAATTTAAAAGTCGCACCTTTTCGGCCAAGATTTGATTAAGCACCGAGTTTGGTAAGTTTAACGCGTGGGCGAAACGTCGTATTCGGATTGTAAATCTTGTGGGTTTTACTCTCCAACACACAACCGGTGTTGCTGTCCTAGTAACGAATTGGCCACGTTCTGTTTACGTGACAAACCCCTTACTAATTGATTGTGGCTGGTTTAACGACGCATTTATATTTACGCGATCTTACCCGGAAAAACAACTCTTACAGAGTGGTAAGTTCACCTTTTTGTTATTGTTGGTCTATGACTGGATAAATGTCCGAAGGCAGGTCCATGAATTCAGATGAAGGTATTTTTTATGAGATTGTCGTAAAGAGTTAGTACTGTCACACAGTGACTTGGGCATAGTATTGTCCACCATTCTTGATGTAGATATACTCATAAATATCTGTGGTTGTCGGACGTACACGGATGAAACTGACTTTTGCATTCACGCTGAGATGGTGATGGTGCATGCAGTTTCAAACCAGGTAAGGCTCACTGAGCTACATAAAGTATATTCTTGGTTCTTTCGGTAAAGTCGCGTAGAAGGGAAATAATAAAATAATGCACATATAAAACAATTCAAATTCTCACGACGTTTCGACTGCAACACAAGCAATCATCAGGTGTGAAATCCACAGCAAGAAAATTTGAAAAAAGCTTTAAATCAAAATTCTACATAAAGTAGTTATTTTTCAGAAGCAACCTGTCCATCACAAATGATAGCTCAACGAAACCAATGACATGTTCCATAAATAATATATTTTTTAAAAGCGATATTACAGTGCATAACGAATGTCATCACATGTATTGTGGTTATTTTGAAATGTTCACTGTGAAGTTTCGTCATTTGTGAAACTTCGTACAGCAGGTTGTACTGATCATACCGTTTTTTTAAAATTATAATTGAGGGATGCAATCAAATGGATTTGTCCGTGCCGTACATTCGCCAGTGATCCTTGTTTGGTTTCTACTGAGACGTTTTATTGGCGGGGAGAAACCTTCGGTGTCAGGCTGGGAGGTCGTGAATGTTTTTTATCTTCAAAGGGTTATATTTACAACTCGAAGGGATGTGTGGTATCATGGCACAGAGTTCACTGCACTGAGCCGGCTTCTCTTGAAACGCCTGGGTTCGAATCTTGGCCGCCGCCTGTGATTAAATTGGGTTCTCAAGTGTAGTGACAACTGTACATAGAATGATTATTGCACAATTGCCGCAAACATTTGCTCAATCCCAGCTCACAATAAAAAAAAAGGTGACTGCTGTGCAACAAATTATGATGTTGCAGGGCGGTTGGAAAATTGCTTTCCTCTGCTCTGTGGACCAGAGGGCACTTGAAGGCTTCTCAGATGCAGCTCTATGATCTCTGCTTTCGTGGGCCATTCTCTAACGCGAAGGGATGCCCTTGTTCTGCGAGCGAGCCAGATTGATTATTTGTTTCATGCCATGACACCGATTGCACAATGGAGTAAAACATTGGGGAAAAGAGACAAAAATTATCGCCAAAAAATGATGGAAGAATACGAATTAGGTTTTACCCTTTCTGGAAATGAAACAGGTGTTAAGATTTTCAAACAAAATATATACCTTTTGCAAGGCATCAAGTCTACACTAACCACACATACTTGTGGAAAAACATGCAAACAAACGTGCTCTGATAATACAGGGTGTTTTAAAAAGATGGATCCAATTTCAAAGCAGTATATTTCACGATGGCAACATGTTACAATTACACAAAAAGTTACAAACGGTTTAATGAGTTATCAAGTTTTACTCATCATTTTATAAATGCTCTATGTACCCTCCACCTGCTGTACGGACAACATCGAGACGATAGTTGAATTCGTCCCAAACGCCTCTCAAAGTGTCTTCTTCCACTGAAGTCACCGCTGCCGTGATTCTGTTTTTGAGGTCATCCAGATTAGTCGCTAATGGTGGCACGAAAACACCACGGGTCTTTGACGTATCCCCACAAGAAAAAGTCACAGGGTGTGGTGATGTCTGGGGATCTTGGGGGCCAAGAGTGTAGCGCCAAGTCTCGGGGTCCCGTGCGACCTATCCAACGTTGAGCCAGTGTGTCTTGCGAATGTCTGAGGCTAGGGGCTGTTTGTGCGCTGGGAGAAGCATTTAGCGGTAATCATTTGAAACTCTATCCCCCGCCCTTTCAAGTGGTAAGAGTTTCATTCATGGTCCGTTCGTGGTTGCAGAGATATAGCGATTTCAAATCGGGTCCATCTTTTGGAAACACCCTGTATATGCATTGTCTTTAAAACTGACTGTTATCTATTTGGTGTTTGAAACTCTTACCACCTGTTTTATTGCCACCAAGGGTAAAACCTATTAAAATAATGCATTATTTTTGATACTGGTTAAAGGTACCATTGATAATCACCAAAAAAGTTAACAATTGAAAAATGTAGGCATTGCTATATAAGAAGATGCTTGATATGTAATTGAACCTGCTGAAAATAATCTTGAGCATATCGCGATTTCGAAGTTTGAGCAACACAGACATAAGATGACCGAGAAGATAGCGGGAGTAAAGGCTGCAATGGTTTTGAAGCATAGTGAGAATGAAACTGGCAGAATGTCATATTTGGCATTGTATGAGGGGCGTATGTATTAGGAAAGCAGGAAGGTAGATAACCAGAAGGATTGACATTGTGAAGAAACAACTGAAAGAAAAGACTGGAATTATACAAAGAGATTTCCTTATCATTTTAAAAACATTCTAGTTTCACTCATACCACCACCTCACAGACAGTATCATTATTTCTGGTGAATTGCAACGATTGTGCCTTTTAAGTTAAACATATTACCTCTCCGCGGCCGCTTAGATCTCCAACGCAGTAGAGAAGAAATGGAGCCTCCCGATACCTCCTACAAGGAGCTCAAGGAGGCATTCGTGAGTAACCTCAATGGCACGGACGTCAGCGAGATCGCCCTCCTGCTCACCATCCTCCCTGCGGGAGACCTCTGTCGGGGCCTCCTGGGGCTCTTCTGGGCAGGCTCGGCAAGCGCAGGGTGAGTGCTGTCGCTGCAGAACGACGTGTCGACGATTATGATCGGTACTCCTGCTCACAATCCACACCTGAAATTGTGCACCTAACAATGGATTATTTTTAATAGTTTGTATTGCTTTTTTGGGGGGGGGGGGAGGTGAGTAGAGCACTGTGCTATTAACCCGGCGATCGAAGTTTATTTTACGGTCATGGTGTATGTCATCTGTCATGAGTGATATTTCAACCGACCCTTGGCCCCCCTTCAACAACCCGCACTGACCAGCGTGGTGAAGTATGACCAAACAACTCCCATGACTGACACGGTTTTGGAAGGCCTTCATTCAACAGAGGATTAACAAAGGGCTTCTAATATAACTTTTCGTCTTTTATCCCTCTATTTTATCCCGATTGCACGATCGGCATCAGATCACGCAACAAGGAACCCATTTGGATCGCCTGCACAGCAATGCAAAACCATTGTGTTAGATTGGCCTGTGGATGTGGATATCACAGAGCTACCTCTGAGTTCCTGTTAAGTGACCTTTGGTTCACAGAGTAGCACTTCCCCACCCATTCTGCCACTGAGACTAATGATTGTCACATGACAGCGAAACAAATATTTTTTATTCTTTGAACTGGAATTGATCTAAATTAAGTACGGAAACATTTAATGTGATGTTCTTTTGGTGTGGCCATTGGCGATTGGCTCAACTATAAGCATATTTTACTTGACAACCTAGTTTAATTATAAACGGTTCCCTTTTTTAGAAACAACAGTGTTATTGAAGATATACTCGATAAAAGATAATACTTTTCTTGAATTGAGCTATAAGAAGTTGGGAAAGAGGATGATGGGAGGGATTTCCAAAATCGTGCAGATAGAGAAATGTGTTGACTTGCAGTAAAGTGGCTGAGCAAAGGGTGGATAAGACAGCCAGTTTGATAGACTGATTCCTTGCCATGGGGTGGAGAATGCGATTTTGACCCAGAATTGGAGCAGGAGCAGCTCAGCGCTCTGACGCAATGCCCGATCCACAAATATGAAGGAGACATCACAGCGATACGCTTCGCTGCTCTTGACGCGGTTTTCTGGCTTTACCACCTGAATGTGAAAATACAGGTAGTCCTCTACTTACGATGGAGATGCGTTACGACGACCCCATCGTAAGTCAAAAATATCGTAAGTTGAAGATGGCCTAGCCTACTCAGGAGTCTTAAAGAATGGTGATAATTTAGCAAAACAGAGCAATTTACAGTACCGTACTGTATAAACGATATACTGTATGTATTTATTAATTACAATACTGTATTGCACAGTAAAATTTAAAGTAAAAAAAAGGTAAATTCTTCGCCTGCCTATATGAACTGCAATTTAATAGAAAGTTTTTTCAGGAAACAATCCTATCTGCATCACACAAGGCGGGAGATGCGTACATCCCGGCAGCGTCCCAACGTACAGTATCGTACCTCGTACGCTGCTGCGTTTGCCTGCCGCGCGAAATTTAAAATATTTTACAATTTTGTCTTATTGCTATCGCCATCCTAAGATCGAAATATCGTAAGTTGGACCATCGTAACTCGGGGAATATCTGTATAGCTGTTGCTCTGCATCCACATCATCAGCCATACAAAAGAAGACGAAACGCTCTGATCTCCAAGTCACCCGGTCACCTACTTAACGAATCTAATTGCGTACACGTGAGTTTCCCTTGCGGTAACGCCAGCGCCTGTGCCTCTCACTTGCGTCGTCCCCATTTGTTTGTCTGCGCCCACAGGGTGGCGTTTGTCCGCGACTTCCTGCTGCTCGTGCTGCCTTACACGCTGAGCACGACGGTGCTGGCGCCGCACATCAGCACGGTGCTTGTAGTCCTCCTGGCTGCCGCCGTCACGCTGACGGGCCTGCTGCTGCTCCTGCAGCGATCGCTCAAGTGCCGACGCAAGGCGGAAACAGCCTCTGCAACCGCCGATGCTGAAAACGTCAACGACAAAGCCGGTGACAATGCCGGCACGCTGGGCTGGGTTTTGGTGGCACCAGGAGAGCATTAAATATTCAATCGTTTAGTCCCGGTAGCGTAGCGGTTAGCGGCGCTGCACTACGAACCCGGCAACCCGGGTTCGATTGCTGCTCACGGCCTACATCGGTGGTGAATATCTGACTTCGTCCTATGGCTCTGTGAGGTCAAGTCAAGTCTATTTTGCACTCCTATGTTTTTTTGTAATTGTTTTTGTGTCGTAACTTGCTGACCCGTCCATACTGGACATTTGTGAAAAAGAGCTTCATGGCTCATCGGATTCCTGCAGTCTAAATAAAGATTCTGATTATGGTTCAAGTCAGCCTTAAATTCGTTCACAGTACGGTGTGTAATACATTAATGGTGGGGAGTGAGAAGCGGCCAGAGGTGATGCTAACCACCGCACACCCCCTTGTGTGCTGTGTTAGCCTCGTAGGTGCTCACTTACAGCACTTAGCCCCAATAGTCAGTGCTGGCTATATTGGGGGATCTTCTTCCTTGTGTTCACTTTCCCTGTAACTTTGCCTGTAATGATTAAATGTAACAGTTCATAGCCATTTGTCAACGCACTTCTGGATGTGGCCATAATTTGACATGCTGATCAGTGCGGGTTGGGGAAGAGAAGTTGGAGGCGCCCAGGACTGGTTTCCGATATCACTTGCACTGACATTAGGGCCCCACCTCATACTCATTTTATCAGAGAAACAGTTTTACCTGAGCTCTCCGATAATGGCTTTGTGTTGTATATGTATGTTGAACTTCTTTCCTACCATACATAGCTAACTGTGCTAATCGGAGGTGCGGGGGAAGGACAACAAACTAAACACAAAAAGCAGTTCTAAAGAAATTAATTTTCAATCTAGATGTAAAAGGGCATAGCTACATTGGTTTCCTAATATCGGAAGGAAGGGCAGCTACAGAGCACCACCGCCACGAAATCATGTGCAGGTGTTTTACTTGACTTTTACCTTTGAGCTTACTCCCCCCGCTAGGGATGTGCGCCCAATTTTTATGGTTAATCCCAAAAAAGAAAAAAAATCCGAAAATTGGGTCTAGGTATGAAATCTGATGGTCTAAAAAGAAAATACCCTTTTGTATTTTATTGATACGAAAGTATGACGTCACAGAAAAGAACGTCACACACGTATGACGTCACATGCGTGCATTTCACGCAAGAAGGGTGATGGTCACTTTTGCCAAGTTAATACTAAATGTACATTATCTGAAAATTCGAAAAGATCAGTTATGAAATGTCTTTAAAAAGAAAAAAAAATCCTTAAATCCTGTTTCTCTCATCGCCATGCCCGCACAGGCCAGCACCTATTCCTGTCAGAGGAGGGCCATGTGCGCTGCCTCACCCAGTTCCGCGCCTACACCAACCTGCTGACGGTTGTGTGCATCCTCGCCGTCGACTTCCGCGCCTTCCCGCGCCGCTTCGCTAAGACGGAGATGCACGGCACGGGCCTCATGGACCTCGGCGTTGGAACCTTCGTGCTTTCCAATGCCCTTGTGTCGCCCGAGGCGCGCAACGTGCTGAGGTTGGACAGCAAATCACCGGATATCACTCGTTACCGATGCTGTAGCCGTGACACGTACACGCACACACACCGACACGTGGACAGACACGAAAGCCACCAAAGACAAAGATCCCCCGTATAGCCTTAACAGACTGTTGGGGGAAGTGCTGTTAGTGAGTCACATCTATGAAGGCCGGCACGGCACACGAGGAGGTGGGTGGCCAGCACCACGGCCGGCCGATTTGTCTCCCCAAAGGCGATGTTTACACATCGCACCAGGTACTACATTTTTAGGCTGAGTCGACCTAGAGGAGGCCCAGGAACGGTTCAGATAATCGTCACGGGTGTTGGATGTGAGCGGGAATCGAACTTGGGTCACCGGGTTCGTAGTGCAGCGCGCTAACCGCTACCCTACACTTTCCCCACACCAACAACAACCGCCATTCGCCACTAAGTGGCGGTGACGTCACCACAACGCTTGTGCCAGGCTATGTGCACGTTGAGGCCACGTGAAGTGTTGACCGCCTGCTGGCAGGAGGTCACGGGGCAGACCCAGGTGGCACGGGTCGACTGACTGAGATGACTGGCTGATGGACCACCTGTGCCCCCTACTGTGCCAACTTGCTGTGCTTTAGCCACCCAGTGCTCCTCTCGTTGTTGTGAGCATCGCTCCTCCCCCCTCTATTGTTGTTGGAGGGTGACTGCCTCCAACTGCCCAGTAGCATCCTTTACGAGCCTCCTCCAAAGAGGCCGATTTTGACACCGCTGGTACTAATCGGCGCCCGTTTAGTCCCCTCTATCCGGCCGAACAAAAGCTGTTTATGCATGCGGTGGCTGGGCATGCGGCTACATGACCCAGCCAACGCAGCCTTGCCTGCCGGAGGAGCTCACCGATGGGACTTTGTCCAGATCTTTCAAGGATATGTGAGCTCCTCACACAATCCAGCCTGGTTAAACCCAGGATGGATCGTAGGCAGGCCAGCCTAAATGTTTCTAACTGGCTAAGATGTTCCATTAGGGGGGTCCACATTTCGCAAGCGTAGAGAAGGGAGGGAATAACTGTGGCCGAGAAGACCTGAAGCTTCGTGCGGAGTGACAGACCAGGTAGCTTCCACACAGCATTACGCAACCGATGAAAAGATAATGCCGCTCGACTGATTCGGAGTGAGACCGCTGCTGTTAAACTGGAGCCGGTCATGAGCACACTACCAAGGTATGGGAAACTCTCCACTCTTTCCACAACTGCCCTATCACCAATTGGGAGTTGTGGGGGTGGAGTGTCTGATGGTACAAAATACCCAGGCAGTGCTTAGTTTTGGTGGGGTTGATGGTAAGGCCCGACCTCTTAGTGGCAAGCTCCAGGTTCAGCAGCAGTGCCTCCAACTCCTCCTCTGAGTGAGCAGCAATTACCAGATCATCGGCATACATAACATGGTTGAGCAATAGGGAGCCATCCCTTGACCGCACCTGGGCATCAATCAGCCTCCCATTGTATCTGTACCAGATGGAAATTCCTCCGGTACAGCTATTGAAGGCTTCACGGAATCATGGTTAATGCATGTCTGCATTAACCATGATTCCTTGTAGAAGGGAAAGGCCAATCTAAATTGGCCCTCCCCCCACGGCACTGCCCACCACAACGTTGCCGTCCGGCACCACGAGGAGGTATGGAGTTGTTTTTTTCTGGACCCCACACCACGCGCACACACACTCATTTAGGCAGTTCACTGCACAAACATACACGCAAACACACATGCATGTCATCGTGAATACACAAGACAGAGAATCCCCATCTAGCTGTACAGACTGTATGGGCAAGTGGTATTATCGAGCAACTGCCGCACACACCCACACAGGCTCTCACAGAAACATGTTGCTCACACACACGCACACCCAACAGCTGGCAGTCTCCACTAGATTGTTGTGACGCCGCCACAGCGCTTGTGGCAGGCCGGGTGAAGGCTTGTTTCCAAGCAGGTTCAGCGAGCCACCAGCCCGTTACAAATTATAATGAAAATTACAGCGTTGACCCGTAAGAACATTGTACCGAGAAGCTCTGCAACACTTGCAGGGTGAAAAAAAGAAAACAAATAAATTAAATCACCGTTTTCTTTTTCTCTTTTTTTAACCTACGTGACTTTACCGAAAAATCCAAAGAGTATGGATCCTTGCAGTCACGAAAGCTTCAAATCTAGAACTTGCAGGGTGGATGGTGTCAAATGCGACGGCTCTTCTCGCTCGTCTGAACTCGTCCCCGCTCTACTCCATTCTCCCTCACGTCGCCCCATCGGCGAACACATTTAACAGCGACAAGCGCGGCGCGCGCAGCGTGACGAAGCAGCTCCTGGCAGTATGGCCCCTGCTGCTGCTGGGGCTGGTGAGGCTGGCGAGCATCAAGGGCATGGATTACCAGGAGCATGTCACCGAGTACGGCCTCCACTGGAACTTCTTCTTCACCCTCGCGCTCGTGCGGGTGAGTTGCGCATTGCCGCGCTCTCCTCCCGTGCCTTCCTCCTCTCCCCGGATGAGTCCGTGGCCGCGATACAACATGGGACAATATGCAGCGGGGGAGGGTGGGGGGGAGAGGGGGGGTGAGAGCGGCGTAGGCTGCGGCATGGTACCGTGCAGGAGAAATTTAAAATGTACCACTGGTCTACAGTCAAAATGCTTCCGAAATAAATGTAGTCCAACTTTACTAATTCTGGGTCACTGATAATGAAAATGATGCTTAAAATTGTTTATTGGCTCTAGTTTTCAAGATATGCTACTGGGTCAGTATATACGACCCTTGACTTGGGAATGGCGGAGGATAAGTGAGTTATAAAAGAAAGGGATCTCAATTTAAACCAGAAATGACTAAAAAATACATCTGTGACTGGATCTATGAATAAATCTATGACTGGGTTTGGACAGTACTTGCTTTTTGAGCAAAACAATGAATGATGCAATCTGAACCTGGTATTGCATCATACATGATATTAATTTTTTATTGTCATATTTGTTTTAATTGTCATATTTGAATTCACCATATAAAAATTCATAATAAACAGCATATTTAATCTCTGAAGCAGACGAAATCTAAAAAATTGTAGACCAGTGTACTCAGGGAAATGTCGGCACCACATTGCGGCAACGAAACGCACGAATACACGTAATACAAATGCCTTTCTAACACTGTGTCGCCTACGGGCGTGGACATGCGATCTCTCTGTGCATTGTGTCCTTAGTAACCTTAGTTGTGTTTCTGGGGCTCAGTTTCGGGGGCTGATACTTTTACCATATACAGATGATCATCGATAATTATGCAGTGTCATTATCCATCTTCCAACATTATCCGGCGCCCCCTCCCCCCCGAAGCCGCCGGATAATCGATGATCTACTTAAGGTTGAGAAGTAATCTAAGACCCTCGCCACCACCGCCAAACCCGCTCATGCAGGTGATGTCGGTGCTGGTGAGCGCGTGCGGCGTGCGGCGCTACTGGGTGGCAGCAGTGCTGCTGGCCGTCTCGTACGAGTTGGCGCTGCACAACCTGGGCCTCAAGTCGCTTGTGCTGCTGGGCTGGGACGGCACGGGCGGGCGCGACGACCTGCTGAGCGCCAACCGTGAGGGTATCGCGTCCGTGTGTGGATACCTGGCGCTGTACGTCGCCGGCGTGCACGTCGGAAGCTACTTGCACCGTGTGAGGTGACGATTCTACTGCTCGCTCATTGGTTGGTTGGGTTTCACTCATTGTTTTATAGTTTTTTTTTCCCCACAGTTGCTGAGCACAGACCCACAGGCTCAAAACGCCAAGCCAAATGCTGTGAAAGGATAGGGCAAGCAACTTTGGGTGCCACAGTGGTGAGATGTTAACTACCTCGCCTGGTATACAGGAGGTCGTGGGTTCGATCCCGACCCTGACGCCTGTATATTTGGGATTTTCGTGTACTCCTCGTGGTCGCGTGGATTTTTCTCTGGATCCTCCGGTTTTTCCCCCCACATTTAGAAACATGCATTTAAAGTATTGAGCTATCATTTGTGACCAGGTCGCTTTTGAAAACGAGCTATATAGCTCAGTGGGCCTTACCTGGTGAAATAAAGATAGTAAAGAGAGTCTTCTCAACTTGGAAGTCTGGAATATAATGTGTCAGGAAAGTGTGCTGTAGATGTACATATATTCAGGAGACGGAGGAAGTTTGCGATGGGCGGGACATGTGTGTGGCAGATGGAGGAGGGCAGGTTTATCGAGATAGCATTGGAGTGGCACCCAGAGGGTTGGTGACCAAGGTAAAGGATGACCCCAAAGCTGGACACTGGGATATTGTGAGAGCGGTCCTTCGGAAGGCCGGGTATCAATTTTACAACGGGCGAGGAATCTGGCGAAAGGAAGCCGATGGTGAGGTCTGGTGGAATCAACGCCGTTGGTCAAGATGATTTTTTATTATTATTATTCATAGTTGCTGAACATGAACAGTAAACAGCACTCCTAAGGGTGTAATAAATAAGAGTTATTAATACGTTTCTGAAATTGAGCAGAGTTCTAATAACTTGGGTAAAAAAACGATAGGAGGGAATTGCAAATACGAGCGGTGTGAGTTTAGAAACAAAAACGTGTATTTCACTTAATTCGTCACTCATTCGTTGCTCTGTTACTAACTCAGTCTTATCACCTATCAATCACTCATCAGCGACCTGAGAATGGATCTCAGTTTGTAGGGATGTAAGGGCAATTGGCTAAGGATGGCAGAGCATTTTGCCTCACTTTTCCTTTAAAGGGACAAGAAATTGAAAGTGTCTCCAAGCTCAAGTTAGCATTGGGCAGTTCTCATCTCCAATGTTGACCCAAAGGCAGTGGGTGTAAATTCTACCTTCAGTCCACAGAACAGCCACTGTCGACTTCCCACAATATGGTATTCATTTTATTAGCCCTTGTTAGATGATGATGATAATAATGATGATGATGTTAACCAATGACCAAATCACCTGGAATATGCACAATCTCATCAGATCTCAGAAGCTAAGCAGGCCGGAGCCTCGATAGCGCTTGAATGGGTGACCACCATGCGTTGCAGGTGTTAGAGGCTACAGGCTGCAGGGCTGCGTGGTGGTGGTGGTCGACAGCGAGCAATGCCACGTCGTGAGACGAAGCATCCATTCACTGGCACGTCCGAGCTGCACTGAGCGTGAGCCCACCTCGGCCATGGGTGATTTTCCACTGGCTATTTGCCAAGCCGCACCAGAAACAAACCGTGAAGCTCTGGCTTCCACAAGCCATCTGAATCAACGGATCAGGACCAATCAGGGTCACGTGGGTGGGGTTCATAATTTCGGTCATTGCCGTCAGTCACTGCACTGAACTGACACGTCATATGGCGCTGAGGTCAAGTGTTGTGTGTGACGTTATCGGCATGGCTTGACTTCTGCAGTGGATAAACAACCTGGCACTCTCCCTGTGCTGCAATTGGCTGGCTCAACATGGCCCCGCTGGAGCTCGGTTTTAAAGTGGAAAAGAGACCATTGGAATGATGATGATGTTGATTTAATCACAAAAATCGCATTGTGTGTCATGACACAGCCACTCGTGCCTGGGCCTGAGAGACTGTGTGCTCGTGGTGCTCACGATGTTGTCCGGCGTCACGATGCTGTGGGTCGCGCTGCTCTTGTGCCGGAGCGGAGTGGACAACGTCTCGCGCCGACTCGCCAATCTCGCCTTCGTGCTCTGGACGGTGAGTAGTGGTGGATGTGGTGGCCGTTGTGTTGGTGGTGGTGGTGGCAGTGGTGGCGTTCGTGGTGGTAGTGATGGTGGCAGTGGCGGTGGTGGTAGTGGCGGTGGTTGGTGGTGATGGTGGCAGTGGTGGCACCAGTGGTGGTGGTATGAGCGCTGGTGGCATTGGTGGTGATGGAGGCAGCGGTGGTGGTGGCGGAGGAGGAAAGATGGGACGAGAGGTGAGTGCTAAGCTTGTAAAGGCAGTATTAATATTCTCAAAACGAATTAGAAAACAATCGTACGTACACTTGGATTATGTAACACTTTCCAACGTGTTTTCGTTTTTGAATGTATTTATTTAGTAGTATGGAAGCCGGCGGGTATCTGTCAGGGTCAATAGTGTTTTGTATACTTGTATAGTGACTGACTCAGAGACACTAGAGTAGGAGGCAAACAGCCTTAACAGTTCACACTTTAGCAACTACGGTTCCCAGTCAGGACAGCTGGCAGACTGCCTGACTGGCGACGCCGAGATGGTGAAGACGGTGACGGCGACGAAGACTCCAGCAGCACGATGGGATCCCTCTCCAAACGACAGCCCCGAGGTCCCCTCCCAGGGCCCCTCTTATACTGCCAGCGTTGCCTGGTTCCGCCCCGGCAACGCCCCCCTTCTAGAAGCTACTAGCAGTTTCTCGATGAGCCCCTTCCGTAACCTTTCCCCTACATCCCCCTCTCTGGTCTATCACGTGACCTGCTGTCAGTCAGGGCTGCTGTAGCTGCAGATCCCCTTCCCTCCCAGCAGCCAGTGCTAAGTGACTGATTCTATGTCACTACACTTGTAAAGAGTAATTTTAGCTCTGGGTTGTGTCTGCAAGATTTGGGAAACCCTTTGACCAATTTCACCAATTTTTTACTTGTGGAATGTATACTAATGTTTCAGTCACATTGGATCGTGTTTATGAAGGTTATCGTGCCCCCCCCCCCCCCATGTTACGGACAGATGGATAGACGATCTTATTGCAGAAAATATTTCAAGATTATTCGAGAAGCATTCAAACCGGAATTGAAAGGTGCCCAGGTGACTTGGTGGTCAGAGCACTGAGCTGGCACCGCTGAGGTCGTGGGTTCCAATCTAGACAGTCATCTGTGATTATAGAGAGTAGATGCGTCTCAACCAATGGCTGCACGAAAAACAAACCCAACCCATCGCATTAGCTTTGGTTCCGATACTTAATTTGCCTGAATTTCCAGCTCTGAGAATCCTAAATATCTGAGAATTCAAATTATCCTTGGACTGATTATTTAACTGCGATGAACCCCTTGTAGAAAGTTGGGTGAAAAAGTGCTGCCCACACCCCAACATTACTGTGTAGAGCTGAGGTCTTGGAAGTAGTATTGCGATGTCCGTTTCTGTGGGTCATTCTCCAACACTAAATACATTTTTTTTTTACCAGGTAAGGCCCTACTACGCTATATAGCTCTTTTTTTCACAAGCGACCTGGCCACGAATAATAGATCAACGAAGTGTCTTATCACGTGGAAATGTATAGCAGCCAAACGCATGTTGATTCTAAATGTGGAGGGAATAAGTAGAGGACCCGGAAAAAAAATCCACACGACCACGAGGGGAGAACATGCAAACTCCAAATATACAGGTATCAGGGTCGGAATCAAACCCACAACCTCCTGTATACCAGGCGAGGTAGTTAATATATCGCCACTGTACGTCCCCACACGGTGGGAGGGAGGGAGGGGATGGGGTTGGGATTTCACTGCTCTGTGAGAGGTGAGAGATCTGTCAGGACTTGCAGAGAGGGAAGTGGTAATTGGAGAGAATTCCAAACATCAGACAGTAAGAGATTGTGACGAGACACTTCGTTTGCCTTTCTGTTCATCCTCAGCTGGCCCAGAGCATCCTCTTCATCTCCACCGCCATGCTCTTCGACCTCCTGCTCGTGGGCGTGACGCGACTGGTCGGAGGTGGTCACGCGGCGAGCGTCCCGCAAGTCGACGACGGGATGCCAGTGCACAAAGGTCGGCAAAGGGTCGCCCCCTGCTGGGCAGGTAATGGGGCGGTTCGCTGACCGGGTCACTGGGAGAAGTCCTGCAATGACCCGGGCAAAGGGTGGGGGGCAGGGGGGGTGCTCTCAGCCTTGCTGTTTTCCGTGAATGTAAATGTGTACAAGTACAGTCTTTTTTTTTATCCACTGCTGGATGGAGGGCTCTCCCCACTTCGTGTGAGCTCTAGGGGTTTGATTTTTTCAAATGTTAACTTCACTGTGCTGGTCGGTATGGGTTGAAGGCGAGGAGCGGCATAGACATGGGAGCGTAGAAGTACAGCACAATGGATTTAGCTGAACTGCGCTCTTCTGCCTACCACGTAGCCCCACAAGCCTATAACTTCTGTCTTGCATGGTGGCTGCCCATCCAAAAACTGTCCAGGCTCAATCCGGCTTAGCTTCGGACTTCTGATGAAATTTGGTCATAGGTGTGAGTAACTCTAATACTTTCACCCTTGTATAATTAGACATAATGGGTATATAATCGGTCAAAAAGGGTTGAAAGCACAAAAGCTTTCCAGCCGAGTTGGAAAAAGCAAAAACAAAAAAAAATTACCAAAGTAAATTACAACGGTGATTCATTCTTCCGTCACCGCAGACTCCCGCGAGCTGGCGCGCCGGGCTGGTCGGTCGGATGTGGCGGGGGCAGAAACAGCGGGCGGCGCCAGCGGAAAGGTCGCGGGCGGCGCCGACGGTGGAGGGAAATCGTCGACCCGACCGCCGCCGAAGCACTGCCTGCTGGCAGCCATCAACCGCAACCAGCTGTTCTTCTTCCTCATCTGTAACCTGTGCACGGGCCTAGTGAACGTGTGCACCGACACGCTGGCGGCGTCCGACTCGAAAGCCACCGCAACAATGACGCTCTACCTGCTGACAGTGACGCTCATCACCTTCGTGCTGCACCTGCGCCAGGTCACGCTCAAGTGCTGGTGATGAGCGGTGCTGCAGTCACGGGGGGTGGCCGGGTGGGCCGGGAGTTTGCGGGTCATAGAGAGAGATGCTGGGCCAGCACCGCTGACAATGCGGGTTTGTGATTATGTAGCTAAGTTCTCTCAATCGCAGAGAGTTGATGGCCTCTGGCCCGATGGCCAATGAATGCGCACAAAAAAAACTACGAACGTAAGTTTGGGTTTTAACTTAATTTGGCTAAATTCCAGCTCTGTGAATTTTGAATCGTGTTCGAATTAGGGTTTCTTGGGTATTGGTGGCAGGGTCGCTCAGAGGTCATAGACGATGAGATGAGATGGTCGCCTTGACTTCCTGGGTTTTGAGTCTGGGTTTCTCACCCGCCTACAACCCCGACTGTTTTCAAACTTAAAGTTGGATTTTCACTTCATTTGGCAAAAATGTAAGCTCTTAGAATGAAAAATAATCCCATTGACCACCGTACGCCTAAGTTTCCATCCCAGCAGGCACTGATAATTAAACTGGGCATGTGTATGCTCTCAGCATGGTCACCAATGACTACAAAAAAAATATCACTTTAAAGTTGGTTTGTAACTTACATTTTATCCATTTCGAGTTGACATCCATCTGATGAACATTTCTTAGGTGGGCATGTGGGAAAGTGTGCTGTTTATTGTGTGGATACAAAAGGTGACTTTGACAGTAACTTGGAAGTAGTTCTGCAATATCTGCATTCGCGGGCCGTTTCATAGCACGCGGGTGATGCACTACTCTGTAAGTTCTGAGGGGAATTTCATCTCATAACCAGATGGAAATAGCACAATTGGAAGCAAAATTGGGAAAAATAAAAATTAGTAAGATGTAAAAATATATAACCCATAAAACATTTTGTGACAATTTTATTACATTAATGAAATAATATCGAAACACAGCAATGCAGCAATTTATGTCTGCTTGTATATTTAAAAAACCTGCTTAATCACCTTGAAATCAAGGCTCTGAGCTCCAGAATGGTGTGCCACCCTTGTTGCTGTTGTCACTGCCGGACGTATATGCGTGTATGTTGAACTTCTTTCGCACCGTACATAGCCAACCGTGCCAATCGGAGGTGTAGGGGAAGAACAAACTGAACCAAAAAGCAGTTCTAAAGAAATTAATTTGTCAATCTAGATGATTTAATAGGGCATAGCTCCAGTGGCTTCCTAATATCGGAAGGAAGACCGTTCCAGACAGCCACAGAAGTACGTTTGAAAGCGCTCGATGGCAGTGACAGCCGTCTTTGTTTGATGGCCAGCCAAAATCCGCTGCTGTGAGGATGATCGGAATTTGCGTGATGATGGTTTATGCTCCTTGCTGATTTTGGTGGACGATGGCCTTATTCTTCCCTTCCTTTCCTTAACCATTCTTGTCCAGAAGTGCCCTCTGAACGGTGCAATGTCGTCAATTCTGCCGCCACTTGTTCCACCATCTTTCGCTTCCCTCGCCTTCTCTCGGCATCTACTTCCGTAGTTAATTGTAGGTCTCTCTTCTCAAGTTCTCATACCGTGGGCCTACGCATTCCAATTTATTTTGTGCTAGCGGAAAGTACCTGGCGTTGCTCGGTTCTTTAAAATATTTCAAAACTACTCTTAAAAATCTAACAGCAGTGCATACTGTGGTGGTACCTGCTATGACTACAGCAGTGCATACTGTGGTGGTGCCTGCTTTCACTGCAGCAGTGCATACTGTGGTGGTACCTGCTATTACAGCAGTGCATACCGACTGTGGTGGTACCTGCTATCACTACAGTAGTACATGCTGACTCTATAACAGTATTTATCTACTCTATAGCACAAAGTACTCACCTGACAAGAGTGGCGTGGTGAGGCCTAGTCCCGTGTAGAGCCTCCTGCCTTGCCTAGATTGTCCAGCCGGCCGAGGTGGAACTTTGGCAGGCTGTGAAGATTTAAGCTCAGCGTTTAGTGTTTTTTAATAGCATTTTTAACGCGAAAGAAAATGCCCCCCTCACTCCCACCGAAGGCGTGCGACTTGGCATGGGGTTGTCTTCCTAGCAGCTGATTGGTTGGTGCAGTGGAAGTGATGACATTCCTAGCAACCACTGCCATGCCCCTAGATTTGCGATCTGACTAGGGGCGTACATATGTACTACTCTAAGATGTTTTACGTTTTACCTTGCAGCTTTTCGGAGCCGACTAAAATCACAGCCTGACAGATTTTACGGGCATTTTCTGTACTCAGGCCACTGATGGCTTTTGACTCTCAATTCTCTTTCTTTTAATGGATAAAACTTCAAACGCACGTCGAACAGCTTATGTAATTACAGATATTTTATACTACAACTAGCTTTACTACCTAGCTTCGCCCGGGACTTGGATTCACCACACCCGGCCGCCTTTGTCCTCCCAGTGGCGATGTTCACACACCACACGAGTTACTCGTTTGAGGCTGAGTCGACCTAGGGGAGGCCCAGGACCGGTTCAAATAATCGTCACCGGTGGTGGCCGTGAGCGGGAATCGAACTCGGGTCGCCGGGTTCGTAGTGCAGCGTGCTAACCACTACACTACCGCTCCCCCCCCCCACAAACATGCGTGTCCATAGGTACACATACATGCGCTTGCAGCAGACACACACAACTTTCAGGGTGCGTACGGCAGTAAACGACTGAAATAATAAACCAATGCTGCGCGAATAACGCCTTCGACCTGCAACACATTTGTATGGCACTTTACTCACGGAGGGTTGGGGGGGGGGATGCGTGACATCAGCAGGCACACTGTGTTACGCTTCCGCATGCGGGTGACATGACAGATGCAACGTCACAGCTCACTTGCCGTGCAAAATATTTGCATTATTGCGCCCCCCCAAAATACATTTTTAAAAATAATTTTTGCATGGTGTACAGTCTGGAAAATACCCACATGCCAAATTTCAAGTTTGTTGCATGTCGAACAAACACGCATTCACAAATTTCCCTTTTATATAAAAATAATATATATAGATTACATTGTGTTGAACTGATCGTCATCACTATTAACTTAGGACCCAGGCGAGACACAATACAGTTGCATTTACACACCCGTTTCTCGTCAGGAAAGGAAATACTTTATTGGAAGTAGTATACAGCAACAAATTAACACAAATTAAAACCCAAAATCCACACCAATATATGATAGTACCTTATTACAAAAAAATGTCGTGTAAATGATGACCGCGTTGAGTTGTGTTTTTTACTTGATATTCCAACTCGACCTTAAACGCCCTTCGACCAATCCAGAGGGCACCCGGTTTCAATTTGCTGGCACGACAGTAGAAACGGTGCTCAAGTTTGCAGAATTCCCCACCTCTTGTAAGACCACAGTAGAACAGCGGGTCGCACGCTCCGAGGCAAAGTCTGGGTACTCGCAACTATTCCAAGACATCTTGTAAGAGTAGGCCAAATATCCTCCAGTTCAGACCCGAGTCTATGCCTCCTTTAAAAAGAATAATTTCCACCTATTTCCTTGGTATACACACACACAGATGGCTATTGGCTGCAGTTTACACCCAAGTTTTGTACCAAGAAAACAGCGCAGCGTTGTGTAGCGAAGCGTGGGACGCTCGGGAGAACAGGAATGCGGTCCTCTCCATTTAATCGTGCGGATTGTGAATGTGTCATTTAAATATGCCAAAAATATCGGCGACAATGTTAAAAGCACTTAAGGTGTCCTTTAAAGCAGAAGTCTTCAACTGGTTGCCTTCGGGCCATATCTGGCCTGTGAGAGGCTTTTGGAGTGGCCCACTTAGTTATGGCCCACCGAGAGATAATAAATACAGATTAGTGAGATAAAATATACAGATCCAAAATAAAGGCATTTTTGGGGGTTAAAAGGTGATTAGTTACTACTCAGCACGTAAACATTGTAAATTGTAAATGTTTACGGGACAAACCTTACACTAATTGGCTGTGCTGGGTGGTGGCGAGTTAAGGATACATTTATATTTACACGATCTAATCCGGAACAAAAAAAACTCCTTAATCATGCTTAATATTGTTCGCGCAAGCCTACGTGTTAAACAAATATACAGATGAGATAGCTGACAATTATATATATATTATTGGTCACGTGTACAGATATTATTTTACCTCACAACTGTGCGATGTTATATAACGTCTACAAGTGAAATTACACGATGTCACGTGACCAGCCAACACTTGAAATTTATTGTGGCCTGCTGCAAATAGTTGGGGGACAATTGTTTTAATTAAAGTAATGTTTTCAAGTGGTGTTTTAAATCTCGTTTATGCAACCAATGTGTTTATTTTTTTACGTATTTTCATGGGACTGTTGTCGGATGTTTCAGTGTTTTCTCTTTGCTTATTTGTATTGGTTATATTATTGTTTCAATTTAGGTGTGATACCACTGGATTTCTGTAAAAAAATGATTTAATATAATAACAATAAAGAATAATTTATCGTAACATTACACCCAACCAAGTTGCCCACAAGCTGATTTCGACCAGACCTGCACCAAATGGACAAACTAAACACCCACCTAATCCAACACCAACACCCACACATTCATGGGTTCACCCAGCCATTCTCAAAAGTACATCTCCGGGCTGGCATGAGCTCATTGAAAAGCGGAAAAGCGGCAAGCCTGCATGACATTCTTTGAAGGGGCAAGTCAAAGATGTCAGGCCGAAAGCTCCAGGACTTCTACAAATTGTGTGGTTACTCACAAGGATCCCGAAACTCTGGAGGCAAGCCAATGGGAGCACCACTTCTCACCGCATTGCACGCTTCCACATGCGCTTCTGCAGCCGTCTGGATTGCTCTTCCGATATTAAGAAGCCACTGGGAGAAATGCACTTTTAAATCATCTACATTCAAAACTCACTTATTTTGAACCGCTTTGTGTTTAGTTTGTTGTCCTTCCCCCCACATCTTCGATTATCACGGTTGGCTACGTACGGTGCGACGTTCTACATACACACAGACATTATGACGGAACAAATCAAAGATGTCAGGCTGAAAGCTCAGGACTTCTACAAGTTGTGTGGCTACCCACAAGGATCCTGAAAGTCTGGAGGCAAGCCCGAGGGAGTTTCATTCCTCAAACGGGGGACATGATCCATTGGTGGCCAAGAGTTTTCGATCCATCTCCCCCGCTCTGCCGCACTAACAAGGCTCATGGTGATTCATATTGCATGACGTGTTGACGCGACGGAGCAAGCTGGAAGTCGCCCCAGGTGAATCACGCACAAAAAACCAGCTGCTCCATCCTACGTAACGCACACCGAGGAAGATTTTGAGAAAGGTTTCGTTACAGGAGCTGTTGGAAGACCTATCGGCAGCCTACACAACACCGTCGGTTATCGACGGCTACTCGACAAGTTGCTGAAGATGACTTGAAGCTTCAAATCAAGATTGATATGACTTGAAGAACTCATTTACAGACTCGACTAAAGAACCGACAATTCTTCATAGAACTGGATGGAAAGCGAAGTCGCTGGCACCAATGGAAAATGGTCTTCCAAAAGGCAGCGTGCTCGCACCATCACCGTTTTTAACATCTTATCGGCCAATCCACCAGGACCCCAAAGGTTTAACTTTCACAAACAACCCCTGTGACAGACCAAGGCACAAGGACGTTCACCACGTCACACCTCCGATTAGCACAGTTGGCTACGTATGGTGCGAAAGAAGTTCAACGTACGTCGAAACAACCCTGACGGTGACTTCAACAAAGGTAACATTGCGAGGAAAAAAAACTCCGAACCGACTTGGATAAGACCAAAGCGTGCACCTTCCATCTACAAGGGAACGAAAACATGAAGCCGTACCTCGCTCGGAAATGCAATTGAATGGCGCAAAACTGGCCCACCGCTCAAATCCTGACCATCGCGTGCAACACTCGACCGACCGATCGCTGACACACAAGGCACGTGTTGAGAAAACCACAGCAACGGTTGCGCTCACAACGTACCATTGTCTTGAAACCGGCCAACGCTAAACGGGGAGCTAATGCATCTACACTCGGGTCAACCGCAACGGCTCACTGCTACTCTGCAGTGGAGTATGCATGCTCTGCATGGGATAAACGTGCGTTCAGAGCAGTGGTTCTTAACATTTACTGCAGCCTGCACCCCTTTGGTTCTCAATCATTAAAAAATGTATGTTAATACATAGGGTTTGATGAAACAAAGTAGTTGTACTTATGTGCTTAATTTGTGTTTTCGATGACCATGTTTCGCACCCCTAAAAGGGCATCTCGTCACACCCCCAGGTTCAGAACCACTGGTTTAGAGGAAAGTCCGGACGTAGCAAAAAATAACGCGACCCGGTGTTAAATAGATGCTGCGGAAGCACGATCGTCCGTCTCGAAAGCCGACCAACGTCGTGGACCTTCGTCCCTCTAGGCTTGTGCATCGCACCCCCGCACGGTTGCGCCAGACCACGGAACCGAATCACCTCATATCCTTCCGCCGCGCCTCCGATTGGCGCGGTCGGCTACGTACGGTGCGAAAGAAGTTCAGCATACATAACGTACGTACAGAAGAGCACACGGCCCCAACGGTCGGAACGCGTGACTGTGAACGGCAGCAGCTCCTGAGATGACACTGCGAGGTAGTCTCTTCCAGTAGGGTCTGAAGAACCGCGGGCCAGACATCTGTTAGATGCCCAAACCCCCGGTCACCAGCACGAATACAATTTATTTTAAAATTCCAATTTTCCTTGGGAGGCAGTTGTATTTTGTCCACTGGCCCAACCCAACGACTCAGAACTCCTCGGGCTTGCACAGGTGCGCCTTGAGGCTGCGGCACTGCAAGAAGGTGCGGCCGCACACGTGGCACGCGTACGGCCTCTCGCCCGTGTGCGTGAAGCGGTGCGCCTTGAGGCCCGAGGCCTGCGCGAACGAGCGGCCGCACACGTCGCAGCTGTACGGCCTCTCGCCTGTGTGCGTCCGCCGGTGGTACTTGAGGCTCGAGTAGTGCGTGAAGACGCGGTCGCATGTGCCGCAGTGGTACGGCTTCTCGCCCGTGTGCGTCAGCTGGTGCGTCTTGAGGTTGCCCTTGAGTGAGAAGGCACGGCCGCACACGTCGCAGCTGTACGGCTTCTCGCCCGTGTGTGAGCGCATGTGCGCCGTCAGGTGGGCCGAGTTGGAGAAGGCCCGTCCACACTTGGGGCACTCGATGACCTTTTCGGTGGTTTCCTCGCCCTCCAACTGCGGGCGCTGTGACTGCGGCGGCAAATGAGCCGGGTCAGTCCACAGCGACCTCACGCCCAGTATCGCGAGGCCCATGTTTCTCGATGGCCCCTCACCTGCGGGGGGTGGGAGAAAGAAAACAACGGTGACGGATTCAGAATCGGAATATTTACACTGGATGAATCCAATGAGCCGTGAAGTCTCTTTTTCACTGGAGGTCCCGTAGGGGGGCACGAGGTCAGAATGTTACAACAACAAACAATACAACAACACAAAAGAAGTGCAAAGTATAGGAAAGATAAACAAATAACTTTAAAAAATACAAATTAAACTAAACTATTTGTATCTTACCAGGTAAAGCCCACTGAGGAATTGGCTTATTTTTCAGAAGCGACCTGGCCACAAATGATAGTTCAACGGAGTGGCGGCTTATCATGTGGAAATGTATAGCAGCAAAATTATCTAAATCATTTAAACACACATTTCTGAATGTGGAAGGAAAAAACGGAGGACCCGGAGAAAAAATCCACGCGACCACGGGGAGACCCACCGGCCATGTCTTTACAAATCCACCCTACCTTTGATACAAATTCTAAGACTAATTTTTTTAGCACTGGCTTTTACAGAATAATATAATTCACACTTCATGGTGGTTTTGTTAAATGGTTTCTAACTCAGGTTGAAAGGGTTAATGCATTTAGTGTTAGGCTGTGTTGATAAACTAAAACTAGCAGGTAAAACCCAGAGCTATATAGTTATTTTTCTGCAGCGACCTGGCCACAAATGATAGCTCAACGACGTGGCTTATCACGTGGACATTTATAGCAGCCAAATACTCTAACGCATGTTGTTTCTAAAGGTGCAGGGAAAAACTTAAGGACACGGAGAAAAATCCACGCGACCATGGGGAGAACATGCAAACTCCAAATATACTACAGCAGGCATTGTCAGGGTCGGGATCGAACCCACGACCTCCTGTATAAAAGGCGAGGTAGTTAACATCTCACCACCGTGGCACCATATTGTGAACCTTCACTGTGAAAAC
Organism: Lampetra fluviatilis; assembly: GCF_964198595.1. Lineage (NCBI taxonomy): Eukaryota > Metazoa > Chordata > Hyperoartia > Petromyzontiformes > Petromyzontidae > Lampetra > Lampetra fluviatilis. The sequence continues at coordinate 13,814,674 of NC_136277.1, forward strand.
CGGCCAAATTAATCCAAGGGTTGCCCATGCCATCCCCCAGTAGAGCTGCTATCCGAACTCCGTTGTCCCATCTGGCATGGAAACGACCATTGCTACCTCTCTCTAATTCAGTGTCCTTCACTAATTTTCAGACAGGAGGGGGGGGGGAACTTTTTCCGATAAGACATCAATCAGTGCGAGGGCCGCCACACCAATTGTCGGGGGGCCGCACGTCAGGGGACGCACTAAATGCCACCGGGGCTGCCAGTGACCCGCGGGCCTTTAAATGAAGAACACCGCTCTTGTTGGAAAGCAAGAGTAAATTTGTGTAAGCGTGATTTTTCTTCCTTGGTTGTGTGTCGTGTTCACATTGTTAAAGTGCAGTTTTTGTTTGTCATTCAATAATGTGCCATGAGATTCAGTATAAATATACCTGATCATGGTACAATTGCAAAGCTTACAAAAACATTCAACGGACTGTTACACTCATCCGGTTGCAGCAAGTCGCTCCTCATGTGATGGCAATGAATGGTATTGGGGGGGGCGGGGAGGTCACGATTTACATTCATGAAGCGAGTCTCTTTTTCTTTCACAACTTTATTTTCAGCAGTTTTCAACGTCGTTACAACGGCCGCTGCAACGTCGGTCAATTAATGCCCCCAGTTATTCGCGAACAGTTAACCAACAACAAACTTTTTTTCGTCTTTTTTTTACGGCGAAGCAGAGAGATAACGAAAACGCTTTGTAGCTTCATTGGAGTGGAGGTAGATTCCATATCTTTGTTTAACCACCTCAGACCACCTGAGCTCCGCTTCTCTTTGTTGGAGAGAGACCTATTGGACCGTTATCAAAGGTGGCCCTGTGTAATCCACAATATGCCTCAACGTGCCTTGCGGGGTCATGGGGTTTAAATTGCCACACTTTTGATTATTGAAGGCAGGCAGCGTAGTTTACGTTGCGTAGTACGGTACAATCTACGGATTTTCTTGCACCATCCTTTGCAATAATCCCCTAGAAATTGGTCTACAGACTCAGCAAAGCTTTTCTGGATGAAGAAATCATGCAAAAAACATTTAACGTATTAAAACAACATTGGATGTACGTATCGCATTAACAAATCCCGAGTCTCCATAGCAAAAGACACACCTGTCTCGGTGACTCTCACTTGCTTCTACCTTCGAACAAATTATTATTATTCATTTGCTTGCGGCACTGGCTTGCGCATCTGACGCGCAGTTCACACAGCGGACGGATCTACGCAACACAGATGCTGGAACACCGAGATAAAAGTACAGCTCAAGGATGTACGGGGGCTAGCCTCGGCTACGCATTCTACACACAAACCCAAGTACGGTCTGTCCTTCAACCCCATGTGTTATTTTCATCACGCCAGTTGAATAGAGAGCGCAATGAATGTATTTGGGAACGCATTTTTGTTTTATAACGTGGATGCGAACTGGACATGACGCGATCGAGCCAACGGAACTAACGTCGCGAGAGCAGGAATTAGCGGCTGTAACGGCTGCCCCACCATAGTGTCGCACAAGGCGGGATGTTGCTGGATGCTTCCAGACGCTACCCACCACGTGCCTCAGTCTCTGTTCAGCCTTGCGTTACACATCTCACGCGTTATCGTGGACTGCGGTGTTCTTCAGGTACGCAACTACTCGGACCGCATTATAGGAGAACAAACTGTATTGCAATCCTGGCACGAGAAGTATAATCGTGAAAACTATTGCATCGTTGAAAATCATCGCACCGCTATCGAATTAAAGATACTCTATGGTTCTTTCGGTAAAGTCACGTAGGTATAAAATTAAATATAACTACGTGACTTTACCGAAAGAACCAAAGAGTATGGATTCCTGCAGTCATGAAAGCTTAAAATCAAGATCGAATTAAAGATCTTCGTCATTCCGCTTTGTCACCCGAGTACTAAGCAGTAGTACGAGTATTAGGCAATAACTCAAAAACTCCAGGGTAATAATCCACCGCTTCAAAATGCCAGACTAGCACTACGTAGGTTTTTGCAGATCAAAATTCCTAAAGAAGCTCCCGGGACATGGAGCAAAATGTTGAACATCTACCACAACTACTATTGTTTATTTACCAGGTAAGACACACATCTATATAGCTCTTTTTCAGAAGCGACCTGGCCACAAACGATAGCTCAACAACGTGGCTTATCATGTGGAAATTGATCGAAGTAGCCAAATAGATTAAAATGCACGTTGATTATAAATGTGGAGGGAAAAACCCGAGGACCCGGAGAGGAATCCACATGAGCACGAGAACATGCAAACTCCATATATACATATTCTTAGGTTTTTTCGGTAAAGTCACGTAGGTAAAACATTAAAATTAATAAAAGTAAAATAAAATAAAAATCACGACATTTCGGAAGCAACACAAGCTTCCGTCTTCAGGTGGAACCGTCACAGCCCGACAGCTGTATTACTTGATACAGCTGTCGGGCTGTGACGGTTCCACCTGAAGACGGAAGCTTGTGTTGCTTCCGAAACGTCGTGATTTTTATTTTATTTTACTTTTATTAATTTTAATGTTTTACCTACGTGACTTTACCGAAAAAACCTAAGAATATGAATCCTTGCAGTCACGAAAGCTTCAAATCTAGAATCCATATATACAGGCGTCAGGGTTGGGATCGAACCCATGTCTCCTGCATACCAAGTTAGAGGGAGATAACATCTCGCAACCGTGACGCCCCAAATGGCTGTCGTGTACAAAGGGGCCCAGCCTCGTGGTACTTTTGGCTCTCAAGTTACAAGTGGAATGACGAAGAATGAAGCGAGGAATAAAGGTCCTGAACCCACATGCTCGCATCCAGGAAGTACTGTATTTACAGTGAAGCAAACTTCCTCCAAAAAATATTTTATCTATCGGGTAAAGCCAGTGAGCTATTAGCTCTTGTTCAAAGGCGACCCTGGCCAAGTATGGTAACTCATCAAAGTGACATATCATTACATGTGGGAATTTATAGTCGTGGCCAAGAAATCTAAACGCACGTTTCTAAATGTGGAGGGCAAAACTCGACGAACCCAGAGAACAATCCATGTGATCACCAGGGGAAGAGAGAGAACACGAAAACTCAAAACCTACAACAGGCATCGACAGGGTCCGGGATCGAACCCACATCCCTCCTACGTATCAGGCGAGCGAGATATCCCCTGTTAAATACCTCGCCTGGTATACAGGAGGTCGTGAGTTCGATCCCGACCCTGACGCCTGTATATTTGGAGTTTGCATATATTTCCACGTGATAAGCCACTTTGTCGAGCCATCATTGTAGCCAGGTCGCTTTTGAAAAATAAGTTAATCGCTCAGTGGGGCTTCACCTGGTAAGAATTTTAAAAAATAGTTTAGTTTTATTTCTATATATATGTTTAAGTGATTTGTTTACCTTTCCTAGACTTTGCACTCCTATAACTTGTGATAGCCAGGTCGCTTCTGAAACAAAGAGCTATATAGCTCAGTGAGCCTCACCCTGGTAAAATAAAAAAAATGGGTTTGTCACGATTGCATAACCACAGGGCACTTTGGATGTGACCCACATTAAGAATGGTGGCTATAGCTAGGAAAAGAAGGACTTTGCCTGAAGGGCAGACGGGGTCCACACCTGAGCAATCAATTGCACAACTTCATTGCGTGCCAATGACTCACTTATTATACTCAAACAATAAAACCCGGGCTAGCTGAACCCCTTGTTTGCCAGACCAGGTAAGTTCATTAACGGACAAAATAAAAAGTTAAAAAGCACATATTCTTTGGTTTTCGGCAAAGTTATGTAGAATTAAATTAAAAAGTCAAAATTTTAAAAGCACTTGTTTTCGTATGTGTGTGTAGAATATAAACAAAGTGTATTTCAAATAATCATGGTCATATATTACACACGGTCATCTATGAGCCAGCTGCAGCTAACTTGCAGCCACAAAAGGACTTTCAGTATGGACTGGTCCAAGGCCCATGAGCAAGAATGGTGCTCGTCATTGAAGCTAAACTAAACTTTTTATTTCACCAGGTAAGGTCCACTGAGCTATAAAGGTATTTTTTTTAATAAGCGACCTGGCTATCACAAATGATAGCTCAACGAAGTGGCTTATCATGTGGATATTTATAGCAGTATCCAAATACTCTTCAACGCGTGTCGTTTCTAAATGTGAAGGGAAAAAACGGAGAAAAATCCACACGACCACGGGAAAAGATACACCACAAACTCCAAATATACAGCAGACATCAGGGTCGGGGATCGAACCCAGGATCTCCTGTATACCAGGCGAGGGAGAGAACATCTGGCCACCGCGGAGCCCCGTCTCCTTCGCCTGGTGAAACAAGCAAAAAAACCCACCTCAAGTACAATGCCAGTCCAACACGAGAAACCCTCAAGGAGCTCGGTTCGGCAAGGACGTACAGTGCGAAAGGAAGCCATATGCCATGCAAATTAGTTACGGGAGCGGCTTGTGCCAAGAATCCAAACCGCATCCGACGGTGGTAATCTTTCTCGCCATTTACGAGGAGATCGTGAAGGCCGTCGGCCTCCCCATGCTGTCAAGAATGCTGGTCCCTCGAAAGGGCGTGGAGATGGCAAGACGATCACAGAGAGAAAACGGCAGATGGCACAGCGCTGAACTCTGTTTCCGTTCCGGGACGTCCGCAAGTTGCGGGGTGTGGGTGGTCCTCGTTCACCGCTGAATCTCGAAACGGCACGAGTGACTCAGAGTTAATTTGATCTAGAGAGGTGGTGTAGTAGTAGCGCTGCTACAATGAAAACCGTAGCGACAAGACCACCGGACTCTCTACGACAGCCGGCGCCAAACTGTGCCACACGCCCCTCCCGCCATGCCTTCAATTACGCTTCAGTTCCGATGACACGTACATGCACGTACACATGATCGGAACGGAATCGGACGTAAAACCAATGGCTTACACGTACGTACGCACATCAGAATGGGAAAGCGGTCAAGTCGAGCGTTACCTCGAGCTGTAACCTCGAGAAGTTGATACATCTCTCATACGGGAGCGACTGCTAACGATGCTGGGGACTTAACGAGGCCACGGACGAGCTTGACGAGGCCGGCAACAAACGGGTAGCTGAGCCAGGCCACAGGCAGCCTTGGCGAGTAGGGAAGCACCGAGAAAGGACGGCATCTCCCCCAGCTGAGTTGCCAAGCAGTGGGGAAACCAGTCTGATACAACATCTGTATGACCTCCTGTATAACCTCATTTACGTCCTCTTGTTACTACTGTTGGTGGAGGGGAGCAGTCCGTCGAGATGGGAGCGATACAAACATCACTCCGCACAAGAACAACGGCTGATACGTGGAGACTGCAACAACTACCGTGGAATTTCCCTCTTCGGCATTTTTTTTTCTTTTGTCAGAGTGCTGCTCTGGAGACTTCAGCGGTTGCTTACCCCGAAGGCACAATGGGATGCACGTATGTATGTCGGACTTCTTTTGAAACCATACGAAGCAAAACGTGCCGCTCAACAACGGATATGATCCTCTCACTCCCCCGAGGAAAACAGAAATGCGGAGAAGCAGGCTAAGCCACCTCTACCTTGCTGAGCAGAAAATCTTTTACCAGGGGTCAGCAGATCAGGCTTCTACAAGATTCTATAAAAGAATGGGTACCCCCCCCTCCTCCTCACCCCCCAAAAACTTCTCAGCCTGATCCGCCCTTTCACTAAAACTTGGCACAGCGCTTGCAGTTTAATGGATCCACATCCGACAGTTTCGAGATAAACATTTTCGGCAGGGGTCTCGTTTCTTGCACCCAACGCCTTTCGGCAACTTCTCGGTCCTCCCGATCCGCGCGTTTCATAACAGGAGCGCAGAGGGCCGTCTGTTTGTGCACACACGAGGTGCGACGGCAAGCTGTTCGATCCTGCTCACGTGAAAGCCGAGACCAACATTTATGAAGAGAGAACTTCTTCTGATGGCAGATGATGGGGTGCGGGTCGCACCCTGTGAGGAATGTAAGCTGCAGAACGTCGCGGACCGCCTCTTCCGTGCGCAACCCGTATGTCCTCCGTGATTAGCATCAAGAAAACTGCAGTCATGGGTCAAGGTGTCACAACACTCGCTCGAGTGAGTCAACAAATTCTCCGCGGCGACCGACCTGTTGTACTTACAAAGTTCGATATAAACATTATACACGTACATCGTGAAAATTTAAATTAAACTAAGAAAAGTCTTTCACGTGTTGGGAAGCGCAAATCTGCAAATAGCCACGCCTGACACCACTGCGCAAAGAAGCAGCCGCGGGCAATGGAAGTTGCCCAATTTCGAGAGGCGTTGCACAACGTATCGCTTAGCTGTGGACCCCACCCACACTTCCCTAACTTAGTAAATTCTGTCAAAAGTTCTTAACAGATTGAGCGTCAAAGTCCTCGCAAATTCTTCATTCAAAAAACCCTTCAACGTAAAAGCTGCCCCCCCACAGCCGGCGACCCGTCTGGGGGCTGCCGTGCGTCTGTTCCGGCGCTAGGGATCGGAACGGCTGGTGGCGTGCGGCTCCTTCGCGCCAGGCCAGTCTCAGCGTGGCATAGCGTGCTGCTGCTGCTTCTGCTGCTGCTGCTTCTGGTGTTTTTGTGGTGGCAGCGGCGGTAGCGGCAGCGTCATGCCCGTGTGCCGCGTCTGCCGGTGATACTTGAGGCTGTTGTAGTGCTTGTAAACGCGGTCGCACTCGGTGCAGCGGTAGCGCTTCTCGCCCGTGTGCATCATCTGATGGGCCCTCAGGTGTGCCTTGAACGCGAAAGTGCGGCCACACACGTCGCAGGGGAACGGCTTCTCGCTCGCGTGCGCGCTTATGTGCGCCGCCAGCAGCGCCGCGCTGACGAACTTGCGCCCGCACAGACGGCACGCGACCGTCTTTTCCAAGGCGGCGGCGGTGGCGGCGAGACCGCGGGCCATGGCGTGCCCTTCCGAGCCACCCTGCAGGGACGTCACATCTTGAATGAAGAAGCTTGAGTTACGCTCAAAGGTTTTGTCTGAGGGGGGGACACAAGAAGCCCATCGGAGAGATGATTAGAAACCCGAGTGTGAAATCGCAACTCTCTTATCATCTCTCTCACGTAGCCTTCGTTTCACACACTCGGTTCCCTCCAACGAGTAATCCGTGACGACCTTGCAAACCAGATCACGTTCATCTTAATCGGTTGTTTCCATATTCCTGGTGAAGGGAATACTGGATCGGAATGGTGTTGTTGAGAAGCCAGTTTGCCTCAAATATAAAGTGTAACTTTTAAGTTTCCTTACAAGAACAAAAGAAGTGATCTCTCTCCCCGTGGTCGCGTGGATTTTCTCTGGGTCCTCCGGTTTTTCCCCTCCACATTTAGAAACATGGGGTTCCGAGTATTTGGCTGCAACGCGACCATCGTACTTGATACGCAAGCAGAGATCCGCAAAACACAAAGAAAGCCGAAACACAAACTTCGGCGAAAGAGTGCGCACATCGCTCCCACAGGGTTTAGCACGGCAATGTGATTACAGTCAGACAGAAAGGTCAGTGAGCGAGCTTCAGTCATAATGCACAATAATTTATTCGTGCTAAAAACAGATCACGTAGTCCCTCCCACGCTCTCGGGATCAACTATTACATCATCCTTGCAAATCCACCGCACGTTAGAGGTGGAACTAAGCCGAAGATGCACCCAGAATAAAACTTTGCCGAGAATTTCAGACAATTCCATCCAGTGATCGCATCGGAGAATTACCAATCGTATATAAAAAAAAGTAGTTCAGTGGTGCTATATTGGACATTTGAAGCCTGGACAGCAGAGAAATGGGTGCATCAGTGAAATGTGATATTGTTACTTTTCTAGTATCAATTTGTCAACGTTTTACCCCTACCGCAGTGGTTCAAACCCAGCGGTGCCTTACGATGCTCGGCCTAAGGCCAATTTAACTCTAAAAGTGTGGCAGATCTCATCGGTGCTTGAAAGCGGAGTGGGCTTAAGCCTGGTTGTGTGCTTGAATCGCCAACCAGTTGGGATTGCTTGGTGTTGTTGGTACGGGGCCAGGAGATAGTAGTCCCACCAGCTCGTATGCTTGCAAAAGGTTTCTATTTGGTGTTTAAACATCTTAACACCTATATTGTTGGTTCTTTCGGTAAAGTCATGTGACTTTACCGAAAGAACCAAGAATATGAATCCCTGCAGTCACGAAAGCTTTAAATCAAAATCTTAACACCTGTTTTATTGCCAGAAAAGGTAAACCCTATTCTTATTTTTTCATACTTTGATACTGGAAAAAGGTCCAATTTTATTTAGATTATTTGGTTGCTATAAATGTCCACATGATAAGCCACTCTGTTGAGTTATCATTGTGGTGAGGTCGCTTTTGAAAAATAAGTTAATAGCTTATTTTTCACCTTGTAACATAAAATAGTTTAGTTTTATTTGTATATATATATTTTTGTGATTTGTATACCTTTCTATACTTTGCACTCCTATCGTGTTTTTGTATTGTTTGTTGTTGTAACATTCTGATCCCGTGCCCCTACTGGACCTCCTGTGACAAAGAGCTTCATAGGCTCATCAGATGCCTCATGTATAAATAATTATTATGATTATGATTCCTCCACTGTGTCAGACTCCTCATCAAAGAGAGCCTTGAGACCGGCATTTAAACTCAACTATTTTATATTTTACCAGGTAACGCCCACCGAGCTACGTAGCTCTTTCCGATATTAGCAAGCCACTGGAGATATGCACTTGCAAATCTGGATTAAAAACTAATTTCTTTGAGACTGTTTTTTGTTTGGTGTGTTGTCCTTGCCCCGCACCTCCGATGAGCACGGTTGGTTACGTACGGTGCGAGAGAAGTCCAACATACATTCAAAATGATTAATATTTTATCAGGAAAGGCCCACTGAACTACGCAGCTCTTTTTCAGAAGCGACCTGGCCACAAATGATAGCTCAACGAAGTGGCTTATTATGTGGATACTCTAAATCCATGGTTCTAAACACGGAGAGAATATGTGGAGGGAAAAACCGGAGGGCCCGGAGAAAAAAATTCCACACGACCACGGGAAAAACGTGCAAACTCCAAGTATACAGCAGGCGTCAGGGTCGGGATCGAACGCACGACCTCCTGTATACCAGGCGAGGTGGTTAACATCTCGCCACCGCGGTGCCCCTGTTCAAAGAAACAGCGGGTGACACCTCCCCCACTTCTCACATTGAAAGTCATCTCCGTGGTTTAGGCTTCTGAACAGCGATTGAAAATATTGCACGTTCAGGCAATATAAACAGATTTCAGTTCATATCGTTGATATATAAGCTCTGCTGCGTAAGATGCATTGCTGTTAAAGTGCAGCACAACAATTTGTATTGTACTTCTTAACAGTATCTACACCCAGCCCACTTATACAAAAGCGGTATTGCTTCACAATGCACTCTCATTCTGTGCTCAATGAAATATTGTTAAAAAAAACAACGAAATCGTGCATTCATGTCAACAGTCAAGAGTTAACACAAGGCTTCAAGATTTGAGTTAGAACATAAAGTAAATGTTATTTTAAATTGAATAATTATATACACACAATTGGCTGTCGAAGTAAAAGGGTGTAGCAGTGGCGCAGTGATTCGTACGTTCGCCATTCTAAACCCGTAGTCACGACTGACATCTACGAGCGATTACCTGGGTACCACCTATGCACCAACCCGTGCCAACAGCATTGGTGAAGTACGGTCAAATAACCTCAACGGGCGCAGCATGGGGAGTGACAGGTGTTCGTTCTGTAAGATCTTAAACATTTGCAACCTCTTAAAGTTTTTTTTTTATTGTACTTGACGTTTAAAGCGTTAAAAAATGTGCAGCCTCCGGTGCAACCAAGAGCACGCAGATTGCAGTGCACGCACAATAGGTGACCGCGTGTTTAATAGCTGCGGTGAGCAACGTGTAACCTTGTCTCTCTATAGCCCAGTCTCTTTATAGCCGTGTGGCACATTAGGAATTGACCACTCTTTTTTATTATTTCCTCGTGCAGCAATGGAGTAAAGTGTGGGTTTGTGAAGGTCCTTATGTGCTGTGCACTACATCAATGCACGTATGTACACCAGCATGCAATACTGAGTCGGGCCTGTAGGTGGCTGGCAGGGTTATTGAGTAATCTGACCTGAACACCAGTCACGTGGTTAATGGCGACTCGGTCGAGAATTTTTGACACACGTGCTGTTGCATTTTACAGGAATAGGCCCCAAATGTTGTTTTTGATAGTTATATAAATGTTCTAGTATTTAAGTTTGGCTTTGAATTGATATTTTGTGATATATTCAATAGGAGGGGGGTTTGCACTGTACACTGTAAAGGATGATGTACTGTAGTTAACACTGGTAATTCTCTAACCCTAATACTGTTTATTCTATAACCATGCCCATGCACCCAGAATATGACCACTTGCAATGCTATTAAGAATATAACATGTAGAGTAGTAAGTTGTACAATGGTGACAAGTACAGTACATATCCACTACAGATAATGGGTGTAAGTTATCAATATAAGTGAATGGTATAGATAGACATACAGCTCAGGATTCAAGTAATATTCGAATATCGAAGTGTATAGGTTATGATTAAAGACAAAGATGGTTTATCAGTAGTGGAATTGGGTTGAAGGGAAACTGTGATTGAGTAACCGGACCTGTACACCAGTCACGTGGTTAATGGCGACTCGGTTGAGAATTGCTGTGACACACGTGCTGTTGCATTTTACAGATGATCACAATAAATGTGTTTGCCCTCAATTTGGAACAGATGTCTCTCAATAGCCCTGTCTCTCTATAGCCCTGTCTCTCAACGAACCTACCTCTCAATACTCGGGTCTCTCATGCTTTCTTTTTCTGTCTCTCTCATTGACCTGCACATTCGTTTACAGTAGCGGATAGATATATTACACAACACAAATTCAACATGACTTCCAGTACACAATCGGCAATTGAGAACACAAGTGGGGGGGGGGGGGGGGGTATGGCCGTCTGCTTTCCCCCTGCGCAGTTTTCGCCACCGGCTCAGTTCACCATATGGGTCTCGTCGGCTTGGTTCAGATCTCCCCCCACAGTAGCAGCCTTCACGGGGGGGGGGGGGGGTGATTCCAGACCCCGGATTCCTCCCACGCGACCGCTGGAACATCTATGCAAAAAACAGCTTCGGAGCAGATCCGGGATTCGTCCAGTCTAAAATAAAGATTCAGATTCTGTGATAGAAACCGGGCACAGGAGGTGCGGAAGTGCTCGGGAACGAACCGGCCTGGTGGCCAATATCAAAGTGTCTCTGCATTCCAACATAGGCTGCCGTGCTGCTCACCTCTCACTGATACATCTCGAGCCAATGTTAAAATAAAGAAATAATGTACACGCTCTCTACTTGTTATAGTATATGCGTGTGTGTATGTATATATCCGAAATACGATGGCGGTCATCGCTACCGGCTCACCTGACAGGTACTCACTTCCCTGTAGCATTTCTGTGGGCCAGATGGCACTTCAATCAATCCCTCCCTTCTTCCTCATTCAAGGCACTACTCCCCTAACTGGGACCGAGCTGAGTGAGGACTTCACCAGGTTCTCAAGTGGGCACCCCCCTTCACCGGTGTTTCGTCGATAAGCCCACGAAAAAGTGGGCTAATCATGGATTTATGGTAATACTACACATGCATATCGACGAGTCAGCCGCAGCTACCTTTGGCCACAAAACGACCTGCTGTACGGACTGGTACATGGCCCATGAGCAAGAATGGTGCCAGACATTGAAGTTAAACTAAATATATATTTTAAAAAAATGTATTACACCAGTTAAGGCCCCATTTAGCTAGAAAAATCTTTTTTGATAAGCAACCTGGCTATCACAAATGATAGCTCAATGAAAGTGGGCTTTATCATTTGGAAATTTCTAGCAGCCAAATACTCTGAACGCATGATGTTGATTCTAAATGTGAAGGGAAAAACTGGAGGACCCGGGAAAAAAACTCCACACGACAAAGGGAGTAACAAACTCCAAATATACAGCAGGCGTCAGGATTGAAATCGAACCCACGGCCTCCTATATACCAGGCGAGGTAGTTAATATCTCGCTACCATGACACCAAACTGCTATCGTCCCACAAAGCAACACTCATTTCATCAGGCCTGAAATAAAAGATGACGATAGATGCGGCAAGTCTCACCCTGACCAGGATTTGAACTTGAGACCTTCTGATTTTAAGTTTCCTCCCCATCTCTAAAACACGGGAATGCACACAATGCCACGTTAGAACTGCACACGGGAGATACACTTACCTCCTCCACAAGCGGAGGAGTTACAGAATCACCTAATTGTAACCAGAGAAGTGCGATCCATCGCAAACATCGCCACCGGTCGTTGCCAACACGTGCCCTTGTAGGAGGTACAAACAGAATCCATGTGACGCCACCAAACTTCATCGAAAGTCTTGTTTTCCGTCCTTAACATGCCGTTACATTTGCTGGCGAGCTCTTGGAACGTGGAGCGAAACATCGCGCGCGCCATGCCAAGTGATGTGAAAACACATCGGAGAAGAGCCATTCATTTGTCCGGTTGTTTTTTCCCGAGTTCGGGGAAAAACAGCATCCTTTTTTCAAGACAAGCGGCACAGCGACTTCAGTAAACTCCATGCGGGGGGGGGTGGGGGGGGACTCCTCAAGTAAGCCACGCAGACTCTCTATGACGCCGCTATGCGCCCCTGCACCTCCCGGTGTGTTCGCTCGTGCCGCTTGAGCCCATTGCTGTGGCGAAAGGCCCGGCCGCACACGGCGCACGCATGCGGCTTCTCGCCCGTGTGCGTGCGCCAGTGCACCTTGAGGTTGTAGTGCTGCAGGAAGGTCTTGCCGCATGCCACGCAGCGGTGGGGGCGGTCGCCGGCGTGCGTGCGCAGGTGGCGGCGCAGGCACGAGTGCTGAGCAAACGCGCGCCCGCAAACGCCGCACTCGTGCTGCGCCCCTAGCGGGTCCCAGGTGCCAGGTAGTGGCGGTAGCGGTGGCGATGACGCCGATGGCACCGGCGGCGGTGGTGTTGGCGGTCGTGGTGGTGGATGCAGCAGCGGTGCCACCGGATTAGGGATGCCGTGCTCTCGCGCCGATTGGGGGGGCCACCAGGTGCCGCCACCGACGGCATCTGCCGCTTGCGAGCGCCGCGTCCCTAAGTCCCGATTCATCGACGTGTTTTGGATGAACGAGGAGCAGGAGGAGGAGGAAGAGGAGGGGAGGCGACCTGAGCGGCCTTCCACACTTTCACCTACAGGAGAAAGTGTGAAAGATTAATTTAGCCGCATGGATTTACGGTTGGAGTAAGAATTACATGTTGTTGCAGCGTCGAGAATTCCAATCGTCAGGGTAATACAGGTTCGGAAATCTGCATCAAGGGTGGCTTTCCTCCAGCATGTTGCGCAGGCCAGGCACGGAAAAAATTCGAATAACCGACATCTCGAATTTAGTTCAGGTTTACATTTTCTCCTCGGGTAATGTTCAGGGTGCTTCTGCACCAGGGAATATGGGGCTGCGCACATCTTCATCATCAGTAGCAGCCCTGAGACAGTGATGGAGAGTTCACATTCCTGGATGGAAGGCCAGCAGCATCTCCAATGGCAACTCTTCCTAAAACACGGTACTCTAGAAACTCCAGCAGAATTTAGACAAGCGTCTCAAGGTCTATTTGTTCATTTGCTTGCAAGAGTTTCTTGATGGCGTGCGTTCATCATTGCTGTTGTACTTAGCTGCAAGCCAGTGAAGTTCGTGATAAAATATAGCGGTAGGTAAAAATGATAGAATATTTGCAGCGCTTCTTTATACGCTGTGTCGCTGCTGCATAACATGTTTAACCCTTTCCCATTCCGATGACGTACACCATCAGATTTTCTTGCGATTTCGTTCCAATGACGTACACGAAAAACTAAAATAACTTTATTGGCACCGAGGCTCCCACAAGGCCATGTGGCACAGTTGGGCACCAGCTATCAGAGTACGGTCATGTCGCTACGGTTCTCTGCAGTGAGTAACAATGTCTTGAAAAACAACGGCACTATTACGCCCATCTAAATAAAATTCACGCCGAGCCGCTTGCGCGTTCCGAGATTCAGACGTGAACAGGACAACCACAGCCTGCAACTTGCAGACGTCTCGGAACGGGAAAGGGTTAATAAAGAGATAAAGTGCCTTTGACTAAATGAGTTTGGAATATACTCAGATCTCTCGTGAGATCTGATCCTGGAAGGTTCTTGGATAGGCGACCGCCATGCACAGTGGATTGATATAGGTGGCTCCGGGGTTACGCGGCGGGCAGAAAAGGGCAGTACAAAAACATTGCTTACCGTACTTTAATGTTCCCTGCCTTTGACCCTCATTGACCCAGCTTACTTCGAAAACGTGGCACCCTCCCTCAGGCCATCTTAAAGTACGGGAGCAAAGCTGCTGTCCAGCCCAACCGTGCACAAAGGGACACCATCGTTGTTGCAACAGCTCTAATGGCTTGCATTCTCCGTTGTCCGAAAACGGTGGTTCATCAGTGCTTGCGGGAAGTCACGAAAAAGGCTTCACTAGAAAAAGGCGCCCGGGTTCAATGGGAGAAAATGCAGCGGTATAACAAAGCCCGTGCATTCAATCGCACTCAACAATGGACTTTCAAATGAACACTTTTTATTCCAAGCTTAACACAAGTGCATGTTATAGGCAAAAAGAGAGAATGTTTTTGTTATATAAATTAACCAAGTGACAACAAGTGCTTGGGAAATATCATACCAGTACACACATTCAGCCTTCAAAAAATGTCGATACAAAAGTTAAAGTTCCATCGCCAAAAGTAGTACGCGTAAACACTCTAATAATTTCAAACTTATAACGCGCAACAGCATTCACTCGCTCCATGCGTGTTACAGCACGCTGCGTTTCCACGGTAAATAGAATTAGAAAAAACGGAATCAAGCCGCGCCGGGCGATTCTTGGTACTGAACGATTAATTTCCTGTCCCATGAGTTTGTCCCGATGAGTTCAGACCCTCACCTCCCATCCCACTTCTCCCTCCCTTTCACAATGGATGGGAAACCATTTTTTTTTAAACCAACGTTTAACGCACTCTAGAATTTAGCTCAGGGGTCGGTAACAAAAATAACGAGACTTTTTTTCGACTTTGGTACAAAAACTCAAGATTTTAAGAGCTCCGCAATGCATGCGAATACATACGTACAGTACGTACATAAATTACGTCACAAAGCAGTCCATAGGAGCTGCAGGTTGCTGACCCCCCTGGATTAGCTTACGGTAACCATAAGCTAAATATTTTAACAATTTTCTGCCACGTTTTAAAAACAAAACTAAGGCCTTGAAGCTGACCCTAAAGCGAGGGACAATACCTACTACAAGGCAACCCTGAAAACTCTACGTCTATTTTGAGGGTGGCCTGGCTAAAAGTGAGCAGCCCCCCTTTGCTAAGGACAACCAAGTGGCCCAGCGTAAGTGAGCAGCATGGCCCGGTTACAACTCGCTTAGCAAGTCAAGACCGCCACAAGCCCATTTGTACCAGTTCTAGAATTGGCCGTTCCAGTTTTAAGTGGTCATAGGTACACCATATAAGATGGTGGGATGCTCAAGAGCACTAAACTTTTCGTGTGTTTGAACAATGGGACCAGTACCTATAAAACACATAGGTTGGATTCCCGGCGGGTCACTTAATATTAAATCAGGTTCTCAAGTATTACAAGTTTTGTTCGCAGGGTGGTAACGAATTATTGTATCCTCATTGCCAGCGATTATTGATTCACTGCTGGATGAAGGCCACCTCCCAAAGACGTCGCTAATTACATATTTAATGTACTTTTCCCTCAAATTTCTGCGACTTCTGTGTTGGTATTCATTTGCCGATTCATGTTTTGTAGCAACCAACCCAACCCATCACATGGAATGGGAGTGCTATTTGGGATCAACCCGCCCACCTGTTATCCACCACCTTCATTCTATGAAGCATCACAATTCGATTCCTTTTTCATATAATTTCAGCGGAAGGTATCAGGGCCTCTAGTGGCTGGAGGGGTCGCGTGAACCCACTACGTGCAATGGAAATTAATCAAAAGAGTTGGCTTCTTGCACACAAAATTCAATGCGTGTCGCATTGATACTACGCGATGAATCATTGCATTGTCACACCCCCTAGGAGATGCTGAAAGTCTGAGACATCATCAATCGCCATCCTCTGCCGTTTGTCAAAAAGAGCTTGAAAGCTCATCGGATTCCTCCAGTATAAATACATATTCTGATGTGTGAAATGGATGAGAATGGGGCAGGGCTTCTCCCAGTCACATGACCCTGGCAGCACTTTTTC
Source organism: Lampetra fluviatilis (assembly GCF_964198595.1). Lineage (NCBI taxonomy): Eukaryota > Metazoa > Chordata > Hyperoartia > Petromyzontiformes > Petromyzontidae > Lampetra > Lampetra fluviatilis. Next base: position 13,830,999 of record NC_136277.1, read on the forward strand.
ATATGCAGTTAATAAAAACTAAGTTAAAATATATATCCAGTAGACTCTCGAATATTTGCGTGCGGTTTATCCAATTTGTGGAATAACCACGCACCTGAGATTTTGACATAAAGTAATAACTCGTGTATTTTCCCTTAAGCCCAAATTAATTATCTAAAAACAGTTGTGCATTGTTACTCTTGTAAATGGCGATTACAAGTCACGTACTTTAACCGAACAAATATGCGCTCCTGTTAATCCGAAATTCACGTGATCGCCGCTACAATACAGTAGTTGCCATATCTTTACAACAGTGGGTTGAATTTGATTGATGTTGATTGGCGTGGTTCTGCTGTCATTCACTTAGTGGGCCGAGTCTTCTGCGCAGAATCAGGAAAGTGTTACCACTGAGCATGTGCATCGATCGGTAATTTAAACTTACGTTAGTGGTTTTTGGCACAGAGATCCGCGGAAAATGGGAATATTTTTGGATCATCCATGATTTTTAATTATCCACGGCCATCCTCCCCGTCATTCGCACGGACAATCGAGAGTCTGCTGTAATTAGAAAAAAAACCTTTCCCTTTTTTTACATGAAAAAAAACATGTATCACGTTGTCAAAAGTCAGAGTACAGTACCTTTCAGAGCCCCCAAATATTATAACAAAAAAATACACGCTGGGCTCAAGTTTCCTAGGGTTTCACTGTACGTGCAAGGATGTTCAGGCAAGTGCGTGCATTGTCAATATGTCCACTACATATCTATCCATCTATCGTCTATCCAGAGCGAAATTAGCCCGGCACAGAAACACTGGCGACATCGCTGACACTTAGTGGCAAATGGCGCTGCGAGACCATACACAACAGGTTCAGTATCTCAGCAGGGTACTTCATATGTATGTTGAACTTCTTTCACACAATACGTAGCCAACTGTGCTAATCGGAGTTGCGGGGTGGTGAAGGACAACAAACTAAACGCAAAAAGCAGTCCTTCAATGGCAATCCGTGGGCCAGATGTGGCCTGCAGAGGCATTTCAAGTTCACCGAGAAATATGGCTATAAATATCCAGATAAGTGAGATGAAAGTGTGATAAACAAGATGCAGAGATAAGGGAGTTGTAGACAAATCACAAAGATTACTAACTGCGAGTTTAACTAGAGAAGAGATGAAAGACCCGGACATAAGAGGTACAGATAAAGTATCACATACAAATATTATGTCTAGGACACCACAAGATGTCGTAACGTCTGTGCCCGTGAAATAAGGACTTTAAGCACATCGCATGACATGTAACTTCAAGTGACCCGCCGGCACATTTTACCTGTGTGGCCCTCCGGAAAATACATTTGAAGGCCGCTGACATTTGGGCACGTGTATACGCAACATACGATTAGACGCAGATGTAAGCAAGCGTACGCAGAAGAGCACTGGCAACGAATGCGGCTCATAACGCATGGGCGCCGCGGTGGCGAGACGTTAACGGCCCTGCCTGGTGTACAGGAGGTCGCGGATTCGATCCCGACCCTGACACCGGGTCCTCCGATTTTCCCCTCCACATTTAGAATCAACGTCACGCGTTTTAGAGTATTTGGCTGCTATTGATTTCCACATGACAAACCAATGTTTGTTCAGCTATCATTTGTGGCCAGGTCGCTTCTGAAAAATAGCTGCATAGCTCAATAAAAATCGTTTAGAGTTTAGTTTTGCACGTCCGATATGCGCGCGTCACTCATATGTGCGCGCATGTACGACGGCAGCAGAGCATTTACCCGTGAGTCCGACGAACAAAAAAAAGAGGAAGAACCTGGATCTTGGGCAGTCTGTCTAGCAAGAACCAACAACACTCAACTTCTCCAAAGTCCGACTGCGTCGGCAAACAACACTGAGCAAACTGCATAATAATTATATGCATTTTGTGATGCTGCGTTGGCAGTGGTGGATAAGTAATCAGCAACACTCTCGTCGCTCAACAGCACTGCCTTAAAGGGAACCGATATATATGCGTAATAGGCGACGGTTCACACCGTGGCTCTCCTTCATGGTACAATGGCGACAGCAAAAATATAATTTTGATGTCAATATTCTCATCAGGCTGGAAGAAACACACCATCCTTTTTGGAGATAGGCAACGGTGCAGTACCGAGCGGTGGCGGTTAGTTCTAAGCCATGAGTGTGGAATAGTTTGGTCACACTGACAACGATCGTCAACATCGTTATACGGTTGCCGTCATCAACATCATTGTCGTCGTTGTCCCGATGAACTTTAACACAGGTGGTTATTTTATCGGTGGCTGAACAAAACTAAAATTGCATTAAAACCTACTAACAAGTTGGCAAGTGTTGTGTCTATGCCTTTTTTTTTAATTAAGAACAATTAAAAAAAATATAATAATTTTTTTTAATCTATATATATACCTTTTTTTTAATTAATTAATGAAAACAACTCACTTCTCCTCACAAGAACACCAGGAATCCATGAAACATGGAGGGCGGTTAAAATGTTGAGAGTTCGGTCACAAAGAGGTCATGGACATCCAGATGGACAAAAGATGTATGGACTAGCCTCCCAAGACATCTGGAGATGTACAGATAAGGGCAGAATAAATAACGGTTGAAACTTCGCGTTTTCTTAACGTTTTCCTTACCGAAAAGTAGAAACTTAACAAAGATAATTAACCAACAAACAATAATATTTTTTTCTATTATTATATGTTTCCTACCTACACGACCTTCCAAAAAAAATAAAAACTAAAGAGTACGAATTCCAGAAAGCTTAAGTGGAAACATAATTACGCTTAACCTCAGGACATTAAAATATAACTCAGAATAAACAGCAATCTCTGGAGAACTAAACTTGGCGAAGCCAAAATAATAATGTGACGAGAATCATTACGAATATTCATTAAACATCGACGAATGATTACCACGATACTAAGACCGAAGGAACTCATAAAATATAATTCAAGAATAAATGTAACACACAGGACCACATAAATGTATTACAAACATCTCCTCAGCCACCTTTGTCTTCCAGCAGGGCCTGACAAGCAAAGAGGGAGTAAAAAGGTCACAAGGGGCGGGGGGGGGTTTGTGCTGACATGGTTTGTTTTCTCTCGCAAGAGACGCGGAGAGACGAGAGGGTGCTCACGCTTGAGTTAAACACGGCCGCCTTTGTCTCCCCGCAGCACAAACAGATGACCCATGAATACTTGGAGGGTTAGGAAGGTCGCGAGGAGGGGACGCGGGGATGTCTGCCTTTTCTCGCTCTGTTTGTGTTTTGTTGCCCGCTCGCAAGGAATGCGCAGAGGGGAGTCACGTTTTGAGTTAGGCACGGGCGCACACAGCGAACAGTCAGTCTGGGTTGAGTCGTGCTCAGTCTCGCAACTCGGCTTGCGACGCGGTGTTGCGACGGGGCTCGCAAGAGAGGTGTGGCAGTCGTGCCTCAAGGAGAGATGGGACGACGAGACGTCGTTAAAGTGACAGTCTGAGAACAGTCTGGGTTGAGTCGTGTTCAGTCTCGCAACTCGGCGTGCGACGCGGTGTTGCGACAGGGCTCGCAAGAGAGCGGAGGCGCGTCGTGCCTCGAGGAGAGATGGAACGACGAGACATCGTTAAAGTGACAGTCTGAGAGCAGTCTGTCCGAATCGCGCTCAGTCTCACAACTCGGCTTGCGACGCAGTGTTGCGACGGGGCTCGCAAGAGAGCTGGGGCGGTTGTGCCTCGAGAAGTGATGGAACGAGGAGGGGTCGTTCGAGTCGCAGAAGTCTGAGTTCAACCTGGGTCAGGGCTGGGTTTCAGCCGTGCTCCGGCTGGCAGAGCGTCGTGAGGAAACGAAACACCGATGCCGATAGCAGGTGTCGCTTCTCGCAGAACGAAGTTAAGTGCGAGTGAAGCTGGCAGCTGCACGAACAAGGGAAGCACGGAGCAGAGAGAGTGACGAGCGACGACAAGCAATCAACCTGTAAAAGGGCGGCGATCGCCAAGCGTCGACCAAGCGAGCAAAGCAGAGAGCGCGAAGCAGTGGAGAAAGCCTGGTCAAACGGCTGTGAGGAAGAGGACAGCGCCATCGAATGCGCCGTGTGTTTGAGGGCACACCTACCAACGACCAGTGTAAACAGACAAGACGTCCAGAGCGACGGCGAGCGTCGTGCCAACTCGTCATCCAGCAGTAGAGAGAGAGAGAGCGCAAGAGCAGCACGACTCGGACGTCACCGGGCGTCACCGAGCGTCATGCCAACTCGTCATCCAGCAGTGGAGAGAGAGAGCGCGCAAGAGCAGCACGACTCGGACGTCACCGGGCGTCACCGAGCGTCGTGCCAACTCGTCATCCAGCGGTAGAGAGAGAGAGAGAGAGCGCACAAGCCGAGCGACACGCTGAGCGAGGGAGCAGCAGCGGCCACGCCCAACCCAGAGAACTTCTGGCCGCTGGTTGTATCCTCCTACACCACACAAGCTAACGACACAATTAATATTACGAGGGGACAACGCACACACAGCACGCACACGAACAAGAAAATTGTCATTGCGTTTCAAAAAGGGTTGCCATTTCGAGGTGGTGCGTTCAATATCAACTGATCGTGCAAAGCAGTTGCTGCCGTCGAGTTACATGAATAAGAAATGTTTTAGTCATTCATTTTCGTTAACTGCATAATTTCGCCAATGAATAAAAAAAATGTTTAGTCATTCATATTAGGTAATTGCATAACCTCGTAATTGCATAAGAATTTTAGTTATGCATATTAATCGAATGCATAGTATCGCAATGCATAACAGTTGGTTATTCATGAATTATTGACGCATGTTTGACCTGCATGATAGAATGTCACATGCTTGTTAGAATAAAATTGCTTAACACCAACTGTTCGAGTGCTTCTTTCCAAGTCTATGCAAAACTGTCTTATTCATAAGAGCTGTATCCTGATGAGATCTGAACTGGTGACCTTAAATATCATAACACACACTAGGATAATCGGTAAACGTTTAATCGATGATAATCGTGTTATCCTGATTGACAACTCTGGATAAACGAAGCTGAGCCTAATTATCACAACTGCACACATTAACATCGTCGCAAGCATCCGCATAAATTACTACGATTATCTCAGCGATTATCATAATTTATGCATATAATCACACGCATTATCATAATTTATGCATGTTAATACACACATTAACATAATTAACGTGATTTGCGCATTTTTCGGAAAATTTTTAATGTTTATTATTTTCATCAAAAATTCATAACTCCGACACATACAACACAAGCTAAACTGAACCTCACCTATGGTCTTAATTTGAAAAAAAATTCAGACTTCTGACGAGTTTGAACTTCTACCACTCTCATAAACAGGGCCTGTTGCCCTGTTAAAACACTGCTACAGGCTCGCCTGATGTTACGGACAAGAACCATCCACGCAAAATCCTAAACAGGTTTGCAAGAAAGAATAGCTCAATGCTTAAAATGACAATTCACCACCCCAGTGAATTTATTTCATCAACGTAGCAAGGTAAGAAGCGCATCAGTGAATCCGTTTAACATGTCGGCTTTCGCGACCAATATCAGCGAGTCTGTCCTCTTAAGTGGACATCGGGCAGTTCTCATCTCTTGATCAAGTCATCGAAATTCCACATTGCTCTGGCAGAAAATAGTCTCTCCATGGGACAATCAGAAGGCACCCCCCCGTTTTACCCCACCAAAGCGAAACATTCCTCGATCTGCCGACCTCACGGACTGACGAACCTCTGCCCGCCTTCCATGCTCGCCACGTCGACATCGGCATAAAACGTGGAACACGGCTCCTCCTCCTCCACCTCATCAACCCGCCTTTCCTCTCTCGCCTCCTCATTCCCACGGTCATGCCGTCCGAGCGCCAGCAGCAGCACGTCCCTCTCGGCGTGCCGCAGCTGGTGCGTTTTCAGTGTGGAGAAGCGTGTGAAGCCGCGGTCGCACGAGCGGCAGCGGTACGGCTTCTCGCCTGTGTGCGTCAGCCGGTGCGACTTGAGGTTTGAGCGGTGCGAGAACGCCTTCCCGCACACATCGCACACGTGCGGCCGTTCGCCCGTGTGCGTGCGCATGTGCACCGTCAGCGAGTCCGAGCGCGCAAAGCGCCAGCCGCACTGGGCGCACGTGTGCCGCCGCTCTCCACCGACGTCGCCGCTCGCACCGATGCTGGCGCCCGCCCTCCTGCCGCGCCACCGCCACCGCGCGGGCGCCATCACCGCGCCCGTGTAGGGCCTCGCTCCTCTCTCCGAGATTCTGGTGCCGCTGGTGGCGGCGGGGTCGGTGGCGGTTGCTGCCGCCGAAACTAATGGGTCGTCCGAGTTGCACTGGAGTTTGCCTCTCGCCGGCAGGACCGGCCTGGCGGGCAGCCTAGTGGCCCTCGCGACTCGAGTGCGCTGGGTGGTGGACACCTGCAGTGACGTCACTTCCTGGATGATGAATCCGGAATGCAATGGCGTCCCTTGCCCTACAGGAGACAACATTGGACAGACTTTAGAAGAAGCGTAGACCCCGCCGGTCCGGGGTGCATCGCCAACTCGCGGGCTAGTTTGTTTGACTTTTTTTTGTTCTTTTATTGTCCCCTGATTGATTATTCGTCAGCAAGGGCTCGGATTGTTTAGTTTTACGGCCAGCTGGCGAAGATGAAGATGTTCGGCAGGTGAGCTATTTCGACGTCAAAGTGGTGCTACAAGTGCGCTTTGGGCTCGCATGCCGGGGAGCGATTGTTTTAAGTCACCACGGAGAGGTGGTTTTTCGCGCATGCATTTACTTAAGAATTTCAGTGCAAAGTCACAAAGGTTGTAAAGCCCTCATTCCTTTAGCACCATCAAAATAATGGAATACAGATTTTAAAACATTTGAAAATGACATCCAATCACATGCCAGTGTGGTCATTCGTGAAATGTGATTTCACGTGGAACCTCAACAAACCGTTGCTCGGCAACAAATACCAAACGCCTGTCTTGCAAAAACCAGACCCTCAATCAGGACGGCCGCAAAAAATCTTCCGTCTCTTGAAGACAGCAGCGTTCGGGCACAATATTCCACACAGGGCCAAATGTTTGCCGGGCGACATTCCTACCGGACGGACATTTCACCGTACTGGGAAGTATTTTGCGCCTCTGCCAAGTCCCCGTGAAAAAATGTGAAGTACCAAGAGGCACTTCAAATGCAAAGTGGAGCATCGCCGCCAAGATTGGTACGCGAAGCAGATAAACAACATCCGCAGCCAAGGCATAAAGACAGGCGCTTGCCACTGCAATCGCGTGCAACGTCAGGATATGGGGGCGTCATCCACTCAAGCGCAGCTCTGCAATGTCAAGCTTGGGATCTTTGCAAGGCATCAGGGACTCTTTGACCTGGGCCTGAGCCTTAGCACAGTGCTCAGACGATGCAAGTGGTGACAGATTTGCGTGATGTCATGGCGTCCCGGTCTTGAGAGGTTTTTGGAGATTACTTCCGATCGCCACGTTCTATGCTTGCGCCCAGAGCTTGGTGCACTTTGAGCACCGAATAACAAATTCCACGTGTCTTCATGTGTTTTGTTATTTTTTTTTGTCTTCAGCCAGTTCCCCCTCCACAGGTGCACGATTCGTTCCCCGGAGTGCTCGTTTGAAGCGCTGGTGCGCGTGCGCACCCGCAGGGAAGCACGTTTGACGAAATAAACTGAGCGATGGAAAGGAAAAAAAACTTACGGTGAGTGTTTTTTGTCAACAGAGCAATAACTGTTGGCTTTGGCTTCCCAAGGCCACTTGGGTTGAAAACTAGTGGAGCTGGGTGCCAAAGCTGAAGCTTGATTTTTGAGTGACTGGCGGCGATTGGTAATAGAAAGGTTGAGTGACTGAAAACACCCATTCTGGCTTAGTCACACACACACATATACCTATTGCCGTGGAATGGCTTTTAAAAACGTATCACACGTTTATAAACTCGTCTGTTGCTTTTCAAATGCCAAAGGAAGGAAGTCTTATACCTATACACATGTCAGGACAGCTCAAACTCATCTAAAAAGTTAAATGAAATTTCAACATATACAGTTTCTGCGCATCTGCAAACCATACATTCTTAAGACGCCCAAAAACATTCCAGAGCAGAACAAACTAAGGCCAACAAAGTAGATTAAGATGTGAAATAGCATTAAGTGATTGTCATTCAGACAAGACACATGACTTAAAAAGCAATCGCAGTGCATCGTGGGAGTCATGCACCGCATCACATGTCGCAGCGGACAAGTCACCGTCTACGCAGGTCGATGGTCGCACGCTTGACCACAATGGCACCACCAAGCGATTTGCCGATGATCCATCAAGGCCAACAAAGGGCGTCTTACCAGCACAGAGCTTTAAAATCTGCTACGGACTATTTAAAGAGGCCCACGCAAGCAAGTGACCAATGAAGGACATGAGAGATGCTGCAACGAAAAACCAGCAAAACAAAAAAATGTGAAAAATATGGGCAGACATCTTCACTTCAAAGAATAAAAGAAGCAATATGAAGAGGCTCTGGTGTGTGATGGATGTGAGGATGCAAATGTGCTAAGGATACGAGTGGCACGATGGAAAAAAATTTTTTAAACGATATTTCAACGCCACCATACACAAGCCTTCCCCAGAAAGCTACGCACGAGTATTTTATGTAGCCATCTACATATCTACCTCTGCAACATTCCAACATTGTCGACACCAGCGTTGGCCTGGACACACGTGAAAAAGAGCTTCATTGCCTATCGGGTTCTTCCCGTATAAAAACAATGTCGTCTACGCCTAATACAAAGCTGTAAAAATCACACACGGGTGCAATAGAACGTTGTTTTATGACTGCCACTGCTCTGTGAACCGCTGAAAAAATGAAATGCAACTGCAATGCCCGATCACACCCCTGACAAGCAGCACATCTCGTGTCACACCACCGAAAGCAGAGACTCTTTGTGGCTTACCGTGTCACACGACTTTCTTCGTAGCAAAGCTGAAAAGAGGTGAACTGCCCACCGTTTCTTGTTGGTATATGTAGTGGAGTATACGCGTGTGTTGATGTGCTCGTGGTTTTAAAACGGGCACGGCTGATGGTGAGAAATAAATGGTCTCCCGTCTATTGAGTGTAAATACCCTATAAGAAGAGAGAGTATTATGTTTACCAGCTTTATATACCGCAGAAAATTTGACAGCAATGCACAAATATCTACGTATTCTGCATGTTCACGTGGTTCACCTGCTCCATGTCCCTGTGTGTCCCCATCTCCTGTGTCTCCACATGTATACCCTATGCATTTTATGCGTTTGCCAGTGCACTCTGCGCATCTGTGTCTCAGCCTGCTGTGCGTTGTCTCTACCAGTCCCTGTGCGTTGTTTCTACCAGTCCCTGTGCGTTGTCTCTACCAGTCCCCGTGCGTCTCAGGGCATCACGTGTCTCTACATCTCCTCATATGTCCCGGTGCGCTGTATATCCCATACATATCTCCGTGTTGACTGTACATCGCCATGGGTCTCTATGTGACTCAGTATTCTATGTGTCTCGATATTGTTCCAGTTTTCTGTATGTCTATGCGTGTTTCTCCATGTTCCAGTTTGCTGTGCGAGTCTGTGTCTCTCAGGGAATCTCTTGGGGGTCTCTTCATCTCCTCTTGTGTCCATGTTAGCTGCATGTCCCCGCATATCCCCGCCTTTCGCAGTGCCGTTCCCATGTGTCTCCACATGTCTCCGCATGTCTCTACGTGTCCCCGCTCATTCCCGTGTGTGTCTCCGTGTCTCCGTGTGTCTCTGTGCTCTTGCCTGCGTGCTGCGTGCTGGTCGTTGCCACTGCCACTGGGTCTCCCGGCCCCTGCCAGCTGGGGTGGTTGCCCTCGTCTCCTCCCGGCGCAAACTCCAGCGATGATGCTTCACCTACAACATTCAACAGAGAATTACTCCCCATTATTACAGTTCCCATAATCCATTTTATTGCAAAATGTATTATTTACAAGGGAGATTAATACGCCGATGATCTCGTCAGATCTCGGAAGCCAAGCAGGTTTGAGCCTGGATGGTACCAAAGCCAGCCTAGTGGCTGTGCTACACAGCGGACAGCAAAGCAAAGTGGAGAAATATCCATTTCCGTCATGTCTATGCTCCCTGTCTTCATCAACCTGAACTAACCAGCGTATGGTTAAATAATGACCACTCACGATGCATCAGTTGATTGACAAAAGGGCCGTACATCTAAACAGAATGTAGAGACAACAGACCTCAATGGATGCCCTCGGTAAATTCGAGGAGACACCGATTTACTGAATTGATTGCTCAACACCCCCATTACATTCTCGCCACAACCGTGCGCTGTCTGGACTAGACTCTCCCCCTGCCATCATCTTCATGAGCCATGATCAATCCACTGGAGGATGAAGGCACCTCCAAGGCCGCTGGCGCCACCTCTCATGACCCTGCAATGCAAAAATATGTCGAGCATCTGGACAAAAACACTGATCGCTTCGCTCCAACGTCTCGACGGATGTCATCTCGGACGCAATGCATCCCTTGCGTTAATTTTGTGAACGAAGTTTGCTGACGGAAATGTTTTTTTTATTGTAGTCAGCAATGACTGAGTGGACGAAAATCAGAGTGCGACAAAGACTACGTCAACTTCCCACCGTACCGTGAATGATGAGACGAAACAAACGAGTTTGAGATAATTTCATTAACATTATTAGAGACTGCAGTGCACCGAGAAAGACCAAACACGTGAAATGGCTATATAGATGTGAAAAGATTTCCAGAGTTCAATCTATGGGCCGACCTGACGATGTTAGAGAAGTGGAGGAAAAAAGTGTGCACCACTCACACCAACGTTTAACAAGTGAATGGACTAAACGTTTGACTGCTTTAGTCGACTCGACAAAGGCGATGACCAAAACGAAATTCATACACTAAGATTTAACTAATATTTCATGGGTTTGTCGCCAACAGAATGAAGACTACCATTAAAACTCCGAAACAGACTTCACAGACAAGTCTGTGGCCGTCTGGAAAGCTCCTCCTTCCACTATCAGGAAGCCACTGGAGCTATGCACTTTTAAATCATCTAGATTAAAAACGAATATCTTTACAACTGCTTTTTGTGTTTAGTTTGTTGTCCTTCCCCATGCCCCTCGAATTAGCACGGTTGGCTACGTACAGTGCTAAATAAGTTCAACATACTCACACACAACTACACATCATGAGTCAAGCTTACAGACTCTGGTCCAGAATTTTGCTTGTCTTGAAATAAATGCTGCTCGAATTGCACGCTCCCCCCGCACACCCACCAATTAGCACAATTGGCTACGTACGGTGCAAAAGAAGTTCAACATGCATACATACGGTGCTTGTGCATAGACACACGCCGAGTGTATTTATACCTTCTTTACATATATATTTGTAATTATTTAACTTGTTTTTTATATATATTGTTTTCGTGTTTTGTTCGAGGCCATGTAAGATTAGTTTTTGTATCCATTTACATAACGTCCTCTGAAATGTTCCAGTCCAAAGTCCAAACATGCATACACATGTAAAACACAAAACCGGCCGACTAAAACAACGCAGATGCTCACCCCTCGCCAGGCCAAAGCCCCCACCCTTGCCGCCGACCGATTCCGCGGGGGCGTTGAGGGGCGCGGCGTCCATCCGATGCCCCGGCTCCCCCCACGACAGACGCCGGCTGCCACCCTCCGCACCCCGTCGAGACGGCGGATGCGCCGTCGACTCCACTGCCGCCGACGCCGCCGACGTACTTCGCTCATCTGCAACCGACAGTTGCAGCGAGAACCGTCGGCCTGCCATCATCACCATCGTCTGTGCCGAGATCAGCGTGGGCATCAAAGGTGGGTGAGAAACTCCCCACAGAAGCAAATCGCGGGGTGGACCACATAGAAAAATCTGAACTGTACAAAATTATTTGGCACGTGTCGTGACGGATACTGGCAAGATCCGGCCATGTCCGTCCGGTTCTCGCTGAGCTGCATTGCCTTCTGGTTGCCGAATGAAAAGATTATAAGGTCACGCTCATTACACACAAAGTGCTTGCCACAAATGAACGACAATACCTTGCTGATCTTGTGAAGGAGCATAAACTATCATGTGAACTCGGGTCATCCTCATAGCAGCGGCTTTTGGCTTACAATCAAACAAAGACGTCTGAAATGCTCTTCCATTCGATAATAGGAAGCCACTAGAGCAACGCACTTTTAAATCGAAAAATAATTTCTTTGGAACTACTTTTTGTGTTTAGTTAGTTGTCATTCCCCCACACCTCCGATGAGCAGGGTTGGCTATGTACGGTGCGAAAAAACGTTCTACATATATACACAAGAGGAAAACGTCGATTAGAAAACAGATGCAAGTTGAAAGACATCGTGATAATCTGCAGGGCGCGTCACGAGAAGCGACGGTGGCCATTTGGCGAGCATAACAAAAGCGAACATGCCGAGAGGATGTACACAGAGAAGATGCAGCAATTAAATGAGCCCTTGTATGTGTGTTACGTGGACCATTACATCATAGGTTTTCGCGAGAGATGGTGATGGGCTTGGAAAGGCCTCCATCCAGTCATTGACTGATCACGTAGGATTATTCAGAAAAAAATTGACACGTTAGTGCCACGCGGCGTCACCTTCGCATGCCTCCATCTTCACCCCGTACCACGAGCGCTGGTCGGTGACTCCTGTCTCCACCGACCTAATTCCTGTAGCCACGCCGCCCGTTGATGCCTCCGGCACCTCTCCTGCCGAGACAGCAACCGGTAGCACTGCGTCACAAAGCGATCCCATGCGTGCTATTTACATCAAACTACACTATCAAACAATTTTGATTTTACAAGGTTATGTATGTATGTTGAACTTCTTTCGCACCGTACGTAGCCAATGGCGCTAATCGGAGATGCGGGAAAGGTAAGGCCCACTGAGCTATACAGCTCTTTTTCAGAAACGACCTGGCCATCACAAATGATAGCTCAATAAATTGGCTTATCACGTGGACATTTATAGCAGCCAAATACTCTTAAGCCCATGTTTATATATGTGGAGGTAAAACCTGAGGACCCGGAGAAAAATCCACGCGACCACAGGAAGAACATGCAAACTCCAAATATACATGTGTCAGGGTCGGAATCGAACCCATGACCTCCTGTATCCCGGGCGAGGTAGTTAACATCTCGCCACAGTGCCTAGAAAGTACATTAGAAACTGATGAATCTGGCCATTGCCTACATACACCATCAGAGACCAAGCTACATGTTCTTCCCTTTTTAAAATGCATTTTCTTGAGTGGTGCATTATTATGCAATTAACAAAATCCAGTACTTTTAATGTTACATCACAAGTCATGCATACCTGTAAACCCATACAGTTTATCCGTATTCTTGTACAGGAAAATTCAATACGGGCAAAAATATTTGTTGTACATTTGCTTGTGTTTCTCCCTTGTGATTGGACTTTGTCGGATGAACGTTGAGATTCATAAGGACACAGGGTGACCAATACGGTCTGAATTGGTCTGTAATAAGGCAGGCACTGATAAGGGGTTGACAGGTATGGTGATATAACATTAGTAACATCACAAGAGTGGGTGATTCTGAGAAAACCAGAACAAGGTGGCAACCTTCGGCTGAAAGAAAAATCACCGGCAACGCCATGACCTCGCACCCACCGGATTCCCCGTTAAAGTCGCGCTCCTCAAACTCCTCGACTGCCGACGGCGGTTCGTCCTCGGCGTTTGTGAACTCGGATGTGTCATCTGAGTGTAGCAGGAAACAGGACACGTGTGTTAACCTTCACCGGTGGAACGGATTCCCTTTACATGCATCACAAACAGCGCTCTAGATCACGATGTGTACGGGGAATTTTCACGTTTCGTAAAAAATATCAATTTGTATACGATATTTAAATTGAATACGTAACAGCATGTATAGCGATTGTGCCAGGAAACTGTGAGTTTGTGCGATGGAAAACAGACGCACGCATGTGATAGCAGTGCAATGGTTCACACCATGTGTCACCCCTAAGCGCATGGGAAGCACCAGGAACATGGGAGCAGCAGAACGAACACCGAGAGGCAGGCCTAGATAAAGAGGTGGTTCGAAGTGCTGAACCAGGATCTGAAGAACTCTGAAGTGGATGTGGCCCAGGACTTGAATGAGTGGAACGATAGAACCAGAATGGCAAAGCCCACATGAGTGGGAAAAACAAAGGAATTTAGAAGTCAAAGCATAATTGTTCTGCTTCGCAAAACCAAATGGACTGCAGAGCTCTTTGAGCAGAAGCAACACTTACTGTGGTTTGAATAATCATTGGGCAGCTTTGCCGCGAGATGATCACCCTCAGGCGGTCTGTACTTTGTGCCTCCGCTGCTGCTCGGCGTAGACAAACCCCCCACATATGCGACGTCCATGGAGCCCAGCTTCTCCATAGACATTGACAGCTCCCGGCTAAGGCCACCAAAGAGCGTGACCAGCACATCCACCAAGCTGCTTAGAACCAGGTCCATGCGTAGAGCAGCTGTTTCGGATTGCGCCGTCGTCTCGCCGTCGTGGTGCTCGGCGCCCTGAAGGGCCTTCACCACCTGCCGCAGCACGGCGTAGAAGCCGAAGGGCAGGCGGTCGCGTGCCGTGGCCAATAACTCAGCCCGCACGAGGCCGTCCCCGACGCAGGCGCGCAGGACCCCGTAGTCCCGGATGCCCAGCTCCGAGTCCATGGCCTGGGCCACCTCCGGGTTCACACCCTGCGCCTCCAGCCATGCCGGGAAGTCCTCGCTCCAGGAAGCAGTGGCAGCACATGCCATTTTTTAAAAGACCTGGAGGGAAGGAAGTAGAATGCGAGCAACGGTTAACATTTCAGCGACATGTTATCAGATGAATATTATTTCCTCAGGAAAGACTGGCCCCAGCATACGAATGTGGAATTTCTTTAATCATGTTGCTGGACATTGGAATTAAATCCCATCGTCTCTTTTTCCAAGCTGCTATGACCTTGCTCAATGCAATACAATTATTAGTTATTATCTATTGAACACATGTAGGATGGTCACCAGGGGAAAATTTTAAAGTGTGTTGCTCGGAAAAATGGAAGTAACCGGAAAGAGAATGGCTTGACGACGACATAAAGAGATTGGTGCCAGAAAGATGTGGCACTACCTTGAGCATATTGGCACAAGACAGAGGTAATTAGAAAACAAATGACAAAATGTGCAGTGGACAACTATGGTTATCTACCCATGCATCGTGATGATGATGATTCCAAATCCAAGCACTATGTTGTTGGCAGTTGCTTGGTATTCATGGACATGCGTTCACACACCACGATAGAAAAAACTGGACCTCGTTGATTCTCTACCTGCACCTTCAGCCTGGAAGACCCTCACCCTGGTGCCTGGTGTGGGCAGAGCAAGTCATTAGAAGGGATGATGGCTGGTTGTTGAGCTAAAGAAGGCAACATATCTGACAGGACGTCTTAAGAGAACGTGCCTGAGAAACAGAGCGATGAATTCAGCTCGCGTGAAATGAGGCATTACATGGATTTTTGCATATTGGACACGGCATGGGACTGCCCTCATCCAGCAATGGATTGATGAAAGGGCTGTGCGTGAGAATTGGGCTCAAGGCCAAGACAACTCGGTCACATTCCATCGCCCACGCCTGTCACCTGTAAAACCCGGGGCATACGTTGATTGATGTACAGTAGACTTTTGATTACCCGCGTTCGGTTTATCCAATTTGCAGATTAACCGTGCACCTGAGATTTTGACATAAATTAGTAACTCATAGATTTTCCCTTAAGCCCAAATTAATTATTTAAAAACAGTTATAAATTGTTATTCTTGAAAATGTGTATTACAAGTCTCTAGCTTAAACCGAACAATTATGTGCTGCAATTAAACCGTAATCCACATAATCGCCTCTACAGTACAGTAGTTGTATATCTTTACAACAGTGGGCGGAGTTGGATTGATTTTGATTGGCGTAGCTCTGCTGCTATCCACTTAATGGGCCGAGTCTTCTGCATGGGAGCAGGAAAGTGTTATCACTGATCACGCGCATCAATACTTTCTTTTATTCCACATTTGTTTTGTTAAGTAACAAACTAAATTTTCTTAACTTAAACATAATTTATACCTAATTTAGTGGCGTTTGGCATAGAGATCCAAGGAAAATGGCTATTTTTGGATTATCGCGATTTTGAATTTGCGACCGTCCTCCCAGTCATTCGCGTGGATAATCAAGTGTCTACTGTACGTTGCTCATTAACGGAGCTGCCCAAACATCTTAATGCAAGACCATAACATTAGAGTGGGTGACAAGTCAATAGTGATCGTCCTATGGACGGGAACAGCCCTGCCCTGAGACAGGGCCCGCCAATAAAGACGAGTGCAGCTCCACACTCAATTTGCTACTTTGACAACCGCACGTATTTGTGCAAATATACTGCGATTCGCTTTATCTTACCTATAAAAGTATTTTTTTGTCTGTCTGTCTGTGTCTATATGTCTGCGCACACGCCTTGCGACGCTTTTAACTGACAAACTGTTGGATTTACGTTTCAACAAAGTACACAGATACAACACACTAAGCCCCCAGACGAAAAAGCCCTTTGTTTTTCACCTCCGTCAAATTTTAACTAATTAAATCACACTTTATATTAAGCTGATCGCGGCACCAAAGCACACATCTGTGCATGTGCGGAAACGCTGACTCGCGGTTGCCCCTAGCAATGCACACCAGCTCGCTCAGCGGCGATGGGAGAGAGGTTCTCCTCGCGTTAAAAAGGCGAAGAAAAAAATACAGAAGCACAACACTGAGGTAAATTCTCAACAGTGTGATGTCCCCCCCCACCGCAATGTGTGCAGTTACTAATATAGAGTCGTTAGATACTACTGTAAAGTCGGTAGGTACTACTGTACAGCAGCCGGGGGATGGTGGGGGGGGTAGCAGCCCAGCCCCAGCCAGCCAAGATGCCACCTCGGCCGGCTGGGCAATCTAGCCGAGGCCGGCGAGACTCTGTGGGACTAGGCCACACCACGGCATTCCCTGACTCACCTGTGCAATGCTCCATAGTTGTCTATACTACTGTAGAGTCAGTAGGTACTACTGTACTCAGGAGGTACTACTGTAGTCAGTATGTACTGCTATAGAGTCACTAGATACTACAACAGTCAGAAGATATTGTCGTCACTAGATACTACCATAGTTACGACTATAGAGTTGGTACATACTACTGTAGAGTCGATAGATATGACTATAGTCAGTAGAAACTACTGTAGAGTTGGTAGATACTACTGGAGTCAGTAGATACTACGGTAGGGTCGGTAGATACTACTTTAAAGTTATAGATACTACTGTAGCGTCAGTAGTTACTGCTATAGTCAGTAGATACTACTGTGGTCACTAGATACTACTGAAGAGTCAGTAGCTACTACTATAGAGTCAGTAGATACTACTGTAGAGTGGGTAGATACTGCTATAATCAGTAGATACTACTGTAGAGTCAGAAGATACTTTAGAGTTATAGATACTACTGTAGCGTCAGTAGTTACTGCTATAGAGTCAGTAGATACTACTGTGGTCACTAGATACTACTGTAGAGTCAGTAGCTACTACTGTAGAGTCGGTAGATATAACAATGGCCGTGGCTGACCATTGTTATAACGCTGTGGGCTAGAGTGATATTGTTTTTTCCGAGACCAAGGTACTCTGCAAACCTTCGGGCTACTATCAAAGGTTTGTTCATAAAGCCATCCAGATATATAAACATAACTTCAACCGAGAAGATGGATACAAATTGAGCAATCATTGGAAGTATGTTATTAACCAGGTAAAACCCTAACTGCTTTGTAGTCGTTGTCGTCTATCATATCTGCCAGGTACTACTACATCACGCAGCGCTCGCCCTCCCCCTACCCCACACCCCCACCCCTCCCTCTCCTCCCTTGCTCCTCCCCCTTTCTTACCTATATAACCTCTTACCACGGCAACTCTCTCTCCCACTTCAGCAAAAAAAATTACTTGCTGTAGTTTTCCCACCTGATGATGATTGCTTGTGTTGCAATCAAAACGTCGTGATTTAATTTATTTTATACCTAAGTGACTTTACCGAAAGAACCAAAGAGTATGGATCCCTGCAGTCACGAAAACTTAAAATCTAGAATACTACTATAGAGTCGATATATACGACTAAAGTCGGTAGATACCACTATAGAGTCAGTAGATACTACCGTAGAGTCGGTAGATACTACTCATGTCAGTATATACTGCTGCAGAATCAGTAGATATGACTATAGCGTCAGTAGATACTGCTATAGTCAGCAGATACTACTATAGAGTTAGTAGTTACTACTATAGTCAGTGGATACTATTATAGAATCAGTAGATACTACTAGTCATTAGATACTTTAGAGTCAGTAGTTACTACAATAGAGTTGGTTGATACTACTATAGTCAGCTGATACTGCTATAGTCAGCAGATACTGCTAGTTACTACCATAGTCAGTGGATACTACTGTACAGTCGACTACTATACTGTAGAATCAGTAGGTACTACTACAATCAGTAGCTCCAACCACAGTCAGCAGGTACGACTAGAGTCAGTAGATACTAATATAGTCAATAGATACTACTATAGTCAGTAGATACTACTGTAGAGCCAGATACTACTAGAATCACTCGATACTACTCACTATTGAATGTAGGGTGTGTAGGTATAAATGCCTATGAGGAGGTAAAAATATTTTTTGAGGGGGGGGGGGTCGACAATTTTTGGAAACCTTTAAGATCAACTATTTACACCCCACTTTCTATTTCTTTTTGATTCAGGACTTCTGCAAGCCTCTTATCATTTTGTTGACGGACAAATGGACAAACAGAATGCTGGGCATTCACAATAACTTAGTATTTGTGTATGAATGTTACGTTTTTAAGAGAAAGCAAGTTTTGAAATATATTTTCCCCTGGGCAACGCCGGGTACTTCCTGCTAGTAATAAATATATTTTATTTTACTGTCATTGTTCAAAAGCTCGCATCGGCCCAGATCTATCCACCGTTAGATGAAGGCCTCCTCAAGCCCGTTGCCATCTTGCACCGATCATGCGATGCAATAATCCAAGCCGAGCGAAGTACAGGGACTCCTATTTAGTTTTGTTTCCAGATGAAAGGGGAAAACTTATTGTCATATTTTGGTACTGGCAAAGCAGGTCCTATGAGGGACCCTTCTACTTTCGAAAATTTTACTTACAAACTTTCAGAGATACAAACAAACTTGGTAAGTACGTCCAGTTGCCTGTTTGGACCGAGAGTCGTAAGATCAACTGCCGCGCGATAGATGGCGGCGGTGGCATCTACATCTGTAGAACGTGAAGAACCAGCAGCATCTACAGATAATAAAGAACCACTGGAATCTACATCTACAGAACATGAATAAACAGTGGTATCTGCAGAATGTGAAGAACCAGTGGCATCTACATCTACAGAATGTGAAGAAAGTGGCATCTACATCTGCAGAAAGTGAAGAACCAATGACATCTACATCTACAGATTATACCATTTTTAAAGCCATTCCCCGTGTTTAGTGTACATGCCGTACAACACGTTTGGAATCGTCAGGGGTAAAGTTGGGACTTACGAACAAATCGACTTATGAACAAGACCTCTGGAACCTAACTCGTTCGTAAGTAGAGTACCTGTAGCTGCGTACAAAAATAGGTGTGCATGTGATGCCGACAACAGGAATTGTAATGCGTTAATCAGGAAATCCCAAAGTTATAAACATCACATTGACTGTTAAAAAAAGGCAAAAAACACGTGATTAATCATTGCATTGTACTCTCCAACACACAACCGGCATGCTGTACTAGTAACAAATTGGCACGTTTTGTTTACGTGACAACCCATTACTAATTGGCTGTGTTGGGTGGTGGTGGCAGGTTTAACGACGCATTTATATTACCTGATGATGCTAGTTGTAATCACTGGCAAAACGTCGTACTCGAATTGTAAATGTTGTGAATTTTACTCTCCAACACACCGATGTGCTTAATTAGTAATGAATTGCCACGTTCTGTTTACGTGACAAACCTTTACTAATAGGCTGTCGGTGGTGGGTTTAACGACACATTTATATTTACGCGATCAAACCCCAAAAAACCTCTATTATGGATAATCATTGCATCGTCACATCCCCTAACATACGCTGAAATTCCGTGACATCATTAAACATCACCCTCTGACGTTTGTGAAAGAGCTTCATAGCTCATCAGATTCCTCTAGTAGAAATATTTAGATTTTTGAAGAAAAACAAATTAACTTAGCCACTAAAAACCACCACACAAAAGCTAATAGCTTAGCGCTAGGTTTTACCTGGTAAGATAAAAATATACAGGGTGTTTCAAAAAGATGGACCCAATTTCAAAGCAATACTGTTTTGAAATCGGGTCCATATTTTTAAAACACCCAGTATATTGTTTAGTTTTATTTGCATATACTTTAAGCGATGTATTTACCTTTTATATACCTTGCACTCTTATCGTATTTCAGTCTTGTTTGTTGTAACTTTATGACCCAGTGCCCCTGAGACGTGAAAAAATATTGCTTTATAGCTCATCGGATTCCTCCGGTATAAATATATTTTTAACTTTCGTTGGCAATGGTGCACAAGCACATACAAAAGGCAATACATTCCTCAACAACGCTGCCTTAAAAACACAAGCATATATAGGCGACGTTTCGGACAATAACCCTTAACAGGATATACATTGTATAACAGCGGCTATAACATCGGCTAATTGTGTCGGTATTAACATCTGCAGGATATAGCAACGACCAGAGGAAGACTTTAACTCAGCAGTTTATATATAGAGAGCACGGCTGATAATTAGTATTATTATCGTTGTCAATGTTTAATTGTGTTATTACTCAACCGTACTAGCAGGCCTCAGGCCTAGGTAACGTCCGCTTAGAACGCCAATAAACATCGCAAAACTCACCCACTCCGGCCCGCAGCGAGATAAATTCGCTGTTGTTGTTTTTTTCTGTATTAACGTTGACTGAATGTATTCTTTGGGCAAGCGAGAAAAACGAGCGACGCTTAATAACGACAATATTAAAAGTAACAATAGCGAAGGCAATTAACATTAACACGCGGGAAGCTGACGTTGGTGGTGAGGGGCTCGAGTTCCTTATCGACGCGCCGGCTGATTCGCGAGAACGTCATCGGCAACAGAGCAATCATCGAGCGCTCCGTTATCGGCGACAGAGCAATCGTCGAGCGCTCCGTCATCGGCGACAAAGCAATGGTCGAGCGCTCCGTCATCGGCGACAGAGCAATCGTCGAGCGCCCGGTCATCGGCGACAAAGCAATCGTGGGGTGGGGCGCGGCGATCGGTCAGGTGGGAAGGGGGGGGGGGTCCCTAATATTTTATTTGAATTAAATGAAAATAAAAACGTGGGACGTAATTTAAAGATTGTTTTTTTTAATGCACATTTATATTTAAACCGCGTTTTAATGCGTTTTTATTTTTTTACACTGTTGTTGAAAATGTATCTCATGATGGTTGTCAAGGGGGGCCCAAATCGTAGCTTTGACCACCGACTTGTGCAGTCGTCCATAAACCTTGAGCCGTCTGCTGCGCTGATGTACGAGACTTGTGAACGCCATTCGTGGGAGCCCTTTGATGCAAACTGCTTCTGACCGGCCCTGCAGGTATCATGTCGATGCGGCGCTGAGCGTGCTATCACTCAGACCAACGATGGCACCGAGGTTCAGCTGTACAAGACCATCACAGGCTTGATGTCTACGTCCCTGCAACCTCTTACAATCAACACCGACAACAGCGCCACCAAGCATTGTTCTCTAAAAGCTTGAATCTCACAAATACTGCTGGAAATTGAACTACGCCCAGTCTGTCTTGGTTCAGTCTCTGTATTCCAGGTACACGTCTGTCTACAAAAAGTTCTCTGGAAAGCTAAGATCGACTCACCAATACTGTAATCCGAGAAAACGGTGGCGCTCCACCGACACCTATGTGTGAGCAGAGAACGAAAAATGTTGTAAAAAAGTGACTTGGTAAACCTCATAAACAAGGTATATGATATCCATGCATCTGAAAAAAACTATTTTATTTACCAGGTAAAGCCCACTGAGCTATTCGCTCTTTTTCAGAAGCGCCCTGGCCACAAATTATAGCTCAACGAAGTGCCTTATCGTGTGGAAATGTAGAGCAGCCAACTCATCTCAACTAATTCTAGATTTGAAGCTTTCGTGACTGCAATGATTCATATTCTCAGGTTTTTTCGGTAAAGTCACGTAGGTAAAACATTACGTAGGTAAAACATTAAAAGTAATGAAAGTATTTTACTTTCATTACTTTTAATGTTTTACCTACGTGACTTTACCGAAAAAACCTGAGAATATCATCTCAACTAAATAATCTAAACGCATCTGCAGATATGGCACCGTCCGCCACGTTTTGTTGACATCACAGTCAACGATCGGCTTTCGTCTTTCACTCCGCTGGGCATAAATGACGTCACAAAGGGTTGTTTACCACGCTCCAGATAACCAATCGCGTTGCAGCATGTGATGGGTGAGGCGCACGCATGGGTGGAGATTTGACAGAAGGCCATACATTTGCGCATCATGAGAATTGCTATCAAACCGGGAGCACAATAACAGCAATTAACACAACTTTGTCTATGCGCCAAACAAGGCCCCAACATACTCTTGGTTCTTTCGATAAAGTCACGTAGGTAAAGAAAATAATACATACAAATAAAATAAAATATAAAAAATAATAAAATTAAATCACGACGTTTCGATTGCAACACAAGCAATCATCATCAGATGTGAACGCCACAGCAAGAAATGTATACTAAAGTGGGAAAGATGCCAGGAGGCTATATAAGTCAAAGAGGGGATGAAAACGGAGGGGTGGGGGGATAGGGAGCGAGGGGGAGGGCGCCTCGTGGACGCCAGGAACTGGGAACGCGAAAATGGACGGGTGGAGGGGGAAGTAGGCGGGGCCAGAAGCGAGAGGCAGAGTGAACTAGAGATGCGTGGGCGACGCAGCAGCTACGAACTGCAGCCAAAACCAATGGGGGCACCCAAAGCGAATTGCAGCACAGCTAAACGCTGGGGATGCAATTAACTCGGTAAAATAGACTGGAATCCGATCAATAAGATGGGACAACTATGAACAATTACATTTTTTCACCTGGTTAATAACATCTTTCCCCACTCTTTGACTTATATAGCTTCCTAGAATCTATCCCACTTTAGTATACAAATTATTGCTGTGTTTACACCTGATGATGATTGCTTGTGTTTGCAATCGAAACGTCGTGATTTAATTATATTTATTTTTATCTTTTATTGAATTTATTATTTTCTTTACCTACGTGACTTTACCAAAAGAACCAAGAGTATGGATCCTTGCAGTCACGAAAACTTCAATTCTAGAAGGCCCCAACAATTCAGTTTACACACAACCCTCCCTCTTAACAGCATCGTCACACAGCAAGACATTGACACTTCTTTAGAAACGTTCACTTGACAGCAGCCCCTAGGCGCCGCCTCAGTTTGTAAGACGCAGCTGTTGTAAAGGGAGTGTAAGATGCCGTCCCTAAATGACGTCACGCGATTTTGGACGATTCCCCCCCCCCCCCATCGTTACACGGCGTCACAAAAAGTCAGACCCCCCCTCAAATATGACGTCACAAAGCTCTGCCCCCCCCAAAAAAAAACATGCTTCAAATCGCTTTAAACTATTGTCATTGTAGTGCGTATTTAATGTGGCGCTGCACTCTGATGTTGTAGGAGAAAACATGTATTAAAAAGTCTATTTAATTAAGTAGAACGTGTTGTCTGTATTTATTTAAAGTTGCGCATTTTGATGTGACGTCACATTTCTCAAACCCCCCCTCGTCACACATCGTCACAAATGTCTGACCCCCCCCCCCTAGGCGCGTGACGTCATTCATGGACGGCCCCTTATCATCACGTGCAAATGTATTGCAGTCAAACACTCGAAGAGCGTGTTTCTAAATGTGGAGGGAAAAATGGGAGGACCCGGAGAAAAGTCCACGCGGCCACGAGGAAGAGAGAGACACGCAAACTCCAAAATACTCAGCAGGCGTCAGGGTCGGGATCGCATCCACGACCTTCGCTCTACCTGGGCGAGGAAATTAACACATACTACAGGGGGGGGGGGGTGTCTGACTCACACCCGGCTACGTTCTCGGCCGAGCTGTAGACGCATCCACGTGAGGCCGGGACTGTCCTTTGACCCAAAACATCACAGATTGTCTTGAGAGATGGCCATGCATCAACTCCACTTGTTTGCTCCAAGTCAAACCGGTCTTGTTTTGGATTCCGTCTGCCTCCCTCTCCTCGTGACTGATTACGCAATTCGGGTCATACCATTTTCATTCTTTTCACCGGAGGGAGGAATGTTTCAACACGGGGCATACCATTTCCGTGGGTTTTACGGGGGTTGGTTTGTATAGTTTTTTAAAAATTATATTCCCTTGAATTACGGTCCTCTGGTTTATACACATACACCAAGTAATATCAACAGCGTAAATCACGATAAATCACAGTCGGTGGCTTCCAACTTGGCTACTCAAAAGGATTCCATCGTTCGGCACACGGAATCGATGGCACGTTCTTCGCGTCCTGGGTTCCAATCCCACCCCCGCGCTTAAACTGTTTCATGCGTAGTAGGCTTTCGCGACCAATATCATCCACCATGCAGGTTGTTTTTTTAGTTAGATCGCGTAAATATTAAAATGTGTCATTAAACCCGCCACCACCCGACAACCAATTAGTAAGGTTTGTCACGTAAACAGAATGTGGCCAATTCGTTACTCGTACAGCACACTGGTGTGTTAGAGAGCAAAGCCACAACATTTACAATCCGAGTACGACGTTTCGCCAGTAATTACAACACTGCTCAATCAACAGCCACATTTGTGGAGAAATCCTCCTGTTTAATTCTTTAAATAGAGGGGTAGATGTGATGAAATCACTTGTGAGCAGTTCTTGCGTGAAGTCAGGGGGGGATTAATTAATGCATATAAATGACTATGGGTATCCATTGCCGGTTGGGTTATTAATATGGTAATCAATGTACATAATTCATGCGCATTATGTACCTCCTATCCATTGTATGCACTAAAATAGTCGTACCTGTTATTGTTCAATGGTACTCCCTATTGAAGTATGGTGACCTGTATAGGCATGCATTTAAACAATGGTAAAGTGATGGTTTTGGTTGGATCCTCAGAATGTTGTCTCCCCATGGCTGGGGAGGCAGCTTTGCGGATTGTACGGTCCGAGTATCCGTTCATCCTGAGGGCTTGGTGTACGTGCTCCAACTCACTAGCTAAGTGGTGCTGGTCGGAGATGCAACGGACACTATGGTATAGTATTTTGATGAGGGAATTATTCTGGGCTGGATGGTGGTGGGAGTCAGGCTTTAGATAGGCATCCGTGTGGGTGGCTTTCCTGTATACCGAATGTCCCAACGAGCCATCAGGTCTCTTCTCGATCAAAACATCTAGGAATGGTAGCTTGCTATCATTTTCCACCTCCATGGTGAATTTGATAGATGGGTGTATGGAATTGATGTGGTTTAGAAATTAGTTCAGTGCTGGCAGGCCATGTGGCCAGATGACGAACGTGTCATCTACGTATCTCTTCCACAAGGAAGGACGTAGGGTGGATGTCTGGATGGCATCTGTCTCAAATGTCTTCATGAAAACATTCGCTACCACTGGCGATAAGGGAGAACCCATTGGGGTACCCTCATTTTGTTTGTAGAATGTACCATTCCATGTGACGTATATGTTAGTGAGACAATGCCTTACCAAAGTTGGTTCATCAGGATTAAGTCATTATTGGACCACGTCTTCAATGATTGCAATGGTGTCAAGTACAGGTACATTGGTGAACAGAGAGACTACATGAAAACTGACAAGCAAATCTGGAGACAGTGAGATGTCCTTGATTAGAGAAACCAAGTGAGCTGAGTTAAGTACAGCTGAGGTGGACTTGCCCGTGAAAGGAAGCAGGGTCTCAGACAGAAATCGGGCCAGTTTGTAGGTGGGTGAGTTAATGGTGGAGACGATAGGACGGAACGGATTACCTACTTTGTGGATTTTTGGAAGGCCATAAAATCTGGGTGGTGTAGCAGCCAAATGTTTTAGGGAGCTCTGCCTGGTCTGATCGATTAGAGAAGTCGATTTAGTAATGATATTGTTGGTTTTTGTGGCTAGGCAGTTGGTGGGATCTCTGTTGATTTTGGTATAGCTGCCATCATTAAGAAGGTCCTTAATTTTGTTGTCGTAAGTGGTTTAATCCGTAATGATAGTGGTATTGCCCTTGTCGGCTGAGAGGATGACAATGTCATCTCTGTTTTATAATTTAGAGAATTCAAAACGCTCGTCCTTGCTGATGTTACTAATGGGTTTCTTCGCGTTTTTGAGGATAGCAGCAATTTCAGATCTAGCAACGTCTTCCGGGATGTGTCCCAAGCCTTTGAGGGCTACGTCGACCTGGGCACTTATATAATCCACTGGGATATGTTTAGGGGTGACTGCGAAATTCAACCCTTTAGCTAGTACCGATTTTGGACATGCAATACCCTGGTGTCTACAAACTGAGTTGTGGTCGTGGCAGAAGTTACATTGGGGAAACGAAACGACATGTCTCGGACCACGTTCATGAACACAAGGCAGATCTGAAACACGGTAAGACCAATACCTCTGCCGTTGCTGATCATTGTTTTAACGCTGTGGGCTCAAACGAAATTTATTTTTCCAAGGCGGAGGTACTCTGCAAACCTACCGACTACCTTCAGAGATTTGTTCATGAAGCCATCCAGATATATAGACACAACTGCAACCTAGAAGATGGGTACAAACTGAGCAATCATTGGAAGGACGTTATTAACCATGTAAAGTCTTAACTGACTGTGATGTTTCCATCCTACCTGCCAATGTCAGCTGTTATTTCCGACTCGCTGTGTCTCTTTCTCTATGCCTCTCTCTTAGATCTGTCACATGTCCTTTAGATTGCACTCTCATGCTCATATGTCCTTTGGATTGCGCCTCCCATGCTCACATGCCCTTTGGATTGCACCTCCCATGCTCACATGTCCTTTGGATTGCACCTCTCAGGCTCACATGCCCTTTGGATTGCACTCTCATGTTCACGTTCTTTGGATTGCACTCTCATGGTGCTAATCTCTCATTAATACTGCTGTTGTGCGCATATGCGGGCATGATACTCTTATGCGCTGACGGAAGCTCATTCATGCTAATCTCACTCCCTAATCCCTCTCTCCCTTATCTTCCCCATTAACACAACTGACGTGCTTATGTCCGTGGATGGAATTACTTTCCAGCTCAGACCCCGTTTGCTTGCCCATCGCCACATATATAACCTTGTTGTAACAGCTCTCTCGCTGGTTTAGCAGTTCCACTGCTGGATTATATTTTTTTCCATCTGAGGATGACCGCTTGTGTTGCGATCGAAACGTCGTGATATATTTTATTTTATACCTACGTGACTTTACCGAAAGAACCAAAAAGTAGTGATTTACTCTTGATAGTAATCCTTACAATTAAAATAATTAATTGCATTTTAAAAAACTAATTCTATTTGTGCTTTTTTTAATTCAATCCAAAAAGTTTCTGGTTAGGTCAGATTTGGTTGAGATTTCAGACCTCGGCTGAAAATTTGATTAGATTGAAATCATCTGATGTATTTATTGGATGTCTATAATGCAATCCAATCATCGGATTGCTTAGAGGTGTATTATTAAGGGGTTTTTATTCCTTCTCAATGACGAATCTTAAAACCATCTGTAGACAGACCCTAGCCTCAATACTTGTGTAGTGTAGCAGCGCCGACTGGCAGAGTGAAGTAGCAATTGCGGGTGTACCCACCCAAGGGGAGACAGCATACAGGGGAAGGTGCAAGGGATAAGAACTGGGCCAAGGGTCATGGAAGGGATCCATCTTTGAGCTCCCAGAACCAGCTAGAAGGTTCGAGAAGGGGGGCGTGGCTAGGGCAGGGCCGGGCCCCGCTGGAAGCATAAAAGGGGGCGAGAGATGGAGCTCAGGGCTGTCCGTAGGAATCAGGGTCGTCTCGCCATGGAAGTCGACCTCGTCGTTGCTGCCGTCCTTGCCATCGACCCGACGTCGCAAAAGTGCGAGGGCTGATGTTGCCATTTGCAAGCGCTTTCATAGCATTTGGTCTCTCCACTTCGAACAAGCGGCAACACTGGAGAGACAACGCCACCTATAAACAGAAAGTGCGAGGAAAACAACTACCCGACGTTCCCACTGCTGGATAGTCAGCCAGATATCCATTCAGTTAGCGCCGTCGAGCTTGACGGTCAGCGTTACATTGTGCTCAGTCAGTCGTGTAGTGTGAGTATGAGTAATATAAATAAAGAAGGTGCCTCGACACAGTTATTGTCTCCGGAGTCCTCCATTACACTTGTCTACAAGATAGATGTTTTACAATTAGCTTGCATAATCATGTATTTTTCACGAGTGGGATTGCTTTGATCTACATGATAGCTGCCCTATCCTTCCTTGCAACCTTTTCACTAGTGAGAGCAAAACATGACAAACATATTTATAAACACTTCACTTTAGGCAGTAATTTTATTCGACTTCAGTCATACAAAAAAGGCAACCCACATGAACTATATATACAAGACAACCGCATCATGAATGGACTGAGGACTGTAGAGTACAGTAAATGTTCATCTAGTCAGCTGTCTCAGCAATACACCCCCGTCCTAATATCCCAACAAGGAGAGAAAGTCCGTAAAAAACGATTATAATGTATAACGGGGCGAAGCGATAGTGCCGACTACCTGAAATTGATTCCTGGCTACGGCAAACAATAGTGGTGATTGCCAGAGGTGTGGACTCGAGTCATGTGACTTGGACTCGAGTCAGACTCGAGTCATGAATTTGATGACTTGCGACTCGACTTGGACCTGCATAACAAGGACTTTGTCCCACCTATGAGATGTGGACTCGAGTCATGTGACTTGGACTCGAGTCAGACTCGAGTCATGAATTTGATGACTTGCGACTCGACTTGGACTTGCATAACAATGACTTTGTCCCACCTCTGGTGATTGCTATTCGAACCGGTCCTGGGCCATAGTCCGCCCCCCCCAACTCCCCCATACCTTTACCGCCCCTTATACAATGAGATCCCTTGTTAGCTTGGTTCAGATGCACTGTGCGAGTGTGTTTGAAATATGGTTACAAAAAAAAATCCCCCATGACTGACAAGGCATGGGGAGGTCTTCATCCACCAGTGAATTGACAAGGCACTGTACATTATTATTGTACATTAAGTGCCATTTGACATGTTGAACATTATTCATTTTCGTGCATTTCCTTTGCCAATTTTTATTCTCTTAAATATATACATTTTCACAAAAAACTTTTATTCTCATATCTACATTTGCAATTGTGGGGTAGAAAACGACAACCTTCAACGTGGTCTTCCATAGATACGTGGTAAAACACAACAAATATCATCACTCCCGGTGAGCAAACATTAAAACCACCTGGTCA
Organism: Lampetra fluviatilis; assembly: GCF_964198595.1. Lineage (NCBI taxonomy): Eukaryota > Metazoa > Chordata > Hyperoartia > Petromyzontiformes > Petromyzontidae > Lampetra > Lampetra fluviatilis. The sequence continues at coordinate 13,860,576 of NC_136277.1, forward strand.
AAAAAAGCAATGGGTAACAATACAACATCGGAGGCAACCCTGAAGCTGATGAGATTTAATAAAGTCAAAATGAGTCCCGTCGCTTGAGACAAATTCTGCCGGCAAAACAATGCTCCAGAATTCCCATCAAAGTTTATGGACCTAAATCTTCAGTTTATTTTCTGTGGTCAAACCAAGCCGTGTCTATTTATTTTAATGTACAATTTTGGCAATGTGACCGCAATATTACAGAAGATGCACTGGGCCTAATTCTTGTTGACAGAAAAAAAATGGTCAAATCACTGCCACTTTAACACGTAGGCTTTCGCGACCAATATAATCCATAAGAAGTTTTTTTGACGAATTGCCATGTTCTGTTTACGTGACAACCCTTACTAGTTGGCCGTGCCGGGTGGGGGCGGGTTTTAACGACACATTTATACATTTACGCGATCACCGCCACTTGTCCCGCCAATCTTCTTCCACTTCAAAGACAAATGTCCCATTATTGCACGGGATTGGGTGCTCAGATTCTTTCTCTACAAACCTCTACGCTGTGTTTCTTCTCTTGTCACATCGATAATCCTTACATCTCATTCCACCACATTCTTCCATTTTACCCTCGGTCTCCCTCTACTCTTTCGACCCTATGCACCAGGATCTCTCTCCATAGTCCTTTGAATGACATCATCTTATTAACACATGCCCAAACCCATCGAAGTCTCCCATACCGTCTTGCGATATCTGCAACCACTGTGGAAGTTTTAAAACTCCTTCATGCTGTCCAATCACAATGTCTCCAATTATCCATCTCTCATGTCCATCCTTTCAAGCACCTTTTGTTATTCTTCCTTAGCGTCACTTTGTCACTTCTCAACACATGCCCAAACCCATCGAAGTCTCCCATACCGTCTTGCGATATCTGCAACCACTGTGGAAGTTTTAAAACTCCTTCATGCTGTCCAATCACAATGTCTCCAATTATCCATCTCTCATCTCCATCCTTTCAAGCACTTTTTGTTATTCTTCCTTAACGTCACTTTGTCACTTCTCAACACATGCCCAAACCCATCAAAGTATTCCATACCGTCGTACGATATCTGTAACCACTGTGAATGCTTTAAAACCCCTTCATGCTGTCCAATCACAATGTCTCCAATTATCCATCTCTCATGTCCATCCTTTCAAGCACCTTTTGTTATTCTTCCTTAGCGTCACTTTGTCACTTCTCAACACATGCCCAAACCCATCGAAGTCTCCCATACCGTCTTGCGATGTCTGTAACCACTGTGAAGACTTTAAAACTCCTTCATGCTGTCAAATCACAACATCCCCAATATCATCTCTCATCTCCATCCTTTCAAGCACTTTTGTGAACTCTTCCTTCGGGCTCACATCTCTGCACCACATAACAGAGTTGGGTCGTATCACTTGATATATTTTCCCCATTCAGTTTGACCAAGAGCCAGAGCTGGTGGAGATGGAAAGGTACCAACTAGATAGAGTCGGTCTCACCTCTACACCGAGCATTGGCACTGGAACCAAACTTCTCGGAGGTGGTCTCTCTCCTATTCCAGAGTAACCCCTGGTCAGAGGCCCCGGGCGGGTGTGGGGATACTCACAAGCCCCTGGCTGGGTGCTGTTCAGTTGGAGTTTGCCCCAGTGGATGACAGGGTCGCCTCAATGAGACTTCTGGTCTCAGAAAGAAAAACTATGACTATTGTCTGTGCCTATGCACCAAACAGCAGTTCAGAGTATTTGGCCTTCTTGGAGACGGTGGGGGGTGCAGTCCTCCACAGAGTGCTGCCTACCAACTCCATAGTCTTACTGGGTGACTTCAATCCTCATGTGGGAAATGATGGAGATACTTGGAGAGGTGTGATTGGGAGGAATGTCCCCCCTGATGTGAACCTGAACGGTGAGATGTTATTGGAATTCTGTGCTAGTCACGGAATGCCAATAACAAACACCATGTTCGAACACAAGGATGCTCAGAAGTGTACTTGATGCCAGTGCCCCTTGGTGCCGCAGGTCAATGATTGACTTTATAGTTGTATCATTGGACCTAATGCCGTATGTTCTAGACACTTGAGTGAAGAGAGGGGCAGAGCTGTTAACTGATCACCACCTGGGGATCAGTTAGACGTGGATTGCCCAAACGAATAGTTTGGGTGGAAGGACCCAGTGCAGAAATATTTCAACTTCCACCTCCGAGAAAACTTATCCTGCACTCGAGGGGAGGTCGTGGACATCGAGTCCGAGTGGACAATGTTCAGGACTTCGATTGTGGATGCAGCTGCGAAAAGCTGTGCTCTGAAGGCAGTTGGTGCCTGTCATGGCGGCAACCCTAGGACACCAGTGATGAGGGAAGCTGTCGAGTTGAAGGTGGCTTTCCGAGCTATTCTTGGAAAAAGGTCTCCTGACCCAATTGAGAGGTACCGGCGTGCCAAGAGGGTGACAGCTACAGCAGTCGCTGAAGCAAAAGCCTGAGCGTGGAAGGAGTTTGGAGAGGCCATGGAAAGGTACTACTGGGCAGCCTCAAAGATAGTCTGGCAAACCATCCGACGCCTTAGGGGGGGTCGATGGGACGTGGCCCATGCTGTTTTCAGTAAGGGTGGCGTAACATTGACCTCCACTAAGGAGATCGTCGAGAGGTGGAAGGAACACTTTGAGGAGCTCCTCAACCCGATATACATGCCCTCCTTTCACAATGCAGCCCAAGAAACAACTGGTGTGGTCAGATTCATCACGGTTGCGGAAGTCACTGTGGCGGTCGAGGGCCTTCATAGCACCAAAGCTGCTGGGGTGGACGAGATTCGCCCAGAATTGTTAAAAGCGCTGAACTGTGTAGGAGTGTCGTGGTTAACACGCCTCTTCAATGCTGCATGGAAAGTGGGTATAGTGCCACTGTACTGGCAAACTAGGGTCATGGTTCCCATTTTTTTCAAAAGGGGACCAAAGGGTGTGCTCCAACGACAGAAGAATTGCACTACTCAGTGTCCCAGGTAAAGCCCATGCCAGAGTGTTGGAGAAGAGGCTCCGCGCGGTGGTCAAGATTCAGGAGAAACAATACGGATTCCGTCATGGTTGTGGAACAATGGACCATCCTCTTTTCCCTTTCACAAATATGAGGGGTCATGGGAGTATGTTTCTCCAGTCTACCTCTGCTTTGTAGACTTGGAGAAAACATATGACCGTGTTCCCCGCAATGTCTTGTGGGCGGTGCTGCGGGAGGATGACGTACCGGTGCTGCTTTTGTGCACTATCCGAACCCTCTATTCCTGGAGCGAGAGCTGTGTCCATATTCTTGCTTTTAAATCAAGTTGTTCACTGTGGGTGTTGGACTCCGACAAGGGAGCATCTTGTCTTCACTCCTGTTTGTGATGTTCATGGACAGGATATCAACGCAAGGCCGAGGTATGGAGAGTATCCAGTATGGAGGCATGGAGGTGGCGTCGATGTTTTTTACAGATGACGTTGTCCTCTTTGCCTTGCCACTCTCTGATCTCCAGCATGCACTTGAACGGTTTGATGCAGAGTGCGTAGCGGCTGTGATGAGGATCAGCACCTCCAAATCTGAGATCATGGTTCACTCCCGGGAGATGGTGAATTGTTCCCTCCAGGTGAGGGGGGAACAGCTGCTCTTAGTGGAGGAGTTTAAGTACCTCAGGGTCTCTTTCGCGAGTGATGGTAAGTTGGAGCGGGAGATCGGCCGGCGGATTGGTGCGGCGTCCGCAGTGTTCTGGGCGCTGTACCGTTCCGTGGTAGTGAGGCGGAAGCTGAGTCCTCGAACAAAGCTCTCAATTTACAGGTCGATCGAAAATTCCCACCCTCACCTATGGTCATGAGCTTTGAGTAATGACCTAAAGGATGAAATCGCAAGGTACAAGGGGCCAAAATGAGGTTTCTCCTCAGGGTTTCCAGGCTCACTCTGTGATAGGTTGAAGAGCTCGGTATTCCGGGAGCACCTCAGTCGAATCTGCTGTTCCTCCAGATCGAGAGGAGCCAGTTGAGGTGGTTTAGGCACCTGGTAAGGATGCCCCCCAGTAGACTGGGCGAAGACCCCGGGGCTGGCCCAGGACATGCTGGCAGGACTATGTTGCTCGGCTAGCCTGGGAACGCCTGGAAATTCCCTAGGAAGAGCTGTGGCGAGGGAAAGGGAGATCTGGACCGTCCTCCTCAACATGATGCCACCGCGACCTTCATCAGCACAAGCGGAAATTTGACTGGGATCTCTCTGTCACGTACAGTTCCTAAAGCCTCTATCCATTTGTGCCATCCTGTCTCAACTCTTTCCTTGACCTCCAACTCACACCATCCTTCCTCTCTTTTATACTTAACTACTCTAAAACTACTTTGGCCTGCACTTTATGTGCATCACTCTGTCCACAATATTAACGTCATCCTTTCCTATGGACCGCTGGCCTCTTTCTTTCTGGGAAATGACAATTCGTTTTCCCTACTCCAAGACATTTGCGCCATCACAGCCACCTAGTTTTCAGCTCCCCTTCCGACTGTCATAACAGCCACCTGGCGTTCAGCTCCCCTTGCAACTGCCATAACAGCCACATCAGCAAACAAAATGCTTCCACAACAACCCTCTTTTTCAGTTTCCTCACTCACTCAACGCATTGCAAACAGAGATGACAAATAGCAATGGTTTTAACGCTGATATCTGGCATAACCCCGATAACTTCAAACTCTTCCAACCACACCTCTTTGTCCATAACCACTGCCTTCACCCCATTATACATTTCCTTAAAGTATTCTCAACCAATGATCTCTGGTACGCCTTCCCTCCGCAGACTTCAACATGCGAAATCCCGCAGCTCATTTATCATAGGCTTTGTTCATAACTGTCAAAAATGTGAGAGAGAAAAAAACTGTCCTGCCAATATGCATCAAAACCCCCGCGGAAATTGCAGTGAAGGGCCGTCGTCTCTTGGAATTTTGGTTGTGCATACGCACGCGTGCATGCATGCCTTTGTGCAATACTGTGTACGGTGAATTGAAATGAAAGTCAAATGTCCTTCTAATATTTAAAACAATGTGTTAAAATCGTAACCACAAGCCTGAGGGCCAACATTGGTAATTCCAGTGTAAGTGGTCATAATTATTAAACCAAGGATTTCAATGAACTTCAAGAAACATTTACACTCATGTGTAGACTGTAAAACATAAATTATCTTTTAGGGCTGTGAAAGACCCAATGCTGAAGATCCTCCGACTTCGATCTTCTGCAAAGCTTATGGGCCACATCAGATACTTGAAGCACAAATGGAAAATTATAAACTTTCCAGCAGTGTGTAGCGACTCTGGTCACCCAGAACAGAACCATGGAACATATAACAAAAATTAAAATGTTTTTTATTTTATCAGGTAAGTCCCCACTGAGCTATATAGCTCTTTTTCAGTAGCGTCCTGGCCACAAATGTAGCTCAACGAAGTGGTTTATCATGTGTACATTTCTTGCAGCCAAATACTCTAAATGCACGTTGTTTCTAAATGCGGAGGTAAAAACCGGAGGACCCGGATAAAAATCCACACGACCTCAGGGAGACAGAAAGACATGCAAACTCAAAATATACAGGTGTCGGTATCGGGATCGAACCCACTAACTCCTGTCTACCAGGCGAGGTATTTAACATCTCGCCACCATGGCGCCAACTCAATGGACTGATTCACAAATATGAAGGCGGCAACATCACAGCGATACCCCACTCCGCGCTACTCCTGACGCAACCATCTGGCTCAACCACCTTAATGTAAAATTATAGCTGTGTTGCTCTACATCAGCCATTCTAAGAAGGGCTGTGATGTTGTGGATTTTTAGAATGCTGATTCCAAGGAGCGTTGGCAAAAGTTTAGTAAAATCACGTTATAAACTCCCCATGAAAACAAAAAAACACATTCCTAAATTGTTGTGAGGCTGAATAATGGTTAGTTTTCACAAAAGGCAAAATAAAATGTAACACCACGTTGGCTTTCCAAACCAATATTATTCCTCAAAGTTTTTTCGGTTTGATCGTGTAAATGTGTTATAAAAACCCACGTCCACCTGACGCAGCCAATTAGTGAGGTTTGTCACGTGAACAAAATGTGCCAATTAGTTACTATTACAGTCTCAAATAGAGTAAGGTGATGTCTACAAACCCCCTGGGTTTTTTGCACCTTATAGGCACTCAGTGATGACGTCGCCTTTACTCTAATTAAGACCGGAAACAGAAAGACGTCTTCACAATTATGGAAATCGCCTGATGAAGCTGGCTGTAATCAGCAGCAAAACGTCACGGTACTTAAATTGTACTGTGAAGTGTGGATTTACTGTAACTGGTATATTTTGTTCACGTGACAAGGTGGGTTTACAACACATTCACGTTTATGCGATCTCACCCAAAAAAACGTTATTATTAGCAAAATAAAACTAAACATTATAACCCAAAGTATCACCGACGCCACTTTGACCACGCCTAAACGTTCACCATATTTCTCAAAGGCCGTCGCATGCGTTGACGTAACATTTTTACAGGAAATTTTTTTACAGGAATATCCGCTGCCCCTGCTATCATCGCACTATTCATTTACATTTTCAAACGTCAGCGGCATGGGGATTTTTAAGTTTGGATAATGCAATTTTAAAAAGCAAAACATTTACAATTCAGGCAAGTAATTTCTGTTCTTTAAAGTTAAGCGGTGGCACAAGAAGTGTTATTGATGACAATATAAAAAAGCAAGACACAAATTAAACAGACCAGCGTCCATACATGTCAATTTAAGAGATCAATTAAGCCTCAGTAGTAGACTTATCACCACAGTTATTGTAATATTGCTTTCGAGATTTGTTTTCTCTCCATGGGAAGCAATTCCTGTGTTTTTTTTGTTATCGTATGGAATAAATTTCCACGCAAATTGAAAATACTTCTTCGAATACTTCTTCGAAGGTAAGCCCCGTTAATTGGCAGGGGCAAAGTGGTCTTACTTACCGAGGCCATCGAACCCAGCTATCCAGAGTTTGATACCAGCTAAGGCTAACATCAGCAGTGAGAGATATCTGAATCAATCTTGGGTGCCTCTTAACCTTCACCAATCCCCACCATGCTCCACAATACGGTTGAGCATCATTAAATGGTGTCGACAATCGACACTATGTCTGGAGGTGTTCATCAAGTGGAAAAAAAACGAAGGGTAGCTTTCCTATGATTACAAAATGGGGGAAAATACTTCAATTCCAGGCTTAGTTTGTTCTGAAATTCACTTGGGCTGAGGCATGTCCTCAGGACGGATCTTTTTAACGGGCTTTTTCCTCTTGCGGACGTTCCCTCTCGACTCACTCTTCCTGGGGTCGTTCGATTCCATCTGGCTTATTGTGGGCTCGTTTGTACGAGTCTCACTCTGTTGCTGCTGCCTACTTTCTTCATGTTCGGACATTCGAGCCTTTTTGTGCTGAATATAGGCATCCTGAAGATCGTGTGTCCACGACTCGATTCGATTCTCCCCGGGCTCCTGATCCTTCAGCCCGCCTGGCCGAGCCCCGTTCCCGTCAGCCGCCTTCGCCTGCAGGCTACTGCTGCTCCCCTGGCACTTGATTCGGTGGCGCTTGTAGTTGCTGAGCTGCGCGAATGCCTTACCGCAGACGTCGCACTTGTGCGGCCTCTCGCCCGTGTGCTTGCGCATGTGGATCTTGAGCTCGCAGTAATAGGTGAAGCCGCGGCCGCACTCGTCGCAGACGTGCGGCCGCGGCCCGGCGTGCGCCCGCTCGTGAACTACCGCGTCCTCGTGCAGCGCGAACGAGCGCCCGCACACGGCGCAGACGTGCGGCCGCTCGCCCGTGTGCACCACGTGATGCCGCCGCAGGTTACTCATCTGCGTGAAGGAGCGTCCGCACACGGTGCAGACGTGCGGCCGCTCGCCCGCGTGCTGCCGCATGTGGGCGCGCAGCGCGGCGCCCTCCGGGTACATGCGGTCGCACACACTGCAGCGGTGCGGACGCTCGGCCGGGTGCCGCCGCCGCTCGTGGGCGTTCACCTGCACCTCGGTCATGTATACCTGGCCGCACACCGCGCACGGGTAGCCCGGCGCGCCCGTGTGCAGCTTCATGTGCGAGTACAGGTACTCATGGCAATGGAACATGCGCCCGCAATCCACGCAGCGCAGCTGGGGCTTGTCGCGGCCACCGCCGTCGTCGCTGTCACTGTTGGCGTCCGAGGCCTGCTTGGCGACGGCTTCCGATGGCGGTGGCGGTGGTGGCGGCGGCGCACTGCATGTGGATTCCACGCTGCTCGGTACGGGCGGCCAGACATTGGTGGGCGGGGAGATAACCGTGGCCACGTTCAAGCAGTCTTGGTTAGTGCTGTCCTGTAGCATGCTCTGGTGAAGCCACGCAGTTTGGAGAAGCAGGAAGCGGGTACCCTGCGATGAGCCCATGTTTTGGATGACGAATCCCTCCATGTCCTTGTCTGCAAGAGATTGTATTATTACAGAGAGCAACTTCACATTTTGTGAAATTGGTAATCGAGGAGTTTAAGTTAAATTATATATATAAAAAAGAGTTTAAATGTAGATTCATGTGACGTTTGTCAGTTCTGCGATCTGCAGAACCTCAATGGAGCTGATAGATTGATGACTTAGCAGCTTACTACGTCTACACACTGCATAAAATTTAGAATCAATAATAGTCAGAATGTCTTCCTGTGCCAATGAACAATGTGGTAGCTAGCTCTCATAACAAAATACGTGCTAACACCATTCATCATCATGGGATCTCCTTTACCAGTACCAAAATATGATAATAGGTTTCTCCCCTTTTTTCTGGCAACAAAACAGGTGTTAAGATGTTAAAACACCAAACTGAAACCTTTTACAAGGAATCATGTCTGCATTAACCACAATGCTTGTGGTCCGAATGCAAACAAAAAACATACTCTGATAATATATGCATTGTCCTCTCATTACTCTGATAGTGCATTGTCTTTGGGCTGTACGCCTTTTGGCGTCCTCTGGTCTAACACCGTTTGAGACGAGGCTCAAAAGAAAGCTGTCTCTGGTGTGGACCAATCCTTTTCAAGGACAATGCATATATTATCAGAGTATGTTTTTTGTTTGCATTTTGACCATAAGCATTGTGGCCAGCACTTAAGTCAGGTGCTGTTGTATACATGGGCTTTAAGAGGTGGGCAGGATATAGCAGCACAGTGATGGGATCAATCCACAGGTAAATTCAACCAACTGGATCTGTTTGTGTGTGGAGCTTTTGAGTGTTATCCCCTCGTGTGTGCGGTGTGGGCTGTCCGGTTTCCTGTCCATATGAGTCCAAAAAGATCATACATTTGTGGATTGATTCAACCATCCCAATGTAGAACCCTCACAAACAGGAGTCTTGAGACTTTGCCGGGTTAATAATTAGCATTGCACATGGGCCGTGTGTGCATGTGTATGCCTGGCACAAGCGTAGTGGTGACGTCACCACCACTTAGTGGTGAATGGCGGCTGTTGTGAGATTGTTAGTTGCCTTTTCAGTGTTAAAACCTTTTACCTCCATCTGCGGTGAAGCTGGTCGTGGCTTGCGGACCATCTCTGCCGTGATAAATGGGGATCGTGGTCGGTTCCACCATCGCAGCCCCCACTTCACCTCCGCCGCCACCTTGACTTGCGCCAATGGCAGACATGTCCACCGCAGCCTCTTTGTACGTGGGGCTGTGCAAGTTCAGGGCGGGTGCCGCCACCGACACCATGCCTCTCTGTTGCTGATATTGCTGCTGCTGCTGTTGTTGCTGCTGCTGCATATTCATGGCAGCTCCCTGCATCTCCAGGCCACAACAACGTGAGTTTGTGGCGGGCTCTCCGACTGCAGCCACCAGTTTCCTCCCGTCGGGGCTGCCTATGCTGACGACGGCAGGCGCCCTTGACATGGTCTCCTGCTCCTGCTGTTCGGAATCGCGAAGGTTCACCGCCACAGCGACCAACTCATCCCACAGAGGGCGGCTCTTATTTCTGGTGAACGATTCCGTCGCGTTGCCCGACGGCTCCTGCTGCGCGCCAACGGAGGGCTTTCCCACAGCGGTTCTCAGCCCCTCAGCGCAAGCGCTTGTGGAGGCACTTGGTCCATTCCGCCTGTCGACGGCAAAGGTTGGCACCGCTGCCGTGGATGCCTGCTCCTTCCGGCCAGGCTCTCGAGTGCTGTCGGTGGTGGGGTCTGGCGCTTGTGCTTTCGCCTTCTCCTCATGCACGTTGCTGGCAGGAGATTTTGCTACTGGCGCCTCAACTTCCTCCACCACCAAGAGATGCGCGGTGGTGCCAGCCTCCAACATCTGATGTCCAGAGCCCTGTTTCCAAATGGCAGGTGATCCCAATGTGGGCACCTGCTGATCCTTTATGTGGAAATGTGAGGTCGTGGCAGGTTTCTCCAGCAAGGTCCTCAACTGTGGCAGGTGCTTGCTGATGCTGGTTTTACTGCTGCTGATGTTAGAGGTTGAGGCGATAGTGACGCTGCTCGTGCTGGTACCAGAAGTGGTGCTGCTCTGTTTGCCGGCGGCAGTCAATTCCAACTCAGATTCCTGCTGGTCGCTCCCGTGGTGGCGTGCGCTGGTGGAAGACTTTTTCTGCTGTTGTTTGCTGATACTGATTGTGCTGCTAGTGTTGGTGCTACACGTGCTAGTACTTGTGGAACGCTCAAACATCTGTGGGTAGATGTCGCCGATGGATATTTCCATTATGGGCCTCTGTTGCACCCTCGTAATATTACGCGGATGCCTCCCAGAGGGCAGTTTGTCCACCAGGGAGCCATGCTGGTGACTTCCCCCGCTGCTCTGCGACTCGGACATCGTGCCTTCCCCCCCACTGTTCATGCCGGAGCTGTGGATTCTGCTGATGGGAACCTCCTTGATGGCCCTGTGCTCAAACCTAAGGCCAGACGAAAATCTGGTGCCCATGATGGGCCTTTCGAGCAGCACCCTCAGCTCCTGCCGCTGTCTGCTGGTGGCCACGCCGGGGGTGCGCAGCACGGGGATGCGTGCGGGGCCATCCATGGGGATTTCCGACAGTGGCCTCTTCTTGAGAATGCTGTGGATAAGCGGATCCGTCGACGACCCCAGCGTTCTCAGCACAGGGATGCGTAGGGTGCTGCCGACAGGCATTTCCAACATGGGACTCTGCTCCAGCATGCCTTGCTGGTGTGCCACGGATTTATCGTTCTCTGGACCCTGGCTTGACGTGATGTTGGTGGCCGGTTCTGCAATGCATTTCTGTTCCTGTGGACCAAGGCTTGGCGTTTGTGTCGTGGCTAACTCAGCGACAGATTTATCTTTATCCGGCCCATGGCTTGGTGCAATGGTCGTTAATAACTCTGCAACAGATTTTGGATCCTGTCGTCCATGGCTCGGTGTACTGGTGGCAGTTTTCTCTGCTGGAGCTCCTGGTTTCTCTGGCCCATGGCTCGGCGTGATGGTGGTGGATAAATTCAATTTCTCTGGCACAGGACAAGGAATAACATTGACAGCTAACTCTGCTGCAGTTGTTTGTACTATTGGCTCATCACTTGGTTTGCTGGTAGCCAGTAACTTTGCCACAGTTGTCCGTATCTCTGGCACAGGCTGAGGCATGATGGCGGTGGGCGATTGCATCACAGCTCTCTGTTCCTCTAGCACAGGCAAATGTGTGACATTGCCGATCTGAATTTGCATTAACGGCCTGTAATCAACTCTGCCATAGCGCTCTGTGCTTTTGGAGGGCAGTTCCACCACAACCCTTTGTTCCCCCGCGGGCCCTTGCCACGGTGTGCTGTCGGGACATACGTCCAGCAAGTCTTTCAAACTCTCAGTGTGAATGGTGGTGATAGGCGAATGCGGCCTCGATCCTTGTTCGTCAGTTTCTTCGCCAGGCAACTCTGCCATGGCACCGTTCTCCTGCCACGCAGTGCCATGCACGACAGCAGCCATCGTGGTGTCGGCAATGGCAGGTGGTTCATTCGGTAAAGCTTCCCGCGGTTCTTTGAAAGTGCCAATGACAGCCGCCGGCTCCAGCCACCCCGGACTACGAGCACATGTGCAATGTACTTCCGCCAGATCTCTGGGTTCCTGTTGTGCACTGGTGCCAATATTTGTTAAAGGGTTTCTCGGCTCTTCTTGGTGGACACTGGTGGTAGCTGTGGTGGCTTCTTGCCAAAGAATAGGTCCAGAGGCAGATACTGACGCCACCGTCACTGCTCCTAGGTCCTCCATCCAGCCAGAATTCTGTGTGCCGATGGTGGGTGCTAATTTTAAGGCTGCTGGATCTTCTTCGTGCATGACGACGGCGGCTTCTTCTTCCTCATACTCTTGTGATCTCATTTCCTCCACTTGCTGGTGGTGCTCGTCCGTCGTGGTGGGCATTTCTGCCGATTCTCTCGACCCGGGACGTGCCGTGCTGCTGCTGGCAAGATTCACTGCCACCGCTAACAGTTCCTCCCAACCATGGCTCTGAATTTTGCCGGTAGGCGGTTCCATCATGGCACCTGACACCGCCAACTGGGGGGATTGCGTATCGATGGCAGGCAGATGATCATCCTGTACGTTGCACCGTGCACTGGTGGCAAGCCTTGCTAGCAGGGATCTCAACGTCTCCTGGTGCTGGCTGGTGGTCTCCCCCAACATTGGCAAGTTGGGGCCATGGGTGCTGGTGGCAGGGAGGTCCTCTACGTGCGTGTTGACAGCAAGGTCCACAGCCGTCGCCACCAATTGTTGCAAACCAGAGCCGTGTGTGTTGGTAGCGGGCGGCAATCGCAAGTCTGATGCTTGTTCACTTTGCCCGAGACGTTGCGTGCTGGTGGCCGGCGCTCCCGAAGTGGAATTTGGTTGCCATTCATGTCCTCTCATGGCAGCTTCTGGTCTTGCCCACAGCGCGAGGCGTGCGTCCATGGCAGGTGTAGCAGTCATAGCCCTGAGCTCCATCCAACGAGCATCTTGCGCTTTGGTGGTGGGCGCCAGCGACAAGCCTCTCTGCTCCTTCTCGGGTTGCGTGCTGTTGGCTGGCAGTGTGCTCTTGGGAGGTGGAATAACAGCGGTTACCTCCTCCCTCCACTCAGGGCGGTGTCTACCCTTGGCGAGGTTTAGCGCCACATCACCCGGGTCCTGCCAGCAGCTGCTGGCGCCAGTCGTGAGCATCTCAATATCTTGGTCTTGCGCTTCTCTGGCAGGGGGGCTCGTCACGGTCTCCCATCCCATGGAGCGAGAGGTGACAACGGTGGGATGCTCGGCAGCGGACGTCCATTCCCTCGGCCACGGGCGGTGTGCTTTGGTGGCAGGCCCTGCGGCCAAAACGCTGGTGGCGGGCGTCTCTGCCACGAACCCTCGATCCTCCCATGCAAGTGGACGAGTGGCGATGACGGGGGCCTCCGCTACCTCTCTCGGCTCCTTCTCATTGTTGCTGCTGCTGCTGGTGGTGGTGGTCATCAGTTCTGTCCATGTCTGGCGCAGAGCGCTGGTGCCAGGCAGCGTCGCCACGGCAGCCCGCTTCTTCCATCTGTGGACGCGGGCGTTCGTGTCAAGGTCAAGCACCACGTCCGTCGGCGGTTTCCCCACAGGGGGGTCGCATACGTCGTTGGGGGGCGGGACCCCTATGGCCGCGCGTTCATGGTGCTCGGAGTGGCGTGATCCGATGGCGAGGTCAATGGCAACTTCCTGAACCTCCTCCCCGTGGTGGGAGCCCATGCCAGGCGCACACTCCACCAAGACGGAGCCACGTGTGCCGATGGCAGGCGCGTCTCCCGCAGCCCCCGACTCCTTCCTCCTCCCAGGCTGGTTTGGGACGATGGCAGGCACGACTGCTACGGGACAATCTTCATCCCAGCTGGGGTCGTTGACGTCGGTGGCAGATTTGCTCGCCACGGTTGCCGACTCCTCCTGGTACGCACACGCGGGAGCCTCCGGTGTCTTGCGCGCATCCATGGCAGGTGTCGTTTCCGCCTCGGCTACTTGTTCCTTCCAGTCGGTGAGGTTCGTTCCGATGGCAAGATTGACCGCCACGGCCACCAGATCCTCCCAACTGCTGTTGCTGCTGCTGTTGTTTGCATCGGGGGCAGGCAATTGCTTCTCCATCTGCGGAAGTTCTTCATCGATCGGAGACTCCTCTTTGCCGGACATCTGCTCGTCCAGCTCACGGCAAGATGCGCTGGTGGCGGGCCTCACCAGCGGGTCACCCAGCTCCCCGGTTCCCTCGCTGGCGGCTGCTTCCATCGTCTCCATGTTGGGGTTGGTGGCGGTGGCAATGACGGGGGTAGGCGAAACCCCCGCGACTGCCCCTTCCCGTGGACCGCCGATGGAATCCTCCTCCACAAAGGTCAGCTCCTCCTCGCAAGCGCCGGCGGCGGCGTCCTGCGGCTCCTGCACGGCGCCGTGCGCGCCGGCGGCAGACAATGGCAAACTGGTCATGGCTTCTATGCCCTCCCGCTCAGGGACGTCATAGCTGGTGGCGTGGCCTTCTGCCACAGGTCCTAGATTCTGTGGCTCGGGTTGGTCCAGCTCCTCCTCAACTTCCTGCAACAACTCGGAGGCTTCTCCTGCACCCAGCAACAAAACAAGGCACTCGGTTGGACTCACAATCACGCCTCCTCTCCCCTTAGTCGTACTAGTCGTGTGTTCACGACCTCAATATTGGTGATGAAGCCACTTCACCATGGGGACCTTTATTGCCAGTATCAAAGTATAAAAAATAAGAATAGGTTTTTACCCTTTTTGGCAATAAAACTGGTGTTAAGATGCTTACCCCGATCTGTAAATGCTCTGATACGTTCATTGTTTTTATACTGTTTGCCTTTTGGCATTCCCTTGTCCGACACTGGTGGTGAGACTGGACCATAAAGAAGGCTCTGGTGCAGGCTAATCAGTTTCAAAGACAATGCTTATATTATTACCAGAGCATGCTTGTTTGCATGTTCACCACAAGTATTCGTGGTGAACGCAGACTTGATTTCTTGCAGAAGCCACTTCACTCCCCCCCCCTCTGCATTTTGGGATTTGCGATAAAATTTGCGACACCTTCCTCCTGGTTAGATTTACTGTCTGTTCATCGTAGCCTCTCTAGCTCATCATCATTATCAGCCGTAATCAAATCAATAAAAATCCTGGCTACAGCCAACTCAAGGCCTCCCCAAAGTTGCTGCCACCTATGTTGACTGGTTAAACATATTTGTGATCTGCACGACGTTAAGGAGGCCCCTAATGGAGCAGTGATCCAACAACGCAGAGGTTTGTATGTGTACAGTACAAATTCTCCGGCGATTTGGCTCAAGGCAACTTGGTCACATTCCACCATCCACGCCCATCACCCGGTGCAAAGGTCGGTCCCTCGACAAACTGAAATCGTGGCTTGCACTGGCCGCTGCCACTGGCTCCACGTGTGGTGAAGTACGACAGAGTAGCCCCCCCCCCCCCCCGCCGACAGTGATCCACATTGTACGGGGAGGCCCCTCGTCCAGCAGCGGATTGACTTAAGTGGGATATATGGGCGTTGACGGTGCTCGGTGGTGGAGCAATCGCCGCTTGTTGGAGACCACCATGCTTTTTTTTTAGCCCAGTGGCCGCCCTGGTCAAATGCTGCCAGGCGCATTAGCCGTGAAAAACGACCATCTGCTCTACGGTGGACAATAAAGATCTCACAACGGCACAAGAAACAACAGAGGGCGTTTGTTGCGAAGAAGGGCACGTGCAGCAAATGGTTCAAAGTTGCAAGACTTCATAAATAATGTGCAAATCACTAAATTGGGAAAAGCCACACAGTGACATCGCCCCCTATAATGGCATGGGCTCATGCCCATCGTTGACAGGCCGGTGACTGCGTTCACTTTTGTGCCACAAAAGGACAGCTGTTACGGGGGCGGGGGGGGGGGGTTCCCTTGGGCTAAACTGTCGCAAGGTGCCTTGACATATACGTTGAACTTCTTTCGCACCGTACGTAGCCAGCAGTGATTGTAATTACCGCCGAGACGTCATGGTACTCGATTGGTAAATGTTGTGGGTTTATTCTCCAACACACCGGTGTGCTGAACTGGTAGCGAATTGCCGTGTTCTGTTTACGTGACAACCCCTTACTTAATTGACTGCGTCGGGTGGTGGCGGGTTTCACGACACATTTTTACTCACGCAATCTAACCCAAAAAAAAAGACCTCTATTATGCATGATAATATTGGTCGCGCAAGCCTAATATGCGCTAAACTAATCGGATGTGTATTGCATGGGAGGCACGGCACGTATCATTGTGACGTCGGTGTACAAGAATGAATGAACGGCGGCTCACCAGCACATGTGTGCGGCTCTCTCTCCACAGAATCATCCACCACCTCCTCCAGCCGGGAGGAGTCGTCAGTCGTGATGCCATGTTCAGACGTCGCCGACGAGATTGGCGAGTAGTGGCCGCACAGGTCCAAGGCCACGCTCGTCTCCATGGGCAAACGGGCCAGGGGAGGCTCTGCTATGACAGCAGCGGCTGTTGGCGGCACAGGAATGGGCGGTTATCAGGTGAGCGTCAAGAAACAGTTGTGCCGTTATAGGTCTCTAACGTGTCTCCGGGTTGTGTCCGCGGCATGTTGCTTGGGGGCACGATGTCTCGACATTTCGCCCACCTCCACATGCTGCTGGAAGGTTCTTCGGGGAAATTAACCGAAAGCTCCCAGCAAGAGGAGCGAAATGTTGGTACACTGTGCCCAACGGCCCAGGAAAGCCACGCCGATGGCGTTGGTATTATTCATTAATAAATATTGTTATATTGTATCCTTGTGTACGGCAAACATGGTTCAGGAGCTGAACGCCAATGTCGAGGTCTGCTGCTGGCCACTAGGAAGAGGGCTTCGGGAGAGCTTGTGTGGTTTTGCTATTCCTCCTCCGTTGAAGGAGCGCAGACTACAGTGGTTTGAAGGATACGGGCACCATAGTTTGGGTTGCATGGTCACAGTCACGCTGCTGTGGTTTTCATTTAAATTTCGATTCATGGAGGTGTGCACAGGGGCCTGTTCACGACGTCCAGAAAGTGTCCGACTGCGTAGATGAAACAAGATCAGCAGGGTGTAAATAGATAGAAACGTATTTGATAGCATCGCGGTGTGTGCAGTGACGTCAAAGATGCAAAATGCTTCAGGGGAGCAAACGGATGTGGGGATACATTCACTGCTACTAACATTCTACTAAGAGGCGGCACGGTTGACAGGTTAATCATGGGCTTTGCCTGGTAGGATGGGGATGGTTTAGTTTTATTTGTATGTGGTTTGGTGATTTGTTTACCTTTCTTGTACTTTACACTGCTATCATATTTTTATACTTTGTATTGTTGTAACGTTCTAACCACGTGCCCCTACCGAATACTGTAGCTCATCGGATTCCTCCAGTATAAATAAACATTCTGATTCTGAATATAATATATCAATGTACCTTTTTGAAGCTTCACATTAAAAGAAAATATATTACTCGGTCTATTGGTGTCGTGGTTTATTGGCCTTATATACTTTTATTACCCAACGGCATGATAACACCAAACACGTCTCAACCGTCAGGTCAGCCGAGCTCATGCTTGGTCTCGGTAAGAGCAACTCGCTCTAAACCACTCAATCCTTATTGACTGATCGGTTGCTATTTTCGTCAATGTGTTACTCTCCAAAGATGCTTTGTTATACAATTCTGATCACTGCATATTGCAATCTACGGCACACATTGATCAGATACATTTGACACCGACGGCAAAGCCGGAAAAGGGTAAAAAAAAGTGTGCAGAGTGGCACGGAAATAGGAACACGTGGATTAAGATAATGTAGTTACACCGGACAACTTTTGCTGTTCATAAAAGTGAGGCGGGTTTGTGCAGGACGTCGTTAGGGGGAACGACGCCCAACGTGTCATGGAGAACGACAGTGGCAGCCAAGGGAGGGGAACGTGCCCTTTGAGGTGCGCCGGCCGCAAAGAAGGAGTAGCGATGCAATCAACTCTTGTTGCAGGCGATAGGGTCGGTGACAGTCTTGGGCGAGGCCTCCGTCCAACAGCGGATTTGGTCATCGCCGATTGTGGAGGACGGCCGTGACACACCGGCACACTGTCGCTGGGCAGGGTTTTAGTTCCCTTCTTCCGCTTAAGCGGGCTTCTGAATGACTGTATCTGAACCGCCGATCTTCCCTCCCACCCCAGGCACAGAATGTTCGATTCGTTCCAAAGCAACAGCTGCGCCGCCCCCGACTGTCCAACAACAGGACGTGTCCATTGAGTCGGACCGTGTTGCGCAACCCTCGCCCCCTCGGTCAATGTGCGCAAACCACCGCAAGTCACTTTGCAGTGCCTTGCCACCTTATCTCCTCCCTTAGGAGGCGAGCAGGGTGAAGAGTCAACAAAAAGCTACTTTATAAAATTAAAAAAATGTTTCTGCACATGAGAGAAACAAATGGGGGAAGCAGCAGCTCATCATCATCACTCGTTTTTTCCCCCTCCACATTTAAAAAAGAATAGGTGTTTAGAGCATTTGGCTGTGTCCACACGATAAGCCACTTCGTTGAGCTATCAATTGTGACCAGGTCGCTTCTGAAAAGAGAGGTACTACCATGTTTCAGATCTACCAGTTATGTGTTACTTATTTATTGAATATTTACTTTTGTTACTTATTTACTGTTTTAAGTTCACTCGTTTCCGGTTAGTTTGTTTTATTTGTGCACGTTATGATTTTAATGTTAACAATTGATCGTGGAATGTATTACAAATGTAAACTTTGTATTAATATGATGGAATTAAGCTGCGGTAATGACGTGAAAGATATGAATGCATGCGGGGTATATGGAGGTACGGGCTATCTGAAATTTGTTTTACACAAAACGCTATGTTTGCGGGGTATATGTGTCTGCGGGTTATATGTGTATGCGGGCTATATGCGGGAAAATACGGTACTTTGCAAACCCACTGGCTATCTACAAAGATTCGTTCATGAAGCCATCCACATATACAGACACAACTTCAATCGAGAAGATGGGTATAAACTGAGCAATCATTGGAAGGACGTTATCAACAAGTTCAAGTCATAATTGGCTGTGATGTTCCCATCCTACCACCTTCCGATGTTAGTTGTTAATTTCAGCTCTGATTTTACATTAACAGGTTCAATTTCCCACACTAACACAGCCTACTCGCTTGCCGAGCTCGACATTGCTGCTCTGCGATCTTACATTAACATGCTAATCGCTCACATTAACATAGCCACCTCCATGCCCTCATCGTGGAGGAGGCCACTCTCTGATCTTACATTAACATGCTAATCTCTCACGTTATCATCACTAGCCCCGCCAACTTCGTTTAGGACCCTTGGGCTACACCCATTTTAAACCTTTAAAACAGTCTGCCTTAGAAACTTTCCCCCTCTTTTTTGCCTCATGATGACGGTCGCTTGTGTTGTGATCGAAACATCGTGGTTTTTAAAACATTTCTTTGAACCTATCTCCATGACTTTACCGAAAGACCCAAAAAATAGGTGTTTTTCAGTCACCTTCGCCCGAAAGCCCACTTTTCTTAATGCTCAAAATGTGCATTGTTATACTTTGGCACGTTTTCAAATACCCTGCTGTTCCTATTTTTTTTATCTCAAGTCTCGCCCTCCTCCCAAGCATTTAGCAGAAAATTTTCAGATCTCTATTGTTACACTTTTCCAGTCGAGGACCACGATCCTGACCGTTATGTTCAAGGGCATGACAAGGCAGCTAATTGATCCTATTGTAGGGGTGTTAGAGAGAGAGCCCGTTATGCATGGCAGCTTATGGCAAACAAACACAGTGGGCGGGGCTACGTGAGTGCACGGGGAGGTGCTCTCTACGACGTCCGCGCCAGGCACCCTGGGGGGGGCTGATTCGGAGTTATGATCCCCCGGGGCCCCACCCCTCAGCGGGGGGTTGGGTATAAAAGGGGATGTATCGGAGGGCTCGGGAGTCATGTTAAGCTAACCAGTGAAGACTGAAGACGTCTTAGCGAGAGCCCTGGACTCCCCTGGTTCGCCGTCCTTATCAGGACCGAACAAGACCGAGCCAGCGGCGTGGTCCCGAGATCCAGAGCCGGTGCTCTTGTCAAGAGCTGGTCTGGGACTCAGGGTACCGGGCCCGACTTACCAGTGTCGGGCCAGATAGCCTCCCCTAGCCCGTTAGAGGAGGACTAGGAGGCAGGCTAGAAGTAGCTAGCGCGTGTATCCCCAGCTAGCCAGGTGAGGGGGCCGACACCCCCTCTAGAGTTGTATGCCACAACCGTGCTGTGTGTAATAAACCCGTGTGCCTCCAACTCCGGCGTCCAAGAGTCGTGAACTCTACTACACTATTATTAACTATGCGGATAGGGTGATTATTTACCACAGATAACAGGCTATACCTACTACAATCACCGAGGAATGTTTGTTCTTAACGCTCGTGATGTCACTTCACATCGACCAGCCACCCTCATTGATAATCATGAACAGGTGACGTCCTCCAAATGGACGCCCCCCTCCATTAATAATAATTAGAGGGTGACGTCACTCCACATGGGGGGGCGAGGCACCTCCTCCCCTCTCCTCAGTGTCAAATTATAACCCTCACTACACGTCACGCAATCTCCATGACATCAAAGTAAAAAGGACGTCAAGATGAACAAGGGATTATAACCTTTAAATGAAATAAGTCTGTGTCACCGCGGCCTTACAAATTGCACACGAATGGATGCAATGAATATCACGTTGCGGTCTGCTTTTCCTTGGACGGGCAAAAGGATAGTTTCTAATAGTTACCCCCGGATTACTTTGCATACGACGAGTGTACTTTACTCCCCATGTATATGGCTATTGAGCCAGCATAAGATTAATGGTTTATATGCTATTGCATCAGCCTGTACACATCACGGTAAGAAATGAACGCAAACAAGAACTGAAGTTCGATAATTGCTTCACCTACTGCTTAGAGCTACCTAGGACCAAACAACATAGAATGCCGTTTAACGCATAGGCTTTCGCGACGAATATTATCCATAAGAGGTTTTTGGGTTAGATCGTGTAAATCCAGATCACAAATCTGGCTGCCGCCTGATGATGCTCATAATTACTGGCGAAACGTCGTACTCAAATTGTAAATGTTGTGAATTTACTCTCCAACACACCGGTGTGCTATACTAGCGTAGTGCAGTAGGGCCACGCGGAGATGAGAAATACTATAAAGGCCGTTGCCGTTTATTAAACCACTATCACACTCGACATCCTACACTCACACCGTGTAGGTGCACTCTATCACGGTCCTTTACCTCAGACACTGAATATTATTCGGGTCCTACCCTTGGCTACCCTTTGGGCTCTCCCACTCATCTGCCCGGAGCGGGGGTTCAGCCAACACCGCTCCGCAACGAGGAAAGAGACCCTGTTCAGCCGATCCTTACCCTGGCTCCCCACAACGACCACGCCTCCGTCACGGGTCCCCCTTACGAACCCCTTGGGCGGCTCCTCCCCCCAGCTCGGCTCAGTCCATGTTCCTGAAAGTGCTCTCCGAAAGCCCCATTCGTAACCCGTGACGTTTCGCCATTCTTGACCGTCAACCCGCTCGCACCTCCTTCTGTTCGCCCCCTCATTGGTTACTCACAATACTCCTCTACACGAGTAACGAATTGGCGTGTTCTGTTTACGTGACAAACCTTACTAAGTGGCTGTGTTGGGTGGTGACGGGTTTTTACAACCCAGAATGTGTCCGATCTCATCAGATGTCTGTAGTTTAGCAGGATTGAGCCTGGATAAGCGATGGGCTGGCTGTGCAACCACCATGCACAACAGGTGTTATAAACAGAGGGGTAAATAATCTAGATTTGTGGTTTTCGTGACTGCAGGGATCCATACTCTTTGGTTCTGTCGGTAAAGTCACGTAGGTATAAAATAAAATAAATATTTGTGGGCAGCAGGATGCAGTGTAGCCAAATCTCGCGTTGTACCGCACTCATACGCTTCCACGTTTATGCTCATCGACCTTCACCAGCCCCCGGTGAGGTACAGTCAAACAAGCCCTACAGGCTCACATGACATTGAGAGCGGGGGGGGGGCTCATTCAGCCAGTGGCTTAGTGTTTGCAGAGGCAGGGGGAGGAAGGTACACACCCCACAGCTCACGTCAACTCGTGCACATTCCAAACAACCCACACCCTTCACCTGACACTGTAAAACCCAGAGGAGATGGGGGGGGCCACACTCGTTTCCTCGCCAAACCGGAATCTCACGGCTTCGCGCCATGCTGCACTCGTGAGCAGCGATAAATGCGACATCAATGAGCAGCAACCTCCATCTTCAGTGGGGAGGCGTTTGACTTTTTTATGGCTACACAGCGTTGTGAGCAAAGTGGCAAAACCCACATGCGGTAAATCACGACATACTATGTAAATTACAATACAAATTTGGAGGTTTGTCGTGTCTACGAGAAGAGAGGGCATATTTATTCATGAGACAGAAAGTGTTTGTTCGGTGATTGGCTGAGGTGAAAAGC
Source organism: Lampetra fluviatilis (assembly GCF_964198595.1). Classification (NCBI taxonomy): domain Eukaryota; kingdom Metazoa; phylum Chordata; class Hyperoartia; order Petromyzontiformes; family Petromyzontidae; genus Lampetra; species Lampetra fluviatilis. The sequence goes on from NC_136277.1 coordinate 13,883,020, forward strand.
AAGGTCTGGAGCCTGGATTTAAACAGAGGATTGGAGTCAACAGCATGGATTGCTAGAGGAAGGGAGGTTACAAGTCTTGAGGTAAACAAAGGGAGGAATGAGTGACCTGCTGAGCGAAGGTTGACTGGGGGCTCGCTGTCTTCTTGGCTGCTGGAGTGGTGAGTTCGTGGAGGAGGGGAGGACAACGAAAGGAAAGGTTTACGAGCCCGGTTGAGTGACAAACGGGACAGCCACCACTGAACTCCCACAAAGTCGCACTCATTTTAATGACAGTGAGAAAATGATGAACCGACTGGCATTTGAACTTGCAATGTATGTGTGTTGAACTTATTTGGAACCGTACATAGCCAATAGTGCTAATCGGAGGTGTGGGGGAAGGACAACAAACTAAACACTAAAAGCAGTTTCCAAGAAATTCGTTTTCAATCTAGACTTAAAAGTGGAGGTGTTTAGTCTAGACTTAAGTGCGTAGCTCCAGTAGTTTCCTAATATCAAAAGGAAGAGCGTTCCAGATGGCCGCAGAAGCGCATCCGAAAGCGCAATGTCAGTGACTGTCTTTGTTCGATGGCCAACTAAAAGCCACTGCAAAGAGGATGACTGATTCCAAACTGCAAGTAAGCGCCCTAACCAAATCACAACGTAGTGCAATACGTCCATAGCTAACAGCGAACACATTATCAACAACTATTGATCGAGGGAAGTGTCAAACGAGGTCAGGTCTTCCCCCCCCCCCCCCCCAAGGGTTCTGCGACAATGCGTGGCTACTTCCTCAATGTCTTTGCACACGTGAGAGTTACGTGGGTGGCTCGGAGATCAAGAGCGTCTGAGCTGGGAATGCTTAAAACATATTCTTAGGTTTTTTCGGTAAAGTCACGTAGGTAAAACATTAAAATTAATTAAAGTAAAATAAAATAAAAATCACGACGTTTTGGAGGCAACACAAGTCTCCGTCATCAGGTGGGACCGTCACAGCCAGATTTGCTGCATCAAGTGAGGCAATGATTCAAGATGTAATCCCTTAAAAGCAAGTTGAGGGGGGAGGAGAGGGGGGCGGAGCTCATCAGAATGTGGTAGCCAATGATTGGAACGTATCGGGAGGGAGGGGGGCGGGGCTCAAAGACGGCACGACGTGCCACGTAGAACGCATCGGGAGGGGGAGGGGGGCGGGGCCAAAATAATGCACCGTCGACGTGTACCACGTCGTGTATTCTTTTGGCCCCGCCCCCCCTCCCCCTCCCGATGCGTTCTACGTGGCACGTCGTGCCGTCTTTGAGCCCCGCCCCCCTCCCTCCCGATACGTTCCATTCATTGGCTACCACATTCTGATGAGCTCCGCCCCCCTCTCCTTCCCCCTCAACTTACTTTTAAGGGATTACATCTTGAATCATTGCCTCACTTGATGCAGCAAATCTGGCTGTGACGGTCCCACCTGATGACGGAGACTTGTGTTGCCTCCGAAACGTCGTGATTTTTATTTTATTTTACTTTCATTAATTTTAATGTTTTACCTACGTGACTTTACCGAAAAAACCTAAGAATATGAATCCTTGCAGTCACGAAAGCTTCAAATCTATGCTTAAAACATGTTTTTGTCGAAAAGAGGAAGCCGCCTGCCTGCCATTAAACTAAATTCTCAAGCGGAGGGAGTTGTCTCAGTCTGGTCATCGATGAGTGGCAGGGCAGGTGGGAAAGTCTTGCCCCCCCCACCTCCCTTCTCCCCACTACAGTGTGGACCAGATTAGACTTTCAAAGGGAGCCCTGGTCATATCTGCATCGGTGGGTCACTCTCTAACGAGAGGGTTTGCGCTGCTCAATGAGGATTCCCAAGAGGTATTCTTTAATTCCCTGACATACCACCGATAGCGCAATCTGAAATTTTTTGTAAAAAACCCCCAGATTTTCACTTTTATTTGCGCTCAAAACTAGAAAATAATTATTTTGACCCCAGAATTAATCGAATCTGATGTGCTCAATAAAAGTGTGTGGTTCGCATAAAGAAAATTATACACATCAAAAGGAAGACCACCCACTTTTAGTGAGCACATGAAATTTGATTAATTCCGGGGACAAAATAATGTATTTTCTACTTTGTAGTGCAAATAAAAGTGTGTGCATTGAAAATCTTATTTTTAACCAATTTTTGTTTGTGTACTTGTTGCTCTCGCACAAAGGAACAACCAAGCCATAGCGCCGCTCCGGCGCAATGACGAGTGGCGATAAAAGCGCTCCTTTCATTGGTTACAGGCTGGCCAGCAACAGCCGCTGTGATTGGACCAGACGCTTGCCGTCGTAGGTGTGGGCGCGACCATACATGATTTAAAAAAAGTTGGGGTGGAATGTGCAATTATTGATTAAAATGTAGTTAAAAACACGAATAGGACCACGATGGGCGGGATCTGGACCTTTTTTTAAAATCCTTTATATTAAGTTCGCTTGCTTGCTTGCTTGCGTGCTTGCTTGCTTGCTTACGACCGTGCAAATCTTTCGGTCGTTTTTTAACCCACTTCCCGTGATCCAATCGAGCTGACATTTTCCACACAGACTCGTTGTGCGAGACAATTAATGTTCGTGAAAAAAAATTCCCAAAATTTTACACTTTTAGGCAAAAAATTTTTATTTTACATATATTCAAATAGAACTCATTCATGGCTTTGGCTGAACGTCACATTGTAAGAGCCCAGAGCGTAACCCCTCCACAGGCCGTGGCGGAGTAGCGCAGTTGGTAGCGCCCTCGCTTCCCATGCCAAAGGTCGTGGGATCGATCCCCGCGTCCTCCACAGGCGAATATATTTTTAAATCCTTTATATTAAGTTCGCTGCCACGCATATAAAGGATTTATAGTGAAAAACTTTGTTTTTACGGGTTATACTTATTACGAAATGTTTCATTGTCAAGCGAGGCGGCGAGTCTGTGTAAAAATTTCAGCTCTTTAGGCTTCGTAGATCCCAAGATATTAAGCGTTAAAGATTCCAAAGAATAGAAACGGACAACACGGCAAGTTCAATCAAGTGTGTAATAGTAAAAAATAACTGTGGGGGGAAAAAATATAAAAAATTATATTGCTCTTGAGAGGGAATTTGGTCATCTCGTGAAGTCACCCCAACTCGACCCCTACAGTCTCCCCTCCCCGCACCACTACCACTGCTGTACACACTCCCCCAAAGACAAAGATCCCCCGTATAGCCTTAACAAACTGTTGGGGTAAGTGCTGTTTGCGAGTAGAACCTATGAAGGTCACCTATGAAGGTCCGCACGGCACATGACGGGGTGGGTGGCCAGCACCATTCCTGGTCGGCCGGCCTGCTGCCTTTGTCTCCCCAGTGGCAATGTTTACACACCACACCAGGCACTCATTTGAGGCCGAGTCGACCTAGGGGAGGCCCATGACCGGGTCAGATAATCGTCACTGGTGTTGGCCGTGAGTCGGCAGGCATCGAACTCGGATCGCAGGGTTCGTAGCGCAGCGCACTAACCGTTATGCTACTGCTCCCGACGCACTTTCCCACCCCTTCCACAATCCCCAAAACTACCAAAACCAGCTCAACACCACGTCTGGGGGAGGGGACAGAGCCTGAACCGAAAGAGGTGGTGCCTACAAAAGAAGGGGTGGGGCCTACAAAGGAAAGGTGCAAAGCCGGAAGAGGAAGAGATGGGGGTCCCATGTCAGAAAGCATTGGGGCCTAAAAAATAAGGGGGTGGGGCATAAAGAGGATGGGTCGGGTCTGACAGAGGAAGAAGTAGGGCCAACAGAGGTTGCATTTCACTGTTGATTTAAGATAATAAAAGCATAGAATAAAATGCGTGCGGCAGGCAGCATACTTCTAATGACACAGATGTGGCATACAGGCCAACTAGTATTTTTTTTTATTGCATTTGAAAAGGAGACCCAAGTGGTCAGATAAAACGCGGCGCCATTCCAATCGAAGATAACTCACATTGGTTGGTCTGTATCGCCAGTCCTTCCTGCTGCACCGGTTGTTGTGGTTGAAGCTGCTGCTGTTGCTGCTGCTCTTCACTGCACCTGTGCCCAAATCGGATGACCCTGGTGGGAATGGTGCTTCCCTCGTTGCCTACGGATCCTTCCATGGCACCGAGACGATGCACCGACAGTGACAGCTCGCGGCTCAGGCCGCTGAACAGCATGACCAGCACATCCACGAGGCTGCTCAGCACAGCGTCCACGCCATGGAATGCCTCCATAGACGGTGTCCCACCGTCGTGGGGCTCGGCGCCCTGCAGGGCCTTCACCACCTGCCGCAGCACGGCGTAGAAGCCGAAGGGCAGGCGGTCGCGCGCCGCGGCCAGCAGCTCGGCCCGCACGAGTCCATCCCCGACGCAAGCGCGCAGGACCCCGTAGTCCCGGATGCCCAGCTCAGAGTCCATGGCCCGGGCCACTTCCGCGTTCACGCCCTGCGCCTCCAGCCACGCCGGGAAGTCCCCACTTGCCTCCAGCACCGGGGTGGACACCGTGCAAGCCATTCCGCCGCCCCACCCCAGTGGAAGTTTTCAGTAGAAGTTTGAACCCTTTTCGACTTTGCCAATGTCACACACGACCAAAGCTGGAATTGAAGTGCAGAACAACAACACATTAATAGAGAATGCTTCTTACAAACATCACAGTAAGGCAAGCTGCCCATGCAACAAGCACGACACGTGCAACAGTGTTCATCTTTGTGTCCTGAAAAAAGACCAGCAGACATTGGGTGTGTTGCGAAATCTGCAGGAAACGCTCCTGACCATACCAGCATCACTCACCTGGGCTGCACAGGAACACTCGCTTGTGTGACAAACAGACACAAATCACACATACACACTCGTACTCAGACTAACCACACACACACACTTGTGTCACTAATTCACATGAACCACTAACTCAGGTAGTTTTTCCTCTTTACAAGAAGCGATCGAGATTATTGTAACAATAACCAGGGCATTTCCCCTCAAGTGTGTCGGGAGAGGTCCCGGCAAGGATTATGCAACATTGTGGTTTTGGGCAGGGGCGGTCCAAGACAATTTGCAATATTCTCCCTCTATTATAACTATCAACAGGAACACACTCTATTTGCCACAAAGTGGCAGCGATATCATCACAGCACTTGTGCCAGGCTAGGTGCAACTGTGAGGCCACGTGAAGTCAGAATCAGAATATATATTTGTACTGGAAGAATCCGATGAGCTAGAAAGCTCTTTTGTCACAGATGTCCAGTGTAAGTGTAAGTCTCTTCTTCCTCCTCCTCGAGGCTTGTGTGTGTGCGGGTGGCGTGTGCCACGCACACACTCAGTTGGAGACAAGGTAGTCGTAGGAGGCACCGTCCTTCCCTTTTATTGTGCTCACGCCACCAACTTCCGGCCCCCTCTCTCACGACCACGCTGCCGTACGACCCGGCCCAGACACGACCATGTCTGCGTTGCGTCGACCGAGACAGCCAACTATTGTCCGGCCGCGCAATGATCGGGCGAAGGCGGCAGCGACAAAGGCGACAGCGATGAAGAGACGAGTCCACTCCCAGAACCGGCAGCCCGGAGCTCTTGCTCTCCGCTGCTTTTATTCCCCTCGGTGCGGCTTGGCTCCGCCTTAGCCGTGCCTCCCTTCTCGAAGCCACCAGAGGGTTCCAGGGGCCTCCCCAGAAGGTCTACCATGACCCTTGCCCCAGTTACTCTGCCCTGCCGGCACATCCGTGTATATGTTCAACGGAGTGTTCGCCAAGTGTCTACCTGCAGTTGCAGCTGCTGTACAACAGTCAGCACTGTGTCACTACATAAGTATTGAAGGCTTGCTGGCAGGTCACAATAGTCTCAGGTGTCACAAGTAAAATGTCCTAGATGCACCACCACCTGCGCACCCCAATTTTGATACCTTGCCATGTTTTATCCACCCGACCCTCTGCTGGAGGGCAACTACGTCCAATTTCCCAGCAGCATCTTTTTATAAGCCTCATCCACACAAGGTCAACCTTGACATCACTGGTACCAGTCAATAGTAAGTCCACACATCTCCAGGTCAACGGGCACCACATCAGCCCATCTTCCTTTCTAGCCCATACTGTCAACTTAGCCCCCCCCCCCCTCTATCTGGCGAAACAAAAAGCTATTTTGGAATGCTATTGCTGGGCAAGTGGGCTACATGAATCAGCCACAACATGGCTCCATGGTATGTACCCTGGTAAAATGGCGTTCTGGCATGTTCACCACTCATTGCAGAGATGCACGGTTCGGATCCACCAGCCGCCATGATTAATTTAATACCCATTTTTCACGAACACTTTCTGCTTCAAAGCGGACATCAAAGATTCAGTCGTATCAGTTGGCAAGAGCAGACCATTTGTGTGCCGAGGTCATAGTCCAAGTTTGCTAAATTTGATAAATTACCCGCAAAATACTAATTGGGTGTATATATCGCAATCATCACTGCCGACAGAGAAGACTTGGCAAAACTCTCCTAAAAAAAGTCATGAGGCTCGCCTGGGTAAACACATATGATAATTGGAATAACACATCCTCTTCTGCCGGAGAAGCTCACTCATGGGACAACGTCCGTATCTTTAAAAGATCGACAAAAGGCTTCGCACAATCCACTCCAGATGAACCCAGGATGGACTGTGGGAAAGCAGGCAGGAATGTTGTGTTTATGTAAAGGGGTCAGTGTTTCATAAGCGTAGGGACGGATAGGGACGGATAGGGTACGATTGTGGCCAAAAAGACCCAGCAGTTTGTGTTGAGTGACAAGACCACAATGTTCCGCAACTGATAAAAATGTCATATGACTGATTCACAGTGAGAGTTCTGCTGTCAAACCGCAGCTGGTTATGAGCACTGTCTGGGTATGGATACTTCTTCACCTTCTACACCACCTCACCACTCAAAGAGTGGGGCTGATAGTAAGGCACTGCATCTTTGTGGCGAGCCACAGCTTCAGCAGCAGAGTCTCCAACACATTCTCAGCAAGTACCAAGTCATCGGCATACTTAACATGGTTGACCAGTAGGGAGCCATCCCTAGACTTCACCTGAGGCATTGATCAGCCTGCCACCGTGTCTGTACGAGATGGAAGTTCCACTGGTACAGATGAAAGTTGCACAGACATGGTAAGCTTGTCAAACTATACGGTGAGAAAATTTGTTAAATAGTAGAAGGGCCAGAGGACGTTTCTGTCACAAACCAGAGTGAAGAGGGAAGATCTGTAAACTGGCAGCCATTTAAGCTTTACCAAGATCAGCCCACCATCATGAAGATCCTTAATTTTCAGGGACCCGACAAGCATGAAGAACCCAAAGGTCTGACCCTTGATGGTATCATAGGCCTTGGCGAGGTCAATCAAGCTGTAAGCCCTGTTGAACTTCCCTAGCACTCTGCTGTAGAGCATGTGGACAGAGAATTTGGCACCCATGCAGGACCAACCCTCTGTGAAAAATCACACAATGAGGCTCAGCAAAGCTTCTGTGTGCCTCGCAAGATGATGCTGGGTGACACTTAGCAAGACTTTCCCTGACATATTTAAGCAGGGCGATATCCTGATAGCTGTTACAATAAGCACGGGTTCACCTTCTTATAAATTGGGCACAACTACAGCATCCTCTCAATCCTGCAGAACTCAGCCAGTTGTCCAATAATTTACAGGAATATTAAGGTAAAGCAGACTGCACACAATCACCACCTTCTCCTAGAACAATGCTTGGGAGACATTCCTCTCCAGTGATTTACTGTATGTGGTTTCAGACTCTCGATTGCTCTTCACACCGCTTCAGCAGATGGCACATCAATCGAGTAACTCGTGAGCTGAAGTTGGCTAGCTACTCCAACCTTTATGTCTCCACAACCATCAGTCAGGCCACCCTTGTCCCATTGTTATTTGGGGTTCTTCTCCCCCGATCCTCAGCCCTAAGTCCTCATAAATTTGTTTAGAAAATCTGCACACCTACTCCGGCAGGAATCCTGAAGCTCATCCACATTTCCTCTTGGTATCAGATGCCAATCCCAACTGAAAGCGTTGTTCAAATTCTCACTTGCAATTTACAGAAGCTGAGACCACGGTATCTTGGAATTTAGATGGGATCCAGGGTGGGATGCGCACCGCCACAGTAAAATAATGGCGTCAAGCCGATGATGGTCAATTGTCAGATCACCTCAATGGTATAGGTCCTGGTGTCAAGGACATGGCTACACATTCACCGTTCCGCCACTACATAGTCCAGCAGATGTTCTTGTTCGGACACGGCATGGGTCCAATGTGTGACTGTGCCAATGATGGAACCACGTTAGGGAATTACAAGTCCATGGGTTGCAGAAGAATCTAGCAACCTCCTGCAAGTATTGTTGAGTTTATCTGCCCCATGCCTTCCAATAACTCCTGCCCAAGTACAAGTATTGTTATCCATTTGGGCACACCAACTAAGATTGCTGTATTTTGTATTGTAGAACCAATTTAGTAAATATCGAGGAAAGGTCAAAGAAGACATCCAAATCATCAGCCTTGCCTGCATCCAATGACAAATGTCCGTCTTCAGTGAGGGCAAAGGCCACCAACTACCAGCATTGCTTGCTTCGTGCTGATATATGGGAAGGTGAGCACAACATCTCTGGGGGTTCACGGCCTCCCGTAACCCACCACCATACTCCCAGGCCCCTTGATTGAAAGAGCCCTCACTGTTGTTGGCTCTTGAGTAGACAGAGGACTGTCTACCTCTTGTGGTGACAGTAGCTACAACAAGTCAAATGCACCTCCTAGAGTCCAGACAGATCCAGGCAATACCAGAGTAACGGAAGCCTCTCCTTCCCAGCAAGGGTTTCAGACAGTGGCGGCTCCTGCAAAATATCTCAGGGGGGGCAAATGTCTGGATGATTGATAAGGATAAGGTCCACCCATGCAATGGATAAATTAACAACTTAAGCATGTGAAGTACCGGTGAAGACGCTGGACACCCAAGTTGAGGCACACGTATATTTATTTCAGCTTATCGGTACAGGACAACACTAGAGGGGGTAGCGGCCCCCTCACCCGGATAACTGGGGATACCCCCTAGCTAATCTCACCTATCCCCAAGTCCTCCTCTAACGAGCTAGGGGAGGCTAACTGGCCCGACACTGGTGAGTCGGGCTACGGTCTCCGGAGTCCCAGGGTCTAACCCTGGTTCACGGAACCACGCCTCTGGCTCGCTCCTCTGCAGCCCTGACAAGGGCGGCGTCGAGGGGAGTCCAGGGCTCTAGCTAGAGGATCTTCACTCTTCCTCCTTCGTTCCCAGACTGAGCCCCGAGCTCTCTTTGTCCTCCCCCTTTATACCCCCCAACAGGATCACAACCCCCCAGGCTGCCTGATGCGGACGTCGCTGCGGGCACCCCCCCCGTGTACTCCCGTAACTCCGCCCACTGTGTTTGTTACCCATTGGATCGTATGCACTTACAGCCCTCCCGTAACAGCCCTACATCACCCCCCCCATTACAGCTCGCAGCCGTCCCGGCTGCAACAATTCCAAATAAAGGAACAATTACCCCTCGACCCCGTGTGTGCCTCATTTTTTCAACAAAATGCAAATAGAAGAACAACAACAAGAACAACAACCATACCCCCGAAGGGAATGTCCGACGCACCCCCCCCCCCGCATAAATACGAAATCCGTAAGCACGTATGTACAACTAGCCAGGAACTCCCCCATCACACACAGCACACCCACGACACACAACGCACCCACAACACACACACCGCGCCCACACAACACAACACACTCAGTGTGCAAGGAGCACACCACCGACGCAGCATACAGTAACCATGACACGTGAAGGAAAATAAATAAGAAAAGTTTTTTTTTTTTTTTTTTCTTTTTCTTCCTGCTGTATATTATAAGAGTCTGCGCATTTTAGCGCGCGTCCTTGCCGCAGGCCCGTCACACGGGGCAACCCCGGACGGCGGACCATCCGGTGGCGGCTGTCCCATGCGAGGTGAGGTCGCGATTGAAGTCGCGCGACTGTCGGCATCACCTGTGGGGGTTCCAGGGCGTGAGCCCGTCATTCCCGGTGCACCGGGTCATGTTGCTGGAGCTTGGGAGGAGGAGGCCCGGCGTCCCGTCGAGCCGTCGTCCCGCGCTGTCGAGGAGAGCGGCACCCCGAGGCGACGTGGCCCCGGACGCCGCAGTTGAAACACCGCGGGAGCCCCGGTGGAGACGACGGGCGGTTGAAACGGCTTGACCCGTCCCGGGCCGACCGTACTTCTTGCGCCTGTTGCCGTCGATGGTCGACGGCGAAGAGCTCCTCCGTCGGAAGGGTGGCTGCAGCCACCGCACGCCCTGCCGATGCCCTGCTGGCTTTCCGCCGCAGGGACAGAAGGTTGGCGTGAAGGAGGCGCGCCGCCTGAAGAGAGGTCATCTCGGCGTCCTCCTGTGCGACGACAGCGATGTCCAGGTCGTCTGCCAGGAGGAGTATTTTCTCCGTGACCATCGCGTCCACGCCATCGTCGTCCATACGGGGAAAAGCCGTCTTAGCCAGCGCTAGGAGGCTCGTCCTGTATGCCAGGGGCGACTCCTTCTCACCCCGCTTGCGCTCGTAGAACCGCTCTCTGCATTCCGCTGAAGGTCCATAGACCCCGGCCAGCAGCTGTAGTGCCTTCGGCAGAGTAGACCGCTTCTCTTTCGGCGCCGATGTGAGGGCGGCGAGCGCGTCTGCGTCGAGGAGCGCCGGCAGCGCGCAGAGGGCTTCATCGTCGGACCACCTTGCCATTTCTTGGTGGGCGATGAAGCGTCGCTGGAAGCCGCCCCAGTCGCCCTCTGCACCAACAAATTCTTTCAGCGGAGGCAGCCGTTGTTGTAGCGCAGCGTTCGCCTTGGACGTCTGTAGGCTGCTATCCCCGGGACTCGGCTGTGCGTCGGCGCGAATGGCAGATGGAATCGCCTGTCGCGGATGTGATGACGCTCCCTCCGCTGGAGATGACGCAGCTGTCCCAGCGAGAGCGGTGTCGGACCCAAGGTTGAGCCCGGCCACGCCCTCCGCAGCTGCCGTGACGATGGCGGGAAATTCAAAGTTTGAGTTTTCAGAAATGGCGGGAAGGCGCTCAGGTTGACGACTCCCCTCGCCCCGTGGTGGACCACCAGCCCCCAGCCGCGTGATGTTTTCCAGCGTGGCGGCAGCGGCGTACAGTAGCTCCGCCAGTCTCTCGTGAGCCAGCCGTAGCGCGTCTGGCTGCGGCCCCTCTTCATGCCGATGCCCCGGTAGGAACGCGTCGGCCCCCGGCTGCGCCATGTCTTGGTGAGCCGCCTCGGGCTCAACGACTTCAGCAGTGTCCTCCTCCGGTACTCTGGCTCGAGCTGTCTGACGTGTTTCCATGTCCGTAGTACTTCTGACACCAGATGAAGTACCGGTGAAGACGCTGGACACCCAAGTTGAGGCACACGTATATTTATTTCAGCTTATCGGTACAGGACAACACTAGAGGGGGTAGCGGCCCCCTCACCCGGATAACTGGGGATACCCCCTAGCTAATCTCACCTATCCCCAAGTCCTCCTCTAACGAGCTAGGGGAGGCTAACTGGCCCGACACTGGTGAGTCGGGCTACGGTCTCCGGAGTCCCAGGGTCTAACCCTGGTTCACGGAACCACGCCTCTGGCTCGCTCCTCTGCAGCCCTGACAAGGGCGGCGTCGAGGGGAGTCCAGGGCTCTAGCTAGAGGATCTTCACTCTTCCTCCTTCGTTCCCAGACTGAGCCCCGAGCTCTCTTTGTCCTCCCCCTTTATACCCCCCAACAGGATCACAACCCCCCAGGCTGCCTGATGCGGACGTCGCTGCGGGCACCCCCCCCGTGTACTCCCGTAACTCCGCCCACTGTGTTTGTTACCCATTGGATCGTATGCACTTACAGCCCTCCCGTAACAGCCCTACACATGTAAAGGCAACTTCACTTCTTTAATATTAATGAAAAATAAAGTGACTCTTACAATACATCTTGTTTGTTTCTATACTCACTATTAAAACAAACCACTCAAGTTTATTTTATTAAAGATTCCACTAGGTGGTGACAAATTATATTGTTGGATGAAACGTGCTTACGTATGATGCCGTAAGCACGTATGATGACGTAAGCACGTTAGGGCAAGCCCTCCCGGAAGCCATAGAGAATGCATTGCAGCGCCCCCGTTTGAAAAAAAACATCTTTGAATATAAGTCTATGGGACCACTCGGGGCGATTTTCAGCTGGAGGGAAATCGCCCAAAAAGAGGCGGTACTCCACAGAACGTAGCATGACGCTGATTGGACTATATCCAGAGGCACAGTGACGGCTAGCGTGACTCTGTGGTTGAATGACATTGGTGGTGCGTCGCCCAATCGCCCTAATGAAGAAACCGCCCCTGGTTTCAGACATACCCACGTGGGCAGCCGTAGCAACTATATGTTTATTTCTGGAAGCTTCTTGAAGGGGGAGCGTCAGTCCCCTTGATCCACCAAAAAAGGAATTTTACCAGGAGACTTTAGGGACACCTGCTCCATCGGGGCCTCCGGAACACATGCTTGGGTTTTTCACCTCATGGTCCTTTGGCAAACCATTTTAAGGGCGTGGGTATACCAGCCACTTGCACTGGTCCACAACACACTAACCGATACAAGGACAATTACCCCCCAGAGTAGCATACATAGACTGTTTGGAGAAAGTGCTGTTAGAGAGCACCTAGTTAGGCTGGGAGAGTGCACAAAGGGGTGGGGGGTGTAGTCAGCACTATGTCCGGCTGTCTTTCCCCCAACCCTACCCAGTGCTGATGTTTACGCACTGCACTTCGTACTCATTTAAGCAGAGTCAACCCAGGGGAGAGCCAAGAACTGGTTGAGATATCATGGCTGATATTAGCCACGAGCAGGTATCGAACTCAGGCCTCCAGGTTCGTAGCGCAGTGTACTAACCGCTACCACAAACTCCAAGAGACATATACTGTACATACTTAACATACACTCATTACTAACCTCAACAGCACCACACACACATGCCTTACTTGCGTCAACAACTCAACGAACACACAGCAGACATCATGCTTCTGTTGCATCGTCACTTACAGTGCGAAGCGCGCGTCGCCAGTCACTGAAACTTGACGCTTGTAAATGCGGTATCCTGTCCAGTGGACGCTGGCATCCTGCCTAGCTGGCACTCGGTCATTCCTAGAAAAGCATTGATAATTTAAAAAAGATTACACCAATAAGGGGTGGATCTTCAACTGCCATTCTTGACATAAAAGACATGGCAAATCGTTTTGGTTCATATATTAGCAGAACATGTGTTTCTAATACGATTCCTTACAAAAGATGAAACTAAGATTTGCAATGCATGCAAACAGTAACTCCTCGCTTTTAGCACAAGATGCGTTCCTGAAAGGCGCCGCATTAACACGTAAAACCGCGTTAAGCGAGGAATCACATTTGCTACCGAATCCCATTTGCACTTCAAAATCAGCCTTCAGTCATCCCATGGCGGGAAAAAGAATTGAGTATGAGGGAAATGTATCATTCTGCCTACTGTATCATTCTGCCTACTGTATCATTCCGTTCAGCCACATAGCTCAAGAAAGTAGGTCGTCGACAATGACTTAGAAACTGCGCTATAATGGTGCGCATTCCATGTTGGGCGAAGTGTTCCCTCACGGAAGAACGGCATCACAGCGAAAAGGCATTGTGTGAACACGTATTAAGCAAGGGGTTACAATACGAAACTGAATACCCCCCTAAGACTTGCAGTTCCAATGGTAAACCAAGCATTGTGCTTAATAGGTGTGCTCCATAACTTGCACCAGTTCTTAAAAGGCTCTTCAAGCTCTCATATAGCACCAAGGCTGTACCAGCGAAATTAGGCAGGGGACTGCCAGTCCACACAAAAAAGGGCGATCCATATCATGCAAGTAAGTATCGGCCTATCACCTTGACTTCGTTACTTGGCAAAGTGTCTCCATCGATCACCAACAATCAGCTCCTCCATCGTGGAAGCGTCGAACCTATGGTGACACGGCCTAGTAGTATGGCGTGTTCGTCGCTTATAACAGAGGTTCACGGTCCAAATCCAGCAGTCGCCCTGAATTATCCAGGAAGGGGCATTAACCGTAAAAAGAAATGTCCTGTCTGCTTTACAGTGGACGTTTAAGATCCCGATATGTCATTTGCTTTTGCACGAGTGATTTTCAACCCCCTTTTAATTCTCACCTCTTTCAACTCCACTGGCTTCCCGTTTACTACCGCTGCCTTTTCAAATATCTGACAAAAGTTTTTCAATCTCCTCATTGTTTTGCTCCACATTATTCTGCCTCTCTCACCTCCTTCCATGTTCCCTCCCTCGTCCTCTTCGTTCCCAATCTTCTCTACTCTGTCCTTCCTCCCTGTGCCCAATCCCGTCTTCGGTCCTTCTCCCTCCTTGCACCTCTCCACTGGAATAAACTTCCCTTTTACATTGAACAACACTACCTGTAGACTCAACACTGCCCATAGACTCAGCACTGCCCGTAGGCTCAACGCCGCCCGCAGGCTCAACGCCGCCTGTAAGCTCAACACTGCGCGTAGGTTCAACACTGCCCATACTCAACATTGCCCCTGTACATTGAGCAGTTCCCCCTCCTTAACCTCCTTCCGTTCCTCTCTTTAAAGCCTCACCTCTTCTCTATTGCTCATTCTCTTCCCTCCCCTCACCCCTCCACTCCTTCCCGTCCCTCCCCAAACCTTTCGTGATCCCTAAGCAGCCCTCTATCGCTCTCACTCATTCGGAAATCCGTGCATGCCCCTGACATCTAAATAATTTTATACTGTCACAATATTGTAAGCTATGTCAAGCGTCCTGAGTGAAGGTGCCTATAAATATGCATTAGATTTACACGAGTAGGCCATTGAACTATTACCCACAAGTGAATAATTTGGGATAATACATAACATCGCCCACATCCGCAAAAACTTGACAGGGCCCTCTCGAAAAAGGGTCTTGGGACAGCGAAGATTTCCTAGGTAAACAAACATAATAATACTTAATTACATTCCTAGCCGTAGTAAAATAACTATCTGATTCACAAAACAATCTCCTCTGACCTCTCACAGATGGTTATATTGTTGATTTGGCTAATGCGGCATCGAAAAAACTTGATTTAACTTTTGTTAGCAAATGTCATCTTTAACTCTGAACAATTATCCCTTATATCTCATATAAAAAGCTAAAATGCAGCTGAAGTTAGAATAATGTTATTATATATCCGAGATGGAGCACCTAGATCCTACCTCACCGTACTCGACAGCGCTCAATGTAAAGCAGACGCATGGATTGATGATCCAGTGCTCTCCGATTTACTAATGGTCAGTAGTAGCGTCCTTTTCATTAATTTACCGCTGCTAGTGTGGTTACTGTTCCCGTGAACTTCACACATTGGTTCCACTCTGGAAAGAGGTGAAAGCTCTCAATGACGGCAATGGTCCAACACAACAGCCTCATCGTCGATTGCACTACAGAGCCCTCCCTCGAATGGACTTGCCAATGATCATTTGGTCTGCTTTGAACCACATCGGAACATCGAAAGGCAGGTGGCCACCGATTACTCCGGTGAAAGATGAAAAGACAGCCCACGAATTGCAACTGGGGCTGTTCGTAGCCAGGTGATGGAACACGTCAACCAACAATGCCCTCTTCAACATCTCAGACATTCACAACATAATTCTTGTAAGGCCTCAAGTGGCTCTCTGAACATCAAAATATAACGTTGCTTATCACGCTGCCATAAGAAAGAAAGATATGGCTTCCTCCTTTCACGATGAGGACTCGATCCTCCAGACTGACTGTTCAGTCTTATCCATACAGAGTTCAACCACCACCTGACAAGGTCAAAACATTTATATTTCTTAATTTCTCCAAAGTTCGTACAAACTTGCTCAATTACATTCAAGAAAACGTATGAAACTCTTACATACGACAACTTTAAAAGTGCCGTTTGCTGTAAAACCGCTTGGCGTTTTGGGCCTTTGCTCAACAACTGTAACGGAAACAAAACGCATCGAACAAACCCGCCCCACCTGTGTCATTGTTAAGCAATGGAGACACGATCTTTGCCCTCAAAATGCACGTGTCAAGCAACTAGCGTAAGACAGAACACCGCAACTCAATCTATAACTGGCAAGAACCAAACAGCTCCAGTGTCACAAGCTGCAAGAAGCACACACCCACATACCTCACCTGTGTCACGAACTCACGTTACATGCAACAGACAAGTAGTTCCATTGACAAGGCAAGTTATCGTTGTCAACAGCAGTAGTGCAAAGTACACATCGCCTATGTCGAAACCCAAAAAACCGGACTCAAGTAAGCCGGAATTCGGGGTATGTGGGAAATGATTTTTCAAAAATAAATGAAAACGTGTAGTCGGATGTGTTCCGTGGTCGATCTGCAAGCATCAGTCTACCAAGTAAGCCATCTGGTGATGATATTAATTCCCTTTTTTGGACACTACTCTCTTAAATAAAATACATTTCATTTCTCATTTGTCAAAAAAAAAGATGTTAAACTGATTGACTTACCCTGGGAGCTCAGCCGTATAGTGAGTGCTATGCAATCGGAAGGTTGCAAGTAAAAATCCTGGGTGGGGATAGACTCGGTTCATCATCCCTTTGGGGGTGGTCGTGTGGATTTTTCTTCGGATCTTCTTGGTTTTTCCCTCAACGTTTAGAACCATTCTTTTTGATTATTTGGCGACTATAAATTCCCCACATGCGATAAGCCACTTCCCATGTGGGCCAAGTCACCACTGAAAAAGAGCTCATAACTCCAGTGGGCTTTACCTGGCAAAATAATAATTACTTTTGTAGTCGTAGTAGAACTACGTTTGACTTCTGTCCTTGTCCCCCGCTGTCCGTGCCCTACACATCTAACTGCCATGCTAGTATGGGGTAAATCTCCAAACAAAGTCAAAAAGAGTCTCCAAACATGTTTTCCATTTAATTGACCATCAATTGTCATCACTAAATTGCTCCTAAATCCCCCCCCCCCCCAAGATGAAGACCATGCTCTTTCATCGGACAAAAAATGCGGTTTCATTCCCTTCACATATTACAGATATAGGAAACGGGAACTTTTCCCCCAAAGGAATACGTGTTAATGGGAGGAGGTTAGGGACCGCCAGAGCGTAAACATTGCCTATGTGAGGCAAAGCGGGCCAACACTAACCAATTCACTCCAGTCACTTAGCCACCCTCCACCCATGTTGAGCATTCGGTCTACCAGACTGACTGGTTTCACCTCATCCATACTATGTTCAACCACTATACTGCAGTTCAAACACACTTGTCTTTCAGATATTTTCTCTTGTATCGCTAGCCTTTGAAGTTCCTTCCCGTATTCTCTTTTCCTACTGCATCTAAGTTGGACCCAAAGAGCGACCAACGTAGAAGTAAGAAAAAGGTTGCATATAAAAGAAGACCTGATGCAGGCAGTGATTGAGAAGGAAACTGGCAATATCTGGACACACAGGATGGGTGCAACAGGAAAATTAAAAGTGTGTTGTTCGTAAAAATGAAAGGAACCGGAAAGAGAGAAAGACCTAACAGAGAATGGCTGGACAACGATAAAAAGAGATTGATGCCAGAAAGATGTGGCAACTACTTGACGCATATTGGCACAAAGACAGAGGAAAGTGGAAACAAATGATGTAAATGTGCAGTGGACATCTATGGGCTATCTTCCCATGATGAGGATTCTCTTTTCCAAATCTCCTACAAATGTATTATTATATTCTTTGGTTCTTTCGGTAAAGTCACGTACTGTAGTTAGAAATAAATTAAAAAAACAAATCACAAAGGTTTGTTCATGAAGCCATCCAGATATATAAACATAGACATAACTTCAACCGAGAAGATGGATACAAATTGAGCAAGCATTGGAAGGATGTTATTAACCAGGTAAAACCTTAACTGTTTATGGTTATCTCATCATATTTGCTGGGTACTAGTCTATTTTGCAGAGTTAATTCCCCCCCCCCCCCCGCATCCCCAGCGTTTGGCATTGCTGCTGCATTGGCTTTGTTGCTTTATTGGCATTGTTGCTGCATTGGCGTTGTTGCTGCATTGGCGTTGTTGCTGCATTGACACTCGTGCACTGCCCGTGTTTCCGAGTTAACTCCGCCCACCCCTGCATCCCCAGTTCTCTCGGCCTCCCACTTCCAGCCCCGCCCACCTCCCCCCGTCTAGCTTCACGTCCCTCTCCTAGCGTCCACGCAACGCTCCCCTCCCCCTACCCCACGCCCCCTCTCTCTCTCCCCCCTTGACCCCCCCTCTCTTACCTATATAACCTCTTACCACGGCAACTCTCTCCCACTTCAGCAAAAAAAACCTTGCTGTGGTTTTCCCACCTGGTGATGATTGCTTGTGTTGCAATTGAAACGTCGTGATTTGTTTTTATTTTATTTCTAACTACGTGACTTTAGCGAAAGAACCAAAGAGTATGGATTTCTGCAGTCACGAAAGCTTCAAATCTGTATTTTGATATGTTATCTATGAAACAGTACCTTCAGTCGAGCACTTTGACCGAGCCGGAAATTTGGGGCAAGCCAGAAAGGCTACCAAACTAAGTGAAATAAAGTAACAAATTAACCACCTGGGCACACAAATGATTCTCTGTGCGCGACAGCATAACAATGTTATCTGCGTGGTCAATTCGAATGCATCATTCTACCACGTGGGTCCACTGCTGATACAAGGCTATACACTCTGCTCTCTTCGGTCATTATTTAAACCAACCAACATCCGCCCATTCGGTCCGTCACCACTCGCTTCATTTTGCAACATTTCAATCAGCCATTCACAGAGCACGCCGCGCTATCCCCACCCCCCTTGGCAACCTATGGCGGCTGCCCCCAGCTGCCCTGTCCTTGCTACTGCGCTGATTATTATTTGAAGAAATATGCAATGGGGTCAATCGAGGCGCACACTAGAACTTGGAGGCAACACGTATTAACTAACATCACACAACTCTTAACACTAACGGGATAACGACATAGGGTGGTAACCCACCTCTCCTATTCTTAACTATATACACTTTGGATGGGACAACTACTAAATCGGACCAGCACAGCCAACACACGCTGCCTGGTCCACGTGCATGACGCCCAGAGACTACGAAGGTTTATTCTCAGCCAGGACGAACCCCCCCCCCCCCGGGCTCGGCTTTTATTCTTGCGGCCCCTCCCTTGGCCACGCCCCGCTCTTGGCCACGCCCATTTCCCCAGATCCTTCCCGAGGGTTCAGGACCCACATCACGTGTTCATTTCACCCTCACACTGGTCCCCCGTTTCCACCTCATCCGGTTACGTGTCCCTTACTGTTTACCCAGCCTCTCCCTTGGTACGCCCATCCGGTGCCCGAAGGAGGCTCTGCCCATACAGTACCACTCACACTGTACTGTCGCTACACTACGGTGCCCTCATCAATGACACTACAAATACATGAAATAGCAGTCGTTTTTAAGCGAAGCCATCGAAACAAAGACGGCAGTCGCCGGCATCGGCGCGGTGCTTCTGCGGCCGTCTGGAATGTTCTGCCCTTCCGAGATTAGGAAGCCAATGGGAGCTATGCGGGTTTAAATCATTTAGCTTGACAAACTAATATCTTTAGAACTGAATATTTTGTGTGTTTAAGTGTGTTGTCCTTTTCCCCCTGCACTGCTGATTAGCGCAGGTTGGCTATATACATAAAATTAGTATTTTTTTTATCTTTGTTAAAACCTATTAGAAATTTAATACGACCGTATAACGTGAACACAAGGTCAGCATCAGACCACGTGAAAGACTAATAATAAACTAAAAAAATAAAGACCCTGTAAATGTCTTCAAGCCTGTCAGAAAATCTCATTAGCCCTTCACAATCAGTGAATCTCATCTCATCCCTTCCACTGCTTAGGAGTATTCATCCACACAGAGTAGTCATCAATTTATTTGACTCAAGCGTTACTGAAACAGATTAATTAAACCTAAATATTGTAATTCAAACTAAGTTATGATGTGTCATATTGTATTATTTGCAGTACGCCATCCATCTGGGTCGGAGAGGTTTTATTTTAGAGAAGCTGCTGCTGTAACAAACTTGGCCACCTGCGCCACATTGAACGCGACATCTGCTCTTTGTTTCTCATAAGCGGGGCACAACTGCCTCTATCAAGGTGTGTTGTAAGGTATAATACAATGTACTACCATGAATGACATGGCTAACCACTGGCACCTCCGCTTCGTCAATAACACACACGTCGCCTGTGCCACACTAACCACACACACACACCCCGTGTCACTCAGACTAACCACATACACACACCTAAAGACAAGATCACTAACCCCATCTTTGTCACTCACACTATACACACACATCCCAACTATGGCACTCTAACCACACATCCCCCAACTGTCACTGTGTCACTCGCACTAACCACACACACCCCAACTGTGTCACACTAACCCACACACTCCCCAAATGTGTCATTCACACTCACCACACACACCCCAACCGTGTCACTCACACCACACACACCCCAACCGTGTCACTCACACTCACCACACACACCCCGTGTCACTCGAACTCACCACACACCCCGTGTCACTCACACTCACCACACACACCCCGTGTCACTCATACTCACCACACACACCTCAACCGTGTCACTCGCACTCACCACACACACCCCGTGTCACACTCACCACACACACCCCGTGTCACTCACTCACCACACACACCTCAACCGTGTCACTCACACTCACCCACACACACCCCAACCGTGTCACTCACACTCACCACAGACACCCCGTGTCACACACACTCACCACACACACCCCAACCGTGTCACTCACACTCACCACACACACCTCAACCGTGTCACTCACACTCACCCACACACACCCCAACGGTGTCACTCACACTCACCACACACACCCCGTGTCACTCACACTCACCCCGTGTCACTCACACTCACCACACATACCCCGTGTCACTCACACTCACCACACACCCCAACCGTGTCACTCACACTCACCACGCACACCCCAGTTGTGTCACTCACCAAATACTTTTGGGGCAAGTGTTGTTAGCGAGAACCAAGCACGGCCGCCTTTGAGTCCCGAGTGTTGATGTTGACGCACCACATTAAGTACTCATTTGAAGCCGAGTAGACTTAGAGGAAGCCCACGACAATTTGAGATAATCGCCACTGCTCTTGGCCCTGAGCTGGAATCGAACCCGGGTATCCCAACGGGTTCGTGTCACTACCGCTCCCCCACTCACCACACACAACACTTACCACGCACACACAGACCTCACCTGCCTCACATTGAACAGTGTGACGCTCACACCTGACCACATACACAGACCACACACACCACGCACAGACCTCACACACACCTCACCTGGAACAGTGTAACGCTCACACCTGACCACACACACAGACTACACACACACAGACCTCACACACACACAAAGACCTCACCTGCCTCACCTGGAACAGTGTGACGCTCACACCTGACCACACACACACAGACCACACAGACCACACAAACCACACACACACAGAGACCGCACACACACAGACCTCACACATACACAGACCACACACACACAGACCTCACACACCACGCACAGACCTCACCTGCCTCACATTGAACAGTGTGACGCTCACCACTGCGCACGAGCACGCTCTGTGCAACAAACACACCTGGGCGAATACTTCACTTGGGTGGGGTACAAACACGCATACCTGTGCTCACCTGTGCCCACCTATGCTTTACAGTGGGGACAGTGGCTCCCCCCTCCCAACTCACCCCCACACAAACCACGTGAGTCGTACCACCTGGAGATGGGGCAGACGCCCACGTTGTTTCCGGTTCCAAACATAGTCATGTATGGGCGTGGTCCGCTCGACAAGCGACGCGGGTGATTGGTTGGTGCGCGTTGATCGGCGCACGCCTCTTTTCTTGATGGCATGTCAAAGTTAACACCCCCCCCCCTCTCGGCGACCCTCCCCCCCAAATCAACCGCCCTGACCCCTCACAGCCCCAACCTCGCCCACCCGCCTCCACTCCACCTCACCCTCCCCCACCCCTCACAGCCCCCACCTCACCAGCCCCCACCCCACCTCACCCACCCCCGCCTCTCACAATTGCCCCCACCTCATTATTTTGCAGCCTACTATAAAATGAATGTCCAATTGATGGGCCACTTTGTTGAGTGGCTTTCATTCGGGATAGCCAGGTCGCTTCGGAAAACATAAGTTAATAATCTCAGTGGGCTTTGCCTGCTCGGATGGGGAATGGTTTAGTTGTATTTGTATGCGTTCGGGTGATTTGTTTTATCTTTCTTGTGCTTTGCACTACTACGTACCTGTCAACCCATACGGTTTACCCGTATTCTTGTACATGGGAATTGAGTTTTCATGTCCATACGGCTGACAGCCGTTTCCATACGGGCAAACATTGTTTTGGTCTATTTGTGTTTCTCCCCTGTGATGGGACTTTGTAGGATGAACGTTGAGATTTATAAGGGGTGACCGATAATGTCTGAATTGGTCTGTAATAAGTAGGCACTGAAAAGGGTGTGACAGGTATACTACTATCGTTGTAATCCCCCCTACTGGACGTCTGTGAACAAAAAATTGCTTTGTAGCTCATCAGATTCCTCTGGTATAAAATAAATATGATTTCACTCCCCCCCCACATCCTCTGCCCTTGACCTTCCCTGTCCTCAAGCGGCCATTTTGGAATTTAAAATGACCGCCGTTGTGTAGAAGGTTGAGAAGTTGCAGAACTGGTTATCTGTGCTTTGTAACAACGACGAAAAGCACTCGCGTGCCGGTTTAAAGGGGCGATTGTCTTTGCAGTGCTGAAGGATTATCTCCGGGCGAAAGGGGAGTTGAATTTGGAAAACAAAATAAAATTAAACCCCAACTTGCAGTGTACACCTCGTAGCTTCGGTGGCACTTAAGCTTCTTTTTGTGGCGTGTCTTATATAACCGCAAAACTACTCCCCATGAAGTGTAAACATTTCCTTCAGAATGTAAAAACTGCACCCATGTGAAAACAAAAAAGTCCTGCCAAACTTAGTTTGAATTTTTTAAGTCACTATTTTTGGAACATCTCTAGCTCGATACTGTAGTTTTATATACCATTACAGGCTGGAGTGGTGGTGCAGTGGTTAGCACCCTGCGCAAATAACCCAGCCAATGTATAGGTTGCCACCTGTCCCGGTTTGACTCGGACAGTCGGGTGACTGGAGTTGATTTATATAACAAATCTGATAGTACAGTTGTGTTGAACTTTTTGACACGGATAGTATATTGCACAAGCTTTGATACATGTAGGCTGAGTGACAAATGTGTCCGGCTTTGGTCTGTGGAAAATGTGGTGATCGGAGTTCAAATCCCGGATCACTGCTAACATCAGTAAACAAGCTAACACGCATCTGAACCACAGGGCCTGGATAACCCCACGCTGATCAGCGTGAGGTGGCCAAACAAATTCCACAACCAACAATTCACATGGAGGCCTTCATCCAGCAGTGACTTGACAAAGGGCTGTACATTATTATCATACGATTAACACGTGTGTGTTGAAGCTTCCTTGATGTAGAACATTCTATTTTAAAGTACTATCAGGTGCGTCCATCATGGTGTTCCTGACATGTCGCATCTAAAATCTTGCGCCACCTAGCCAGTGAACTGGAGCACATACACCAAGCCCTCAAGATGAATGGATACTCAGACCGCACAATCCGCAAAGCTGTATCCCCAACCATAGGGAGACAAACATCTGAGGACCCAATCAAAACCATCACCTTGCCATACGTAGCAGGTGTTACCGAAAATATTTCCTAAATCTTAAACAAACACAAGATCCAGGTCCGATTCAATACAGTACACAAAATCCGTGATTTGATCCCATCTGTGAAGGATGTCATTCATGACATGCAATACCCTGGTGTCTACAAACGAAGTTGTGTCTTGCAGCAGCAGTGACATTGGGGAAACGAAACATGTCTCGGACCGTGTTCGCGAACACATGACAGATTTGAAATACGGCAGAACCAATACCTCTGCCGTGGCTGATCATTGTTATAACGCAGTGGGCTCGCACGATATTGTTTTTTTCCGAGACCAAGGTACTCTGCAAAGCTTCGGGCTACCATCAAAGATTTGTCCATGAAGTCATCCAGATATATAAACACAGAAACTATTTCAACCGAGAAGATGGGTATAAGCTGATCAATAATTGGAAGGCCGTTATTAACCAAGCAAAGTCGTAACTTGCTGTGGTGCTTCCATTCTTCCCTGCCGTTTGGCTATTATCTCTGACTCCCTGAGTTGCATTGCCCTGTTAGGTGCCTCTGCATTAACGGGCTGGGGTCTCACTATCATGGCCACCTCTGCTCCCTTAGCGTCAATGTATCGATGGTTCTGGCTGTGTGATGGGCTGTGTGTCTCACTGGCGCGACCACCGTTGCGGTGGTTCTCTTGCGTGGACGCGCTTGCCTCTCACAGCGCAGTTGGCAGCGCCGCATCTTGTGTTACACATAGACATGACATTAACCTGCTAATCCCCCTAATCTCTCTGGCTAATCTCCCCCATCAACATAGTGCTAATCTCCCATTAACACTGCTGTTGTGCGCATATGGGGGGGCCATACTCTTATGCGGCGACAGACGCTCATTTCATGATAATCTCTCTCCCTATTCTCCCCCATTAACACAACTGGCGTGCTTGCGTGCGGGGATGGAATTCCTTACCAGCTTAGACCCCGCCTGCTTGCCCTTCACCAAATATATAACGTCTTGTTGTAACAGCTCTCTCGCTGTTTCTTCCTGGTTCAGCAGTTCCACTGCTAGATGATTTTTTCCGTCTGAGGACGACCGCTTGTGTTGCGATCTAAACGTCGTGATATTTTATTTTTATACCTACGTGACTTTACCGAAAGAACCAAAGAGTATAGCTTGCTCTTGTTCTCTACCTTTTAGCCTTTCCCCTCCCCTATCATTCACAAGGCTTCACATTCACGTGAAATGGCCTGGAACACATATCTGAGTTGTGTATCTTAAGATCTAGTTTGCTTTTTTTCAGAAATGTTCTTTAAAGGAATTTGCATTTGAATGGAAATTATATAACACGGTCGAGAGAAGCCAATATGACTTCATCCCCCATCTCCTGTATACAGGTGACCCTGAATCAACGGATAAAATTCCACATTCCCATTGTGTGGGACGACTTCTCTCTCTTGGGCAACTTCTGTTGACTACTCACAAAGTGGTGCTCATGTTTGTCGACCTAGAGAAAATGATGGGCTAATTTGGCCCCTGAGAAGGATTCAGTTGATGTTCTGTCAGCTAATTGTTGAGTATGTGTACAGTAGAACCCCTCTTAACGATGGTGATTGGTTCCACGAAACCGGTCGTTAAGCGAGTATAGGAAATACATGTTAAAAGGCTTAATTCGTTCCGATAACATCGAAACATACCCCTTTTCACCCAAATTCATATTTACTTTACCTACAACAACCCATCGTTAAAAGTGGAATGGTCGCTAAGCAAACACATTGGGCTCTATGGAGGTCTGTCATTAAGCGATTTAGACATTAACAGGGGTGGTCGTTAAGAGGGGTTCTACTGTATATCAACGGCAGCCAATACACCAAGCACCGTGATACATTTTGGTGCTTCACAGACATATTTATGAAGTCCTCTCCATAATTAACTTTGTTGTCCTTCCCCCGCACCTCCGATTTAGCGCCATTGGCTATGTACTGTGCGAAAGAAGTTCAACATAACGTACATATGTAGAGACAGTGCGTGGACTAGCAGCCACGAGTGGTAACTACGGGTGTGGAAACAGTATAGGATTACAACAGAGAGAGTATATATGCCTAGCGACCAAAAGAGGGGATAACCAGGCCAGGGGAACTAAGAGGGGAATGATCTAGAGGCTTCAGGAACCTGCGAGGGAGTTCAAGAAGAGGGGCGTGGCCAGGGGCAGAGCCATGGCCACGTTGGAGGATAAAAGGGGGCGAGAAGTGGGGTTCTAGGCTGCCATGGGGCTCGGAGTTCTGGCCGTCATCGCTGTCATTGTTTCATCGCCATCGTCGCTGTCGTCGCTTCATCGCCGTCGTCTCCGTCGTCGCTATATAGTTAGTCAGCTGTATAGTCAGTCGTCGCTATATAGTCGGTCAGCTATAGTCAGCGGTCGTTATGTCCTCAAATCGTAAATGTGAGATCGAATGGACGCTGTAAAGAGATCCAGAAAAGAATAAAGACACCCTCGACAGTCCGTGTCTTCGAAGGCATTACACATACATACAGATCAACTGATTCATACTAGGGGCACATATGCAAAGAACATTCGTTGAATGCCCACAAACTTTTTTACATTTTACCTCAGAACTTAATGGAGTGAAAAACCCAATTTGAACACGACGGCTCTTTGGTGCGGTCATACATTTGTAGTGTAATTACGCAGTCTGCTGACAGGGAAGTGGTACTGGCAGGAGTGGGCAGTACACACGTCAGCAGGAGAAGATCGAAGGGGAAGCCCAGGAAGGGGTCGATCTGGAAGCCCAAGAACCTGCTAGTAGGTACTAGAAAAGGGGGCGTGGCAAGGGCGGGGCGAGGCCACGCCAGGAGAATAAGAGGGGGCCCGGGGTGGGGGCTCAGGGCTGTTGCTGGAAGTGGATCCCCTCGCTGTGTCGCTGTTCGTCAACTTTGTCGCTGCCATCTCAACCACCTTAGACACCGCTAGCTAAACAGCCTGCCAACTGTTCTAGCTAGGTAGTGCCGTCGAAAGGGAAGGGTGTGTGACTAGTGTGTAAGCACGTGGGGCGCGGTTAGCTCCCCAACGTGTTTAATAACAGAGGGTGCCTTAAGAACCCTGTCTCCGACTGAATCACTACACATTTACCACGTTTCCATGAATCACATAACTCAAGACTCAAGATGCCGCCCCCAACACCTCCAACTCTATTTTCGTGACCCCTGCTTAAAAATAAACAACAAAAACATATAAAAAATAAGTTTACCCTTTCTGGCAATAAAACAGGTGTTAAGATGTTCCAACCACACGTACTTGTGGTGAACATGAAAACAAACATGCTATTATAATATACGTGTAGTAGTTCACACGAAGGGAGACGAAGGCTTCTTGGAGGCAACACGTTTATTTAACAATTCAGCCCTAAACACCAAGGGATATCTCCCCTTTACCCGATAACCTAGAGAGGAAGTCCCTCCAGGCTAGCAAACCCTAACACACACTGGGGAGGCTATATCGGACGGGATCCCGGCTCGGGTTCGGGTCTTGTAGTCGGGGCTCTTCCTTCGGGTGACGACTTGGAGTCTTGATTCGTATAACAACAGCAGCCGGACCCGTTCAGGGCTCCGGCTTATATTGTCAGTGGCGGGGCTGGCTCCGCCCATAGCCACGCCCACCTTCTCGAAGGTCCTAGAGGGATATTCCCTGGACCTGTGATCCCCCAGCCCCCTCTTTGGGGGTCCCCCCCAGTCGGTACCTCTGGTCACGTGCCCCGCGGGTTCACCGAGAGTGCCATGGCCCCCGGTGAACCCTGCACCGTACCCGGCACTCTCGCCCCTAACCTCTAGGGGCTGGCACTGCACGCAGAGTGCAGTGCTATCAATCCCTAACAGGCGATCTCAGCCGGCCCCCGCTAGGACCGGTACTGCATCCACGATGCAGTGCTGTCAGTGGTGTGAACGCTGTGTGTCGTGCCTCACACCGACTAGCTTCACATAATCATGCAGTGACACCCTACGATGCCACTACATCTGTATTGTCTCTGGTGTAGAGCATGTTTGTTTGCATGTTCACCATTCAAATTTTTTATACTTTGACAAGTTCATGAAGCCTTTCTCTGCCAGGCAAAAGTTTTCAATAAATAAATCTTGACTTAAAGCTTTCGTGACTGCAGGAATTCATGAGTAGAATAATTAACCTGGTATGATTTCTTTACAATTTGTATCTATGATCAGACACTAACAACTACTCCAAACATTTATATTTAACAGCAAAAAAAACACAAAAATTTTGACGACTTGATTCTACTCATATTTAAAAGCGTACCCATCAGAAACCACTCAATTTAAAATTCCGTTCTTCGTTTTATTATAAAGAACACATATCTCATGTGAGACTAGGCTCTAAGGAAAGCTGTCTCGGGTGTGGACCAATCAACTTCAAGGACAGTGCACATTATCAGAGTTATGTTTTTGTTTGCATTATGACTGCAGGTATTGTGGTCTATGTAAACATGACTCCTTTTAAAAAAGGTGTCAGTTTTGTTGCCAGATGGAAGGGTAAAAAAACAATTATCACGCACAAACATGTTTATACGTCACTTAAAAATCGAAATTTGGGGACCTTAAAATTTAAAATCTTTGGTTTTCAGATTTGTTCTGTTGTTTGTGTCATAAAAACTACCTACGTACCAAATTTCAGCTTTCTACCTTGTCGGGAAGTACCCTACATGTTTTTGAGACATACAGATCAAGATTTTTATTTATACAAATATTAGCAAAAAAAGGTCTCATAACAAAAAAATACTCCAGAGTTGCCTGCTAATTTGGGCAGGAGCTAGAGTTTTCCAGGACGAATTCGCTTCTCAATCTGGTGTGAATTCTGTACGTCAAAACATTCGACGTGGGTGGAAATAGTTGATCATCGATTATCCGGCTTCCAGCATTGTCCAGCAGTCCCCGGGGCTGATCCGGTAAAAGAGGAAGAAACCGCTCCAAAGGTTGCATCAGTCCTGTGATCGTAAAACACATCATGTTGTTGCAACATGAGCATAGTACGTACATCACCCCATGCAGAAGTCTTCGAGATGGAAGTGGTAAGTACGGTACAGTAAATGCAGGAACTTTTTAACAGGAGGATATTTAATTTTGTCTATTTGTATGTTTATTTATGCCAATTTTGTATAGTAAACAAATGTAAAAGACAAAAAAATTATATATAAGCAACACCTACGCAAGAATGGACAATAATAAGCTATTTTAAATTATTGTGATTATCTGGCGGCCCCTTCCACCCCCCCGCCAAAGCCACCGGATAATCGATGATCTTACTATACATCTCTCAACGCAATCGCGATTGTTGTAGGCGGCGGGAACAGTGACATTTTACATCTGGGGGGCAAGGAAACTGGCCCGAATTAGGTGATAACTCGAATAATTCGGTAAATCAAGGAAACGCGATTTGATATATTTTTTACAAACTCAAGTTTGCATTCACTCATGTAAAATTATTAATTAATTAAACAAGTTACTTATTTTGTTGACCAGTGGCAGGAGAAATCAGATAAACTCGAGGCCCACTCACGTCGCCTCGTGTGGTAACAGTGAACAGTCCCCATCAACCTCTCAACACTCGAATCCCCCCCCCCGTCTGAACGCCGGTGACTTCACGAAACCTCAGCAAGAGAACTCGCAGCGTCTCAGCAGTGCTGCTCAGCGCTCTCTGCCACCGCGTGCACATTTCGGTGACCGTGAAGAAACATGTTGACTTTCCGAGGCCTTGACAGATGTCTTTTCAGACTGGCTATAACCTGTACGCCCCGGTCGAGTCGCAATACCAACGCAGTCACCTCGTGTGCCACGTGCAGTTGGATGCGCCTGGGACTTGGCTGCAGGGGAAGAAGACCTTTCTGTTCTGTTTTCAAAAAGGCCGTCCGTGACGTTTTTTTTTTTGGCTTTCGCATTAATGGCCGTGACTCGGGCACAACGCGATCCCTTCGGGCCGACGGTGGCGCGCCAGTACCGTTTGATGTGGAAGGGTTTGTGGAGCTACGTGGCGCCGGAGCGTTGGTGGGGGTGGCGGTTGGTGGTGGTGGGGGACGGCGGTGAAGGCATAGAGATGAGCCATTGCTCGTCACCGAATCGTGGGTCACCTCTATTCTGGAATCACTGCAGAAAAGGCGGAAGCTGTGGCTCAAAGTCAAAAAGTGAAAGCGTGGTTACTACGGAGCGGGTTTTCGTGTTTTCTCCCTCTATAGCTCTCGAATAATGTGTTTTCGGGTTGGACCTGCGGAACATCGGACTTCGTACTAAAATGTTCCTAAAGAAGCTCCCTGGAATTTGGAGCGAAACGAACGATGTGCGCTAACAATCGGAAAACGCTTCAGAGAGCTTCAAGTGAGGTGTTTCCCTGTCCACGGTGGAATGCTATTGAGGGGCGTGTTCATCTCTTTGCCAGTGGGGACAATTTTACGTTCATGTGATCGATATCAGCCTCTGTACAATGACAGCAGTCATCCAAGCTGTCAACAAACCAAGATCTTGATAACAAAAATATAATAACATAGGTCATAGAAGTTATCAAAATAATTGACACTGAAAGAAGAGGGAATGAAGTTCGCGGCCAAATCCGAATCAGAAGAGTTAGATGAGCAGGTACACTCTTACTCAAGACTTTTGACAGCAACATTCAACTATATAGTATGTGAAAAGTGGGTTACAGAAAATAAAAGCATAGGTGTATACGTAGGAGGCGTTGTCCACCTCGGATACGCTTTATGAAATAGTTGTCATCACGATGGAAACGAATTTCCAAAAGCGAAAGAGTAAATTTTGCAAACAAGGCTGCAAAGTTGGATGCAAGATAAACGATTTTGCTAAACAACATAAAAAAAACGTTGGATTACAATGAGGACCAAAATTTTCAACTCAAGAGGCAAACGAGAGCAGAGTTGAGTTATTTTCCGTAAAAACTTAATGTGATAATGAAAGTAGCATAGCAAATGGGCTTGAATTAAAAAAATGCTTTCATTCATTACGTATTTGTCAGCTGCGACTGATTAATCAGAAACAAGGGCACCGGACAAAGGTGGAATCAAAGCTAAAAAAAAGAGCAGAGAGAAGCACACGGAGAGACACCTACACGTGGAGATAAACTGAGAGCCATTGCTCAGAGAGCAAACACAAAACGAAGACGTTGCGTTGACTGTTAAGTGAGTGGCCTCTTTAGGCAACTGCCTCAACATTTCACCGGTAAGACTGCAGCTTTACAAATCCTAGAAGGTTATCACGCACCATTGACCATGCCTCCGCTATCAGCCACGCTTTCGGCATAAAAGTTCCGAGGTTCGGGCTTCTTTGGTCCTCGGCCCTAACTCAGATTTGGAACGCCTCCGCCTGAAGAACTGCGCCTGACCGCTGACAATTCTCCCATTTAGAAACTAAAAACAGACTTATTTCCTATATGTTAGATGAACTAGAGATGTGGGTTTTTTGTAGATGTGTATATTTTACTGTACAGTACTCAGAAGCCCTTTGTTGTTGGATCTGCTATGCCTTATAAAATAAGTAAATAATATTGACGTGACCGGTGACAGAATGCCGGCCAAAGGAGGGAAAGCACCAAGAGAGGATGACCCACCGGGGAGATGGAGTGATAGGGTCGGATCGTGCGCAAAAGAGAGACAGATTGCAATGTCACGAGACCGTGAGAGATGGGCAACGAACTAGGGAAGGCCTCCATAATATAGTTTTTTTTAGGTTAGATCGCGTAACTATAAATGTGCTGTTAAACCAGCCGCCACCCGACACGACCAATTAGTAAGGTTTGTAACATAAACAGAACGTGGCCAATTCGTTCCGAGTGTACTGACAGTAGACCCTACATGAGTTGACTAGTGGCCACGAGAGGTAATGACAGGAGAGTCAGCCTACAGTGCAAATGCACTAGTGGCCACAGGAGGTAATGACAGGGGAGTCAGTTGTGAGTTCGAAGGGACTGGTGGCTATGGGAATGATCGAGAAGGGAGCGTGGTCAGGTGACGGAAGAGAACGGTAGAGTCTGCCGGTGGAGCGAGCGTCCAGAGTCAGCGAGAAGGTTCGGGAAGGGGGGCGTGGCCTCGGTCGGTATATAAGTGAGATGCGCGGGAGACTCTGGGTTGTTGCAGTGCGGTCTCCGCCTGTGTCAAGTGAACGTGTCTTCAATAAAGTGCCATCTCAAGAGAAGTGTGTCAAGTCGTCATTACACTAGTACAGCACATCGGTGTGTTGGGGAGAAAATCCACAACATTTACAATCTGAGTACGACGTTTCGCCAGTAATTACAACTAGCTTCATCAGGCGACAAGTCAAATGTGTCGGGTGGTGGCGAGTTTAATTACACATTTATAGTTATACGATCTAACCCAAAAAAACCTATATTATGCATTACATTTGGTCGCGAAAGCCTACGTGTTAAACTAGGGAAGGCCTTCACCCTGCATCGCATAAACCATGGCCGCTGACGATGACGACGACGACGACGATCGAGGGCGAATCGTCAACCTTGTCTTGGAGTGCCTGCGGTTTGTCTGGGTTTCACAATCCTTCTTTTTTGGTGCACGTGTCTCTTGTCCTGGCTCCTCCTGTCTTGCCTGGAATTACAAAATGCCCTTTCAAAAAAAAATCTCTCGTCTCTTTCCTCAATGTTATCCCGATTGTGTTATCAGAGTCACGTCATGACAAGAAGTATCCGTTCAGAACAGCGCAATCCTGGAATCCAAAATGAATGCCGGAGCAACTTTAACGTGACTGGTTCTTTCCGCCGCACCGTACATTATTATGAGATCATCAACTCACTTCCACTTCAAAACCCAGTTTGAATCACAGCTGGGCAACCACACACCTGGAATCGAGCCCAGGTACTCAGCGGTGGCAGCTCAGCTGGTGGCTCGATCCTCCCCGAGTCGCCCGCGCTACCTCACAAAGCCCTCGTTTTCAACCGACACGACAGGGTGGACGACATACAAAGATCCCCCATATAGCCTTAACAGACTGTAGGGGCAAGTGCTGTTAGCGAGCACCTATGAAGGCCGGAACGGTGGGTGGCCAGCACCACGCCCGACCGCCTTTGTCTCCCTAGTGGCAATGTTTACACACCGCACCAGGTACTCATTTGAGGCTGAGTCGACCTTGGGGAGGCCCCGGGACCGGTTCAGATAATCGTCACCGGTGTTGGCCGTGAGCGGGAATCGAACCCGGGTCGCCAGGTTCATAGCGCAGCGCGCTAACCGCTACACTACCGCTCCTGGACGACATACGCACGCACACACACATACACGCTTCCATGTTTGCATATTCTGGAGCGCCTGTCTTGCATGCACTTGGAGGTATCTGCTCTGTTGAAAGGAGACAAGGAGCTTTCTAATCATCAAAGTCTTTCCGGAGAGGCAGCATGTGTGTGTGTGCGAGCGCACGCGCGCGTGTGTCCCATAACACAAGGGTCGCATGTGGTACAAGGTCGCAGCGGCTACGTTTGATGCCCATGAGCGTTTGCATCTGCCGCGCTATATCTGAGCCAGCGTGGTTTGTCTCTTAACGAGCGACATAAATGTTTGCCTGCGGCCTTGGAACAAGAGCCAGCGTGATTCCGTCTTATGGTTCCTTTTCAACGTCCATATCCTCAATCTGGAACGTGTCTTGAAAATGGCCTTTGGATGACCCAATGGGGATGGGTCTGTGGGAGCGGTGGCGCAGCGGTTAGAGCATTGTGGTACGATTCCTACTCACAGCCACCAACACCAGTGACGGTTATCTGAACCAGTCCTGGGCGTCCCCAAGGTCGCCTCAGCCTCAAGTGAGCCACTCAGCAGACAAAGGTGACCCACTGTGGTGCTGGCCACCCACCCTCTTGTGTGTCATGCTGGAAATTCGTAAGTGTTCGCTAACAGCATTTCCCCCAAAACTCCATTAAGGCAATACAAGGGATCTTTGTCTTTGTGTGCGTCCTCATTCTATACAATGCATGTTTCATGTCTAGCTTTTATCGTCGTGGTGTTGAAATCCGATTGGAAGTCTAATGTCCGTAGATCCAGAGTCCTTGAGTCTACACAAAATATATTCTTGGGTCACCATCAGTAGCCCCCATCAGAGACTGGTCTATCACTTTATTATCTTAAGGTCACATTAAGAGGTTGGCCAAAACTTGGCTTGTCATTTACAGTCTACAGACTTTGTCAGGGACCAGACTGTCAGCACTGTCTATAATGATCTCGAGACCGCTTAAAAAAAAGTCATTGTCCAAAGACCCCCAATCAGAGACCTATCTGTTATTCTAGAATTGCCTAGATACATCATTGAAGATGAGTCTATCGGTTTATAATTATCTAGATAACCCATCAAGGACCGGTTTGTCAGTCTATCATTGTCTGGAGACCCCATCAGCAACCAGTCTGTGTCAATCTTTTGTCCATAGATCCCATCTGCTCGTGTGGCCCTCTCATCATTGTCTACAGTGACCATCATCAACAAACGAGTCTCCAAACCTACACGAAATCAGCCAACGAATTAGGAGCATAGGTGGAGGGTGGGGCTGCTGCTGAACCATACCATGCCCCAAAACACTCAGACGAACACACTAACATTACAAATGAATAATAATAAATTATTATTATTAACCATGATAAAATAAAAGTCCAAGGTTGTGTGGGGGGTGGGGGAGGAGGCTACTGAACATTGCACGGTCTCTGCCATTTGGCATTCGAAGGCGAGGCTATTCGACGCAACGAGTGCCCAACGGTCTTCGTGTCGACCGAGTCGCTCCGTGTCGCTCCCGACTCCCCTCGTTCCACCCCGCAACTCCAAAAGGCGTCCCCGCAACTCCGGCAGTACGCGTGAACCTCGCGCACGTCGCACGCGCTTTGACCTTTTCACATCGGCTTTTTTTTAACCTTCTGGTGGGCAGTGGCACTCGTTGGTGGTGTTTGGCTCCAATTGGTAAAAGTCAAAAAGGCCGAACTCGTTTTACTCTGCACAGTCGACTCGCGCAACATCGCAGGGAGGTCGCGACTCTCGCTCCAACTCCATGTCAGGGTCAGGAATCGAACCACGCTGCGACGAGCCGAACAGCTAATTCGTGCCCCAGGGGGCAGGAGGGAGAGGCCTCTTTGGGAAAAAAAACGATGGGACGGTCAGCTGTTGCGGCCGCGGTGGTCGGGACGGTTCTGACCGTGGTGGCCTTGCTTTCAGCCTCGCTGGGTGGTCCATGCAAAGGCCTCTATCATCAGCAGGAGCATCAGCAGCAGCAGGAGATTGCACGTGGAGCCGAGGACAGAGCAGGTGATCCGCTTGCTACTCACAAAGATCTCCTCCAGGTGATATTGAGAAGGCTCCGAAGAGGAGAATCAGGGGGTGAAGGAGAAGTGAAAGATCAGTGGGCTGGCTCAGGGTCTCCCAGCTCATCCTCGGCCGGTCTACACACGTCAGGTGAGATGGTGAGGTACCGTTTATTGCTGGTGCTGGTAGTCATGGTGGATGTCTGCTGGTGTTCGTGGTGGTGGTGGTAGAAGCAGTAGTGATGCGGTTTGCGCTGTGCTACGAACCTTGCGGCCACTAACACCAGTGATGATTATCGGAAGCGGTCCTAAGCCTCTCCTAGGTCGACTCAGCCTCAAACGAATACCTGGTGTGGTGTGTAAACATCGCCACTATGGAGGCAAAGGCGGCCGGGTGTGGTGCTGGCCACCCACCCCCTCGTATGCCGTGCCGGCATTCATAGGTGCTCGCTTTCAGCACTTGCCCCAACAGTCTGTTCAGGCTATAAGGGGGATTTTTGTCTTTGGTATAGTGATAGGATTAATATATCGGTGCCCGTGGTTGTGATGATGGTGGTGATGTTGTTAGTGCGATGGTAGTGACGTGGTTTTTGTGATGGTGTTCGAGTAGTGGGGCGACGGTCGTGTCAGTGTGACAGTGATGGTGTCAATGTGACAGTGATGGTGTCAATGTGACAGTGATGGTATCAGTGTGACAGTGATGGTGTTAGTGTGACGATGTCAGTGATGGCGGTGATGGTGTTAGTGTGACGATGTCAGTGATGGCGGTGATGGTGTTCATGTGACGATGTCAGTGATGGCGGTGATGGTGTTTGTGTACGTGTGGTGTTAATGAGACCGCACGACGGTTTGCACGCTGGCGCCTGATTGAGAGGCATTTCATAAAAAATCGATTCCGACGCTCACTTTACACGCATCGAACCATGCGTGTGACCATCGATTAGTCACCCGTTTATGCAAATTATAGGTAAACTAGCCTCCAAGGACGGGTGTATTGCAGTAAATCTGAGACTTGTAAGTGAAAATCAGACCGCGACGTGATATTCATTGCATCAATGCGAGTGCAATTTGTAAGGGCGCGGTGACACAGACCTATTTCATTTTAAGATTATAATAAGATTATAATCCCTTGTTCATCGTGACGTCCTTTTTACTTCGATGTCTCAACAGCGTTACGGAGATCGCGTGACGTGAGGGTTCTGCCTTTGTAGTAAGGGTTGGAAGTTGACGCTGAGGAGGGGGGAGAAGGCGCCACGCCCTCCCATGTGGAGTGATGTCAGCCGCTAATTATTATTAATGGCGGGGGGGGGGAGGGTGTCAATTTGGAACACGTCACCTCTTAATGATTATTAATGACGGGGGTTGTTCGATATGGAGTGACGTCACCTCTTCATGATTATTGAGGGGGGGGGGTGCTACATGTGGAGTGACCTCACCTACTCATGATTATTAACGAGGGGGGGGGGTCCATGTGGTGGATGTCACCTGTTCATGATTATTAATGAGGGGGATGGCCGACGTGGAGTGACGTCACGCGCGGGACACACAGACATTCTTGGCTCATTATAGTAGTAAATACAGAGGATTAGGAGAACATGTGCAGGTGAGTGGCGTCATCCGAAACTCTTAAGACAAGTGAGCGGAGGCTTGGGCAGAACAAATACGGTCACCGAATCGCGCGGCGCTTTCAGATGTGCTTCTGCGGCCGTCTGGAACGCTCTTTCGTCCGATATTAGGAAGCCACTGGCAGCTATGCACTTTTAAATCATCTAGATTGAAAACGAATTTGTTTAGAATAGCTTTTTGTGTTTAGTTTGTTGTCTTTCCACCGCAATTTCGATTAGTACGGTTGGCTACATACGCCGTGAAAGATGTTCAATGTAATACATACAAACATGGCTGAAGACGGTGAAGAAATTTACAACAATAAAGTGAGATTCCACTCAAAAAATCCACTTATTAATATCGGCCCTCTGGCCTCATCAACAGGGTGTACGTGACCTGTTTGTTCTAATTCCACCTGTGTAGATGCACAGTTTTTTTTATTTCGCGAAAGCGTGCAGCGTGTTGTTCAATAAATGTACACCCGTGTATTTTATTTACCCAGGAAAGCCTCAAATGAGTCTTTTATTTCAGGAGGGTCCCCGGCTACATTGGGATGGTTGACCAATTCTTATTGGGTGGCATAGTGCGAGGAAAGCCAGGAGTAAACCCCACCTCTCAATAGTGCTGTTTGTTGATGGCTGCTTGGCGTTTTGGTCCCTGATCCTCTGCTTGGGGAGCCAGAATAACAAAGCCTCATGCAGCAGGAAAACACGCTCCTGATTGCGTTCGCAGCTGCACATGTCTCAGTGTTCCGAGAATACTTCTGGTACCAGCAGTGTCATGAGATCGGCCTCTGTGGAGGAGAAGGCTCGTGAAGGACGCTACCGGACAGTTGGAGGCAGTCACCCTACAACAACAGCGGAGGGCAGAGGAGGAGCGACGCTCGCAACAACAAGCGGAGCACCAGGCAGCTAAAACGCAGCAAGTTGGCACCCAGAAGGGAGCACAGGTGGTGCATCTGCTGGTCATCTCAGTCAGTCAACCCATGGGTCTGTCCCGTGACCTATTGACAGCAACGAGCCTTCGACAGTTCACGTGATGGCCACAAGGGGCACCTACCTGGCACAATCGCTGTGATGACGTCACTGCCACTTAGTGGTGAACGGCGGTTGTTGTTCTTGTTGTTGAGACTACTTCTAGGACACGCCGGCGCCCCCGGTAAGCATGAAACGTTGGGCCAACCTTGGTCTTAACGATTCCACATTCCGACGTTTCCCCCAACAGTGCACGTTTGCCGACGCAGTGGTTATAGCGGCACTGCTCCTGCAGACCCGGCAGTTTTTGATGCAATTCCTTGACCGTGGCCAACACCAGTTGGAACAAACCCTCGCAAAAAAGCGAGATGTTCCATCGTCAAAGGATTTTCCTGATAACACGTAAATAAATATACCCGAGCCATTTCTGGGCCTCCCCCTTAGGTCGTCAACACAGCCCGACATTAGTGTCCGATGCAGAGGTGTATAAAACGACAGCCATGAGGAGAGAAACAATGACTGCTGGGTAGTGGTGGTGGGCGCACCACCCCAATTTGTGCACGCACCGTGTCGGTCTTAATAGGTGCTCGCTAACCGCACTTTACTCAACAGCCGGTGTGAGGCTAAGTGGGGGATCTTTGCCTTTGTCTTCGAGAATTCTCCATGCCGGCGTCGTCTCTCTCTCGCCAGGAGGAGGAAGAGGCAGTGATGATGGTGCCAAGATTACGCGGACCCAGGAGCGACCAAGGGACGGGGCCAAGATCGGTGGGCAATGCCACCGCAGAGTGGCAGAGACGGCGCCGGTGGTTCGGAGCGACGTGGACCACCCCAGGTAACGGCGCTCAACCGACACCAAGATTCTCTATTTAAGACCGAAGCAGGAGGATTTCTCCGCAACTCTGACTGTCGCCTGATGATGCTGGTTGTAATTACCGGCACAATGTCACGGTACTACTCCAATTGTAAATGTTGTGGTTTTACACTCCAACACAACCAGTGTGCTGTACTAGTGAAGTATTCGGAATGACGGCGG
This sequence comes from Lampetra fluviatilis, assembly GCF_964198595.1. NCBI lineage: Eukaryota > Metazoa > Chordata > Hyperoartia > Petromyzontiformes > Petromyzontidae > Lampetra > Lampetra fluviatilis. The sequence goes on from NC_136277.1 coordinate 13,921,681, forward strand.
GAAACCACTTGACGGGTAGCACACTTTATTAAAACTTGTCTTTCCACAATAACACGTGTGGTCACTATTTCTCACACTACACACTCCACTTGATACGTGCGGTCACTACAACTCACGCTGCACATTCCACTTGACACGTGTGGTTACTACGGCTCACGCTACACGCTCACGGTACACGCTCACGGGCACTCCAGCCCCGTAGCGTCCGTGGAGCCTACAGACCCACCCCAGCTTGGGCGTGGGTCACGACCTCTGGGTCCCGCGGGCCAGCCCTCACACGGACGTTCGGCCCCGGGTCCCAAGGTCCCGCCTCTGAGCCACACAGGGCCCCGGTCCCCACAAGGACAGCGGGACTAGGTGCCTCAGGGCCCTATCTCTTCCTCCTCCGTCTTCTGTCTTCACTGGTCACCAACTCCCCGTGCGCCTGTGCGCACCGCCTTATATAGCCTCCGCTCCCGGGAGACGGAGCGTATGCGGACCGCGACGTGAGCACCCCCTTAGTTGACCAATCCCCACGCGCTGCCACACGATCCCCTCGCTGTCAGCGCGCGTCACTGATACCCAGCCAATCACCGCCTCATAACCCATGACCCTGCGCTGACCCATGATCCTTCACCGTCAGCGCGCGTCACCAACACACACAGCCAATCACTACGCGCTGGCACACGATCCTTACCCCAGCGCGTATCACCACTACACTAGTAACGAATTGCCACGTTTTGTTTACGTGACAAACACCTTATTAATTAGCCGTGTCGGGTGGCGGCGGGTTTAACGACACATTTACATTCACTCAATCTAAATCAAAAACTTATATTATCGACACCAAGATTCGTACCGCAATTGATGTTTTTCGGGCGGGTAAGTTTGCAGCGTGAGCAAAAAAATGCCAGCGTTTGTGTGTCGTACACCCTCCGCCACCCGACGCGGCCACGCCACGTGAGCAAACGTGGAGGTTTCACTCCCGCTTGGCCAGCACCGTGGTCGGTGGTTATGTTGTAGAACAGCGATCCACACGACATTTAACAAATGGGTACGAACGTTCCGCGGGTAGTTCCGAATCAGAGTCAGAATATGTATTTATACTGGAGGAATCCGATGAGCTATTAAGATCTTTTTCACGGATGTCCAGTAAAGGCACGGGGTCAGATTGTTACAACACCAAACAATAAAAAAAACATGACAGGAGTGCAAAGTATAGGGAAGGGAAGCCAATCACATAAAATAAAACCAAAATATGTTTTTCATGTGTGTGCAGTATATATCTTTCCAGGTAAAACCCACTGAGCTATAAGATTATTTTTCAGAAGCGACTTGGTCACATGTGATAGCTGAGCGAAATGGCTTATCACGTGAAAATGTATAGCAGTCCGCATCATCACCATCATCGGGCGGTTGCCAGAATTGTGAAATCGTCTCCATTCTTAGGCCGGAAATAGTTGGTGTGATTACCATAAACGTGCCCCCACCTCACATGAGTCTGGGTTGCAGAGATAATAAAAAAACAACTTGGCGATGTCAGGTGGAAGAGGGTGTACAACACACATTGGCATTTTACTCACAACGACCTGACCCAAACGTCTATTCTGGACCTTGATATCGGTTGTGAAAGTTTGACATTAAGATTTCAACCCTTTATACTCCTCAGCCCCGTAGCCTTGAAGGGGAAGTTGGGGGGGGGGATGCTGACGGGGGCTGACCAACACCCCCACTTCTGCTGAAAGCTCAGCCCCCACCCCCCCCCCCATTTAAATTCTCATAGTCAAGAAAAAAATGTTGGTACAATGTTTCACAGAATGTATCTTCCGCCTTAATTTCACTCGCGGGTTGGGTGAGAGCAAGAGCAGAATTCACGACAGACAAAAGGCAGACGATGATAGCGCGAGTCATTCTGTTTCATTAATGTTGAACATTTACTGCGTTGCAGTAAATGTAATGCCGCTCCTGGCCCGATTGCCCCTGACGATTTTATACAATTTAGCATTTTTTGTCCCAGGTTACTCACGAGGGTTCGGAGTAAAGGGCAGAGTTGTGGGTGGGGCCACCTGAGTAGGGGGGCGGCACTACCTGAGTAGTGGGCGGAGCAACCTGAGTAGGAGGTGGTGTTATATGAGTATTGGGTGGAGCTACTCCAGTAGTGGGTGGAGCCACCTGAGTAGGAGGACGGCGTTACCTGAGTAGTGGGCGGAGCTACCTGAGGCCGTAAGTGGAGCCACCTGAGTAGGGGAGTGGTGCTACTTTAGTGGGCGGAGCTACTAGGGAAGTGAGTGGGGCTACCTGAATAGTGGGTGTTGCTACCTAAAGAGTGGGTGTGGCTACCTAAATAGTGGGTGGGGCCACCTGAATAGTGGGTGGGGATAAATTGTATAGTGAGTGAAGCCACTTGATCTTCTTGGTTCTTTTGGTAAAGTCACGTAGAAGGGAAATAATAAAATAATAATAAAACATAATAAAATAATTCTCACGACGTTTCGGCCACAATGCAAGAAGCCGTCCTCAGGTGAAGACCAGGTCTGTCGGGGAGACAGCGTCTGAATGAAACACCACCACGCTTGGAGCATATATTTAAGCTGGGTTGGAAGGGGGGAAGGGCGCCTTGACAAAATAATTTGCATATCAAGAGGAATTTTGCATATTTATGGGAAATGCAGGTATGTGATTAGTACTACCTGTGAAATGCGTAGGAGGTGGGCGGGGGGTTTCAAAGTCATATTATGCCCGTGCATTAGCAGTTGTGGCCAAAACGTCGTGAGAATAATTTTATTATGTTTTATTTTTATTATTTTATTATTTCCCTTCTACGTGACTTTACCGAAAGAACCAAGAAGATGAATCCCTGCAGTCACGAAAGTTTTAAATCGAAGCCACTTGAGTCGTGTATATCTAAATAATGATCGCATCTCCTGTCTCATATCTCATCCATCGCTTTCCTGCGTAACCACATCAATCCCTTGAAACGATGTCTCTTCTTCTTCTCCAGCTCGACGTCTGTAGTGGAGGAGGAGGTGGAGGAGGAGGTGGAGGAGGTGGTGGAGGAGGAGCAGGAGGGCGTGCACGAAGGCCAGGATTCCGGCACCACCTCTCCTTCCGCCGCCGACCAAGGCTGCGGTGCCAGGCCGCTGCACCTCCCGAAGTCCTTCGTCACCGACATCTTCAGATTCCTAGCGTCGACGTCACGCCCCGGCAACACGTGCGGTCGCCCCGGCAGCTGCGGCGCCGCCGACCGGCCCCTGGCGCTGCCGCGGCCGCCATGCGCCAAACAGGACTCGTGGAGTGACGGCGCGATGGAGGCCAGCCTGCGCACCCGGGAGGCCTTTGCGTTCGCGGTGCCCAGCGCCATCATCGCTGCGGCGCCATCGCCGGACGACGAGGAGGAGGTGGTGGTGGAACAGGAGGCTGCGTCGCCGACGGCAGCGCCGAGATGCGGAGGGGAGAGCTCGGCTAATTGCTCTCGAGCGAACGCAAGGAGACGGAGGGATGGACCCGACGACGAGGAGGAGGAGGCGGTGGCGGAGGGATATCAAGCAAAAGAGTTGGAGGAAGAGGAGGAGGAGAAGGTGATGGTTGCTAAATTACGCCATGCCGTGGAGCAGTGGGCAACGGAAGGGAGCGAAGGGAGGACGGGTGCCGCGGTTGAGAGTGATGGTTCGAGCGTTTTCCGCGATGACGGTGGACGTGGAGGAGAAACGGTCGCAGGAGGACGAGGTTCTCGAGGAGGCGACGGAGGCAGAGAACGCAGAGGAAGGGAAAGTAGAGGAGCAGGAGGAGCGCGCAGAAGCCACGACCCCTTGTGGGAGGTCGTGCGGAGCCTGCGCGAGAGGCGCGGGGCCCCGCTGGGTGCGGAGTGGCCGTCCAGCCTCGAGGGGCTCATGGACCGCACGCTGGTGCTGCTGCTCAAACAGCTCATCGACACGCCGCCCATGAAGGACCCGGCCAGTGGCGCCGCGCACTTTGGCAGGCTGCTCAGGCACTACCTGAGCCGGGACGACGCAGCGCCCCTCGCGCCCGCCGCTCGCCGCGACGACCCGAGGGCCCGGACTCGGAGGGCCCGGCACCCCCGGTGGCAGGCGGCTCTCCGCGGGGAGGAGGAGGACAAGGAGGAGGAGGATGCTGCTGCTGCCGCCGTCACGCCGGGCGGCCAAACACACGGCAAGATCACCAAGTTCCTGGTGCTCAAGGCAATGCAGGCGGTGTGCGAGCAGTGGTCGAGGAAAAAGCCTCGCAGCGTCGAGGCAGTGAGCATCGGCGGGCCGTGCAGGTGCGAAAATCACTGCCCGTCGTCGAAGAACGACACCAAGAGCGATGGCAACGGCAAGGCCAAAGGTCAGAGCAGTGGCGCATTCAGCCTGTGCGCGGGCTGCAAGCTGGAAGACGTGAACATGTGCCTGTGCATGTTGTACAAGCAGCACGTGGTGGAGCCCAAGCTCGCCAACATCCACGACTGCTCTGGGCAGTGCCTATCGACGTCCGGCTGCTTCGACCTCTACGTGAACCACAGCTACGTTCTGCTGAAGCAGGAAAGACGCCAGCCCCTGTGCGTGCCCGTCCACTACACGGGCCTCAAGATGCTCGTCATCGACAACGGCAACAGCACGAGCGGCGGGAACGATCGCACGAACTTGAGCGCCCACATCATCTTCTACAAACAAATTATCGCAAACGAGTGCGGGTGCAGATAGTGGGACGGACGGGGCTCGCGATGATGATTTAGTACTTGGTGGCAAACCCTTGTTGGCAATCACAGAGGTCAGACGTTTCTTGTAGTTGGCCACCAGGTTTACACACATCTCAGGAGGGATTTTGTCCCACTCCTCTTTGCAGATCTTCTCCAAGTCATTAAGGTTTCGAGGCTGACGTTTGGCAACTCGAACCTTCAGCTTCCTCCAAGGATTTTCTATGGGATTAAGGTCTGGAGACTGGCTAGGCCACTCCAGGACCTTAATGTGCTTATTCTTGAGCCACTCCTTTGTTTCCTTGGCCGTGTGTTTTGGGTCATTGTCATGCTGGAATACCCATCCACGACTCATTTTCAATGCCCTGGCTGAGGGTTCGAGGTTCTCACCCAAGATTTGACGGTACATGGCCCCGTCCATCGTCCCTTTGATGCGGTGAAGTTTTCCTGTCCCCTTAGCAGAAAAACACCCCTAAAGCATTATGTTTCCACCTCCATGTTTGACGGTGGGGATGGTGTTCTTGGGGTCATAGGCAGCATTCCTCCTCCTCCAAACACGGAGAGTTGAGTTGATGCCAAAGAGCTCCATTTTGGTCTCATCTGACCACAACACTTTCACCCAGTTGTCCTCTGAATCATTCAGATGTTCATTGGCAAACTTCAGATGGGCATGTATATGTGCTTCCTTGAGCAGGGGGACCTTGCGGGCGCTGCAGGATTTCAGTCCTTCACGGCGTAGTGTGTTACCAACTGATTTCTTGGTGACTATGGTCCCAGCTGCCTTGAGATCATTGACAAGATCCTCCCGTGTAGTTCTGGGCTGATTCCTCACCGTTCTCATGATCATTGCAACTACACGAGGTGAGATCTTGCATGGAGCCCCAGGCCGAGGGAGATTGACAGTTCTTTTGTGTTTCTTCCATTTGCGAATAATCGCACCAACTGTTGTCACCTTCTCACCAAGCTGCTTGGCGATGGTCTTGTACACCATTCCAGCCTTGTGTAGGTCTACAATCTTGTCCCTGACATCCTTGGAGAGCTCTTTGGTCTTGGCCATAGTGGAGAGTTTGGAATCTGATTGATTGATTGCTTTTGTGAACAGGTGTCTTTTATACAGGTAACAAGCTGAGATTAGGAGCACTCGCTTTAAGAGTGTGCTCCTAATCTCAGCTTGTTACCAGTATAAAAGACACCTGGGAGCCAGAAATCTTTCTGATTGAGAGGGGGTCAAATACTTATTTCCCTCATTAAAATGCAAATCAATTTATAACATTTTTGACATGCGTTTTTCTGGATTTTGTTGTTGTTATTCTGTCTCTCACTGTTCAAATAAACCTACCATTAAAATTATAGACTGATCATTTCTTTGTCAGTGGGCAAACGTACAAAATCAGCAGGGGATCAAATATTTTTTTCCCTCACTGTACATTTGCAGAACGTGAAGAACCAGTGGCATCTACATCTGCAGAACATGAAGAACCAGTGGCATCTACATCTGCAGAACGTGAAGAACCAGTGGCATCTACATCTGCAGAACATGAAGAACCAGTGGCATCTACATCTGCAGAACGTGAAGAACCAGTGACATCGACATCTGCAGAACGTGAACAACCAGTGGCATCGACATCTGCAGAACGTGAAGAACCAGTGGCATCTACATCTGCAGAACGTGAAGAACCAGTGGCATCTACATCTGCAGAACATGAAGAACCAGTGGCATCTAAGTCTACAAGAGATTATACAACCTTTAAAGCCATTCCCCGTGTTTAGCGTACATGCCGTACAACATGTTTGGAATCGACTTACGAACAAATCGACTTACGAACAGACCTCCGGAACTTATAACTCGTTCGTGAGTAGAGGCGTCCCTGTATATTTGTGAGAAATTCTTAGGATTCCGATAACGTTTCTTACCTAGAGACGGTGGTGCTATCTGTAAGACGCTTGGCGGGAAAGGTCGTCGATTTACCTCCAAGGCACCTCGCTCCAGGTAGCAGAGCTGTCGTAGCACAGGTGTCCGACGTTCAAGGATCTCACCCTCTTACAGTATCACCAAAGATCACTCTTCCCCCCCCCTCCACCCCCTCCGTTAAGCCTTAACAGACAGTTGGGGGGAAGTGCTGCGTTAGTGAGTAAGCAGCAGCACCGATGAATGGGGGGAATGGCACGTGGATGGGGTGGCTTTGCCAGCACCCACGCCCGGCCGCTTTGTCCCCCCACCCCCCAGTGGCGATGTTTATATGCACACCACATGAGGTTACAGCACAGGGTGGACCAGATGTCTTGTGCCCCCCCCCCCCCAATTAATTGAATCCAAACATTTTTTCCATTTTGCATATTCATTGACGTCTAAAGCAAACATTAACTTTTTGTTCAACAAAACATTCTTAAGTTTTAATGGGGGTGGCGTGGGGTAGGGGGGGTGGTCACAACACATCCGGAACACCCTGTGTAGTACAGCGCCGTCACCATTTGAGGCCGAGTCAACCTAGGGGGAGGCCACGGGCACCGGTTGATGACGGTGGCCTCGTTGGTGGGTAATCGAAACTCACCACAACCATCACCACCGCGACAAATGACAACTTACTAGCTATCTAACTAGATATCTAACTAGATATTTAACTAGATATCTAACTAGCTATCTAACAAGATATCTAACTAGATATCTAACTAGATATCTAACTAGATAACTATCTATCTAACTAGCTATCTAACTAGATAACTAGCTAGCGATCTATCTAACTAGATATCTAACTAGCGATCTATCTAACTAGACATCTAACTAGATATCTAAATAGCGATCTATCTAACTAGCGATCTATCTAACTAGATATCTAACTAGCGATCTATCTAACTAGCTATCTAACTAGATATCTAACTAGCGATCTATCTAACTAGATATCTAACTAACTAGATATCTAACTAGCGATCTATCTAACTAGCTATCTAACTAGATATCTAACTAGATATCTAACTAGCGATCTATCTAACTAGCGATCTATCTAACTAGATATCTAACTAGCGATCTATCTAACTAGCTATCTAACTATATTTCTAACTAGCGATCTATCTAACTAGCTATCTAACTAGATATCGAACTAGCGATATATCTAACTAGCTATCTAACTAGATATCTAACTAGTGATCTATCTAACTAGATCTCTAACTAACTATCTATCTAACTAGCTATCTAACTAGATATCTAACTAGCTTACTAGATATCTAACTAACTAGACATCTAACTAGATATCTAACTAGCGATCTATCTAACTAGATATCTAACTAGCGATATATCTAACTAGCTATCTAACTAGCTATCTAACTAGCTATCTAACTAGCTATCTAACTAGATATCTAACTAGCGATCTATCTAACTAGCTATCTAACTAGCTATCTAACTAGCTATCTAACTAGCGATCTATCTAACTAGATATCTAACTAGCTATCTAACTAGATATCTAACTAGCGATCTATCTAACTAGCTATCTAACTAGATATCTAACTAGCTATCTAACTAGCTATCTAACTAGCGATCTATCTAACTAGCTATCTAACTAGATATCTAACTAGCTATCTAACTAGCGATCTATCTAACTAGATATCTAACTAGCTATCTAACTAGCTATCTAACTAGCGATCTATCTAACTAGATATCTAACTAGCTATCTAACTAGCTATCTAACTAGCGATCTATCTAACTAGCTATCTAACTAGATATCTAACTAGCTATCTAACTAGCGATCTATCTAACTAGATATCTAACTAGCTATCTAACTAGATATCTAACTAGCGATCTATCTAACTAGATATCTAACTAGTGATCTATCTAACTAGATATCTAACTAACTATCTAACTAGCTATCTAACTAGATATCTAACTAGCTTACTAGATATCTAACTAACTAGACATCTAACTAGATATCTAACTAGCGATCTATCTAACTAGATATCTAACTAGCGATCGATCTAACTAGATATCTAACTAGCGATCTATCTAACTAGATATCTAACTAGCGATCTATCTAACTAGATATCTAACTAACTAGATATCTAACTAGATATCTAACTAACTAGATATCTAACTAGTGATCTATCTAACTAGATATCTAACTAGTGATCTATCTAACTAGATATCTAACTAGTGATCTATCTAACTAGCTATCTAACTAGTGATCTATCTAACTAGATATCTAACTAGATATCTAACTAACTAGCTATCTAACTAGTGATCTATCTAACTAGCTATCTAACTAGCGATCTATCTAACTAGATATCTAACTAACTAGATATCTAACTAGATATCTAACTAGATATCTAACTAGATATCTAACTAGTGATCTATCTAACTAGATATCTAACTAGTGATCTATCTAACTAGATATCTAACTAGTGATCTATCTAACTAGATATCTAACTAGCTAACTAAATATCTAACTAACTAGCTAACTAGATATCTAACTAGCGATCTATCTAACTAGATATCTAACTATCGATCTATCTAACTAGATATCTAACTAGCTAACTAGATATCTAACTAGCGATCTATCTAACTAGATATCTAACTAGATATCTAACTAGATATCTAACTAACTAGATATCTAATTAGTGATCTATCTAACTAGATATCTAACTAGCGATTTATCTAACTAGATATCTAACTAACTAGATATCTAACTAGATATCTAACTAACTAGATATCTAACTAGTGATCTATCTAACTAGATATCTAACTAGCTAACTAGATATCTAACTAGTGATCTATCTAACTAGATATCTAACTAGCTAACTAGATATCTAACTAACTAGCTAATTAGATATCTAACTAGATATCTAACTAGCTAACTAGATATTTAACTAGCGATCTATCTAACTAGATATCTAACTAACTAGATATCTAACTAGATATCTAACTAACTAGATATCTAACTAGTGATCTATCTAACTAGATATCTAACTAGCGATCTATCTAACTAGATATCTAACTAACTAGATATCTAACTAGATAACTAACTAACTAGATATCTAACTAGTGATCTATCTAACTAGCGATCTAACTAGATATCTAACTAGCTAACTAGATATCTAACTAGCTAACTAGATATCTAACTAGTGATCTATCTAACTAGATATCTAACTAGCTATCTAACTAGATATCTAACTAGCTAACTAGATATCTAACTAACTAGATATCTAACTAGCTAACTAACAAGCTCCCCACGAGGGCTTAAGCCCCAAGGTCTTTGACTGTTGACCGCTACGATTCGCCTGGGAACGGAACGAGCCACAGAGAGGAGAGACTGGTGCAGGAAACGCTGTCAACAACAACAACAATCAACAACAACAACCGACGGCCGTCCATGTTAAGATAGAGGTCGATTCAGAGAGACGGGTGTAGGAAAAGTTGACGTCAACAACAAACAACAACAATCAACAACAACAACAGACGGCTGTCCATGTTAAGCGAGAGGTCGATTCAGAGAGACGGGTGCAGGAAAAGTTGACGTCAACAACAACAATCAACAACAACAATCAACAACAACAGACGGCCGTCCATGTTAAGCGAGAGAGGTCGATTCAGAGAGACGGGTGCAGGAAACGTTGAGGTCAACAACAACAATAACAATCAACAACAACAGACGGCCGTCCATGTTAAGCGAGAGAGGTCGTGGCTGGAGGAGGGAGGGAGAGGAAGTGGAAACGGGGACGGAGGGAGGAAACGAAGGAACGCCACCACCACCACCATCATCACCATCAAACAAAAACCTGTTGTTGTTGTTATTTTTCTAAAACTAAAGTTAGCGGTAGAAAAGAGTCGCGCGTACCTCCTCGCCATGTTGACGGGGGTAGGGGATTGTCACACACACACACGGGGCTGGCGTGAAGACGCGGGGTGTGTGTGTGTTGGGTGGAGGTGTGTGTTTGTGTGGGTGATGGGTGTGCGTGTGTGTTGGGTGTGTGTGTTGTGTTGTGTGTGTAATGTGTGTGTGTGTTGGGTGTGTGTGTGTTGGGGGTGTGTGTGTTGAGTGTGTGTGTTGGGTGTGTCATGGGTGTGTGTGTGTTAGGTGTGTGTGTGTTGGGGGTGTGTGTGTGTGTGTGATGGGTGTGTGTGTGCATTGGGGGTGTGATGTGTGTGGCGGGTGTGTGTGTGTGTTGGGTGTGTGTGTTTTGTGTGTATTGGGTGGGGGTGTGTTGGGTGTGATGGGTGTGTGTTAGGTGTGATGGGTGTGTGTGTGTTGGGTGTGATGGATGTGTGTGTGTGTTGGGTGTGTGTGTTGGGCATGTGTGTGTGTTGTGTGTGTGTGTTGGGTGTGTGTTGGGGAGGGGGCAGAGGGGGCCCTTTGAGAAGCTCTCATCTCGCATGCCCTGGTCCGCTTCTTCTTACACCCGCTGGGGAGACACCGAGACAGAGAGAGAGAGACACGCAGAGATAGAGAGACACAGAGACACAAACAGAGACACACACAGAGACAGAGAGATATAGAGACAGAGACACACACACAGAGACACAGACATAGACAGAGAGACAGAGGAGATCAAAGAAGAAGCGCTGTTACAGCACAGTTACAATAAACCCACCGACTGTCACTTCCCCGCCACCCGATAACTCGGAAAAGAAATCCTTTGCCCCGGTTCTACTCTTGGCTGTTACCCCAACGCACCCCGCTAGGCGGAGAACACGAGGCACAAGACAAAGATCCCCCGTGTAGCCTTCACAGTCTGCTGGGGGCAAGTGCTGTTCAGCGAATCAGCAACCTGTGAAGGCTGGCGGGACTGTGGCACTTTTGGCTCGTTGAAGAAACTTCATTGCGGGCTCTTGAAATATCGAGAGGGTTTTGTGTTTGTTTTAGTTTACCGAATTGAGAAGGGGGGAAAATGTATCGTCTTGTTTTGGTTGCCTACCCCTTGATCGTAGGATTCCAGTTTACCATGGGAGTCTAGTTTACCACCGAAGTACAGTTTGCCATGGAAGTCCAGTTTATCATGGGAGTCAAGTTTACCATGGAAGTCCAGTTTACCACGGAAGTTAAGTTCACCATGGAAGTACAGTTTACAATGGAAGTCCAGTTCACCATGGGAGTCCAGTTTACCATGGAAGTACAGTTTACCATGGAAGTCCAGTTTACCATAGAAGTCCAGTTTACCATGGAAGTCCAGTTTATCAAGGGAGTCAAGTTCACCATGGGAGTTCAGTTTACCATGAGCAGGGGTCGGCCACCTGCATCTCCAGAGCTTCATGCTGGCTCTTTGGCTTCACCCTTGCAGCTCTTTGGCTGCCCGCAGTTAAAAAAAGAAAACGTTAAACCTAAATAACAATTTTACGTAAAGCTGATTTATTAAATATGGTGGAGAATGGGGTTACTATGGAATGAATGTCTTGGTGACATGTACAGTGCAATCAAACGGTATTGTTAAAGAATAATTAATGGGGGGGGAACCCTAACTTGACGTAGTTTATTCCATCACCTAGTTCGTTTGAGTCAGAATGTAATTGGCATCTTCTGTCTGCGCGCTCCTGTGTGTTGTGAACACGTAGCTCTGCGCGCGATGCGCCTCTCGAACTAATTTGGTCAAAGACAAAAACAAGAACAATGGCCCTGCTTCTTCTTTGAAAGGTTGTCGACCCCTGATCATGGGCAGCATCCACCACGGGCAGCGTCCACCACATGGCAGCGTCCACCACATGGCAGTGCCCACCACATGGCAGTGTCCACCACATGGCAGTGTCCACCACATGGCAGTGTCCACCATGGACATGAAGGCTGCTTAGCGCAAATGCTCTGTTTTCAAGACACTCTTCCTATTTAACCTCACATACCGTAGAAGTTCAACATCACAATCTAGATTTTAAGTTTTCGTGACTGCAGGGATCCATACTCTTTGGTTCTTTCGGTAAAGTCACGTCGGTATGAGATAAATTAAATCATGACGTTTCGGGCGCAACACAAGCGTCCGTCATCAGGTGGGACAACCACAGCAAGAAACAATTGTTGCTGAAGTGGGCAAAAGGGGCTGCTGTAACAAGAGGATATATAGGTAAGAGAGGGGGGAGGAGCCAGGGAGGATAGAGAGAGAGAGGGGGTGTGGGATAGGGAGAAAAGGGCGAGTACGGCAAAATGTCGGGTGGGGGGGGCTGAAGAAACTGTAGATGCGGATATTAAGGCAACACCATAAAGCAGTCAAGGTTTTACCTGGTTAATAACATCCTTCCAAAGATTGCTCAATTTGTATCCATCTTCTCGGTTGAAGTTATATCTATGTTTATATATCTGGATGGCTTCATGAACAAACCTTTGATAGTTGCCCGAAGGTTTTCAGAGTACCTTGGTCTCGGGAAAAAAACAATATCATGAGAGCCCACAGCGTTATAGCAATGGTCAGTCACGGCAGAGGTATTGATTCTCCCGTGTTTCAGATCTGACTTGTGCTCGCGAACACGGTCCGAGATATGTCGTTTCGTTTCCCCAATGTAACACGCACCACAGGTGCAACTTAGTTTGTAGACTCCAGGATATTGCATGTCAGAAATGATCAGGTCTCTTCTCAAACAAAACCATCACGTTACCATACATAGCAGGCGTTACCAAAAATATTGCCAAAATCTTAAACAAACACAAGATCCAGGTCCGATTCAGTACAGTACACAAAATCCGTGATCTAATCCCATCTGTGAAGGATGTCATTCCTGACTTGCAATACCCTGGAGTCTACAAACTAAGTTGCATCTGTGGTGATTGTTACATTGTGGAAACGAAACGTCATGTCTCTGACCGTATCTGCGAGCACAAGTCAGATCTGAAACACGGCAGAACTAATTCCTCCGCCGTTGCTGATCATTGCTATAACGCTGTGGGCTCTCATGATATTGTTTACTTCGAGACCAAGGTGCTCTGCAAGCCGTCTGGCTACCATCAAAGATTTGTTCATGAAGCCATCCAGATATATACACATAGACATAACTTCAACCGAGAGGATGGATACAAATTGAGTAATCATTGTGAAATGTTATTAACCAAGTAAAATGTAACCGTTCATAGTTGTTCTACCGAGTTAATTGCATCCTCAGCGTTCAGCAGTGCGGCTGTTTTGTTTTGAGCACTATCATCTGTTTTGGCCGCAATCGTTTTGTTGCTTTGCTCTCCCTGCCCACTTCCCCCCCCTCTGCCCAGTCCCACGTCCCAGCCCCTAGCGCACAGGCAACGCTCCCCCTCCCCTTATTCCCCCCCTCACCGCCCTCTCTGACTTATATAAACGCCTTAATTCCGGCATCTCTCCCGCTTCAGTAAAATTGTTCTTGCTGTGGTTGTCCACCTGATGATGATTGCTTGTGTTGCAATCGAAACGTCATGATTTTTTTTTACCTACGTGATTTTACCGAAAGAACCAAAGAGTCACGAAAACTTATAATCTAGAATGTATTTTAATGATTTTATAGACGAGAAAAAATATATAATCGATTTAAAACTAATTATTATATTCAAATTACCTAATTATGTTTGTTCACATCGTACAAAGGCCTGCATTGCATACGTACCCTCATAATATCATCGGTATACTTAAACTATTATGATTAAGCAAGTTAGATACCGTGAATGCGCAATTGTATTGTATTAAAACTATTCACTAGTGTCTGAATATCCTTTAAATAAACACGCAAAACTATCCCGTAGCTTGAAATATTATTGCACATTGTGATATGGCAAATACAATATACAAATGTGCGACGTAGTTTTCTCAATCCACTGCTGGATGAAGGGCTCCCGTGCCATGCATGTTGTGTTGTTTGACCATACTTCGAAAGCTGGGGAAAATTGTAATAGCAAGTTTGGCGCTGCGGTGGCGAGATGTTAACTACATCACCTGGTATACAGGAGGTCGTGGATTCAATCTAGACCCTGACGCCTGCTGTATATTTGAAGTTTGCGTGTCTCTCTCTCTCCGTGGTCTGCGTGGAATTTTCTCTGGGTCCTCCGGTTTTTCCCTCCACATTTAGAATCAACATCACGCGTTTTGGAGCATTTGGCTGCTATATATTTCCACGTAATGAAAAGCCACCTCGTTGAGCTATCATTTGTGATAGTCAGGCCGCTTCTGAAAAATAGCTCTATAGCTCAGTGGGACTTACCTGGTAAAATAAAACAAAGTTGAGTTTTATGGTTTATGCTATCCCAGTGCTTCCAATTACTAACCTTTACCAAGTCTGATTATTTTATTTAATAACAGTGCCAATGTGTGTTGTTTCTTTCGTGAGCATGCAATGTCTTGGGCAACTTGATTCATGAACCCCCCCCCCCTGCTCACCACCACCAGAGTCTGGACAAACCAGAATAAGCAGGGAGCAAAAGCCAACCGGGAAAACTGAGCGAGCGAGGCCGCTTTGATCCATTAACGCAAATCCAGAGGAGCCGATTAAAAAATTCACGGGGCCTTGTTCCTGTTATTCACCGTCTGTTAATGTACACCCTTCCTCTTCACGAGGGTAACACTGGTCAACAAAAAAAAAATTCTGGCCTGGACTTTTGCAGCTGTTTTAGACTAATTGCAGGGTGCTGATTCCAAATCTGATCTCAGATTTGCTCTATCACATCTCATTTTTATGCTATCGGCATACCCCATTTTCATTGATTTTACCCGAAATTAACTCTTTCACTTATGATTGCAAGTTGTTGCGAGTCAGTGACTGCTTTAGTGTTAAAATATGGTGCTGTATTTTTAGGATAGTGTGTTTGTAATATATTTTTATGTAGATATCCACATTTATTTAATATTTTTCTTCTGCAGTTTTTATTGAAAATGCAATATTTGATATCTCAAAAACTTGATGTGATAGACAAAAACTGATGCCAGATTTGGAATCAGCACCCCAAAATTACCTTAAGACCGTTGGAATACCTTATGCCAGAAAAAGTGTGTTGACCAGTGTTATTGGTTCCATGGAACCGGTCGTTAAGTGAGTTGGTCGTTAAGCGAGTACCTGTATAGATGTTTCCACTTCAAATGCGCACACTTCACTACTATACACTATATACTACACTACACATTGGGCTCTATGGAGGCCCGTCGTTAAGCGATTGGTCATGAACAGCGGTGGTCGTTAAGAGGGGTTCTACTCTACAATACTATACACTACACTATACACTACACTACAACACACATCATAGAGCACTGATAAGGGGTATGTTGGATAAGGGGTTGACAGGTATGGTCACGACTTTATGTACGTATGTATGTTGAAATTAAAGTACATATGTATGTTGAACTTCGTGTATCTATGCTGAAATTCATATACGTATGTGTAACTTTATGTATATTGAGCTTCATGTATCTATGTTCAAATGCATGTACGTATGTTGAACTTCAAGTACGTATGTATGTTGAACGTCATGTATGTTAAACTTCATGTATTTATGTAGTACTTCATGTATGTATGTTGAACTTCAGAACAAGACTCTTTAACGGTCCACTCTCCCATCACTCTTTACCCCGAGATAAGTTTACAAAAAGAGAGCCAAAAGCACATCGGTAAGTTCAGAGGGGTAATTTATAGTCGCATTTGGTATTATTTTTTTGTCATATCACTGCACCGTTAAAATCGGTTAAAACACTCTCCCGCCCAACGATTCCAACGCCGATGCATCTTCCTCTCGCGATTCTTCCCTGCCGCGTAACTTGCGGATCCGGCTTAAGTTCTCTCCCGGGAAGAAGTCTCTTCTCCAGCAAAAGGGCCCTTCCCCGCCCCCCTGATCGTGGGGCAGAGTTTTGTGTTTTTCTTTTTCGTCTTCTTCTCCTTCCGGCAGTATTCTTCTCGCTTCTGGCAGGAGCTTGGCCGTATGACGTGATAACATAAAAAAAAACAAATTAATAAGTAAAACAAATTGAAAGTATTCTACGAAAAAAAAATTAACTGTACAAAACTAATTCAAACAGAACAACGGGTTAAGTTTGTTGATTAACATTTTTAATCAATCAACCGCAACAGGGCACTTCGTGGTTCAGCGCATCCCAGGACTGGTTTTGTTTGAAAAACAAAACCCTGTGGCTGGTTTTTGACTTCACCGATTCTCATCGTCAGCAGCAGCAGAATGCTGCGGCCAGGTTTGACCAACGCCAAAGAGTGGTCTCATTTAATTTAAACCTGCTGCAGGCTTTGCCCTTGCTTAAAACTTGGGATGCGCCAAACCGGAATTCCCAAAAATTGGTCGACGATCGAACGGTGTCAACTTCGTTTAGGCAGTAAAACAAAACGCCGTCGGCCTCTCTCTTTTCACGGATCTTGCCGTTGCCCGTGATGATCCGGGGCACCACCGCCGCCTCCGCCGTAATGCTCGTGTACAAAACTAAGCCATCTTGCGCCTCTGCCAACAAAGGCTCAGACACCCAAATACCCCATTTTCTCACTGGCACATCCGAGCCGAGAGCCAGGACCGGGCCATTATGGTACGGGGGGTGGGGGGGTGGGAGTGGGGGGACACGGCTTTCCACTGCCTATATTTGCCGTGCCGAGCCGGAACCACCAAACCCGCGACGTGCTGGTCCTCGCAAAGAAGAACATCCGAGTCTGGATCTGAGTCCAAGAGAGGACTAGCAGCAGCAGCAGCAGCGGCGGGGGGCGGCGAATAACGCAGGCGGTTTGTTGCGTGCGACATCGGTCGGCTGCGTCACCGTTGCGCATCTCGACTCGTCCGTCGCGTGCGACGTGACGGACACGCGGTTCGCTCGCCGCGCCGCCATCGCGCGTCTCGACTCGTCCATCGCAAAGCACCGGCTCGGCTGACGCAGTGGAAAAACCAGGCAGCCGCCTTTAGCCGCGCCGCCGGGCTCGCTCAACATTGGCAATGGAGCAGCTCGGTTGTTCAGTGGGAAGGGAAAAAAAGAAAGCGTCAGATACGGCGGGGGGCTAGATGGGAATGGTGCGAGAGGGGTGCGGGTGGGAGGGAGGTGGGGGGAGGGCGGGGTGGTGGGGAGGGCAGGAAAAATCAACGCCTCCACCACGCAGTCGAATGATCCACGTGGCTACCCTCAAGGACTTCAGTGAGCACACGAGACGAGCCTCAACAACATCTGCACTTTTACCCTTGAAAATTACATTTTGCCCCCCTCCCCCCACCCCGCAAAATAAGTGGCCCATCAGATACTTGAGTGGCCGAGCTGCCAAAAAAGCGTTCCCCATCAAGCGGGGAGGGAAATCCGCGCCTTCCGATGTTGGCAGAACCGTTAAAAACAGGAACTCCAGACACCTTCATTTTTTTTTGCAAGTGGCGTGCGGTCCGCATCCCATGTCGGGCGATTAAAGCGCGGAGCGTGAATGTGTTCGATCCTAGGAATCCTATGTAGCGCAGAAACACTGTTGTCTCGTGGAGATTACTTGTCGTTTAACATTTTTGCCAGGAGCACCTCAGAGAAATGGCTGTGCACGTCAACCCTTTCCCGTTCCGATGACGTACGTCGTCACTGTGTTTTCTTCCGAACGTAACCGGAAGAAAAACTAATAAAAGTAACTTTATCGGTACCGAGGCTCCCACAAGGCCACGCGGGAGGAGGCGTGTGGCTATGGTATAATGCGACGGTTGTGACGCTACGGTTCACTGCGGTGACTCGTGTCTTTAAAAACGGCGCTGCTGCGCTTCTCGAAATAAAATTCATGCCGAACCGCTTGCGCTTTCCCGAGATTCAGCGGTGAACGGGACGCCCGCACCCTGCAACTTGCAGACGTCTCGGAACAGGAAAGGGCTAATAACCTGTGCTCCCCCCTCCACCCCCACCCGCCGCCCCCCCCCACCCCACCCGAACCCACCCTTCTCAAAAACCTTGCCGAGCGAGCATCAGGAACTTTTCACCGTCTCGGCTTTTTATCGACTTCGACATCCCGCGCAGACTCTGCTCTTTGTTAACGACGACGGCGACGATTACATCAACGACGTGGACGTCATCGACAACGACGTCATCGACAATGACGTCATCGTCAACGACGTCATCGACAACGCTCCCCATGCGATGCCGCGGTACGTGGGCCCCAATTCGGCAAGGGGAGTCACCGCGCATCCCCTGTGATGCGACGAATGCTCTGGTCGTTCCCAGCGATGCTCGCGACGTCGAACAGCGCGGCCCATCGGCGACGGCCTCTCGGGAAAAAATAAAATAAAAACGACATTCGGGCAGTGAAGGTCTAACGGTTCGGTGTCGAACCGACGGACGACCTCGCAAAGGGAAATAAACGACAACAAAAATTGACAACTGTCACATGTTTGTAAAATGATGCTCTTCTCTCTCGACTAAACTGCCGACGACGCGCCGGGCCGAGTTGACGAGCGCGCGCTTTTAAGGGTCAGGAGGTCACAGGCTGAAGGTCGAAGGTCAGATGCTCGCTTTCCTACCGAACGCAGGAAGGAGGTGGGGGGGGGCTATGCTAACCCTGTGCTTGCAAACAGGATTACAGTCTTTGCAAATGTACTGCGTTTATTTCGCGCGCGCGCGCACGCGCAGTCACCGTTAACGTTCGTCTCCTCCCGCGCGCAAAGTGTTTCCAATAAAAAAAATGCTTCACTTGGCTGACTACAAAGAAGTGATGCTGTGTCCAAGGGGCAGACGACGGACGGGCGGGCGGGCGGTCGGGCGGGGGTAGGGAAAACACACACGCGCGCGCGCGCACACTAAGAATCCAGCCGCTCGCACTCAATGCTCCTTGCACCGCTACCGGGGTGGGTCTGGGGGGCGCCCGCTCCGCCACGCCACGGCGGCGAGCGACATGGGCAACATCTCGCGGCGCCCAATTACGGCCCGGCATGGCTTAGGGTGGGGCTCGGCACGGCCCTGCGGTTTCCGGCACGGCCCGAGCAAGTTCTGGTGCGGCGCGTCCGCCTCCCCCGGCGCAGTCCGGAGGGGGCCGCCGGCGTTGGATGGCGTCTCGGACGAGGCCCGGAGTTTCCCGGCTCGGCCTCCGGCCCACCCCCGCTTCCTCCATCAACACCACCGCCCCCCCACCGCCCCTCCCGTTAGAAGTCGGCAAACTCTTTGGCGCACTTCTCGGTGGAGGAGATGCGGATCTCCTCCTCCTCGTAGTCGTCGAAGTTGCTGGCGTCGCCGGGGCCTTTGCACTTGGGGATGAAGGGAGCCTCCACCTGGTCGCAAAGAAGGTCCGCACACAACACCGCAGAGGGGGGGGGGGGGGGTCACTCCTTGGGTTGCGCGGTGGGGGCTCGCCGTCGTGGAATTTATCACGGTACAACGGCGAGGCGACGTCAATCGAAAAGCGAGCGGCGGTCACGGTGGACATTTGCCCAAGTTTCGAAAATTAACCTCTAAATTACTCAAGTGGGATTACACGTAGCTAAAATAATGCCCACCCCTCCCCCCGCCACCCAATACTATGGTACCCCGGGGTACCGCCATAAGGTTCAAAAGGCTTATTAATTTATCGCAGTCAAATACTCTCGAAACGCGTGATGTTGATTCTAAAAGTGGAGGGAAAAACCGGAGGACCCGGAGCAAAATCCACGCTACGACGGGGAGAGCGAAAACACTTAAGCTCCAAATATACAGCGGGCGTACCAATATCAGGATCGAACCCACGACCTCCTGCATACCAGGCCAGGTAGTTAACATCTCCTAGCCACCGCGGCACCCACATTGTTATCATTCAGAGAGGCCAATTGTCGCAACTCGGTTGTATCGGTTGCGTGAGTGGCTCCGAGCCTGGGCCTTAGCCTGGTGTTGGCCGACCGAGTGGCCAGCGAGACGGGGGTACGGGGACGACAACGACGAAAACGACACCTTGCGCTGGTATATGGCGATCCAGTCGGTGGTGGAGAACCACTTGTGCCCCTTGATGTCGTTGACGCCGTTCTTGAGGTTTCCGAAGCGCTTGGTGAGGTCCACCTGGAGCAGGTTCCTCAGCACGTCCTTCAGGTCTGAGCTGAAGTGTGAGGGGAATCTCACCTGCGAGCGGGGAGGGGGGGGGGGCACAAAGATAAAGACAAAGATCCCCTGTGTAGCCTTAACAGACAGCGAGTGGCAGCACCTACGAAGGCTGGCACGGCGCACGAGAGGGTGGATGTCCAGCACCACGCAGGCCGCCTGTGGCTCCCCAGTGGCGATGTTTACACATCGCTCCAGGTACTCATTTGAGGCTGAGTCGACCTAGGGGAGGTCCAGGACCAGTTCACAAAATCGTCACTGGCGTTGAAGCCCGTGAGCGGAAATCGAACTCGGGTCGCCGGGTTCGTCGCGTAGCGCGCTAACTGCTACCTACACTATCATCATGGGATCTCCTTTGCCAGTACCAAAATATGATAATAGGGATTTATCCCCCTTTTTTCTGGCAACAAAACAGGTGTTAAGATGTTAACAACACTATCGCTCCCCACTCTCACAGTCACCCACACACCACGCCGGTAATTCACAAGCAGCGCAAGCCAATCGCTTTTTTCTCTGGGTCATCCGGTTTTTCCCTCCACATTTAGAAACATGCATTGAGATTATGTTGCTGCTATAAATGTCCAACTTTGTTGAGTTATTATTTGTGGCCAGGTCGCTTCTAAAAAATACGTTAATAACCTCAGTGGGCTTTGCCTGGTAGGATGGGGATGGTTTAGTTTTATTTGGTTATGTTTGGGTGATTTAATTCACTTTCTTGTACGACTGTCGTGTTTTTGGACCGTTTATTGTTGTAACTTACCCCGCCCCTACTGTGAAAAAGAGCTTTGCAGCTCATCGGATTCCTCGAGTGTAAATAAATATTGTGATTCTGATTCAGCTTTTTCCCTTCGGAGGCGTGGCGGCGCAAGGCAACCCAGTGCTCTGAGAGTCGTAGATCAAAGGGGGGTCATTGTGTGGATAAGGCTGCCACCTGCTGGGGGCTTAGAGGTTGCTTGGCGTGTGGGGGGGGGGGCTGCAAGAGGTTAGCGCGCCGCTCTACAAACCCGGCGACCCGAGTTCGATTCCCGCTCAAGTCCAATAACAGTGGCGAATATTTGAACCAGTCTTGGGCCTCATCTTAGGTCCACTCAGCCTCAAATGTGAGTACCTGGTGCATCTTCTTGGTTCTTTCGGTAAAGTCACGTAGAAGGGAAGTAATAAAATAATAAAAATAAAACATAATAAAACAATTCTCACGACGTTTCGGCCACAACGCAAGCAGCCATCCTCAGGCGAAGAATGAAACACCCCAAGCTTGGAGCGTATATTTAAGCTGGGTTAGAGGGGGGGGAGGTGGGAAGAAGAGCGCCTAAACAAAATAATTTGCATATCAAGAGGAATTCAGCATATGGAAAATGCGTAGGAGGTGGGCGGGGGGGGTTCCAAATCAATACTATGCCCGTGCATTATGCAGGATTAGCAGCATCAAAGGGGGGGGGGGAAGGGGGGGAGCATTAACAAAGGAAAGGAATGTTAATAGTATGTAGCTGTAGTTACTAAACAACCACGTAAAAAACTACAGTATAAACTGCATGACAAACTAAAGTATAAACTACATAGCATCATCAGTAAACTTACTATACTCTACAATAAGCTGAGTTACTAACAGTAAGTAATACATGAAAAATTCTACGTTGTAAAAAATTATATAATATGCTTCCATCTAAACTTTATTCTCTTACATCACACGCGTCTATACCGTACTATATACTTCCATAGGCAAAACCAACATTAAATTACATACTGTATTGCTATAAACCACCCTATACCTTATACATTTTTAATATAACACTATGTATTATTCTACCCACCCTAATGTGTATCAAAATGGTTTATTACGTCCTTCCAGTGATTGCTAAGCCAGAATCCATCTTCTCGGTTAAAATTGTCTCTGTGTTTGTAAATGTGGATCGCCTCATGTACGAATCTCTCATGATAGCCAGATGGCTTGCAGAGAACCTCTGTCTTGGAGAAGTCAATGTCATGTGAGCCCACTGAGTTGTAACAGTGATCTGCCACGGCTGAGGTGTTTGTCCTACAGTGTTTCAGGTCAGCTTTATGTTCACGGATGCGGTCCGAGACATGTCGTTTGGTTTCCCCAATGTAACTGCTACCACAGAGGCAACTTAGTTTGTAGACACCAGGGTACTGTATGTCTGGAACCACATCTTTTACAGACGGTACCAGATCACGGATTTTATGTACTGTGTTGAATCGGACCTGGATCTTGTGTTTAATCAGGATTTTGGAGATCTTTTTTGTGACCCCAGCAATGTAGGGTAAGGTGATGGTCTTGAAAGGCTCCTCAACAGGATCCTTCTTGGTGGTTGGAGTGATGGCTTTGCGGATTGTGTAGTCGGAGTAACCATTAGCCTTAAGAGCTTGGCGTACGTGTTTGAGTTCACTGGAAATGTGTTCATGGTCGGAGATGCATTGGGCTCTATGATATAGAGTCTTGATGAGGGAATTCTTCTGGGATGGATGGTGGTGGGAATCCGGTTTTAGATAAGCATCCGTGTGGGTGGCTTTCCTGTAGACAGAGTGGCTCATTGAACCATCAGGTCTCCTTTTGATTAGGACATCCAAAAAGGGTAGCTTGCCATCATTTTCGACTTCCATGGTGAATCTGATGGCTGGGTGTATGGAATTGATATGGTCGAGAAATTGGTCTAGAGCAGGCCGGCCATGTGGCCAGATTACTACCTGGTGCAGTTTGTAAAAATCGCCAAGGGGGAGAAGAAGGCGGCCGGGCATGGTGCTGGCCACCCACCCTCCTTTTGTGTGCCGTGCCGGCCTACATAGCAGCTACTCGCTCACAGCACTTGCCCAACAAAGTCTGTTGAGGCTATACTTGGGGGATCTTTGTCTTTGTAGCAGGCAGTACACAGCAAGTGAGAGCAGTCGATCTAGCCTTCCGACGGATTATTTTATTCGGAGGTGCCACCCTGTAAGAGCGGGATTTCACCGTGCACTTAGTTTCCATCAAACACAGAGACAAGACAAAGATCCCCCCCATTCAGCCTTGACAGACTTTTGAGGCAAGTCCTCTTAAGCGAGTAGCACCAATGAAGGCCGGCACGGTTAATGAGGGGGTGGGTGGCCAGCACCACGCCCGGCCGCCTTTGTCTCTACACAGCAGCAACACAGCCTCACTGCAACACAGCAGCAATACAGCCTGACTGCAACACAGCGGCAACACAGCATCACTGCAACACAGCAGCAACACAGCCTCACTGCAACACAGCGGCAACACAGCATCACTGCAACACAGCAGCAACACTGCCCCAATGCAACACAGCAGCAACACTGCCCCAATGCAACACAGCAGCAACACAGCCTCACTGACAAATAGCAGCAATACCGCCGCCGCCGTCGTAGCCGGCACCACTACCACCATCATCCTCACTGCAACACAGCAGCAACACAGCCTCACTGACACACAGCAACTCGAATGTGCAGGTACCCCCCCCCATCCTCGCCTCGCGTGCGCCCGAACGAACCTTCCCGGAGACGATTTTCTCGTAGATCTGAATGGGCTGGTCGGCGAAGAAGGGGGGGTACCCCGCCGCCATCTCGTACACCAGCACGCCCAGCGCCCACCAGTCCACGGCTTTGTTGTAGCCCTGTCGTGCGCGTAGCCAAAAAAAACACCACACCGAAGAGACAAAAACACGACGATCCCCTGTGCAGCGTTGACAAACTGTCGAAGGCAGGCGCGGCACACGAGAGGGGGCGGGGCTTGGCCAGCACCACGCCTGGCCGCCTTTGTTTTCCCAGTGGCGATGTTTACCACACACCGCACTAAGTAATCATGTGAGGCTGAGTTTATTGAAACAAAGAGACACCAACCCACCCACACCCCCCCGCCCACAACAAACCACACGTTGACTTTTGAACCCTCTCACGTTCACGTACGTCATCGGAACGGAACCGGGAAGAAAAGGAAAAAACTTCATCGGTACCGAGTGCTCCCACAAGGCCATGCGGCGGGAGGGGCATGTGGCACAGTTTGGCGCCGGCTATTGTCGAGCGCGGTCGTGTCGCTACGCTTCTCTTCTTAAACGCGACGACGCTACTTCTACGGCCGCCTGCCCTCTCAATAGAATTCACGCCGAGCCGCTGGCGCCGTTCCCTAGATTCAGCGGTGAACGGGGACACCCACTCACAGCCTCGGCAGGGTAAATGCTGTAAGCGGAAGCACCGGTTACGGTTGACTGTGGGCGGCGGTGTGGCCGGCACCATGCCCGGCAAACCTTTTGTCTCGCCGGTGCCGGTTGGCCACGTACGGTGCGAAAGAAGTTCAACACACAAAGGTACGGCAAGTCCTCCTGAAACACCACGCGTTAAGCGGAGGACTTACCGTGTACTATTGACGGTATTCATAATGTGTGTGGACGGTGAGGATGGGGGAAAGGGTGGGGGGGGGTTGGTGGGGCGCCGTGGCGATCACAACACCTACTTTACTGAGGATGATCTCCGGCGCCAGGTACTCCGGGGTCCCGCACAGGGTCCAGGTCCTCCCCTTGACGCGCTTGGCAAAGCCGAAGTCGGTGACCTGCGCGGACAATAACGGCGACGGGAGAGACGAAACTCATCAATGTGTGTCGCTAACCCGCCACCACCTGACACAGCCAAATTGGTAAGGTTTAAATTTCGATTTAAAGCTTTCGTGACTGCAGGGATTCATCTTCTTGGTTCTTTCGGTAAAGTCACGTAGAAGGGAAATAATAAAATAATAAAAATAAAACATAATATAATACAATTATCAGGATATTTCGGCCACAACGCAAGCGTCGTGAGAATTGTATTTTATAATGTTTTATTTTTATTATTTTATTATTTCCCTTCTACATGACTTTACCGAAAGAACCAAGAAGGTTGGTAAGGTTTGTCACGTAAATAAAACGTGCCAATTGGCTGCTACTTAAGCCCACGATTCTGGAAAAATCACCCGATGATGCCGGATGTTAATAACCAGCATAACGTCACGGTACTGAGTGCCGAACTAGTAACTAATTGGTATGTTTTGTTTACTTAACAATCCTTACTTAATTGACTATGTCGGGTGGTGGTAGCGGGTTTAACGACACATTGATACTTATGCGATCTAACCCAAAAAAAAAAACCTTAATTATGAATAATATTGGTCACAGAAGCCTACTTACGTCTCATAAATAGATGTGAGAGACGGTTCAACGCTCAGCTCTGGCGCGTGGCGGGGGGGCGGCCACCCCCCCCCACCCCCCCAACCTTGGCACGCGATGAGAGCGCTTGTTTAAAACCAGGGTTGCCCTCTTCGACTGGTATTATTTTCCGGGGGGGGGCATATAACATACAATACAACTTATGTACGCGCTGGCAAGCGGGCCACGTGGCGTAGCGTGCTGCGTGCGCAGACGTCACGGCACCTAAGCTCTTGCCTCCAGTGGCATCGCAGCGTCTAAGCTCTCGTCTCCAGCTCCATCATCTCAATCGCGACGGGAAAGAAAGTCCAGGGACTGCTTATTGCTTTTAATTATTACTCCTGCTACTTGTTTTTTCCAACACCTGCACTCACCTTTCTCGATAATTCTGTTTAACTGGGTGAGAACCCAAGAGACCGGGATGAGCACTCATTTGCAAGAGTGTGAGGAATTGGCGTGTTGCGTGCGTGTGTGTTACTGCGGAGAGACAAAAACGGACCTGGATGTACCCCTGCTGGTCGATGAGAAGGTTCTCTGGCTTGAGGTCTCGGTAGATGAGGTCGAGTGAGTGCAGGTACTCGAAGGCCAGCACGATCTGAGCCGCGTAGAACCGCGAGTGGGGCTCGCTGCACACGCCCAGGCAGAGAGACAAGGTCAGAGCGAACACCGGTGAAGGCCGGCAACTGCGGCACACGAGCGGTGTGAGTGGCCAGCACCACGCCGAGGCAAACTTTGCCTCCCCAGCGCTGATGTTAACACACTGCACCGGCAGAGGTCGCAACCGGGTACCCGATACCCGTACCCTACCCGATACCCGGCTACCCGTACCCGGCCGGGTACGGGTACGGGTACCCGTTTGCGACCCTGGTGCGGCCGGGTACGGGAAGGCCGTGAGTCACTGGTGAGTAACCGTTTGTCACTCGTTTCCCAACGTCTTGTCTCTTCTCACAATTCAAGTTCCAAGAATCAACCCACCCGCGCCTGCAACATGGCTTCATCCCAGAGGTCGCAATCGGGTACCCGTACCCGTACCCTACCCGATACCCGGCCGGGTACGAGTAGCCGAGTATCGGGTAGGGTACGGGTACCCGTTTGCGACCCTGGTGTGGCCAGGTACGGGTATAGGTAAGGAATCAAAACCCGTTTGCGACCTCTGTGCACCGGGTACGCATGTAAGCGTGAGTCGACCTAGGGCAGGGGTCGGCAACCTGCGGCTCCGGAGCCGCATGCGGCTCTTTTGAACCTTGACCGCGGCTCCGGGGCGGATGCTAGCGAGGGGAGGAGGCGCACTGTGACACCTGCTCTGGCGTTGCCGCTGCTGACAGGTCGCCGCTCAGCTCCACACTGCCCGCCCGGTGACAGGCAATAACGTTGCCGTTGCTTTGTCACATGTTTGGAAGAAGTAAAAACCTTCCTGGGCAGCAAAGAGCTCACCTTTGCTGAGCTGGAACAGCCAGAGTGGCTGGAAAAATTACATTTTATGGTAGACATGACAGCACATCTAAACACGCTAAATACAACCCTTCAGGGGAAAGGAGGCACAGCCCTGCACATGCTGGAGGAGGTTTTGGCATTCGAGCGCAAGTTGACAGTGTTTGTCAAAGATTTACAGAGAGGTACACTGTCTCACTTTCCCTCTTTGAGAGAGTTCAAACAAAGTCATGATACGATAAATTTGGAATATTTCAAGTCTGCAATCACCACAATGCAAAGTTCGTTTGGGAAACGATTCTGTGAGTTCAGAGAGGAAAAAACGACATTATCCTTCCCTGTCACTCCCCTGGCGATCGATCCATCCCTATTGAATATGACTGCATTTGCAGGTGTAAGTCAACCTGATCTTGAGATGGAACTGGCCGATATAGCCGACAAAGATATATGGGTGTCCAAGTTCAAATGCTTGACCGCTACTCTTGAGGATGTTGCCCGTCAGAAGGCCATTCTGGCTCAGAATCATAAATGGAGTGATATTGAAAACCTTCCCAAACAGGACAAACTTGTATTCGAAACATGGAATGCCATCCCCAACACTTATATAAACATGAAAAAGTATGCATTTGGAGTCCTGTCGATCTTCGGCTCCACATATGTATGTGAGCAGGTCTTCTCCAACATGAACTATATTAAAAACAAACATCGATCACGCCTCACAGATGACAGCTTGCAAGCCTGTGTGAAAATGAAGGTGACGTCTTACAGCCCTGATGTGCAGACACTGTGCACTGAGGTTCAGGAGCAAAAATCCCATTAACCAGGTAATTTAGCTATTAATTTGCAAAAATATATTTTACATTGTTAAGTGAAAAAGTCCTTTTTTTATTCAGATTGACAGCTGACTGCACGATCCTGTATATAGCAATAAGGTAAGAAACAATATATGCAGTGTTATATTTGTTTTAATAGTTGCAATGGTTTTGCGGCTCCCAGTTTATTTTTTCCTTCGGAAACGGGTCCAAGTGGCTCTTTATGTCTTAAAGGTTGCAGACCCCTGACCTAGGGGAAGGCCTGGGACCAGTTAAAATATTCGCCACTGTCATCGTCTGTGATCGGGTTCATGGCGCAGTGTGGACGATCGCTCCTCACGACAAGTCTCCCCCTCGTAAAGCCTGAATAGTTGGGCAAGCGCTGTTAAGCGAGCACTCTTATGAAGGCCGGCATGGTGCACGAGAGGGTGGTGGTGTGGCCAATACCACGTCCGGCCGCTTTTGTCTCCCGAGTCGCCATTGTGGCGAGATGTTATCTACCTCGCCTGGTATACAGAAAGGTGTGGGTTCGATCCCGACCCTGACAATCTGTATATATGGAGTTTGCGGTGTGTCCCTCCGCGTGGTGGCATGAATCTTTCCTCCAGGTCCTCCGGTTTTTTCCCCCTCCACATTTAGAATGAATGTCACGGCGTTTAGAGTTTTTGGCTGCTGGTATAAATTCCCACGTGATCATGATGATGATATAACAGAGGTCGCAACCGGGTACCCGATACCCGTACCCTACCCGATACCCGTACCCGGCTGGGTACGGGTACGGGTACCCGTTTGCGACCCTGGTGCGGCCGGGTACGGGTACGGGTAGGCCGTGAGTCACTGCTGAGTAACCGTTTGTCACTCATTTCCCAACGTCTTGTCTCTTCTCACAATTCAAGTTCCTAGAATCAACCCACCCGCGCCTGCAACATGGCTTCATCCCAGAGGTCGCAATCAGGTACCCGATACCCGTACCCTACCCGTACCCGGCTGGGTACGGCCGGGTATGGGTACGGGTACCCGTTTGCGACCCTGGTGCGGCCGGGTACGGGTACAGATAAGGAATCAAAACCCGTTTGCGACCTCTGTGATATAAGCAACTTCCTTGAGCTAAAGTAGCGAGTTGTATATTCTGACCATTCTGATTCTGGCCCATCGGGGGTGGTCATATAGGGTTTTGTGTGAATCCTATAAAGCCAGAGAGACCGCCCATATTAAAACTCGCCTCGACCCGCTCGCCTGCTGAACTGCCGCCACTGCTGCCAAACTCAGCTTCGTCCTGACTCATAAAACCAAACGTTTTGGAGCAACCTTGGTTTTGTTTCCTCCCTCAAACATCGTAAATCTTCCTTCCAAAGAACTATTCTGTTGCAGAAGATTTGTGCTGGACACGGCGGCCACATCGCCGCAACTTTGGTCCTTAGCCATGCAGCATCGGTAGTTCAATGTAAATGTGGCCATTTTATTGAAGGGACGACTGCTGTTGATGCCGTGTGCGGTGTTTTCTTGTTGGTGTGGTCTGGGACAGTTTTTGTTGTTGTCGTTTTTGCTGCCTTGCCCAAGATTGATAAATCAAACTTTTAAATACATGTTTTATCTATCTATTTAGTTATAGTGAATTGCTTTACCGTTTCTCTATTTTGCACTACTGTTGTATTGTTGTATTTGGTTGCCGTTGTATAATTTTGCTGACCATCTGTTCAATAAGTAATATTTAAAAATACTTTTTTTTAAACACGCTTTAATGAAATGTACCGTACTCGTAATGGCAAAACTCCACGACTCCAGGAAGTGGCCCCGAAGCTTGTCATAACGTAAGGGGGCCGTGGTGATTTACAGCCAACGTCAGTTGAGCGTGGACAATTAGACCCAAGCCGAAACATAACATATAAAAAAGATAGTTTAACATTTTTATTATGAATTTTAATGATAGAATATAGTATTGTCATCAGTATGACATAAGTATACCAAGTTTGCAGTCGATAGCACATTGGGAAGTGGGTTAAAATTGAGTTACACGATTTGGGGATACAACAACAACAGAATGAGTTAAATAAAAGCGTGTAAAAAGAGCTTCATATCTCATCGGATTCCTCCCCCTCCCCCCTCCTCTTCCCCCCTCCTCCTACCCCCTCCTTCGTCTTCCTCCCTCCCCCCTCCTCTCCCAGTCTAAACAAAGATTCTGATTCGAAAGGCCGAGCCACCGCACGCACGGTGGTTACCTGAAGCGTCCGATCCTCCGCAGGTGGGAGAACATCTCTCCCCCGGGCACGTACTCCAGCACCATGTACAGGTTAGAGTTGTCCTGCACAAGACAAAGAACAAAGATTCCCCCGTATAGCCTCGACGGTCCCCTGGGGGCAAGTGTTGTTAACGAGCACCAATCAAGGCCGGAGCGACGCACGACGGGGTGGTGTGGCCAGCACCACTCCCCCCCGACGGACTTTGTCTACCCAGCGCCGATGTTTGCCGATGTTTACGCAGCATAGCAGGCACTTAATTGAGGCTGAGTCAACCTAGGTGAGGCCCAGCACCGGTCCAGATGATCGTCATCGGCGGTATTGACGGTGAGCTGGAATCGAACTCAGGTGGCAGGTTTCTCAGTGAAGCACTAGTCCGCTCCCCCCCCCAAAAAGACAAACATCCCCAGTATAGCCTTTAACAGACTGTTGGGGTAAGAGCTGTTGACGAGCGGCACCTATGAAGGCCGGCAAAGGCACACGATGGGGGTGGTGTGACCAGCGCCACGCACCCGACCGCAAATTTGTCTCCCAAGTGATGATGCTTACGCAGCGTAGCAGGTCGTCATCATTTGAAGCCGAGTCAACCAGGACTAGGTGAGGGATGGGACGAGGAAAGGACGGTACGGGACGCGCTACCTTGAAGCTGTACTCGAGGCTGACGAGGAAGGGGAAGCTAATGGCCTGGAGGATCCGCTTTTCGTTGAGTGTGTGCTCCACCTGTTTTAACTTCACCACCTGCAAAGAGACAAAGTTCCCATCGTTTGCCAGGTATCTTCGCATGTTCTTGGGAGGGGGGGGGGGGGTACCGAAGGTGGACGCGCCAAAAACTGGAGGAGTGGGGCAACATTTATGGGATTCAGTGCAGAATTGGATTTTTTTTTATACCGGTGGAATCCGATGAGCTGTAATTATTATTTTATTATTTCCCTTCTACGTGACTTTACCGAAAGAACCAAAAAGCTGTAAAGCTCTTTATATGTCCAGTAGGGGCGGGTCAGAAAGTTACAACAACATACAATACGAAAAGGCGATAGGAGTGCAAAGTAAGCGATTCAATCAATTGCAACGACGACGAAAAATCGACGTTCATTTTATCTGGTATGCCACCACCAGAGGTCGCAAACGGGTTTTGATTCCTTACCCGTACCCGGCCAGGTATGGGTACCCGTACGCTACCCATACTCGTACCCTACCCGAAATGAGTGACAAACGGTTACTCACCGGTGACTCACGGCCTACCCATACCCGTACCCGGCCGCACCAGGGTCCCAAACGGGTACCCGTACCCGTACCCGGCCGGGTACGGGTAGCCAGGTATCGGGTAGAGTACGGGTATCGGGTACCCGGTTGCGACCTCTGGCCACCACTGAGCTGTGAGCTTCTGTTTCAGAAGCTCACAGCTCCCCACCACTTCGTTGAGCTATCGACAGCGCTGCGGGCACCTTCTGCTTGTCGAGGATCTTCATGGCGAAGTATCGGTCCGTCGCCTTGTGCTTGACGAGCATGACTCGCCCGAACGAGCCCGTTCCCAGCGTCTTCATCCGCTCAAAGTCGTCCAGGCACGATGTGTTCTGCGTGCGCCGAAGACAGCGGACACCCCCGGCAAAAACTTTAGTCGACCGTTGGGGGCGAGCGCTGTTGTAAGCGAGCGCTCGATCAAGGCCGGCACGGCGCACGAGAGTGGGGGGGGTGGGTGGGGGTCGGCCAGCACCACCCCATGCGCTGATGTTTACTCGTACTCGTTTCAGGCATGCACAGACGCATGCACGCTTACAAGCGCTCACAGGCAAAGACAAAGATCCCCCGTATAGCCTTAACAGACTGTAGGGGCAAGTGCTGTTAGCGAGCACCTATGAAGGCCGCAACGGTAGACGAACAAGGGGGTGGGTGGCCAGCACCACGCCCGACCGCCTTGGTCTCCCCAGTGGTGATGTATACACACCGCACCAGGTACTCATTTCAGGCTGAGTCGACCTAGGGGAGGCCCAGGACCGGTTCAGATAATCGTCACTGGGTGTTGGCTGTGAGCGGGAATCGAACCCGGGTCGCTAGGTTCATAGCGCAGCACGCTAACCGCTACACTACCGCTCCCCACACGCGCACACACTCACTTTCACACACATACAACAAAGATCCCCCGATTAGCCTCAACAGACCTTTGGGGCGAGCGCTGTTATAAAGAACACTTTATGAAGGCCGGCACGCCGCACAAAGTAGGGGGTGGGTTGGCCAGCACCACCCCATGCACTGATGTTTACTCATACTCGTTTGAGGCACACACAGACGCGTGCACGCGCACACACACACTCACTTTCACACACACACACACCAAAGATCCCCCGTATAGTTGTCCCAAGTCCAACCACACAGCGCTAGCGTGAATTCAAACTGCAAAATTGAGCGAATTCTGGGTAGAATCAGAATCTGTATTTATCCTGGACAAATCCGCGGCTCTTTCATCGCGGACGTTCTAGTAGTAACACCACACAAAGACAAAAGACACGCAACAACAACAACAACCGCCATTTGCCACTAAGTGGCGGTGACGTCGCCACGACGCTTGTGCCAGGCCAAGTGCACCTTGAGGCCACGTGAGGTGTCGAACGCCCGCTGGCAGGAGGTCACGGGGCAGACCCAGGTGCCACGGGTCGACTGACCGAGATGACTGAGATGACTGGCTGATGCACCACCTGTGCCCCCTACTGTACCAACTTGCTTTAGCCACCCGGCGCTCCGCTCGTTGTTGTGAGCGTCGCTCCTCCGCCCTCCGTTGTTGTTCGGAGGGCAACTGCCTCCAACTACCCATTAGCGTCCTTCACGAGCCTCCTCCACAGAGGCCGATCTTGACACGCACACGCACACACACGCGCACGTGTCGCTCCTCCCACCTGTTGGGGGTTTTCCCATTTCTTCAGGAAGTCTTCCTTGGCTTTGGCCAAAAACTCCTTCACTGCAAAAATACACAAGGCGGCAACGGCAGGGGAGGGAGGGGAGGGGGGGGCATGATAACAGCAACAACGACGACGACGACGGGAGCGCCGCGCGCGTCGGCGCGACGAACTCTCTCCCCAACGGCGAAAATCCAGGGCGGAAGCGGCTTTGTTACGGCGGCGCTGGCTACGGCGGGCAGCATGCTGCAACATGCATCGTAGCTGCGTGACAAGAGCAGTTCAAACTATTGTAAACTGTAGATATTGACATTCCATGGTTCTTTCGGTAAAGTCACGTAGATAGAAAAAAGAACAATAAAATTACATTGAATTTGTATAACCAGGTAAGGCCCACTGAGCTATGTTAGCTGCTTTTTTTTTACAAGCGACCTGGCCATCACAAATGACAGGTCAGCGAAGCGGGCTTATCATCATCATCATCGTGTGGACATTTATAACAGGAGCCAAATAACGTGACGTTGATTCTAAATGTGGAGGGGAAAAAACTGGAGGACCCCCGAGAAAAATCCACGCGACCACGGGGAGAGATGAGAGAGACACCGCAAACTCCAAATATACAGCAGGTGTCAGGGTCGGGATCGAACCCACGACCTCCTGTATACCAGGCGAGGTAGTTAACGTCTCCTTGCCATCTTGGCGCCCCACTGTGATCGCGGGATGCTTTGGATGTCATGTGCCAGCCGAGTAGCTCCCTCGACAAAGAGCTTCGTGGCCCGAAGGGCTTTCGTCGGGAAATAAACTGCTGATGAAACTTCTGAACTCCTGATGCAAAATTGCGTTGGCAGAAGTCAAACCTGGATTTTAACCAGAGAGTTTTTAGCACTGTGCGTGCCTGAATTTAAAAGGGTATTTTTTTTCACGTCATAAAATAAATTGGTTCGAAGTGGAAGGAGTCTTTTTTTTAATAAATCTCATGAATCGTGACAATTAACGACTAAAATGTAAAGCTCTCTGTATAGAAGCAACTCAAGCCTCATTAAGGACGCAATTCATGCCCTCCCCATTGTTGTTTACTTATGAATCATCACAATTCAAAGAACCGATCAATTTCATGTCTCATTTTTGGCGGCTGCGGCTGTAGGTTTAACGACACGTTCCTATTTACGCGATCTCACCCAAAACACCTCTATTATGTATCATATTGGTTGCGAAAGCCTACTACTTCTACTACGCGTTAAACCGTCTCATTTTTGTCATCCGTTTCTTATGTTCTCTTTCACCTGCTCCATGAGCCCTATAGGTACAAATCCGCACATGTGGTTTGCCAGAATCGTAGATAACCAATGCTTACACATAACCTTCGATGTAATGCACCTCCAGCGTAAGAAAAGTATTTTTACTTGATGAATAATTCACGTAATCACAATCGTCTTCTGTGCGTAAGCTCTCATAGCAACAAGCCATTTAGAACCAGCAGCCCCCGTTTCACACTAGGAGAGGTTTGTGATCCAACTTCCTATGTTAAGTTGGAGGTACGGTCTTGTCCTCCTACAACGCGGTGGGGTTAGTCGCGTTCCTGAAGAACACTGAGTTATGGAAAAATCGCATTATAATATCATATCGGGGGTAAAGCAACAGTCCGCGATGATACGTGAAACGCGTAACGCAGGGCCCGAACAAAGACTGAGACACGTTCTAGATTTGAAGTTTTCGTGACTGCAAGGATTCATACTCTTTGGTTTTTTCGGTAAAGTCACGTAGGCAAAAAATTTAAATAAATTAAATCACGACGTTTCGGGCGCAACACCCCACCTGAAGGACGCTTGTTTTGCGCCCGAAACGTCGTGATTTAATTTATTTAAATTTTTTACCTACGTGACTTTACCGAAAAAACCGAAGAGTACTGAGACACGTGGTGGGTAGCATCTAGAAGCGTCCAGCAGCATCCCAATATGCCTTGAATGAAGCTACACCGAGGCAGCCGTAACAACCGCTTATTCCTACTCGCGAGACGTAGTTCCGTCCGCTCAATCGCGTTATATCCAGTTCGCATCCGCGTGAAAAAAAGAAATGCGTTCCCTAATACATTCATCGCGTTCTATCCAATTCGCGCTATGAGAACATCACGCGGCGTTACAGGAGAACGGACTATGCCTGGCCAATTGCTGTCACTGTTGTAGTCAAGTTTAATGTCATCTGCTTGACACTGGGTGGCGTCATTGAGTTTTGAGACCATCTTGCTTGCACATCGATCACCTTACACTAACACGGGAATTGAATATATTCTTCCCTGACTTACTGATAGAAAAACAACCTATTGTCAATAAAATCTCTGCTCTGAAAAAAGACCAGTACATCGGCGAACCCGATGTACTGGTACGTGTCTTGTAATGGCGGTCTTCAACCTGGGCCGATAATTGGGACGTCTGTATGTACGTACGTTGAATTTCTTTTGCACCTTACGGAGCCAACCATGCTAATCGGAGGTGCAGTGTTGAGTCTATGGAAAGGTTTCAGCCTATGGGCAGTGTTGTGTCTATGGGCAGTATGTATGTTGAACTTCTTTCGCACCGTATGTAGCCAAGCGTGCTAATTGGAGGTGCAGTGTTGAGTCTATGGGCAGTATTGAGTCTATGGGTAGTGTTAGTCTGGGCAGTGTGTATGTACGTTGAACTTCTTTTGCACCGTACGTAGCCAACCGTGCTAATCGGAGGTGAGCGATGGACTCGCAAGACGTGACCATTGGAAAGCTGAGAAGGCGCACAAAGTTGTTCTCTGTACTCCCCCGCTCGCCCACTGCCTCAACCAACAGGCCTTCCCCAGGTCATCCCAGGTCACCACAGGTCATCCCAGGTCACCCCAGGTCACGCCAGGTCATCCCTGGTCACCCCAGTTCATTCAAGGCCACCACAGGTCATTCTAGGACACTCCAGGTCACCCCAGGCCACTCCCCCCCCACCCGTTACCGTTACACAGTTTCACATTCTATGCCCGTTCCGTCAGCCGTCACAGATGCAGGGTGACGGCAAGCGAATGGTACGAGGGCCGGGTGCGATTGGTTCACCAGGGGGGAAGTCAGGCGGTCGGTCGTCAGCCTCCGTTTATAACAACCAACGGGTTCCTGAATGTTGCCGAGCAAAAAACAAACAAACTCAGACGAGCGACGGGCCGGGGGGGGCGGTGGTTTTAAGAGTGTGGTGCTCTCTCATTTCATCTCAACACCAACGTCGTCATTCTCCCCAAACCCCTTTTGGCAACTTAAAAAAAAAGTTGTTGCAGCGATTGCAAAAAAAAACATGCCAGAGTCGAGTCGCTGATGCCGTTGCAGGCAGCGAGGGGAGCGATAACGGCGATAACGGCGTGTCCGTACAGGGCGCACCGTCCATTATTTACGAACCGGAATCAACGACGGCGGATTTGAGGCAAGGTCGTCGTGCACGCTTTGTAGTGCGACGATTTTTATCGTACGGGAATCGTCCCCCCCCCCCCTCATCTCTCTCTCGACCTCCGCATTTCCACCACTGGTACCGGGTTCGAGGAGCAGCAGCAGCAGCGGCGGCGGTGATGCACGTTGCGGCGTCGAGACCTGAGAAGAGCCCCCCCCTACTCCACGCCCGGGGCGTTAACGAACGTCTCGCGTTTGTGCGACTGTTCGCAACGCTCCCCGGAGTGAAACACGAATCGCCGTCCGCGATTCTTGATCGCTCAAAAAGGATTTTCTGGCTTTCACTCGGCAGCAAAAAAAAAACCCCACGTGTGTCATCCGTCAATAAGAAGCATGAACACATAATGAGAATAGCTTTTTACCCTTTCTGGCACTGAAACAGGAGTTGCTTCAAGATGGTCAAACACCAAATAGAAACCTTTTGCAAAGGAATCGAGTGCTGCATTAACAACACAGAGTACTTGTGGTGAACATGCAAACAAACATGCTCTGATAATATTGTATGCATTGTCGTTTAAACTGATTGGCCTCCATCAGAGGACAGCCTTCTTGGTGGCCTTGTCTCCACCGGCGTTAGACCAGAAACACCAAAGGAAAACAGTATAAAGGGCAAATGAACGAATCAAAGCGTTAATAGCCTGGATTGAGCAGTTATATCATGGGATATCTCTTTGCCAGTATCAAAATGATGAAAACATAACAATAGGCTTTCGCCTTTCTGGCATATAAAACAAGAGGGTTCATATTCTTAGGTTTTTTCGGTAAAGTCACGTAGGTAAAACATTAAAATTAATAAAAGTAAAATAAAATAAAAATCACGACGTTTCGGAGGCAACACAAGCTTCCGTCTTCAGGTGGAACCGTTACAGCCACGACAGCTGTATCAAGTAAATGAGAGATTGCAGGAGCTACCACTCCGTTTATATAATGGTTGGAGAGGGGGGGGGAAGCGGCAAGTACAGCACACTTTTTATTCATATGGTAAGGTGAGGCTTAAGAGGGTGAGCCTTTGTTATGGAGAGGTACGGTTTGTGACTCAACCTGTGACAAAGAGAAAACAACTGAACATGGTAAACCTGTAATAGTTGTCTGTCAAATAAGATTGGCCAAATAAGTGTAGTTAAATCTTTTTTGCATGGTTAATCACATCTTTCCAATGATTACTCAGTGATCACTCAAAACAAGAGGGGTTTTCAGATGTTTAAACACCACGTAGATACCTATTGGAAGGCATCAAGTCTCCATTAACTAAAAAATTATAACGTGAAAAATGAGAATAGGTTATTACCATTTCTGTTCACCTTCTGGCACTCTCTGGTCTACTGATATCAGTGGTGAGAGGAGGCCATGAAGAAGGCTGCAGCTCTGGTGGAGGCCAATCAGTTTCAAAGACAATGCGTGTATTATTGTCAGAGCACGTTGGTTATCATGTTCACCACAAGTACGTGTGGTTGATGCAGTACTCGATTCCTTTGCAAAAGGTATCTATTTGGCATTTGAACATATTAACACCTATATTTTTGGTTCTTTCGGTAAAGTCATGTAGAAGGGAAATAAAAAAATAAAAACATAATAAAAAAATAACAATTCTCACGACGTTTCGATTGCAACACAAGCAATCATCATCAAGTGTGAAACCCACAGCAAGAATTTTTTTTTTATTTTCTTGCTGTGGTTTTCACACCTGATGATGATTGCTTGTGTTGCAATCGAAACGTCGTGAGAATTTTATTGTTTTATTTTTATTATTTTCCTTCTACGTGACTTTACCGAAAGAACCAAGAATATGAATCCCTGCAGTCACGAAAGCTTTAAATCGAATTCTTAACACCTGTTTTGATTGTTCTAAAGGATAAAGCCTATGCTTATTTTTCATACTTTGATACTGGAAAAGGTCCCAAAAGTGTAACTTGTTATCCTTCAATTATGGACGATACCCCAAGTGTTGAAACCTGAACTTTTTTCGCACTTGTACGTAGCCTAACCATGCTGAACCACTAACCACCGGACGTCTCGCGTACGTTGAAAATCTTCAGGAGCCCCCAGAATCATCGTTTGTGGTGCTATTACTGCAGAACAGGGCTTCGATTTTAGCTTTTTTTTGTTTGTGCGAAACTGAGACCGCGTTATTTTCAAGCGTAATATGAACTGCGAGCAAGTGTAACAATGTCCCCCCCCATCCTCCGCTCCCCCCTGCCCACAGACTCAACACTGCCCATAGACTCAACACTGCCCGTAGACTCAACACTGCCCACAGACTCAACGCTGCCCATAGACTCAACGCTGCCCGTAGACTCAACACTGCCCATAGACTCAACGCTGCCCGTAGACTCAACACTGCCCACAGACTCAACGCTGCCCATAGACTCAACGCTGCCCGTAGACTCAACACTGCCCACAGACTCAACGCTGCACCTCTAACTAGCACGGGGGAGGGGGGAGGCCCGGGAGTGGAGGGGGGACTTCATCCAGCAATGAATTTGAGAAAAAAAAGGGGGGGGGGGGGGCTGTGTGAATGTTCGTCTCCTGAAGCTGTAGGAGGCGATGACTACACAGCTCCCTGCGTTGTGTTTCTGGGGTTATAATAATAAAAATGTACAGGATGTTTCAAAAAGATGGACCCAATTTCAGAGCAGTATACTTGACGATGGCAACATGTTACAATTACACAAAAAGTTACAAACGGTTGAATGAGTGATCAAGTTTTACTAACCATTTTATAAATGCTCTGTGCCCTCCACCTGCTGTATGGACAACATCGAGACGATAGTTGAATTCGTCCCAAACGCCTCTCAAAGTGTCTTCTTCAACTGAAGTCACCGCTGCCTTGATTCTGTTTTTGAGGTTATCCAGATTAGTCGCTAATGGTGGCACAAAAACACGGTCTTTTGTGCCACCATGCTCTTTGACATTGGCGGATCAGTGCCAAAACGCCGTTGAAACGCACGCTGCACCGCAATAACGGATTCAGTCTTGCTGAACTGCAGAACGCAAAACGCCTTGTGTTGCGGGGTCACCGTCTTGCGAATGACTGAGGCTAGGGGCTGTTTGTGCGCTGGGAGAGGCATTTAGCGGTAAACATTTGAAACTCTATCCCCCGCCCTTTCAAGTGGTAAGAGTTTCATTCATGGGCGGTTCATGGTTGCAGAGATATATCGATTTCAAATCGGGTCCGTATTTTTCAAACGCCCTGTATAAAGCGCCCTGAAACAATTGTTCTCAGGGCGCTTCGTCCGATGCGGCGTCTCCTCGTCATTTCACAAAACTTGGCGATCCGTGAATTTTTAAAATCTAATCCGCGAATCGCATCTGGAACTCTACGCGACCGCACCGAGAGAGAGAAAGTGATGAGATAAAGTGCGGTGAGGGTACAGGAGAAAGAGAGTGTGCGGTGAGGGTACAGGAGTGATGGGGTGTGTGGTGAGGGTACAGGAGAGAGAGGGTGTGTGGTGAGGGTGAGGGTACAGGAGAGAGAGGGTGTGTGGTGAGGGTACAGGAGTGAGGCAGTGTGTGGTGAGGGTGAGGGTACAGGAGTGAGGCAGTGTGTGGTGAGGGTGAGGGTACGGGAGTGAGGGTGTGTGGTGAGGGTGAGGGTACAGGAGTGAGGGGGTGTGTGGTGAGGGTACAAGAGTGAGGGGGTGTGTGGTGAGGGTACAGGAGTGAGGGGGGGGGGTGTGTGGTGAGGGTATGGGGGAGAGGGGGTGTGTGGTGAGGGTAGAGATAGTTTTTTTTCTACTTTACTACTGAGATAGTCTTGCCTCTGGGTATATGCCTGCCCCAAACCAGCAAGTGAACCGAGACTCTCACAAGGAGGCACTGATGGAGAATCCAAACAACACGCCGGGTACTAAATCACTTTGACCCTCGCCCCACACGCGCATCGCGAACTTCAACGTTTAATGTGCAATTTTTATCTTGAGGGCCTACTACGGTGTGTGTTGTTGTCTTGATGTGGCCTGGGACTGTTGTTGTTGTTGTTGTTGTTTTTGCTGCCTTGCCCCAAGCTTGCATTTAGTGTTGAAAAATCGGCAGGAATTGAAATACTTCTGCGATTTTGTACCTACATCTTTTATTTATTTGCGATTTGCTTACCTTTCCCATACAGTAGAACCCCTCTTAATTTCCACCCTTGTTAACGACTAATCGCTTGACCCAATGTATTCGCTTATCGATCATTCCCCTCTTAACGACGGGCTGTTGTAGGTACAATAAATAGCAATTAATGCATTGCTTAACCACGTTTCTTTTAATAGTATGTGGTTATTATTTTGTTAGTATCTTTATGCATTAATATCCATTGTTCAAATATTATAAACTACGTTCTTCTTCGGGTGAAAAAGGGCAAGACTTTATTTCCTATACCCGCTAAACGACCAAATCGCTTAACGACTGGTTTCGTGGAAACCAATTACCGTCATTAAGAGGGCTTCTCTAGTACTTTGCACTCCTATCGGTTGTTGTATTGTATTGCTGTTGCATTGTTGTTGCATTGTATTGTTGCTGTATTGTA
Source organism: Lampetra fluviatilis (assembly GCF_964198595.1). NCBI lineage: Eukaryota > Metazoa > Chordata > Hyperoartia > Petromyzontiformes > Petromyzontidae > Lampetra > Lampetra fluviatilis. Next base: position 13,962,777 of record NC_136277.1, read on the forward strand.
TTGTTGTTGCATTGTATTGTCGTTGCAACAACTTTCTCCGACCCCGTGTCCCGACTGGACCGCCAGTGAAAAAGATCTTCCCAGTCTCAAATCAAGATTCCGATTTCTGATCATTCCAAAACTATCGGTTCCGCAATCTCCAATCTGCACCCCGCCCCCCCCTGCCCACCCCCTGCTTTCTCCAATCTGCAGCCCCCCCCCCCCACCCCCCCCCCCCGGAAATCCGGCACACGTTTTCCCTTATCGGTCAAACGTGCACTCGCCGTCCCGTCGGCCCATGGGGAAAGCCGTGGTGGTGGAGGTCACCGGCCCAGAAAAAAACGAAACAAAAGGGGCTACACTGTGAAAACTTGACGTGGCCACTCCACAGATCGGTACGCTCCAGAGGGGAGGAGCGCACGCACTCGCGAGAGCAATGGAGCGATTTTTCTTTCTTCCACACAGCGAGATGGAGGTCACGACATCGCTAGGTCTCGATTTAAAGCTTTCGTGACTGCAGGGATTCATCTTCTTGGTTCTTTCGGTAAAGTCACGTAAAAGGAAAATAATAAAATAATAAAAATAAAACATAATAAGAAGATGAATCGCTAAGAGGGTTTTTTTGGGGTTAAATATCGTGAATATAAATGTGTCGTTAAACCCGCCACCACCACCACCACCCGACACGGCCAATTAGTAAAGTTTTGTCACGTAAACGTGCAAATTCGTTCCTAGTACAGCACACCGGTTGTGTGTTGGAGAGTAAACCCACAACATTTACAATTCGATCCAACCCAAAAACCTCTATTACGGATAATATTGGTCGCGAAAGTCTACGTGTTAAATCGCTGGGTCTAATGACAAAAGTCGCGTCAAGATGTATCCTCCCCCCCTGCCCCCGCCCCCCATCCCTGACGGTCATTCAATGAATTGTCACAATTTTACTACTCAATTCAAGAATTGGGGCGCCATGATGCAATTGATGTTAACTACCTCGCCCGCTATGCCGGAGGTCGCGGGTTCGATCCCGACCCTGACGCCTGCCTTATATTTGGAGTTTGGGGTGTCTATCTCATCTCTCCCCGTGGTCGCGTGGATTTTTCTCCGGGTCCTCCGGGTTTTCCCATTGAGAATCAACGCGCTTTGGCTGCTATAAATGTCCACACGATAAGCCATTTAATTGGGCAGTCATTTGTAATAGCCAGGTCGCTGATGAGAAAGAGCTACATAGCTCACTTTCTCTCTCTCTACCTCGTGAAATAAAAATAGTTTAGCTTAGTTTAAAATAGTTTACAGTTTTAATTGATTATTTTTGTTGTGTTATATCCAACCATCTTAATTGTTATGTTCTCATGAGTTCTGCCTCGTTTATATGTTTACGTTTGCTTCGTTGGCCCTGGGGTAAAAATTGCCGTTGAAATTGTAGAAAGAATCGATTCCCGCAGGCACAATTAATTGCATTCACTGCGAGCATAAGAAAACTACGGTGCTTCAAGCAACGAACTCAACGCATCGTTGCGCGCTTGCTTGATAAGAAACCGTTGCTGCCAAGCCGTGAATCGTGAGGAACTGAGAAGGCGCAGACGATGCTTCAGCCGCTCCGATGATGTTCGTCACAACTTCTCTGGCTTGTGATACGACTCGACCGAGAGGAGACGACTTCTACTGCCACCGTTAGTCCAGCGAGAGAAGGAAAAAAAAATGCCGCTGTCGCAGCCACGAATTTTTAAGCGACGCCAACGGATGTCTCCATCGATAGCCAGGCTTTCGGGATGAGCCATCAAACAAATACGGCGCTCTAGGACGCGCTTCTGTGGCCGTCTGGAACGCTCTTCATTCCGATATTAGGAAGTCCACTGGGAGCTGTGCACTTTTACATCGTGTAGATTGAAAACTAATTTCTTTAAAACTGGCTTTTTGTTCTGGATTTGAAGCTTTCGTGACTGCAAGGATTCAAACTCTTTGGTTTTTTCGGTAAAGTCACGTAGGTAAAAAAATCTAATAAAATAAATGAAAACAACTAAATTAAATCACGACGTTTCGGGCTTAAGCCGTTGTGCTTTCGCTACGTTGTCCCCACCTGAAGGACGCTTGTGTTGCGCCCGAAACGTCGTCATTTAATTTAGTTTTCATTTCATTTATTTTATTTTTTACCTACGTGGCTTTTTGTGTTTAGTTTGTTGTCATTCCCCCCGCACCTCCGATGATCAGGGTTGGCTATGTACGGTGCGAAAGAAGTCCAACCTATATAGGTACAGGAAGCCACTGGAGATATGCACTTTGAATTAATCTAGATTGAAACTCATTTCTTTCGAATTGGCTTTTTATGTTTAGTTTGTTGTCCTTTCTCCGCACCTTCTATTAGCACGGTTCGCAATGTACGGTACGAAAGAAGTCCAACATATATAGGTACAGGAAGCCACTGGAGATATACACTTTGAATTAATCTAAATTGAAACTCATTTCTTTCGAATTGGCTTTTTATGTTTAGTTTGTTGTCCTTCCCCCGCACCGCTGATTAGTACGATTGTCTACATACGGTGCGAAAGAAGTTCAACACACACACACGCACATACACATGCTCGCCTTTAGATTGGCTCGAGGTAGGGGTGGGGGGGCAAGGGGGGGGGGAGGCGAGGGGGTAGGGGGCAGGTGGGTGGGTGGCGGTTCACACAAAGCAAAGTGAGCGGCAAGCTCGCGTGGGGTCAACAGCCTAGCTGCTGTCGCGGGTTCCGCGCGGAAGGCGCCAACTCCGGAGAGTGGAACCCGGGGGGGTGCGGGGGTGGGGGAGGCCGCTATAAAAGCGTGGGGGGGGGTTTCGCGTGGGGCGGTGCTCGCTATGTGTGTGGGGGGAGGGCTGGTGGCACCGCATACAGAGGACGGGGGGGGGGCCGTTGGAAGCTGCAGCTGCATGGGGGGGAGCGTCCGCAAGTGAAAGGAATTTCTCTGCGAATCAACGTGCAGGCGCGCCGTTCGCTTTTTTGATGTAGGGGGGGCTGGGGAGGGGGGCTAGGGGGGGGGGGGCGAGGGAGCTCGCGAGCGTTCCGTGATTTTGCGCCAATTTTAAAAGAGAAGGGGGAAAAAAACGGGAGCGGACGAATCGGTTGGAAACGTCGGTGCCAATTTTTTTGGACTCGGGAACGGACACCACCCCCCCTCCCCGCTCCCCCCCACCGCCTCCGGCAGTTTTCGAGACTCTCTCTCGCCGCGGTCCACGTCCAGCAGGTCGTTAGTGGGGAACAGCAGCTTCAAACAGCGTGGCTTCATCTATGCATATGCATGCACACGTGGTGTGTGTGTGTGCGCGCACAGCATATTACTGTATTCGCCAGCCAAAGTATATGCGTTCATATGTCGTGCGCGCGTGTGTGTGTTACGTTTTAACACGTAGGCCAAAGTCCTTTTTTTTTTACAAACGGGGTGAACTACCCATTGATATTATTTATCAATTACGACCTTGATGAACGGCTCGAATTGTACGATCAACTTGAAACTCAGGACGTAGCAGTTTGATTTAGCGTCAGTTATTGCTACATTGCTCACAATCTTGCTCCGTTACACGTCTTCATGGCGATTTGAACAAAAGTGCTCTTTCGGAGGATTTGGATCGTTCAAAATAAAGGGAATCAACTCGGAGAGCTCCGTAGCCGAGACTAGATTACTTTTTTACGTACAAAAAACTAAACCGCTCATCCGTAACCGCCGGTCGTGTTTTTAATCGTGGGCGCATCGGCTGCTGAGATGCACACACCTCGCTCGGCTCATTGAATGGAGAACCGTTGTCCGATTAGGATGCTTACATTTTGTTCAGCGTGTTGGGTCAAATGCCACCAAACCACAAACCAATACATTCTCAGGAGGCACAACGTGATAAATTCCACAGAGGTGGGGAGCGTAATAATTTAAAATGATCCCAATTCACTATCGACTACAATCGAGTTCTCGTCGATGACACAATTAGAATTATCGTTACACGGGGCTCGAATGGAATGCGCCCTGCTTCAAACGAACGCTCACAAAGAGCTCGCATCTTAGTTGGTCGAGCAGCAGGTATCCCAGCTGTGAGGCCATGAGTTCGAGTCCTGGCCATGATTCACTCGGCCCAATCATCATCACCATGTCGTGGGTGAATAAAACGAATACCACCTGGTGAGTAGGTATGCACCACTTGGCATGAAACCAACGGTGCCTGTGTTTAAAATTCACAGCAGACCGTTGCTCCCCTGCCACATTGCCGAGGATGCTCA